>NW_026263073.1:0-660131 GCF_947179515.1 Apodemus sylvaticus | reverse complement strand
AACCACGTTTTAAGGAAATCCCACATCGTGCGAAATTATCCTTTTATTCATAAACAACACGTTGTAACTCAAAAAGCTTTGGTGTTGCCTGTATGTCTAAGTGTGTAGCCTCAAAAGGGAACAAACAGGTTAGTTTTCTCTTGAAAGAATATGTAAGAATACCACGTTATAAGGAAATACATTGTTGCAGAGTAAAGACAAATACTTACGTATTGGAAACACCTTACGAGAAGAATTAACGCATCATACAAAATTAGCTTGTATCTCCTAAACAACAGGTTGTAACTCGAAAAGATTTGGTGTGGCGTGTACGTCTAAACGTGTAGTCTCAAAAGAGAACCCACAGGAGAATTTTCTTTCGTCAAAATTTTTCAGAAAACTATGTTTTAATGAAATCCCACATCGTGCGATATCATCTTCTTTTTCCTAAACAACATGTTGTAACTCCAAAAGCTTTCGTGTTGCGTGTATGTGTAAGCATGGAGCCTCAAAAGAGAAGGCACAGGAGAGTTTTCTCTCGAAAGAATATGTAAGAATACCACGTTATTAGGAAATACAATTTTGTAGAGTAAAGACAAATAAGTATATATTGGGAACACTTTACGAGAAGAAATAAAGCATCGAACAAAATTAGCTTGTATCTCCTAAACAACACGTGATAACTCGAAAAGTTTTGGTTTGGCGTGTACGTCTAAACGTGTAGCCTCAAAAGAGAACACAAAGGGGAATTTTCTTTCGTCAAAATTTGTCAGAAAACCACGTTTTAAGGAAATCCCGCATCCTCCGAAATTATCTTGTTTTTCCTAAACAACACGTTGTAACTCGAAAAGCTTTGGTGTTGCGTGTATTTCTAAGTGTGTAGCTTCAAAAGAGAATGAACAGGAGAGTTTTCTCTCGAAAGAACATGTAAGAATACAACGTTATAAGGAAATACAGTGTTGCAAAGTAAAGACAAAAAGTACATATTGGAAACACTTTACGAGAAGAAATTACGCATCATACAATATTAGATTGTATCTCCTAAACAACAAGTGGAAACTCGAAAACATTTGGTTTGGCGTGTACGTCTAAAAGTGAAGCCTCAAAAGAGAAACCACTGGAGAATTTTCTTTCTTCAAAATTTGTCAGAAAACCACGTTTTAACGAAATCCCACATCCTGCAAAATTATCTTGTTTTTCCTAAACAACAAGTTGTAACTCGAAAATCTTTGGTGTTGCGTGTATGTCTAAGTGTGTAGCCTCAAAAGGGAATGCACAGGAGAGTTTTTTCTCTCGAAAGAATATGTAAGAATACCACGTTATAAGGAAGTACAGTGTCGCAGAGAAAAGACAAATACGTACATATTGGAAACACTTTAAGAGCAGAAATAAAGCATCGTACAAAATTGGCTTGTATCTCCTAAAAAACACGTTGTAACTCGAAAAGATTTCATGTGACATGTACGTCTAAACATGTAGCCTCAAAAGAGAACCGACAGTAGAATTTTCTTACATCAAAATTTGTCAGAAACCACGTTTTAACGAAATCTCGCATCGTGCGAAATTATCTAGTTTTTCCTAAACAGCACGTTGTAACTCGAAAATCTTCTGTGTTGCGTGTATGGCTAAGCGTGTAGACTCAAAGGAGAACGCACAGGAGAGTTTTCTCTCGAAAGAATATGTAAGAATACCACGTTATA
The DNA here is from genome assembly GCF_947179515.1 of Apodemus sylvaticus. Classification (NCBI taxonomy): domain Eukaryota; kingdom Metazoa; phylum Chordata; class Mammalia; order Rodentia; family Muridae; genus Apodemus; species Apodemus sylvaticus. Next base: position 658,452 of record NW_026263073.1, on the reverse strand, counting down.
AGGAAATACAGTGTTGCAGAGTAAAGACAAAAACGTATGTATTGGAAACACTTTACAAGAAGAAATAACGCATCATACTAAATTAGCTTGTATCTCCTAAACAACAGGTTGTAACTCGAAAGGATTTGGTGTGGCATGTACGTCTAAACGTGTAGCCTCAAAAGAGAACCGACAGGAGAATTTTCTATCGTCAAAATATGTGAGAAAACCACGTTTTAAGGAAATCCCTCATCGTGCAAAATTATCTTCTTTTTCCTAAACAACAAGTTGTAACTCGAAAAGTTTTGGTGTTGCGTGTATGTCTAAGCGCGTAGCCTCAAAAGAGAACGCAAAGGAGAGTTTTTTCTCGATAGAATTTGTAAGAATACCACGTTATAAGGAAATACCGTGTTGCAGAGTAAAGACAAATACGTACGTATTGGAAACACTTTACGAGAAGAAATAACGCATAGTACAAAATTAGCTTGTATCTCCTAAACAACACGTTGTAACTCGAAAAGATTTGATGTGGCGTGTACGTCTAAACGTGTAGCCTCAAAAGAGAACCCACAGGAGAATTTTCTTTGGTCAAATTTGTCAGAAAACCACGTATTAAGGAAATCCTGCATCGTGCGAAATTATCTTGTTTTTCCTAAACAACACGTTGTAACTCGAAAAGCCTTGGTGTTGCGTGTATGTCTCAGTGTATAGCCTCAAAAGAGAACACACAGGAGAGTTTTCTCTCGAAAGAATATGTAAGAATACCACGTTATAAGGAAATACAGTGTTGCAGAGTAAAGACAAATACGTACGTATTGGAAACCCTTAAACTTTAAGAGATGAAATAAAGCATCGTACAAAATTAGCTCGTATCTCCTAAACAACACGTTGTAACTTGAAATGATTTGGTGTGGAGTGTACGTCTAAACGTGTAGTCTCAAAAGAGAACCCATAGGAGAATTTTCTTTCATCAAAATTTTCAGAAAACCACGTTTTAAGGAAATCCTGCATCGTGCAAAATTATCGTGAGAGAGTATCTTGTTTTTCCAAAACAACACGTTGTAATTCGAAAAGCTTTGGTGTTGCGTGTATGTCTAAGCGTGTAGCCTCAAAAGAGAACGCACAGGAGAGTTTTCTCTCGAAAGAATATGTAAGAATACCACGTTATAAGGAAATACAGTGTTGCAGAGTAAAGACAAATACGTACTTATTGGAAACACTTTATGAGAAGAAATAACGCATTGTAAAAACTTAGTTTGTATCTCCTAAACAACACGTTGGAACTCGAAAACATTTGCTGTGGCGTGTACGTCTAAATGTGTAGCCTCAAAAGAAAACCCACAGGAGAATTTTCTTTGGTAAAAATTTGTCAGAAAACCACGTATTAAGGAAAACCCGCATCGTGCGAAATTATCTTGTTTTTCCTAAACAACGCGTTGTAACTCGAAAAGCTTTGGTGTTGCGTGTATGTCTAAGCATGTAGCCTCAAAAGAGAACACACAGAAGAGTTTTATCTCGAAAGAATATGTAAGAATACCACGTTATAAGGAAGTACAATGTTCCAGAATAAAGACAAATACTTACATATTGGAAACCCTTAAAATTAGCAAGATGAAATAAAGCATCATACAAAATTAGCTTGTATCTCCTAAACAACACGTTGTAACTCGAAAACATTTGGTGTGGCGTGTACGTCTAAACGTGTAGCCTCAAAAGAGAACCACAGGACAATTTTCTTTCGTCAAAATTTGTCAGAAAACCACGTTTTAAGGAAATCCCGCATCGTGAGAAGTTATCTTGTTCTTCCTAAACAACACGTTGTAATTCGAAAAGCTTTGGTGTTGCGTGTATGTCTAAGCGTGTAGCCTCAAAAGAGAACACACAGGAGAGTTTTCTCTCGAAAGAATATGTAAGAATACCACGTTATAAAGAAATACAGTGTTGAAGAGTAAAGACAAACACATACGTATTGGAAACAATTTACAAGAAGTAATAATGCATCGTACAAAATTAGCTTGTGTCTCCTAAACAACACGTTGTAACTCGAAAAGATTTGGTGTGGCATTTACAACTAATCATGTAGCCTCAAAAGAGAACCCACAGGAGAATTTTCTTTCGTCAAAATTTTTCAGAAAACCACGTTTTAAGGAAATCCACATCGTGAGAAATTATCTTGTTTTTCCTAAACAACAGGTTGTAATTCGAAAAGCTTTGGTGTTGCGTGTATGTCTAAGCATGTAGCCTCAAAAGAGAACGCACAGGAGAGTTTTCTCTCGAAAGAATATGCAAAAATACCACGTTATAAGGAAATACAGTGTTGCAGAGTAAAGGCAAATATGTATGTATTGGAAAAATTTAAACTTTATGAGAAGAAATAACGCATCTTCAAAAATTAGCTTGTATCTCCTAAACAACACGTTGTAACTCGAAAAGATTTGGTGTGGCGTGTACATCTAAACGTGTAGCCTCAAAAGAGAACCCACAGGAGTATTTTCATTCGTCAAAATTTGTCAGAAAACCACGTTTTAAGGAAATCCCGCATCGTGCTAAATTATCTTGTTTTTCCTAAACAACAAAATGTAATTCGAAAAGCTTTGGTGTTGCGTGCATGTTTAATCGTGTAGCCTCCAAAAGAGAACGCACAGGAGAGTTTTCTCTCGAAAGAATATGTAAGAATACCACGTTGTAAGGAAATACAGTGTTGCAGAGTAAAGACAGATAAGTATGTATTGGAAACCCACAAACTTTATGAGATGAAATAAAGCAACGTACAATATTAGCTTGTATCTCCTAAACAACACGTTGTAACTCGAAGAGATTTGGTGTGGCCTGTACGTCTAAACGTGTAGCCTCAAAAGAGAACCCACAGGACAATTTTCTTTTGTCAAAATTTTTCAGAAAACCACGTTTTAAGGAAATACCGCATCGTGAGAAATTATCTTGTTCTTCCTAAACAACACGTTTTAACTCGAAAAGCTTTGGTGTTGGGTGTATGTCTAAGCATGTAGCCCCAAAAGAGAACGCACAGGAGAGTTTTCTCTCAAAAGAATATGTAAGAATACCACGTTATAAGGAAATGCAGTGTGGCAGAGTAAAGACAAATACGTACGTATTGGAAGCGCTTTATGAGAGAAATAACGCATCTTGCAAAATTAGCTTGTATGTCCTAAACAAGACGTTGTAACTCGAAAAGATTTGGTGTGGTGTCTACGTCTAAACGTGTAGCCTCAAAAGAGAACCCATAGGATAGTTTTCTTTCGTCAAAATTTGTCAGAAAACCACGTTTTAAGGAAATCCCACATCGTGAGGAATTATCTTGTTTTTCCTAAACAACACGTTGTAACTAGAAAAGCTTTGGTGTTGCGTATATGTCTAAGTGTGTAGCCTCAAAAGAGAATGCACAGGAGAGTTTTCTCTCGAAAGAATATGTAAGAATACCATGTTATAAGGAAATATATTGCTGCAGAGTAAAGACAAATACGAAAGTATTGGAAACACATTATGAGAAGAAATAACGCATGGCAAAAAATTAGCTTGTATCTCCGAAACAACACGTGGTAACTCAAAAAGATTTGGTGTGGCGTGTACGTCTAAATGGGTAGCCTCAAAAGAGAACCCACAGGAGAATTTTCTTACTTCAAAATTTGTCAGAAAACCACATTTTAAGGAAATCCCGCATCATGCGAAATTATCTTGTTTTTCCTAATCAACACGTTGTAACACGAAAAGCTTTGGTGTTGCGTGTATGTCTAAGCGTGTAGCCTCCAAAGAGAATGCACAGGATAGTTTTCTCTCAAAAGAATATGTAAGAATACCACGTTATAAGGAAATACAGTGTTGCAGAGTATTGACAAATATGTACTTATTGGAAAAAACTTTAGGAGAAGAAATAACGCATCATGCAAAATTAGCTTTTATCTCCTAAACAACACACTGTAACTCGAAAAGATTTGGTGTGGCATGTACGTCTAAACGTGTAGCCTCAAAAGAGAACCCACAGGAGAGATTTCTTTCGTCAAATTTTGTCAGAAAACCACGTTTTAAGGAAATATTGCATCGTGCGAAATTATCTTGTTTTTCCTAAACAACATGTTGTAACTCGAAAAGCTTTGGTGTTGCGTGTATGTCTAAGCGTGTAGCCTCAAAAGAGAATGCACAGGAGAGTTTTCTCCCGAAAGAATATGTAGGAATACCACGTTATAAGGAAATACAGTGTTGCAGAGTAAAGACAAATACATACTTATTGGAAACACTTAAACTTGACGAGAAGAAATAACACATAGTACAAAATTAGCTTGTATATCCTAAACAACACGTTGTAACTCGAAAAGATTTGGTGTGGCGTGTATGTCTAAACGTGTAGCCTCTAAAGAGAACCCACAGGAGAATTTTCTTTAGTCAAAATTTGTCAGAAAACCACGTTTTAAGGAAATCCCGCATCGTGCGAAATTATCTTGTTTTTCCTAAACAACACGTTGTAACTAGAAAAGCATTGGTGCTGCGTGTATGTCTGAGCATGTAGCCTCAAAAGAGAATGCACAGGAGAGTTTTCTCTCGAAAGAATATGTAAGAATATCACGTTATAAGGAAATACAGTGTTGCAGAGTAAAGACAAATACGTATGTATTGGAAGCCCATAAACTTACGAGATGAAATAAAGCATCGTACAAAATTAGCTTGTATCTCCTAAACAACACGTTGTAACTTGAAAAGATTTGGTGTGGCATGTACGTCTAAACGTGTAGCCTCAAAAGAGAACCCACAGGACAATTTTCTTTCATCAAAATTCGTCAGAAAACCACGTTTTAAGAAAATCCCGCCTCGTGAGAAATTATCTTGTTCTTCCTAAACAATACGCTTTAACTCGAAAAGCTTTGGTGTTGGGTGTATGTCTAAGTGTGTAGCCCCAAAAGAGAACACACAGGAGAGTTTTCTCTCGAAAGAATATGTAAGAATACCACGTTATAAGGAAATACAGTGTGGCAGAGTAAAGACAAATACGTACGTATTGGAAGCACTTTATGATAGAAATAACGCATCTTGCAAAATTAGCTTGTATGTCCTAAACAACACGTTGTAATTCGAAAAGATTTGGTGTGGCGTGTACATCTAAACGTGTAGCCTCAAAAGAGCACCCAAAGGACAATTTTAAGAGAACCCAAAGGAGAATTTTCTTTCGTCAAAATTTTTCAGAAACTCACGTTTTAAGGAAATCCACATCATGCGAAATTATCTTGTTTTTCCTAAACAACATGTTGTAACTCGAAAAGCTTTCATGTTGCGTGTATGTCTAAGTGTGTAGCCTCAAAACAGAAGGCACAGGAGAGTTTTCTCTCGAAAGAATATGTAAGAATACTACGTTATAAGGAAATACAATTTTGCAGAGTAAAGACATATACGTACGTATTGGAAACACTTTACGAGAAGAAATAATTCATGGTACAAGATTAGCTTGTATCTCGAAAACTACACGTTTTAACTTGAAAAGAATTGGTGTGGCGTGAACGTCTAAACGTGTAGCCTCAAAAGAGAACCGAAAGGAGAATTTTCTTTCGTCAAAATTTTTCAGAAAATCACGTTTTAAGGAAATCCCGCATCGTGCAAAATTATCTTGTTTTTCCTAAACAACACGTTGTAAGTCGAAAAGCTTTCATGTTGCCTGTATGTCTAAGTGTGTAGCCTCAAAAGAGAAGGCAGAGGAGAGTTTTCTCTCGAAAGAATATGTAAGAATACCATGTTATAACGAAATACAGTTTTGCAGAGTAAAGACAAATACGTACTTATTGGAAACACTTTACTAGAAGAAATAACGCATCGTACAAAATTAGCTTGTATCTCCAAAACTACACGTTGTAACTCGAAAAGAATTGTTGTGGCGTGTACGTCTTAACGTGTAGCATCAAAAGAGAACCCAAAGGAGAATTTTCTTTTGTCAAAATTTTTCAGAAAATCACGTTTTAAGGAAATCCCGCATCGTGCGAAATTATCTTGTTTTTCCTAAACAACACGTTGTAACTCGAAAAGCTTTCGTGTTGCGTGTATGTCTAAGTGTGTAGCCTCAAAAGAGAAGGCACAGGAGAGTTTTCTCTCGAAAGAATATGTAAGAATACCACGTTATAAGGAAATACAGTGTTGCAGAGTAAAGACAGCTAATTTTGTTCGATGCCTTATTTCTTCTCATAAAGTGTTTCCAATATGTACTTATGTACTCTCCTGTGCGTTCTCTTTTGAGGCTACAAGCTTAGACATACACGCAACACCAAAGCTTTTCAAGTTACAACGTGGTGTTTAGGAAAAATAAGATAATTTCGCACGATGTGAGATTTCCTTAAAACGTGGTTTCTGACAAATTTTGATGAAAGAAAATTATCCTGTGGGTTCTCTCTTTAGGCTACACGTTTAGACATCCACGTCACACCAAATCATTTCGATTTACAACATGCTGTTTGGTGATACAAGTTAATTTTGTACGATGCGTTATTTCTTCTCGTAAAGTGTTTCCAATATGTACTTATTTGTTTTAATCTGCAAAATTGTATTTCCTTATAACCTGGTATTCTTACATATTCTTTCGACAGAAAACTCTCCTGTGCCTTCTCTTTTCAGGCTCCACGCTTACACATACACGCAACACCAAAGCTTTTCGAGTAACAACATGTTGTTTAGGAGAAAGGAGATGATTTCGCACGATGCGGGATTTCCTTAAGACGTGGTTTTCTGAAAAATTTTGACGAAAGAAAATTCTCCTGTTGGCTCTCTTTTGAGGCTACATATTTTGACGTACACGCCACACCAAATCTTTTCAAGTTACAACGTGTTGTTTAGGAGATACAAGCTAATTTTTTCCAATGCGTTAATTCTTCTCGTAAAGTGTTTCCAATAAGTATGTATTTGTCTTTACACTGCAACATTGTATTTCCTTATAACGTGGTATTCTTACATATTGTTTGGAGAGAAAACTATTCTGTGCGTTCCCTTTTGAGGCTACACACTTAGACATACAGGCAACACCAAAGCTTTTCGAGTTACAACGTGTTGTTTAGGAAAAAGAAGATAATTTCGCACAATGCAGGATTACCTTAAAACGTGGTTTTCTGACAAATTTTGACGAGAGAAAATTCTCCTGTGGGTTCTCTTTTGAGGATACACGTTTAGAAGTACACGCCACACCAAATCCTTTCGAGTTACCACGTGTTGTTTAGGAGATACAAGCTAATTTTTTACGATGCGTTATTTCTTCTCGTAAAGTGTTTCCAATACGTACGTATTTGTCTTTACTCTGCAACACTGTATTTCCTTATAACGTTGTATTCTTACATGTTCTTTCGAGAGAAAACTCTCCTGTGCGTTCTCTTTAGAGGTTACAAGCTCAGACATACACGCAACACCAAAGCTTTTTGAGTTACAACGTGTTGTTTAGGAAAAACAAGATAATTTTGCACGATGAGAGATTTCCCTAAAACGTGTTTTTTGGACAAATTTTGACGAAAGAAAGTTCTCCTGTGGGTTCTCTTTTGAGGTTACACATGTATACGTACGAGCCACACCAAATCCTTTCGAGTTACAAGGAGTTGTTTAGGAGATACAAGCTAATTTTGTACCATGCATTAATTCTTCTCATAAAGTATTTACAATACGTACCTATTTATCATTACTCTGCAACACTGTATTTACTTATAACGTGGTATTCTTACATATTCTTTCGAGAGAAAACTCTCCTCTGCGTTCTCTTTTGAGGCTACACGCTTAGACCTACACACAACACCAAAGCTTTTCGAGATACAACGTGTTGTTTAGGAAAAACAAGATAATTTCGCACGATGTGGGATTTCCTTAAAACGTGGTTTTCTGACAAATTTTGACGAAACAAAATTCTCCTGTGGGTTCTCTTTGGAGGCTACACGTTTAGATGTAAACAGCACACCAAATCAGTTCGAGTTACAACGTGTTGATTAGGAGATACAAGCTAATTTTGTACGATGCGTTATTTCTTCTCGTAAAGTGTTTCCAATATGTACGTATTTGTCTTTACTCTTCAACACTGTATTTCCTTATAACGTGGTATTCTTACATATTCTTTCGAGAGAAAACTCTCCTGTGCCTTCTCTTTTGAGGCTACACCCTTAGACATACACGCAAACCAAAGATTTTCGAGTTACAATGTGTTGTTTAGGAAAAACAAGATAATTTCGCACGATGCGGGATTTCCATAAAATGTGGTTTTCTGAAAAATTTTAACGAAAGAAAATTCTCCTGTGGGTTCTCTTTTGAGGCTACACATTTAGACGTACAGGCCACACCAAATCCTTTCGAGTTACAACGTGTTGTTTAGGAGATACAAGCTAATTTTGAACAATGCGTTATTTGTTCTCGTAAAGTGTTTCCAATACATACGTATTTGTCTTTACTCTGCAACTCTGTATTTCCTTATAACGTGGCATTTTAACATATTCTTTCGAGAGAAAACTCTCCTGTGCATTCTCTTTTGAGGCTATAGGCTTAGACATACACGCAACACCAAAGCTTTTCGAGTTATAACGTGTTGTTTATGAAAAACTAGATAATTTCGTACGATGAGGGATTTCCATAAAACGTGGTTTTCTGACAAATTTTGACAAGAGAAAATTATCCCGTGGGTTCTCTTTTGAGGCCACACGTTTAGATGTACACGCCACACCAAATCATTTCGAGTTACAACGTGTTGTTTAGGAGATACAAGCTAATTTTGCACAAAGAGTTATTTCTTCTCGTAAAGTATTTCCAATACCTACGTATTTGTCTTTACTCTGCAACACTGTATTTCCTTATAACGTGGTATTCTTACATATTCTTTTGAGAGAAAACTCTCCTGTGTGTTCTCTTTTGAGGCTACACGCTGAGACATACACGCAACACCAAAGCTTTTCGAGTTACAACGTGTTGTTTAAGAAAAACAAGATAATTTCGCACGATGCAGGATTTCCTTAATACGTGGTTTTCTGACAAATTTGACCAAAAAAAATTCTCCTGTGGGTTCTCTTTTTGAGGCTACACGTTGAGACGTACACGCCACACCAAATCTTTTCGAGTTACAATGTGTTTTTTAGGAGATACAAGCTACTTTTGTATGATGCGTTATTTCTTCTCGTAAAGTGTTTCCAATACGTACGTATTTGTCTTTATTCTGCAACACTGTATTTCCTTATAACCTGGTATTCTTACATATTCTTTCGAGTGAAAACTCTCCTGTGTGTTCTCTTTTGAGGCTACACACTGAGACATACATGCAACACCAAAGCTTTTCGAGTTACAACGTGTTGTTTTGGAAAAACAAGATAATTTCGCAGGATGCGGGATTTCTTTAAAACGTGGTTTTCTGACAAATTTTGACGAAAGAAAATTCTCCAGTGGGTTCTCTTTTGAGGCTAAACTTTTAGACGTACACGCCAAACCAAATATTTTCGAGTTTCCACTTGTTGTTTAGGAGATACAAGCTAATATTGTATGATGCTTAATTTCTTCTCGTAAAGTGTTTCCAATATGTACGTATTTGTCTTTACTCTGCAACACTGTATTTCCTTATAACGTTGAATTCTTACATGTTCTATCGAGAGAAAACTCTCCTGTGCATTCTCTTTTGAGGCTACACGCTTAGACAAACACGCAACACCAAAGCTTTTCGAGTTACCACGTGTTGTTTAGGAAAAACAAGATAATTTCGCAAGATGCGGTATTTCCATAAAACGTGGTTTTCTGACAAATTTTGACAAAAGAAAATTCTCCTTTTTGTTCTCCTTTGAGGCTACACGTTTAGACATACACGTCAAACCAAATCTTTTCGAGTTACCACGTGTTGTTTAGGAGATATAAGCTAATTTTGTTCGATGCGTTATTTCTTCTTGTAAAGTGTTCCCAATATATACTTATTTGCATTTACTCTGCAAAATTGTATTTCCTAATAACGTGGTATTCTTACATATTCTTTCGAGAGAAAACTCTCCTGTGCCTTCTCTTTTGAGGCTCCACGCTTACACATACACGCAACACTAAAGCTTTTCTAGTTACAACATGTTGTTTAGGAAAAAGAAGATGATTTCACACGATGCGGGGTTTCCTTAAGACGTGGTTTTCTGAAAAATTTTGACGAAAGAAAATTCTCCTGTGGGTTCTCTTTTGAGGCTACACATTTAGTCGTACATGCCACACCAAATGTTTTCGAGTTACAACCTGTTGTTTAGGAGATACAAGCTAATTTTGTACGATGAGTTAATTCTTCTCGTAAGGTGTTTCCAATACGTAAGTATTTGTCTTTACTCTGAAACACTGTATTTCCTTATAACGTGGTATTGTTATATATTCTTTCGAGAGAAAACTATCCTGTGCGTTCCCTTTTGAGGCTACACACTTAGACATACAGGCAACACCAAAGCTTTTCGAGTTACAACATGTTGTTTATGAATAAAAAGATAATTTCGCACGATGCGGGATTTCCTTAAAACGTGGTTTTCTGACAAATTTTGACAAAAGAAAATTCTCCTGTGGGTTATCTTTTGAGGCTACACGTTTAGACGTACACGTCACACCAAATCTTTTCGAGTTACCACGTGTTGTTTAGGAGATACAAGTTAATTTTGTACGATGCGTTATTTCTTCTTGTAAAGTTTTTCCAATACATAAATATTTGTCTTTACTCTGCAACACTGTATTTCCTAATAACGTGGTATTCTTATATATTCTTTCGAGAAAAAAACTCTCCTTTGCATTCTCTTTTGAGGCTACACGCTTAGACATACACGCAACACCAAAGATTTTTGCGTTACCACGTGTTGCTTAGGAAAAACAAGATAATTTCGCACGATTCAGGATTTCCGTAAAACGTGGTTTTCTGACAAATTTTGATGAACGAAAATTCTCCTGTGGGTTCTCGTTTGAGGCTACACTTTTAGACGTACACACCACACCAAATCTTTTCGAGTTATAACGTGATGTTTAGGAGATACATACTAATTTTGTACGATGCTTTATTTCTTCTCGTAAAGTTTAAGTGTTTCCAATAAGTACGTATTTGTCTTTACTCTGCAACACTGTATTTCCTTATAACGTGGTATTCTTACATATTCTTTCGAGAGAAAACTCTCCTGTGCGTTCTCTTTTGAGGCTACATGCTTTGACATACACGCAACACCAAAGCTTTTCGAGTTACAATGTGTTGTTTAGGAAAAACAAGATAATTTAGCACGATGCGGGATTTCCTTAAAACGTGGTTTTCTGACAAATTTTGACGAAAGAAAATACTCCTGTGGGTTCTCTTTTGAGGCTACACATTTAGACGTACACACCACATCAAATCTTTTCGAGTTACAACGTGTTGTTTAGGAGATACAAGCTAATTTTTTTACGAAGCGTTATTTCTTCTCATAAAGTTTAAGTGTTTCCATTATGTACATATTTGCCTTTACTCTGCAACACTGTATTTCCTTATAACGTGGTATTCTTGCATATTCTTTCGATAGAAAACTCTCCTGTGCATTCTCCTTTGAGGCTACGTGCTTAGATATACACGCAACACCAAAGCTTTTCGAGTTACAACGTGTTATTTAGGAAAAACAACATAATTTCGCACGATGCGGGATTTCCTTAAAACGTGGTTTTCTGACAAATTTTGAAGAAATAAAACTCTCCTGTGGGTACTCTTTTGAGGCTACACGTTTAGACGTACATGCCACACCAAATCTTTTCGAGTTCCAACGTGTTGTTTAGGACATACAAGCTAATTTTGCAAGATGCGTTATTTCTCTCATAAAGTGTTTCCAATACGTATGTATTAGTCTTTACTCTGCAACACTGTATTTCCTTATAATGTGGTATCCTTACATATTCTTTCGAGAGAAAACTGTACTGTGCGTTCTCTTTTGAGGCTACACGCTTAGACATACACGCAACACCAAAGCTTTTCGAGTTACAACGTGTTGTTTAGGAAAAACAAGATAATTTAGCACGAAGCGGGATTTCCTTAAAACGTGGTTTTCTGACAAATTTTGACGAAAGAAAATTCTCCTGTGGGTTCTCCTTTGAGGCTAACCGTTTAGACATACACGCCACACCAAATCTTTTTGAGTTATATCGTTTTGTTTAGGAGATACAAGCTAATTTTTTACCATGCATTATTTCTTCTCGTAAAGTGTTTCCCTTACTTACGTATTTGTCTTTACTCTGAAGCACTGTATTTCCTTATAACGTGGTATTCTTACATATTCTTTCGAGAGAAACCTCTCCTGTGCGTTCTCTTTTGAGGCTACACGCTTAGACATACATGCAACTCCAAAGCTCTTCGAGTTACATTGTGTTGTTTATGTAAAACAAGATAATTTCGCACGATGCAGAATGTCCTTAAAACGTGGTTTTCTGAAAAATTTTGACGAAAGAAAATTCTACTGGGGGTTCTCTTTTGAGGCTACACGTTTTGACATACACGGAACACCAAATGTTTTCAAGTTACAACGTGTTGTTTAGGACATACAAACTATTTTTGTATGATGCGTTATTTCTCTCATAAAGTGTTTCCAATACATATGTATTTGTCTTTACTTTGCAACCCTGTATTTCTGTATAACGTGATATTCTTACATATTCTTTCGAGAGAAAACTCTCCTGTGCATTCTCCTTTGAGGCTATACGCTTAGATATACACGCAACACCTAAGCTTTTTGAGTTAAAACGTGTTGTTTAGGAAGAACAAGATAATTTCTCACGATGCGGGATTTCCTTAAAACGTGGTTTTCTGACAAATTTTGACGAAAGAAAATTGTCCTGTGGGTTCTCTTTTGAGGCTCCTCGTTTAGAGGTACAGGCCACACTAAATCCTCTCGAGTAACAACGTGTTGTTTATGAGTCACAAGCTAATTTTGTACGATGCTTTATTTCATCTCGTAAAGTTTAAGGGTTTCCAATATGTACGTTTTTGTCTTTACTCAGCAACACTGTACTTCTTTTAAAGTGGTATTCTTACGTATTCTTTCGAGAGAAAACTCTCCTGTGTGTTCTCTTTTGAGGCTACACGCTTAGACATACACGCAACACCAAATCTTTTCAAGTTACAACGTGTTGTTTAGGAAAAACAAGATAATTTCGCACGATACGATATTTCCTTAAAACGTGGATTCTGACAAATTTTGATGAAAGAAAATTCTCCTGTGGGTTCGCTTTTGAGGCTACACGTTTAGATGTACATGCCACAAGAAATATTTTCGAGTTACAACATGTTGTTTAGGAGATATGAGCTCATTTTGTACGGTGCTTTATTTCATCCCATAAAGTTTAAGGGTTTCCAATACGTACGTATTTGTCTTTACTCTGCAACACTGTATTTCCTTATAACGTGGTATTCTTACATATTCTTTTGAGAGAAAACTCTCCTGTGTGTTCTCTTTTGAGGCTACACGCTGAGACATACACGCAACACCAAAGCTTTTCGAGTTACAACGTGTTGTTTAGGAAAAACAAGATAATTTCGCACGATGCAGGATTTCCTTAATACGTGGTTTTCTGACAAATTTGACCAAAGAAAATTCTCCTGTGGGTTCTCTTTTTGAGGCTACACGTTTAGACATACACGCCACACCAAATCTTTTCGAGTTACAACGTGTTTTTTAGGAGATACAAGCTACTTTTGTATGATGCGTTATTTCTTCTCGTAAAGTGTTTCCAATACGTACGTATTTGTCTTTATTCTGCAACACTGTATTTCCTTATAACTTGGTATTCTTACATATTCTTTCGAGTGAAAACTCTCCTGTGTGTTCTCTTTTGAGGCTACACACTGAGACATACACACAACACCAAAGCTTTTCGAGTTACAACGTGTTGTTTTGGAAAAACAAGATAATTTCGCAAGATGCGGTATTTCCTTAAAACGTGGTTTTCTGACAAATTTTGACGAAAGAAAATTCTCCTTTTTGTTGTCCTTTGAGGCTACACGTTTAGATATACACGTCAAACCAAATCTTTTCGAGTTGCCACGTGTTGTTTAGGAGATATAAGCTAATTTTGTTCGATGCGTTATTTCTTCTTGTAAAGTGTTCCCAATATATACTTATTTGCATTTACTCTGCAAAATTCCATTTCCTAATAACGTGGTATTCTTACATATTCTTTCGAGAGAAAACTCTCCTGTGCCTTCTCTTTTGAGGCTCCACGCTTACACATACACGCAACACTAAAGCTTTTCGAGTTACAACATGTTGTTTAGGAAAAAGTAGATGATTTCACACGATGCGGGATTTCCTTAAGACGTGGTTTTCTGAAAAATTTTGACGAAAGAAAATTCTCCTGTGGGTTCTCTTTTGAGGCTACACATTTAGTCGTACATGCAACACCAAATGTTTTCGAGTTACAACGTGTTTTTAGGAGATACAAGCTAATTTTGTACGATGAGTTAATTCTTCTCGTAAGGTGTTTCCAATACGTAAGTATTTGTCTTTACTCTGAAACACTGTATTTCCTTATAATGTGGTATTCTTATATATTCTTTCGAGAGAAAACGATCCTGTGCGTTCCCTTTTGAGGCTACACACTTAGACATACAGGCAACACCAAAGCTTTTCGAGTTACAACATGTTGTTTATGAATAAAAAGATAATTTCGCACGATGCGGGATTTCCTTAAAACGTGGTTTTCTGACAAATTTTGACAAAAGAAAATTCTCCTGTGGGTTATCTTTTGAGGCTACACGTTTAGACGTACACGTCACACCAAATCTTTTCGAGTTACCACGTGTTGTTTAGGAGATACAAGCTAATTTTGTACGATGCGTTATTTCTTCTTGTAAAGTTTTTCCAATACGTAAATATTTGTCTTTACTCTGCAACACTGTATTTCCTAATAACGTGGTATTCTTATATATTCTTTCGAGAAAAAACTCTCCTTTGCATTCTCTTTTGAGGCTACACGCTTAGACATACATGCAACACCAAAGGTTTTCGCGTTACAAAGTGTTGCTTAGGAAAAACAAGATAATTTCGCACGATTCAGGATTTCCGTAAAACGTGGTTTTCTGACAAATTTTGATGAACGAAAATTCTCCTGTGGGTTCTCGTTTGAGGCTACACTTTTAGACGTACACACCACACCAAATCTTTTCGAGTTATAACGTGATGTTTAGGAGATACATACTAATTTTGTACGATGCCTTATTTCTTCTCGTAAAGTTTAAGTGTTTCCAATAAGTACGTATTTGTCTTTACTCTGCAACACTGTATTTCCTTATAACGTGGTATTCTTACATATTCTTTCGAGAGAAAACTCTCCTGTGCATTCTCTTTTGAGGCTACATGCTTTGACATACACGCAACACCAAAGCTTTTCGAGTTACAATGTGTTGTTTAGGAAAAACAAGATAATTTAGCACGATGCGGGATTTCCTTAAAACGTGGTTTTCTGACAAATTTTGACGAAAGAAAATACTCCTGTGGGTTCTCTTTTGAGGCTACACATTTAGACGTACACACCACATCAAATCATTTCGAGTTACAACGTGTTGTTTAGGAGATACAAGCTAATTTTTTTACGAAGCGTTATTTCTTCTCATAAAGTTTAAGTGTTTCCATTACGTACATATTTGCCTTTACTCTGCAACACTGTACTTCCTTATAACGTGGTATTCTTGCATATTCTTTCGATAGAAAACTTTCCTGTGCATTCTCCTTTGAGGCTACGTGCTTAGATATACACGCAACACCAAAGCTTTTCGAGTTACAACGTGTTATTTAGGAAAAACAACATAATTTCGCACGATGCGGGATTTCCTTAAAACGTGGTTTTCTGACAAATTTTGAAGAAATAAAACTCTCCTGTGGGTACTCTTTTGAGGCTACACGTTTAGACGTACATGCCACACCAAATCTTTTCGAGTTCCAACGTGTAGTTTAGGACATACAAGCTAATTTTGCAAGATGCGTTATTTCTCTCATAAAGTGTTTCCAATACGTATGTATTAGTCTTTACTCTGCAACACTGTATTTCCTTATAATGTGGTATCCTTACATATTCTTTCGAGAGAAAACTGTACTGTGCGTTCTCTTTTGAGGCTACACGCTTAGACATACACGCAACACCAAAGCTTTTCGAGTTACAACGTGTTGTTTAGGAAAAACAAGATAATTTAGCACGAAGCGGGATTTCCTTAAAACGTGGTTTTCTGACAAATTTTGACGAAAGAAAATTCTCCTGTGGGTTCTCCTTTGAGGCTAACCGTTTAGACATACACGCCACACCAAATCTTTTTGAGTTATATCGTTTTGTTTAGGAGATACAAGCTAATTTTTTACCATGCATTATTTCTTCTCGTAAAGTGTTTCCCTTACTTACGTATTTGTCTTTACTCTGCAGCACTGTATTTCCTTATAACGTGGTATTCTTACATATTCTTTCGAGAGAAACCTCTCCTGTGCGTTCTCTTTTGAGGCTACACGCTTAGACATACATGCAACTCCAAAGCTCTTCGAGTTACAATGTGTTGTTTATGTAAAACAAGATAATTTCGCACGATGCAGGATGTCCTTAAAACGTGGTTTTCTGAAAAATTTTGACGAACGAAAATTCTACTGGGGGTTCTCTTTTGAGGCTACACGTTTAGACATACACGGAACACCAAATGTTTTCAAGTTACAATGTGTTGTTTAGGACATACAAACTATTTTTGTATGATGCGTTATTTCTCTCATAAAGTGTTTCCAATACATATGTATTTGTCTTTACTTTGCAACCCTGTATTTCTGTATAACGTGATATTCTTACATATTCTTTCGAGAGAAAACTCTCCTGTGCATTCTCCTTTGAGGCTATATGCTTAGATATACACGCAACACCTAAGCTTTTTGAGTTAAAACGTGTTGTTTAGGAAGAACAAGATAATTTCTCACGATGCGGGATTTCCTTAAAACGTGGTTTTCTGACAAATTTTGACGAAAGAAAATTGTCCTGTGGGTTCTCTTTTGAGGCTCCTCGTTTAGACGTACAGGCCACACTAAATCCTCTCGAGTAACAACGTGTGGTTTATGAGTCACAAGCTAATTTTGTACGATGCTTTATTTCATCTTGTAAAGTTTAAGGGTTTCCAAAATGTACGTTTTTGTCTTTACTCAGCAACACTGTACTTCCTTTAAAGTGGTATTCTTATGTATTCTTTCGAGAGAAAACTCTCCTGTGTGTTCTCTTTTGAGGCTACACGCTTAGACATACACGCAACACCAAAGCTTTTCAAGTTACAACGTGTTGTTTAGGAAAAACAAGATAATATCGCACGATACGATATTTCCTTAAAACGTGGTTTCTGACAAATTTTGATGAAAGAAAATTCTCCTGTGGGTTCCCTTTTGAGGCTACACGTTTAGACGTACATGCCACGCCAAATCTTTTCGAGTTACAACATGTTGTTTAGGAGATACGAGCTCATTTTGTACGATGCTTTATTTCATCCCATAAAGTTTAAGGGTTTCCAATACGTACGAATTTGTCTTTACTCTGCAACACTGTATTTCCTTATAACGTGGTATTCTTACATATTCTTTTGAGGGAAAACTCTCCTGTGTGTTCTCTTTTGAGGCTACACGCTGAGACATACTCGCAACACCAAAGCTTTTCGAGTTACAACGTGTTGTTTAGGAAAAACAAGATAATTTCGCACGATGCAGGATTTCCTTAATACGTGGTTTTCTGACAAATTTGACCAAAGAAAATTCTCCTGTGGGTTCTCTTTTTGAGGCTACACGTTTAGACGTACACGCCACACCAAATCTTTTCGAGTTACAACGTGTTTTTTAGGAGATACAAGCTACTTTTGTATGATGCATTATTTCTTCTCGTAAAGTGTTTCCAATACGTACGTATTTGTCTTTATTCTGCAACACTGTATTTCCTTATAACCTGGTATTCTTACATATTCTTTCGAGTGAAAACTCTCCTGTGTGTTCTCTTTTGAGGCTACACACTGAGACATACACGCAACACCAAAGCTTTTCGAGTTACAACGTGTTGTTTTGGAAAAACAAGATAATTTCGCAGGATGCGGGATTTCTTTAAATTGTGGTTTTCTGACAAATTTTGACGAAAGAATATTCTCCAGTGGGTTCTCTTTTGAGGCTACACTTTTAGACGTACATGCCAAACCAAATATTTTCGAGTTTCCACTTGTTGTTTAGGAGATACAAGCTAATATTGTATGATGCTTAATTTCTTCTCGTAAAGTGTTTCCAATATGTACGTATTTGTCTTTACTCTGCAACACTGTATTTCCATATAACGTTGAATTCTTACATGTTCTATCGAGAGAAAACTCTCCTGTGCATTCTCCTTTGAGGCTACACGCTTAGACAAACACGCAACACCAAAGCTTTTCGAGTTACCACGTGTTGTTTAGGAAAAACAAGATAATTTCGCAAGATGCGGTATTTCCTTAAAACGTGGTTTTCTGACAAATTTTGACGAAAGAAAATTCTCCTTTTTGTTCTCCTTTGAGGCTACACGTTTAGACATACACGTCAAACCAAATCTTTTCGAGTTACCACGTGTTGTTTAGGAGATATAAGCTAATTTTGTTCGATGCGTTATTTCTTCTTGTAAAGTGTTCCAAATATATACTTATTTGTATTTACTCTGCAAAATTGTATTTCCTAATAACGTGGTATTCTTACATATTCTTTCGAGAGAAAACTCTCCTGTGCCTTCTCTTTTGAGGCTCCACGCTTACACATACACGCAACACTAAAGCTTTTCGAGTTACAACATGTTGTTTAGGAAAAAGAAGATGATTTCGCACGATGCGGGATTTCCTTAAGACGTGGTTTTCTGAAAAATTTTGACGAAAGAAAATTCTCCTGTGGGTTCTCTTTTGAGGCTACACATTGAGTCGTACACGCCACACCAAATGTTTTCGAGTTACAACGTGTTTTTTAGGAGATACAAGCTAATTTTGTACGATGCGTTAATTCTTCTCGTAAGGTGTTTCCAATACGTAAGTATTTGTCTTTACTCTGAAACACTGTATTTCCTTATAAAGTGGTATTCTTATATATTTTTTCGAGAGAAAACTATCCTGTGCGTTCCCTTTTGAGGCTACACACTTAGACATACAGGCAACACCAAAGCTTTTCGAGTTACAACATGTTGTTTATGAATAAAAAGATAATTTCGCACGATGCGGGATTTCCTTAAAACGTGGTTTTCTGACAAATTTTGACAAAAGAAAATTCTCCTGTGGGTTATCTTTTGAGGCTACACGTTTAGACATACACGTCACACCAAATCTTTTCGAGTTACCACGTGTTGTTTAGGAGATACAAGCTAATTTTGTACGATGCGTTATTTTTTCTTGTAAAGTGTTTCCAATATGTACTTATTTGTCTTTACTCTGCAAAATTGTATTTCTTTATAACGTGGTATTCTTACATATTCTTTCGAGAGAAAACTGTCCTGTGCCTTCTCTATTGAGGCTCCACGCTTAGACATACGCGCAACACCAAAGCTTTTCGAGTTACAACCTGCTGTTTAGGAAAAAGAAGATGATTTTGCACGATGCGGGATTTCCTTAAAACGTGGTTTTCTGAAAAATTTTAACAAAAGAAAATTCTCCTCTGCATTCTCTTTTAAGGCTACACGTTTAGACGTACATGCCACACCAAATCTTTTCGAGTTACAACGTGTTGTTTAGGAGATACAAGCTAATTTTGTACTATGCGTTAATTCTTTACGTAAAGTGTTTCGAATACATACGTGTTTGTCTTTACTCTGCAACACTGCATTTCCTTATAACGTGGTATTCTTACATATTCTTTCGAGAGAAAACTCTCCTTTCCGTTCTCTTTTGAGGCTACATGCTTAGACATACACGCAACTCCAGAGCTTTTCGAGTTACAACTTGTTGTTTAGAAAAAACTGGATAATTTCGCACGATGCTAGTCTTCCTTAAAACGTGGTTTCTGACAAATTTTGATGAAAGAAAATTCACCTGTGGATTCTCTTTTGAGGCTATACATTTAGACGTACACGTCACACCAAATCCTTTTGAGTTACAACGTGTTGTTTAGGAGATACAAGCTAATTTTGTATGATGCGTTATTTCTTCTTGTAAAGTGTTTCCAATATGTACTTATTTGTTTTTATTCTGAAAAATTGTATTTCCTTATAACGTGGTATTCTTACATATTCTTTCGAGAGAAAACTCTCCTGTGCCTTCACTTTTGAGGCTCCACGCTTAGACTTACACGCAACACTAAAGCTTTTCGAGTTACAACATGTTTTTTAGGAAAAAGAAGATGATTTCGCACGATGCGGGATTTCCTTAAAACGTGGCTTTCTGAAAAATTTTAACGAAAGAAAATTCTCCTGTGGGTTCTCTTTTGAGGCTACACGTTTAGACATACAAGCCACACCAAATCTTTTCCAGTTACAACGTGTTGTTTAGGAGATACAAGCTAATTTTGTACTATGCGTTATTTCTTCTCGTAATGTGTTTCCAATATGTACGTATTTGTCTTTACTCTGCAACACTGTATTTCCTTATAACGTGGTATTCTTACATATTCTTTCGAGAAAAAACTCTCCTTTACATTCAGTTTTGAGGCTACATGCTTAGACATACACGCAACACCAAAGCTTTTCGAGTTACAACTTGTTGTTTAGGAAAATTAAGATAATTTTGCACGATGAGGGATTTCCTTTAAAACGTGGTTTTCTCACATATTTTGACGAAAGAAAATTCTCCTGTGGGTTCTCTTTTGAGGCTACACGTTTAGCCGTACAGGCCACACCAAATCCTTTCGAGTTACAACCTGTTGTTTAGGAGATACAAGCTAATATTGTATGGTGTGTTATTTCTTCTCCTAAAGTGTTTCCAATACATACGTATTTGTCTTTACCCTGGAACACTGTATTTCCTTATAACGTGGTATTCTTACATATTCTTTCGAGAGAAAACTATCCTGTGCGTTCTCTTTTGAGGCTACACGCTTATTAATACACGCAACACCAAAGCTTTTCGAGTTACAACGTGTTGTTTAGGAAAAACAAGATAATTTCGCACGATGCGAGATTTCCTTAAAACGTGGTTTTTGACAAATTTTGATGAAAGAAAATTCTCCTGTCGGTTCTATTGTGAGGCTACACGTTTAGACGTACACGTCACACCAAATCTTTTAGAGTTACAACGTGTTGTTTAGGAGATACAAGCTAATTTTGTACGATGCGTTATTTCTTCTCTTAAAGTGTTTCAAATATGTACGTATTTGTCTTTAATCTGCAACACTGTATTTCCTTATAACGTGGTATTCTTACATATTCTTTCGAGAGAAAACTCTCCTGTGCATTCTCTTTTGAGGCTACACGCTTAGACATACACGCAACACCAAAGCTTTTCGAGTTACAATGTGTTGTTTATGAAGAACAAGATAATTTCTCACCATGCGGGATTTCCTTAAAACGTGGTTTTCTGACAAATTTTGACGAAATAAAATTGTCCTGTAGTGCTCTTTTGAGGCTACACATTTAGACATACACGCCACACCAAATCTTTTCGAGTTACAACGTGTTCTTTAGGAGATACAAGCTAATTTTGTACGATGCTTTATTTCATCTCGCAAAGTTTAAGGGTTTCCAATAAGTAAGTATTTGTGTTTATTCTGCAACACTGTACTTCCTTATAACGTGGTATTCTTACATATTCTTTCGAGAGAAACCTCTCCTGTGTGTTCTCTTTTGAGGCTACACGCTTAGACATACACGCAACACCAAAGATTTTCGAGTTACTACGTGTTGTTTAGGAAAAACAAGATAATTTCACACGATGCGGGATTTCCTTATAACGTGGTTTTCTGAAAATTTTGACGAAAGAAAATTCTCCTATGGGTTCCCTTTTAAGGCTACAGGTTTAGACGTACACGCCACACCAAATCTTTTCGAGTTACAACGTGTTGTTTAGGAGATATGAGCTCATTTTGTACGATGTTTTATTTCATCTTGTAACATTTAAGGGTTTCCAATATGTACGTATTTGTCTTTACTCTGCAACACTGTATTTCCTTATAACGTGGTATTCTTACATATTCTGTTGAGAGAAAACTCTCCTGTGTGTTCTCTTTTGAGGCTACATGCTTAGACATACACGCAACACCAAAGCTTTTCGAGTTACAACGTGTTTTTTAGGAAGAACAAGATAATTTCGCACGATGCGGGATTTCCTTAATACGTGGTTTTCTGACAAATTTGACCAAAGAATATTCTCCTGTGGGTTCTCTATTTGAGGCTACACGTTTAGACATACACGCCACACCAAATCTTTTCGAGTTACAACGTGTTGTTTAGGAGATACAAGCTAATTTTGTACGATGCGTTATTTCTTCTCATAAAGTATTTCCAATAGGTACATATATGTCTTTACTCTTTTGTATGATGCGTTATTTCTTCTCTTAAAGTGTGTCCAATACGTACGTCTTTGTCGTTACTTTGCAACACTGTATTTCCTTATAACCTGGTATTCTTACATATTCTTTCGATTGAAAACTCTCCTGTGTGTTCTCTTTTGAGGCTACACACTGAGACATACACGAAACACCAAAGCTTTTTGAGTTATAACGTGTTGTTTAGGAAAAACAAGATAATTTCGCAGGATGCGGGATTTCTTTAAAACGTGGTTTTCTGACAAATTTTGACGAAAGAAAATTCTCCAGTGGGTTCTCTTTTGAGGCTAAACTTTTAGACGTACACGCCAAACCAAATGTTTTCGAGTTTCCACTTGTTTTTTAGGAGATACAAGCTAATATTGTATGATGCTTAATTTCTTCTCGTAAAGTGTTTCCAATATGTACGTATTTGTCTTTACTCTGCAACACTGTATTTCCTTATAACGTTGAATTCTTACATGTTCTAGCGAGAGAAAACTCTCCTGTGCATTCTCTTTTGAGGCTGCACGCTTAGACATACACGCAACACCAAAGCTTATCGAGTTACCACGTGTTGTTTAGGAAAAACAAGATAATTTCGCACGATGCGGTATTTCCTTAAAACGTGGTTTTCTGAAAAATTTTGACGAAAGAAAATTCTCCTTTATGTTCTCCTTTGAGGCTACACGTTTAGACATACACGCCAAACCAAATCTTTTCGAGTTACCACGTGTTGTTTAGGAGATACAAGCTAATTTTGTTCGATGCGTTATTTCTTCTCGTAAAGTGTTCCCAATATATTCTTATTTGTCTTTACTCTGCAAAATTGTATTTCCTAATAACATGGTATTCTTACATATTCTTTCGAGAGAAAACTATCCTGTGCCTTCTCTTTTGAGGCTCCACGTTTACACATACACGCAACTCTAAAGCTTTTCGAGTTACAACGTGTTGATTAGGAAAAACAAGATGATTTCGCACGATGCGGGATTTCCTTAATACGTGGTTTTCTGACAAATTTTGACCAAAGAAAATTCTCCTGTGGGTTCTCTTTTGAGGCTACACGTTTAGACGTACACGCCACACCGAATCTTTTCGAGTTACAACGTGTTGTTTAGGAGATACAAGCTAATTTTTTACGATGCGTTATTTCTTCTCATAAAGTGTTTCCAATAAGTACGTATTTGTCTTTACTCTGCAACACTGTATTTTCTTATAAAGAGGTATTCTTACACATTATTTCGAGAGAAAACTCTCCTGTGTGCTCTCTTTTGATTCTACACGCTTAAACATACATGCAACACCAAAGCTTTTCGAGTTACAAGGTGTTGTTTAGGAAAAACAAGATAATTTCGCACGATGCGGGATTTCCTTAAAACGTGGTTTTCTGAATATTTGACGAAAGACAATTCTCCTATGGGTTCTCTCTTGAGGCTACACGTTTAGACGTACACGCCACACCAAATCTTTTCGAGTTACAACGTGTTGTTTAGTAGATACGAGCTAATTTTGTACGATGCTTTATTTCATCTCGTAAAGTTTAAGGGTTTCCAATACGTGCCTATTTGTCTTTACTCTGCAACACTGTATTTCCTTATAACGTGGTATTCTTACATATTCTTTCGAGAGAAAACTCTCCTGTGTGTTCCCTTTTGAGGCTACACGCTGAGACATACACGCAACACCAAAGCTCTTCGAGTTAAAACGTGTTGTTTAAGAAAAACAAGATAATTTCGCACGATGTAGGATTTCCTTAATACGTGGTTTTCTGACAAATTTGACCAAAGAAAATTCTCCTGTGGGTTCTCTTTTGAGGCTACACGTTTAGACGTACACGCCACACCAAATCATTTAGAGTTACAACGTGTTGTTTAGGAGATACAAGCTAATTTTGTATGATGCGTTATTTCTTCTTGTAAAGTGTTTCCAATATGTACTTATTTGTTTTTATTCTGAAAAATTGTATTTCCTTATAACGTGGTATTCTTACATATTCTTTCGAGAGAAAACTCTCCTGTGCCTTCACTTTTGAGGCTCCACGCTTAGACTTACACGCAACACTAAAGCTTTTCGAGTTACAACATGTTTTTTAGGAAAAAGAAGATGATTTCGCACGATGCGGGATTTCCTTAAAACGTGGCTTTCTGAAAAATTTTAACGAAAGAAAATTCTCCTGTGGGTTCTCTTTTGAGGCTACACGTTTAGACATACAAGCCACACCAAATCTTTTCCAGTTACAACGTGTTGTTTAGGAGATACAAGCTAATTTTGTACTATGCGTTATTTCTTCTCGTAATGTGTTTCCAATATGTACGTATTTGTCTTTACTCTGCAACACTGTATTTCCTTATAACGTGGTATTCTTACATATTCTTTCGAGAAAAAACTCTCCTTTACATTCAGTTTTGAGGCTACATGCTTAGACATACACGCAACACCAAAGCTTTTCGAGTTACAACTTGTTGTTTAGGAAAATTAAGATAATTTTGCACGATGAGGGATTTCCTTTAAAACGTGGTTTTCTCACATATTTTGACGAAAGAAAATTCTCCTGTGGGTTCTCTTTTGAGGCTACACGTTTAGCCGTACAGGCCACACCAAATCCTTTCGAGTTACAACCTGTTGTTTAGGAGATACAAGCTAATATTGTATGGTGTGTTATTTCTTCTCCTAAAGTGTTTCCAATACATACGTATTTGTCTTTACCCTGGAACACTGTATTTCCTTATAACGTGGTATTCTTACATATTCTTTCGAGAGAAAACTATCCTGTGCGTTCTCTTTTGAGGCTACACGCTTATTAATACACGCAACACCAAAGCTTTTCGAGTTACAACGTGTTGTTTAGGAAAAACAAGATAATTTCGCACGATGCGAGATTTCCTTAAAACGTGGTTTTTGACAAATTTTGATGAAAGAAAATTCTCCTGTCGGTTCTATTGTGAGGCTACACGTTTAGACGTACACGTCACACCAAATCTTTTAGAGTTACAACGTGTTGTTTAGGAGATACAAGCTAATTTTGTACGATGCGTTATTTCTTCTCTTAAAGTGTTTCAAATATGTACGTATTTGTCTTTAATCTGCAACACTGTATTTCCTTATAACGTGGTATTCTTACATATTCTTTCGAGAGAAAACTCTCCTGTGCATTCTCTTTTGAGGCTACACGCTTAGACATACACGCAACACCAAAGCTTTTCGAGTTACAATGTGTTGTTTATGAAGAACAAGATAATTTCTCACCATGCGGGATTTCCTTAAAACGTGGTTTTCTGACAAATTTTGACGAAATAAAATTGTCCTGTAGTGCTCTTTTGAGGCTACACATTTAGACATACACGCCACACCAAATCTTTTCGAGTTACAACGTGTTCTTTAGGAGATACAAGCTAATTTTGTACGATGCTTTATTTCATCTCGCAAAGTTTAAGGGTTTCCAATAAGTAAGTATTTGTGTTTATTCTGCAACACTGTACTTCCTTATAACGTGGTATTCTTACATATTCTTTCGAGAGAAACCTCTCCTGTGTGTTCTCTTTTGAGGCTACACGCTTAGACATACACGCAACACCAAAGATTTTCGAGTTACTACGTGTTGTTTAGGAAAAACAAGATAATTTCACACGATGCGGGATTTCCTTATAACGTGGTTTTCTGAAAATTTTGACGAAAGAAAATTCTCCTATGGGTTCCCTTTTAAGGCTACAGGTTTAGACGTACACGCCACACCAAATCTTTTCGAGTTACAACGTGTTGTTTAGGAGATATGAGCTCATTTTGTACGATGTTTTATTTCATCTTGTAACATTTAAGGGTTTCCAATATGTACGTATTTGTCTTTACTCTGCAACACTGTATTTCCTTATAACGTGGTATTCTTACATATTCTGTTGAGAGAAAACTCTCCTGTGTGTTCTCTTTTGAGGCTACATGCTTAGACATACACGCAACACCAAAGCTTTTCGAGTTACAACGTGTTTTTTAGGAAGAACAAGATAATTTCGCACGATGCGGGATTTCCTTAATACGTGGTTTTCTGACAAATTTGACCAAAGAATATTCTCCTGTGGGTTCTCTATTTGAGGCTACACGTTTAGACATACACGCCACACCAAATCTTTTCGAGTTACAACGTGTTGTTTAGGAGATACAAGCTAATTTTGTACGATGCGTTATTTCTTCTCATAAAGTATTTCCAATAGGTACATATATGTCTTTACTCTTTTGTATGATGCGTTATTTCTTCTCTTAAAGTGTGTCCAATACGTACGTCTTTGTCGTTACTTTGCAACACTGTATTTCCTTATAACCTGGTATTCTTACATATTCTTTCGATTGAAAACTCTCCTGTGTGTTCTCTTTTGAGGCTACACACTGAGACATACACGAAACACCAAAGCTTTTTGAGTTATAACGTGTTGTTTAGGAAAAACAAGATAATTTCGCAGGATGCGGGATTTCTTTAAAACGTGGTTTTCTGACAAATTTTGACGAAAGAAAATTCTCCAGTGGGTTCTCTTTTGAGGCTAAACTTTTAGACGTACACGCCAAACCAAATGTTTTCGAGTTTCCACTTGTTTTTTAGGAGATACAAGCTAATATTGTATGATGCTTAATTTCTTCTCGTAAAGTGTTTCCAATATGTACGTATTTGTCTTTACTCTGCAACACTGTATTTCCTTATAACGTTGAATTCTTACATGTTCTAGCGAGAGAAAACTCTCCTGTGCATTCTCTTTTGAGGCTGCACGCTTAGACATACACGCAACACCAAAGCTTATCGAGTTACCACGTGTTGTTTAGGAAAAACAAGATAATTTCGCACGATGCGGTATTTCCTTAAAACGTGGTTTTCTGAAAAATTTTGACGAAAGAAAATTCTCCTTTATGTTCTCCTTTGAGGCTACACGTTTAGACATACACGCCAAACCAAATCTTTTCGAGTTACCACGTGTTGTTTAGGAGATACAAGCTAATTTTGTTCGATGCGTTATTTCTTCTCGTAAAGTGTTCCCAATATATTCTTATTTGTCTTTACTCTGCAAAATTGTATTTCCTAATAACATGGTATTCTTACATATTCTTTCGAGAGAAAACTATCCTGTGCCTTCTCTTTTGAGGCTCCACGTTTACACATACACGCAACTCTAAAGCTTTTCGAGTTACAACGTGTTGATTAGGAAAAACAAGATGATTTCGCACGATGCGGGATTTCCTTAATACGTGGTTTTCTGACAAATTTTGACCAAAGAAAATTCTCCTGTGGGTTCTCTTTTGAGGCTACACGTTTAGACGTACACGCCACACCGAATCTTTTCGAGTTACAACGTGTTGTTTAGGAGATACAAGCTAATTTTTTACGATGCGTTATTTCTTCTCATAAAGTGTTTCCAATAAGTACGTATTTGTCTTTACTCTGCAACACTGTATTTTCTTATAAAGAGGTATTCTTACACATTATTTCGAGAGAAAACTCTCCTGTGTGCTCTCTTTTGATTCTACACGCTTAAACATACATGCAACACCAAAGCTTTTCGAGTTACAAGGTGTTGTTTAGGAAAAACAAGATAATTTCGCACGATGCGGGATTTCCTTAAAACGTGGTTTTCTGAATATTTGACGAAAGACAATTCTCCTATGGGTTCTCTCTTGAGGCTACACGTTTAGACGTACACGCCACACCAAATCTTTTCGAGTTACAACGTGTTGTTTAGTAGATACGAGCTAATTTTGTACGATGCTTTATTTCATCTCGTAAAGTTTAAGGGTTTCCAATACGTGCCTATTTGTCTTTACTCTGCAACACTGTATTTCCTTATAACGTGGTATTCTTACATATTCTTTCGAGAGAAAACTCTCCTGTGTGTTCCCTTTTGAGGCTACACGCTGAGACATACACGCAACACCAAAGCTCTTCGAGTTAAAACGTGTTGTTTAAGAAAAACAAGATAATTTCGCACGATGTAGGATTTCCTTAATACGTGGTTTTCTGACAAATTTGACCAAAGAAAATTCTCCTGTGGGTTCTCTTTTGAGGCTACACGTTTAGACGTACACGCCACACCAAATCATTTAGAGTTACAACGTGTTGTTTAGGAGATACAAGCTAATTTTGTACGATGCGTTATTTCTTCTCGTAAAGTGTTTCCAATATGTACGTATTTGTCTTTACTCTGCAACACTGTATTTCCTTATAACGTGGTATTCTTATATATTCTTTCGAGAAAGAACTCTCCTTTGCCTTCTCTTTTGAGGCTACATGCTAGACATACACGCAACACCAAAGCTTTTCGAGTTACAAAGTGTTGTTTAAGAAAAACAAGATAATTTTGCACGATGAGGGATTTCCTTTAAACGTAGTTTTCTCACAAATTTTGACGATAGAAAATTCTCCTGTGGGTTCTCTTTTGAGGCTATACGTTTAGACGTACATGCCCCACCAAATCCTTTCGAGTTACAACCTGTTGTTTAGGAGATACAAACTAATTTTTTATGATGCGTTATTTCTTCTCGTAAAGTGTTTCCAATAAGTACGTATTTGTCTTTACTCTGCAACACTGTATTTCCTTATAACCTGGTATTCTTACATATTCTTTCTAGTGAAAACTCTCCTGTGTGTTCTCTTTTGAGGCTACACACTGAGGCAAACACGCAACACCAAATCTTTTCGAGTTACAACGTGTTGTTTAGGAAAAACAAGATAATTTCCCACGATGCAGGATTTCCTTAATATGTGGTTTTCTGACAAATTTGACCAACGAAAATTCTCCTGTGGGTTCTCTTTTGAGGCTACACGTTTAGACGTACATACCACATCAAATCTTTTTCAGTTACAACGTGTTGTTTAGGAGATACAAGCTAATTTTGTATGATGCATTATTTCTTCTCGTAAAGTGTTTCCAATATGTACGTATTTGTCTTTACTCTGCAACACTGTATTTCCTTATAACCTGGTATTCTTTCATATTCTTTCGAGAGAAAACTCTCCTGTGCGTTCTCTTTTGAGGCTACAAGCTTAGACATACACGCAACGGCAAAGCTTTTCGAGTTACAACGTGTTGTTTAGGAAGAACAAGATAATTTCCCACGATGCAGGATTTCCTTAAAACGTGGTGTTCTGACAAATTTTGACGAAAGAAAATTCTCCTGTGGGTTCTCTTTTGAGGCTACACCTTTAGACGTACACACCACACCAAATCTTTTGAGTTACACCGTGCTGTTTAGGAGATACAAGCTAATTTTTTTTACGATGCGTTATTTCTTCTCGTAAAGTTTAAGTGTTTCCAATACATACGTTTTTTTCTTTACTCTGCAACTCTGTATTTCCTAATAGCGTGGTATTCTTACATATTCTTTGAGAGAAAACTCTCCTGTGCGTTCTCTTTTGAGGCTACACGCTTAGACATACACGCAACACCACAGTTTTTCGAGTTACAATGTGTTGTTTAGGAAAAACAAGATAATTTCCACGATGCGGGATTTCCATAAAACGTGGTTTTCTGACAAATTTTGACGAAAGAAAATACTCCTGAGGGTTCTCTTTTGAGGCTACACGTTTAGACGTACACGCCACACCAAATCTTTTCGAGTTACAACGTGTTGTTTAGGAGATACAAGCTAATTTTTTAAGATGCGTTATTTCTTCTCGTAAAGTTTAAGTGTTTCCAATACGTACGTATTTGCCTTTACTCTGAAACACTGTTTTCCTTATAACGTGGTATTCTTGCATATTCTTTCGAGAGAAAACTCTCCTGTGCGTTCTCTTTTGAGGCTACACGCTTAGACATACAAGCAACACCAAAGCTTTTCGAGTTACAACTTGTTGTTTTGGAAGAACAAGATAATTTCTCACGATGCGGGATTTCCTTAAAACGTGGTGTTCTGACAAATTTTGATGAAAGAAAATAGTCCTGTGGGTTCTCTTTTGGGGCTACACGTTTAGACGTACAAGCCACACCAAATCTTTTCCAGTAAAAACGTGTTGTTTAGGAGATACAAGCTAATTTTGTACGATGCTTTATTTCATCTCTTAAGTTTAAGGGTTTCCAATATGTACGTTTTCGTCTTTACTCAGCAACACTGTACTTCCTTATAAAGTGGTATTCTTAACTATTCTTTCGAGAGAAAACTCTCCTGTGCGTTTTCTTTTGAGGCTACACGCTTAGACATACACGCAACACCAAAGCTTTTCGAGTTACAACGTGTTGTTTAGGAAAAACAATATAATTTCACACGATGCGGGGTTTCCTTAATATGTGGTTTTCTGACAAATTTTGACCAAAAAAAATTCTCCTGTGGGTTCTCTTTTGAGGCTACACGTTTAGCCGTACACGCCACATCAAATCTTTTCGAGTTACAACCTGTTGTTTAGGAGATACAAGCTAGTTTTGAACGATGCGTTATTTCATCTCTAAAAGTGTTTCCAATAAGTACGTATTTGTCTTTACTCTGCAACACTGTATTTCCTTATAACGTGGTATTCTTACATATTCTTTCGAGAGAAAACTCTCCTGTGCGTTCTCTTTTGAGGCTACATGCTTAGACATACACGCAACACCAAAGCTTTTCGAGTTACAACGTGTTTTTTAGGAAGAACAAGATAATTTCTCACGATGCGGGATTTCCTTAAAACGTGGTTTTCTGACAAATTTTGACGAAAGAAAATTGTCCTGCGGTTCTCTTTTGAGGCTACACGTTTAGATGTACACGCCACACCAAATCTTTTCGAGTTACAACGTGTTGTTTAGGAGATACAAGCTAATTTTGTACGATGCTTTATTTCATCTCTTAAAGTTTAAGGGTTTCCAATACGTAAGTATTTGTCATTATTCTGCAACAGTGTACTTCCTTATAACGTGGTATTCTTACATATTCTTTCGAGAGAAAACACTCCTGTGTGTTCTCCTTTGAGGCTACACGCTTAGACATACACGCAACACCAAAGCTTTTCGAGTTACAATGCCTTGTTTAGGAAAAACAAGATAATTTCGCACGATGCGGGATTTCCTTAAGACGGGGTTTTCTGACAAATTTGACCAAAGAAAATTGTCCTGTGGGTTCTCTTTTGAGGCTACACATTTAGACATACACGCCACACCACATCATTTAGAGTTACAACGTGTTGTTTAGGAGATACAAGCTAATTTTGTACGATGCGTTATTTCTTCTCGTAAAGTGTTTCCAATATGTACGTATTTGTCTTTACTCTGCAACACTGTATTTCCTTATAACGTGGTATTCTTATATATTCTTTCGAGAAAGAACTCTCCTTTGCGTTCTCTTTTGAGGCTACATGCTTAGACATACATGCAACACCAAAGCTTTTCGAGTTACAACGTGTTGTTTAAGAAAAACAAGATAATTTTTCACGATGAGGGATTTCTTTAAAACGTGGTTTTCTCACAAATTTTGACGATAGAAAATTCTCCTGTGGGTTCTCTTTTGAGGCTACACGTTTAGAAATACATGCCACACCAGATCCTTTCGAGTTACAACCTGTTGTTTAGGAGATACAAGCTAATTTTGTATGATGCGTTATTTCTTCTCGTAAAGTGTTTCCAATAAGTATGTATTTGTCTTTATTCTGCAACACTGTATTTCCTTATAACCTGGTATTCTTACATACTTTTTCTAGTGAAAACTCTCCTGTGTGTTCTCTTTTGAGGCTACACACTGAGACAAACACGCAACACCAAATCTTTTCGAGTTACAACGTGTTGTTTAGGAAAAACAAGATAATTTCCCGCGATGCAGGATTTCCTTAATACGTGGTTTTCTGACAAATTTGACCAAAGAAAATTCTCCTGTGGGTTCTCTTTTGAGGCTACACGTTTATAGGTACACGCCACATCAAAACTTTTCGAGTTACAACGTGTTGTTTAGGAGATACAAGATAATTTTGTATGATGCGTTATTTCTTCTCTTAAAGTGTTTCCAATATGTACGTATTTGTCTTTACTCTGCAACTCTGTATTTCCTTATAACGTGGTATTCTTACATATTCTTTCGAGAAAAAACTCTCCTTTGCATTCTATTTTGAGGCTACACGCTTAGACATACACGCAACACCAAAGATTTCGAGTTACAACTTGTTGTTTAGGAAAAACAAGATAATATTGCACGATGAGGGATTTCCTTAAAACGTGGTTTTCTCACATATTTTGACGATAAAAAATTCTCCTGTTAGTTCTCTTTTGAGACTACACGTTTAGACGTACACGTCACACCAAATATTTTCGAGTTACAACCTGTTGTTTAGGAGATACAAGCTAATTTTGTACGGTTTTTTATTTCTTCTCTTAAAGTGTTTCCAATATGTACGTATTTGTCTTTACTCTGCAACACTGTATTTCCTTATAACGTGGTATTCTTACATATACTTTCGAGAGAAAACTCTCCTTGCATATCCTTTTGAGGCTACACACTTAGACATACACGCAACACCAAAACTTTTCGAGTTACAACTTGTTGTTTAGGAAAAACAAGATAATTTTGCAGGATGCGGGATTTCGTTAAAACGTGGTTTTCTGACAAATTTTGAAGAAAGAAAATTCTCCAGTGAGCTCTCTTTTGAGGCTACACGTTTAGACATACACACCAAATGAAATGTTTGTGAGTTTCCACTTTTTGTTTAGGAGATACAAGCTAATATTTCATGATGCGTAATTTCTTCTCGTAAAGTGTTTCCAATATGTACGTATTTGTCTTTACTCTGCAACACTGTATTTCCATATAACGTTGTATTCTTACATGTTTTTTCGAGAGAAAACTCTCCTGTGCATTCTCTTTTTGAGGCTACACGCTTAGACATATACGCAACACCAAAGCTTTTCGAGTTACAACGTGTTGTTTAGGAAAAACAAGATAATTTCGCATGATGCGGGATTTCCTTAAAACGTGGTTTTCTGACAAATTTTGACGAAAGAAAATTCTCCTTTGTGTTCTCTTTTGCGGCTACATGTTTAGACGTACACGCCAAACCAAACCTTTTCGAGTTACCACGTGTTGTTTAGGAGATACAAGCTAATTTTGTCCGATGCGTTATTTCTTCTCCTAAAGTGTTTCCAATATGTATTTATTTGCCTTTACACGGCAAAATTGTATTTCTTTATAACGTGGTATTCTTACATATTCTTTTGAGAGAAAACTCACCTGTGCCTTCGCTTTTGAGGCTCCATGCTTAAACATACACGCAACACCAAAGCTTTTTGAGTTACAACATGTTGTTTAGGAAATAGAAGATGATTTCGCATGATGCAGGATTTCCTTAAAACGTGGTTTTCTGAAAAAATTTAACGAAAGAAAATTGTCCGGTGGGTTCACTTTTGAGGCTACACGTTTAGACGTACACGCCACACCAAATCTTTTCCAGTTACAACGTGTAGTTTTGGAGATACAAACTAATTTTGTACGATGCGTTATTTCTTCTCCTAAAGTGTTTCCAATATGTACGTATTTGTCTTTACTCTGCAACACTGTATTTCCTTATAACGTGGTATTCTTACATATTCATTCTAGAAAAAACTCTCCTTTACATTCTCTTTTGAGGCTACACGCTTAGACATACACGCAACACCAAAGCTTTTCGAGTTACAACTTGTTGTTTAGGAAAAACAAGATAATTTTGCACGTTGAGGGATTTCCTTAAAACGTGGTTTTCTCACATATTTTGATGAAAGAAAATTCTCCTGTGGGTTCTCATTTGAGGCTACAGGTTTAGGTGTACACGCCACACCAAATCCTTTTGACTTACAACCTGTTGTTTAGGAGATACAAGCTAATAATGTATGTTGCGTTATTTCTTCTCGTAGAGTATTTCCAATACATACGTATTTGTCTTTACTCTGCAACACTGTATTTCCTTATAACGTGGTATTCTTACATATTCTTTCGAGGGAAAACTCTCCTGTGTGTTCTCGTTTGAGGCTACATGCTTAGACATACACGCAACACCAAAGCTTTTCGAGTTACAACGTGTTGTTTAGGGAAAACAAGATAATTTTGCACGATGCGAGATTTCCTTAAAACGTTGTTTCTGACAAATTTTGTTGAAAGAAAATTCTCCTGTGGGTTCTCTTTTAAGGCTACACGTTTAGACGTACACATCACACCAAATCTTTTCGATTTACAACGTGTTGTTTAGGAGATACAATCTAATTTTGTACGATGCGTTATTTCTTCTCTTAAAGTGTTTCCAATATGTACGTATTTGTCTTTACTCTGCAACACTGTATTTCCTTATAACGTGGTATTCTTACATATTCTTTCGACAGAAAACTCTCCTGTGCATTCCCTTTTGTGGATACACACTTAGACATACACACAACACCAAAGCTTTTCGAGTTACAACTTGTTGTTTAGGAAAAACAAGATAATTTCGCAGGATGCGGGATTTCGTTAAAACGTGATTTTCTGACAAATTTTGAAGAAAGAAAATTCTCCTATGGGTTCTCTTTTGAGGCTACACGTTTAGACGTACACGCCACATGAAGTCCTTTCGAGTTACCACGTGTTGTTTAGGAGATACAAGCTAATTTTTTACGATGCATTATTTCTTCTTGTAAAGTGTTTCCAACAAGTATGTATTTGTCTTTACTCTGCAACACTGTATTTCCTTATAACGTTGTATTCTTACATGTTCTTTCTAGAGAAAACTCTCCTGTGCATACTCTTTAGAGGCTACACGCTTAGACATACACGCAACAACAAAGCTTTTCGAGTTACAATGTGTTGTTTAGGAAAAACAAGATAATTTTGCACGATGCAGGATTTCCTTAAAACGTGGTTTTCTGACAAATTTTGACGAAAGAAAGTTCTCCTGTGGGTTCGATTTTGAGGCTACACGTGTAGACGTACGAGCCACACCAAATCTTTTCGAGTTACAACGTGTTCTCCTGTGGGGTCTCTTTTGAGATACAAGCTAATTTTTTACGATGCATTATTTCTTCTCTTAAAGTGTTTCCAATAGGTACGTATTTGTCTTTACTCTGCAACACTGTATTTCCTTATAACGAGGTATTCTTACATATTCTTTCAAGAGAAAACTCTCCTGTGCGTTCTCTTTTGAGGCTACACGCTTAGACATACACGCAACACCAAAGCAATTCGAGTTACAACGTGTTGTTTAGGAAAAACAAGATAATTTCGCACGATGCAAGATTTCCTTAAAACGTGGTTTCTGACAAATTTTGATGAAAGAAAATTCTCCTGTGGGTTCGATTTTGAGGCTACACGTTTAGACGTACACGTCACATCAAATCTTTTCGAGTTACAACGTGTTGTTTAGGAGATACAAGCTAATTTTTTACGATGCATTATTTCTTCTCGTAAAGTGTTTCCAATATGTACGTATTTGTCTTTACTCTGCAACACTGTATTTCTATATAACGTTGTATTCTTACATGTTCTTTCGAGAGAAAACTCTCCTGTGCATTCTCTTTTGAGGCTACACGCTTAGACATATACGCAACACCAAAGATTTTCGAGTTACAACGTGTTGTTTAGGAAAAACAAGATAATTTCGCATGATGCTGGATTTCCTTAAAACGTGGTTTTCTGACAAATTTTGACGAAAGAAAATTCTCCTTTGTGTTCTCTTTTGCGGCTACATGTTTAGACGTACACGCCAAACCAAACCTTTTCGAGTTACCACGTGTTGTTTAGGAGATACAAGCTAATTTTGTCCGATGCGTTATTTCTTCTCCTAAAGTGTTTCCAATATGTATTTATTTGCCTTTACTCGGCAAAATTGTATTTCTTTATAATGTGGTATTCTTACATATTCTTTCGAGAGAAAACTCACCTGTGCCTTCGCTTTTGAGGCTCCACGCTTAAACATACACGCAACACCAAAGCTTTTTGAGTTACAACATGTTGTTTAGGAAAAAGAAGATGATTTCTCATGATGCAGGATTTCCTTAAAACGTGGTTTTCTGAAAAAATTTAACGAAAGAAAATTGTCCGGTGGGTTCACTTTTGAGGCTACACGTTTAGACGTACACGCCACACCAAATCTTTTCCAGTTACAACGTGTAGTTTTGGAGATACAAGCTAATTTTGTACAATGCGTTATTTCTTCTCCTAAAGTGTTTCCAATATGTACGTATTTGTCTTTACTCTGCAACACTGTATTTCCTTATAACGTGGTATTCTTACATATTCTTTCTAGAAAAAACTCTCCTTTACATTCTCTTTTGAGGCTACACGCTTAGACATACACGCAACACCAAAGCTTTTCGAGTTACAACTTGTTGTTTAGGAAAAACAAGATAATTTTGCACGTTGAGGGATTTCCTTAAAACGTGGTTTTCTCACATATTTTGATGAAAGAAAATTCTCCTGTGGGTTCTCATTTGAGGCTACAGGTTTAGGTGTACACGCCACACCAAATCCTTTTGACTTACAACCTGTTGTTTAGGAGATACAAGCTAATAATGTATGTTGCGTTATTTCTTCTCGTAGAGTATTTCCAATACATACGTATTTGTCTTTTCTCTGCAACACTGTATTTCCTTATAACGTGGTATTCTTACATATTCTTTCGAGGGAAAACTCTCCTGTGTGTTCTCGTTTGAGGCTACATGCTTAGACATACATGCAACACCAAAGCTTTTCGAGTTACAACTTGTTGTTTAGGAAAAACAAGATAATTTTGTACGTTGAGGGATTTCCTAAAAACGTGGTTTTCTCACATATTTTGATGAAAGAAAATTCTCCTGTGGGTTCTCTTTTGAGGCTACAGGTTTAGGTGTACACGCCACACCAAATCCTTTTGACTTACAACCTGTTGTTTAGGAGATACAAGCTAATAATGTATGTTGCGTTATTTCTTCTTGTAAAGTGTTTCCAATACATACGTATTTGTCTTTACTCTGCAACACTGTATTTCCTCATAACGTGGTATTCTTACATATTCTTTCGAGGGAAAACTCTCCTGTGTGTTCTCGTTTGAGGCTACATGCTTAGACATACACGCAACACCAAAGCTTTTCGAGTTACAACGTGTTGTTTAGGGAAAACAAGATAATTTTGCACGATGCGAGATTTCCTTAAAACGTGGTTTCTGACAAATTTTGTTGAAAGAAAATTCTCCTGTGGGTTCTCTTTTAAGGCTACACGTTTAGACGTACACATCACACCAAATCTTTTCGAGTTACAACGTGTTGTTTAGGAGATACAATCTAATTTTGTACGATGCATTATTTCTTCTCTTAAAGTGTTTCCAATATGTACGTATTTGTCTTTACTCTGCAACACTGTATTTCCTTATAACGTGGTATTCTTACATATTCTTTCGACAGAAAACTCTCCTGTGCATTCCCTTTTGTGGCTACACACTTAGACATACACGCAACACCAAAACTTTTCGAGTTACAACTTGTTGTTTAGGAAAAACAAGATAATTTCGCAGGATGCGGGATTTCGTTAAAACGTGATTTTCTGACAAATTTTGAAGAAAGAAAATTCTCCTATGGGTTCTCTTTTGAGGCTACACGTTTAGACGTACACGCCACATGAAGTCCTTTCGAGTTACCACGTGTTGTTTAGGAAATACAAGCTAATTTTTTACGATGCATTATTTCTTCTTGTAAAGTGTTTCCAACAAGTATGTATTTGTCTTTACTCTGCAACACTGTATTTCCTTATAACGTTGTATTCTTACATGTTCTTTCTAGAGAAAACTCTCCTGTGCATACTCTTTAGAGGCTACACGCTTAGACATACACGCAACAACAAAGCTTTTCGAGTTACAACGTGTTGTTTAAAAAAAACAAGATAATTTTGCACGATGCGGGATTTCCTTAAAACGTGGTTTTCTGACAAATTTTGAAGAAAGAAAGTTATCCTGTGGGTTCTCTTTTGAGGCTACACGTGTAGACGTACAAGCCACACCAAATCTTTTCGAGTTACAACGTGTTGTTTAGGAGATACAAGCTAATTTTGTACGATGCATTATTTCTTTTCTTAAAGTGTTTCCAATAGGTATGTAATTGTCTTTTCTGTGCAACACTGTATTTCCTTATAACGTGGTATTCTTACATATTCGTTCAAGAGAAAACTCTCCTGTGCATTCTCTTTTGAGGCTACACGCTTAGACATACACGCAACACCAAAGCTTCTCGAGTTACAATGTGTTGTTTAGGAAAAACTAGAAAATTTCGCACGAAGCGAGATTTCCATACAACGTGGTTTCTGAAAATTTTTGATGAAAGAAAATTCTCCTATGGGTTCTCTTTTGAGGCTACACGTTTAGACGTACACGCCACACCAAGTCTTTTCGAGTTACCACGTGTTGTTTAGGAGATACAAGCTAATTTTTTACAATGCATTATTTCTTCTCGTAAAGTGTTTCCAACAAGTATGTATTTGTCTTTACTCTGCAACACTGTATTCCTTATAACGTTGTATTCTTACATGTTCTTTCGAGAGAAAACTCTCCTGTGTGTACTCTTTAGAGGCTACACGCTTAGACATACACGCAACACCAAAGCTTTTCGAGTTACAACGTGTTGTTTAGGAAAAACAAGATAATTTTGCACGATGCGGGATTTCCTTAAAACGTGGTTTTCTGACAAATTTTGACGAAAGAAAGTTCTCCTGTGGGTTCTCTTTTGAGGCTACACGTGTAGACGTACGAGCCACACCAAATCTTTTCGAGTTACAACGTGTTCTCCTGTGGGGTCTCTTTTGAGATACAAGCTAATTTTTTACGATGCATTATTTCTTCTCTTAAAGTGTTTCCAATAGGTACATATTTGTCTTTACTCTGCAACACTGTACTTCCTTATAACGAGGTATTATTACATATTCTTTCAAGAGAAAACTCTCCTGTGCGTTCTCTTTTGAGGCTACACGCTTAGACATACACGCAACACCAAAGCAATTCGAGTTACAACGTGTTGTTTAGGAAAAACAAGATAATTTCGCACGATGCAAGATTTCCTTAAAACGTGGTTTCTGACAAATTTTGATGAAAGAAAATTCTCCTGTGGGTTCGATTTTGAGGCTACACGTTTAGACGTACACGTCACATCAAATCTTTTCGAGTTACAACGTGTTGTTTAGGAGATACAAGCTAATTTTTACGATGCATTATTTCTTCTCGTAAAGTGTTTCCAATATGTACGTATCTGTCTTTACTCTGCAACACTGTATTTCCTTATAACGTGGTATTCTTACATATTCGTTCGATAGAAAACTCTCCTGGGCATTCCCTTTAGAGGCTACACACTTAGACATACATGAAACACCAAAGCTTTTCGAGTTACAACTTGTTGTTTAGGAAAAACAAGATAATTTCGCACGATGCGGGATTTCCTTATAACGTGATTTTCTGACAAATTTTGAAGAAAGAAAATTCTCCTGTGGGGTCTCTTTTGAGGCTACACTTTTAGACGTACACACCAAACCAAATCTTTTCGAGTTACCACTTGTTGTTTAGGAGATACAAGGTTATATTTTATGATCCGTCATTTCTTCTCTTAAAGTGTTTCCAATATTTACGTTTTTGTCTTTACTCTGCAACACTGTATTTCCTTATAACGTTGTAGTCTTACATGTTCCTTCGAGAGAAAACTCTCCTGTGCATTCTCTTTTGGGGCTACACGCTTAGATATACACGCAACACCAACGCTTTTCGAGTTACAACGTGTTGTTTAGGAAAAACAAGATAATTTTGCACGATGCGGGATTTCCTTAAAACGTGGTTATCTAATTTTGATGAAAGAAAATTCTCCTGTTGGTTCTCTTTTGAGGCTACACGTTTAGACGTACACGCCAAACCAAATCTTTTCGAGTTACCACGTGTTGTTTAGGAGATACAAGGTAATTTTGTATGATGTATTATTTCTTTTCGTAAAGTGTTTCCAATATGTACTTATTTGTCTTTACTCTGCAAAATTGTATTTCCTAATAACGTGGTATTCTTACATATTCTCTCGAGAGAAAACTATCCTGTGCCTTCTCTTTTGAGGCTCCACGCTTAGACATACACGCAACACTAAATCTTTTCGAGTTACAATATGTTGTTTAGGAAAAAGAAGATCATTTCACACGATGCGGGATTTCCTTAAAACTTGGTTCTGTGAAAAATTTTGATGAAAGAAAATTCTCCTGTGGGTTCTCCTTTGAGGCTACACGTTTAGACGTACAGGCCACACCAAATGTTTTCGAGTTACAACTTGTTGTTTAGGAGATACAAGTTAATTTTGTACTATGCATTAATTCTTCTCATAAAGTGTTTCCAATACGTACGTGTTTGTCTTTACTCTGCAACATTGTATTTCCTTATAACGTGGCATTCTTACATATTCTTTCGAGAGAAAACTCTCCTGTGCTTTCTATTTTGAGGCTACACGCTTAGACATACACGCAACACCAGAGCTTTTCGAGTTAAACGTGTTGTTTAGGAAAAACTAGATAATTTCGAACAATGCGAGATTTCCTTAAAACGTGGTTTCTGACAAATTTTGATGAAATAAAATTCTCCTGTGGGATCTCTTTTGAGGCTACATGTTTAGACGTACACGCCACACCAAATCTTTTCGAGTAACAACGTGTTGTTTAGGAGATTCAAGCTAATTTTGTACGATGCGTTAATTCTTCTCGTAAAGTGTTTCCAATATGTACGTATTTGTCTTTACTCTGCAACACTGTATTTCCTTATAACGGGGTATTCTTACATATTCTTTCGAGAGAAAACTCTCCTATGCATTCCATTTTGAGGCTACACACTTAGACATACACGCAACACCAAAGCTTTTCGAGTTACAACTTGTTGTTTAGGAAAAACAAGATAATTTCGCAGGATGCGGGATTTCGTTAAAACATGGTTTTCTGACAAATTTTGAAGAAAGAAAATTCTCCAGTGGGTTCTCTTTTGAGGCTACACTTTTAGACGTACACGCCAAACCAAATGTTTTCGAGTTTCCACTTTTTGTTTAGGAGATACAAGCTAATATTATATGATGCATAATTTCTTCTCGTAAAGTGTTTCCAATAAGTACGTATTTGTCTTTACTCTGCAACACTGTATTTCCTTATAACTTTGTATTCTTTGTATTCTTACATGTTCTTTCGAGAGAAAACTCTCCTGTGCATT
Source organism: Apodemus sylvaticus (assembly GCF_947179515.1). Taxonomy (NCBI): domain Eukaryota; kingdom Metazoa; phylum Chordata; class Mammalia; order Rodentia; family Muridae; genus Apodemus; species Apodemus sylvaticus. The sequence goes on along the minus strand of NW_026263073.1, from coordinate 616,962 downwards.
CTCTTTTGAGGCTACACGCTGAGACATACACGCAACACCAAAGCTTTTCGAGTTACAAAGTGTTGTTTAGGAAAAACAAGATAATTTCGCACGATGCGGGATTTCCTTAAAACGTGGTTTTCTGACAAATTTTGACGAAAGAAAATTCTCCTTTGTGTTCTTTTTTGAGGCTACACGTTTAGACGTACACGCTAAACCAAATCTTTTCGAGTTACCACGTGTTGTTTAGGAGATACAAGCTCATTTTGTACGATGCGTTATTTCTTCTCCTAAAGTGTTTCGAATATGTACTTATTTGCCTTTACTCTGCAAAATTGTATTTCTTTATAACGTGGTATTCTTACATATTCTTTCGAGAGAAAACTCTCCTGTGCCTTAGCTTTTGAGGCTCCACGCTTAGACATACACGCAACACCAAAGCTTTTTGAGTTACAACATGTTGTTTATGAAAAAGAAGATGATTTCGCACGATGCGGGATTTCCTTAAAACGTGGTTTTCTGAAAAAATTTAACGAAAGAAAATTGTCCTGTGGGTTCTCTTTTGAGGCTACACGTTTTGACGTACACGCCACACCAAATCTTTTCGAGTTACAACGTGTTGTTTGGGAGATACAAGTTAATTTTTTACGATGCGTTATTTCTTCTCGTAAAGAGTTTCCAATATGTACGTATTTGTCTTTACTCTGCAACACTGTATTTCCTTATAATGTGATATCTTACATATTCTTTCGAGGGAAAACTCTCCTGTATGTTCTCTTTTGAGGCTACATGCTTAGACATACACACAACACCAAAGCTTTTCGAGTTACAACGTGTTGTTTAGGAAAAACTTGATAATTTCGCACAATGCGAGATTTCTTTAAAACGTGGTTTCTGACAAATTTTGATGAAAGAAAATTCTCCTGTGGGTTCTCTTTTGAGGCTACACGCTGAGACGTACACGTCACACCAAATCTTTTCGAGTTACAACGAGTTGTTTAGGAGACACAAGCTAATTTTGTAAGATGCGATATTTCTTCTCTTAAAGTGTTTCCAATATGTAAGTATTTGTCTTTACTCTGCAACACTGTATTTCCTTATTACGTGGTATTCTTACATATTCTTTCGAGAGAAAACTCTCCTGTGCATTCCCTTTTGTGGCTACACACTTAGTCATACACACAACACCAAAGCTTTTCGAGGTACAACTTGTTGTTTAGGAAAAACAAGATAATTTCGCAGGATGCGGGATTTCGTTAAAACGTGACTTTCTGACAAATTTTGAAGAAAGAAAATTCTCCTATGGGTTCTCTTTTGAGGCTACACGTTTAGACGTACACGCCACACCAAGTCCTTTCGAGTTACCACGTGTTGTTTAGGAGATACAAGCTAATTTTTTACAATGCGTTATTTCTTCTCGTAAAGTGTTTCCATCAAGTATGTATTTGTCTTTACTCTGCAACACTGTATTCCCTTATAACGTTGTATTCTTACATGTTCTTTCGAGAGAAAACTCTCCTGTGCGTACTCTTTAGAGGCTACACGCTTAGACATACACGCAATGCCAAAGCTTTTCGAGTTACAATGTGTTGTTTAGGAAAAGCAAGATAATTTCGCACGATGCGAGATTTCCATCAAACGTGGTTTTCTGAAAAATTTTGACGAAACAAAGTTTTCCTGTGGGTTCTCTTTTGAGGCTACACGTGTAGAGGTAGGAGCCACAACAAATCTTTTCGAGTTCCAATTGTTGTTTAGGAGATACAAGATAATTTTGTACGATGTGTTATTTCTTCTCTTAAAGTGTTTCCAATACGTACGTATTTGTCTTTACTCTGCAACACTGTATTTTTTTATAACATGGTATTCTTACATATTCTTTCGAGAGAAAACTCTCCTGTGCATTCTCTTTTGAGGCTACAAGCTTAGACATACACGCAACACCAAAGCTTTTCGAGTTACAACATGTTGTTCAGGAAAAAGAAGATGATTTGGCACGATGCGGGATTTCCTTAAAACGTGGTTTTCTGAAAAATTTTGACGAAAGAAAATTCTCCTGTGGGTTCTCTTTTGAGGCTACACGTTTAGACGTACACGCTGCACCAAATCTTTTCGAGTTACAACGTTTTGTTTAGGAGATACAAGCTAATTTTCTACGATGCGTTACTTCTTCTCCTAAAGTGTTTCCAATATGTACGTATATGTCTACTCTGCAACACTGTATTTCCTTATAACGTGGTATTCTTACATATTCTTTCGAGAGAAAACTATCCTGTGCGTTCCCTTTTGAGGCTACACACTTAGACATACAGGAAACACCAAAGCTTTTCGAGTTACAACATGTTGTTTAGGAAAAACAAGATAATTTCGCACGATGCAGGATTTCCTTAAAACGTGGTTTTCTGACAAATTTTGACGAAAGAAAATTCTCCTGTCGGTTCTCTTTTGAGGCTACACATTTAGACGTACACGCCACACCAAATCCTTTAGAGTTACCACGTGTTGTTTAGGAGATACAAGCTAATTTTGTATGATGCGTTATTTCTTCTCATAAAGTGTTTCCAATACGTATGTATTTGTCTTTACTCTGCAACACTATTTCCTTTTAACATTGTATTCTTACATGTTCTTCCGAGAGAAAACTCTCCTGTGCATTGTCTTTAGAGGCAACATGCTCAGACATACACGCAACACGAAAGCTTTTCGAGTTACAACGTGTTGTTTAGGAAAAACAAGATAATTTTGCACGATGCGGGATTTCCTTAAAACATGGTTCTTTGACAAATTTTGACGAAAAAAAGGTCTCCTGTTGGTTCTCTTTTGAGAATACAAGTGTAGAAGTACGAGCCACACCAAATATTTTCGAGTTATAACGTGTTGTTTAGGAGATACAAGCAAATTTTGTATGATGCGTTATTTCTTCCCTAAATTGTTTCCATTATGTCGTTATTTATCTTTACTCTGCAACACTGTATTTTCTTATAACGTGGTATTCTTACATATTCTTTCGAGGGAAAACTCTCCTGTGCATGCTCTTTCGAGGCTACACGCTTAGACGAACACGCACGCCAAAGCTTTTCGAGTTACAACGTGTTGTTTAGGAAAAAGAAGATAATTTCGCACGATGCGAGATTTCCATAAAACGTGGTTTTCAGACAAATTTTGACGAAAGAAAGTTCTCCTCTGGGTTCTCTTTTGAGGCTACACGTGTAGAGGTACGAGCCACACCAAATCTTTTCGAGTTCCAATGTGTTGTTTAGGAGATACAAGCTAATTTCGTACAATGCGTTATTTCTTCTCTTAAAGTGTTTCCAATACGTACGTAGTTGTCTTTATTCTGCAACACTGTATTTCCTTATAACGTGGTATTCTTACATATTCTTTCGAGAGAAAACTCTCCTGTGCATTCTCTTTTGAGGCTACATGCTTAGACATACACGCAACACCAAAGCTTTTCGAGTTACAACGTGTTGTTTAGGAAAAACAAGATAATTTCGCACGATGCGCTATTTCCTTAAAACGTGGTTTCAGACAAATTTTGAGGAAAGAAAATTCTCCTGTGGGTTCTCGTTTGAGGCTACACTTTTAGAAGTACATGTCACACCAAATCTTTTCGAGTTACAACGTGTTGTTTAGGAGATACAAGCTCATTTTTTTATGATGCATTATTTCTTCTCGTAAAGTTTTTCCAATATGTAGTTATTTGTCTTTACTCTGCAAAATTGTATTACCTTTTAACGTGGTATTCTTACATATTCTTTCAAGAGAACACTCTCCTGTGCCTTCTCTTTTGAGTCTCCACGCTTACACATACACGCAACACCAACGCTTTTCGAGTTACAACATGTTGTTTAGGAAAAAGAAGATGATTTCGCACGATGCGGGATTTCCTTAAAACGTGGTTTTCGGAAAAATTTTGACGAAAGAAAATTCTCCTGTGGGTTCTCTTTTGAGGCTACATGTTTAGATGTACACGCCACACGAAATCTTTTCGAGTTACAACGTGTTGTTTCGGAGATACAAGCTAATTTTGTACGATGCGTTAATTCTTCTCATAAAGTGTTTCCAATACATACGTATTTGTCTTTACTCTGCAACACTGTATTTCCTTATAACGTGGTATTCTTACATATTCTTTCGAGAGAAAAGTATCCTGTGCGTTCCCTTTTGAGGCTGCACACTTAGACATACAGGCAACATCAATGCTTTTCGAGTTACAACGTGTTGTTTATGAAAAACAAGATTATTTCGCACGATGCGGGATTTCCTTAAAACGTGGTTTTCTGACAAATTTTGACGAATGAAAATTCTCCTGTGGGTTCTCTTTTGAGGCTCCACGTTTAGACATACACGCCACACCAAATCCTTTCGAGTTACCACGTGTTGCTTAGCAGATACAAGCTAATTTTCTACGATGCGTTATTTCTTCTCGTAAAGTGTTTCCAATAATTACGTATTTGTCTTTACTCTGCAACACTGTATTTCCTTATAACGTTGTATTCTTACATGTTTTTTCGAGAGAAAACTCTCCTGTGCGTTCTCTTTAGAGGCTACAGGCTTAGACATATACGAAACACCAAAGCTTTTCGAGTTACAACATGTTGTTTATGAAAAACAAGATAATTTTGCACGATGCGGGATTTCCTTAAAACGTGGTTTTCTGACAAATTTTGACGAAAGAAAGTTATCCTGTGGTTTGTCTTTTGAGGGTACACGTGTAGACGTACGAGCCACACCAAATCTTTTCGAGTTACAACGTGTTGTTTAGGAGATACAAGCAAATTTTGTAAGATGCGTTATTTCTTCTCCTAAGTGTTTCCAATATGTACTTATTTGCCTTTACTCTGCAACATTGTATTTCCATATAATGTGGTATTCTTACATATTCTTTCGAGGGAAAACGCTCCTGTGCATTCTCTTTTGAGGCTACACGTTTAGACATACACGCAACGCCAAAGCTTTTCGAGTTACAACCTGTTGTTTAGGAAAAACAAGATAATTTCGCACGATGCGAGATTTCCATAAAATGGGGTTTTCTGAAAAATTTTGATGAAAGAAAGTTCTCCTGTGGGTTCTCTTTTGAGGCTACACTTCTAGAGGTACGAGCCACACCAAATCTTTTCGAGTTACAAAGTGTTCTTTAGGAGATACAAGCTAATTTTGTACGATGCGTTATTTCTTCTCTTAAAGTGTTTCCAATACGTACGTAGTTGTCTTTACTCTGCAACACTGTATTTCCTTATAACGTGGTATTCCTACATATTCTTTCAAGAGAAAACTCTCCTGTGCGTTCTCTTTTGAGGCTACACGCTTAGACATACACGCAACACCAAACTTTTCGATTTACAACGTGTTGTTTAGGAAAAACAAGATAATTTCGCATGATGCGAGATTTCCTTTTACTTGGTTTCTGACAAATTTTGATGAAAGAAAATTCTCCTGTGGGTTCTCTTTTGAGGCTAAACGTTTAGACATACACGTCACACCAAATCTTTTCGAGTTACAACGTGTTGTTTAGGATATACAAGCTAATTTTTTACGATCCATTCTTCCTTCTCATAAAGTGTTTCCAATATGTACTTATTTGTCTTTACTCTGCAAAATTGTATTTCCTTATAACGTGGTATTCTTACATATTCTTTCGAGAGAAAACTCTCCTGTGCCTTCTTTTTTGAGGCTCCATGTTTACACATACACGCAATACCAAAGCTTTTCGAGTTACAACATGTTGTTTAGGAAAAAGAAGATGATTTCGCACGATGGGGGATTTCCTTAAAACGTGGTTTTCTGAAAATTTTTGACGAAAGAAAATTCTCCTGTGGGTTCTCTTTTGAGGCTACATGTTTAGACGTACACGCCACACCAAATCTGTTCGAGTTACAACGTATTGTTTAGGAGATACAAGCTAATTTTTTACAATGCGTTAATTCTTCTCATAAAGAGTTTCCAATACAAACGTATTTGTCTTTACTCTGCAACATTGTATTTCCTTATAACGTGGTATTCTTACATATTCTTTCAATAGAAAACTGTCCTCTGCATTCTCCTTTGAGGCCACACGTTTAGACATACACGCAACACCAAAGCTTTTCGAATTACAACGTGTTGTTTAGGAAAAACAAGATAATTTCGCACACTGCGGGATTTCCTTAAAACGTGGTTTTCTGACAAATTTTGACGAAAGAAAATTCTCCTGTGGGTTCTCTTTTGAGGCTACACGTTTCAACTTACACGCCACACCAAATCCTTCGAGTTACAACGTGTTGTTTAGGAAATACAAGCTAATTTTTTACGATGTATTATTCCTTCTCGTAAAGTGTTTCCAATAAGTATCTGTCTTTACTCTGCAACACTGTATTTCCTTATAACGTGGTATTCTTACATATTCTTTCGAGAGAATACTCTCCTGTGCCTTCTCTTTTGAGGCTACACGCTTAGACATACACGCAACGCCAAAGCTTTTTGAGTTACAACGTGTTGTTTAGGAAAAACAAGATAATTTCGCACGATGCGGGATTTCCTTAAAACGTGGTTTTCTGAAAAATTTTGACGAAAGAAAATTCTCCTGAGGGTTCTCTTTTGAGGCTACATGTTTAGATGTACACGCCACACCAAATCCTTTCGAGTTACAACGTTTTGTTTAGGAGATACAAGCTAATTTTGTAAGATGCGTTAATTCTTCTCATAAAGTGTTTCCAATACGTACGAATTTGTCTTTACTCTGCAACACTTTATTTCCTTATAACGTGGTGTTCTTACATATTCTTTCGAGGGAAAACTCTCCTGTGCGTTCTCTTTCGAGGCTACACGCTTAGACAAACACGCAACACCAAAGCTTTTCAAGTTACAACGTGTTGTTTAGGAAAAAACAAGATAATGTCGCACGATGCGAGATTTCCATAAATCGTGGTTTTCTGAAAAATTTTAACGAAAGAATTTCCTCCTGTGGGTTCTCTTTTGAGGCTACACTTGTAGAGGTATGAGCCACACCAAATCTTTTCGAGTTACAAAGTTTTGTTTAGGAGATACAAGCTAATTTTGTACGATGCGTTATTTCTTCTCTTAAAGTGTTTCCAATATGTACGTATTTGTCTTTACTCTGCAACACTGTATTTCCTTATAACGTGGTATTCCTACATTTTCTTTCGAGAGAAAACTCTCCTGTGCGTTCTCTTTTGAGGCTACACGCTTAGACATACACGCAACACCAAAGCTTTTCGATTTACAACGTGTTGTTTATGAAAAACAAGATAATTTCACACGATGCGAGATTTCCTTAAAACGTGGTTTCTGACAAATTTTGATGAAAGAAAATTCTTGGGCCTGGGAGCAGCGGCAGCAGCAGCAGTAGCAGAAGCAGCGGCTGGTCCAGAGGAAGGGCCATCAGCAGTAGAACCAAGCGGACAGGGTCCAGGCAGACCCGGTGCCCATGACCACTGGCCATCGCTGGCCAGCCAGGCTGCAAGCAGCGGCGGATTTACGGTGCCTTTCACCACACAGAAGCCACATCAGAACTCTGCCTCCCGCCAGTCAGTTACGAGGGCTCCATATTGGTTCTCGGTCGCCAGAGAAATCAGACTGAGGTACGCAAATATAACCCGAGAACAACATTGTGGGGGTCTAAGCCCGACGGGCGTTGGCCTGCACCCAGGCCCTGAGCTGATCGGGTGTCCACCGGGGTGCAAACCCGGCCAGGAGGTTTTTTTCCTCCCGGGCCGGCGCGCGCACCACCACCATTTTGCCTGGGGGAAGCCAGGGAGACCTAGCAGGCAAAACCAAACCGGCTAACAGGCATAGCCCGAGGCGGACATAGCAGGGGTCTCAGACAGTCAGTCCCTGGACTGCCCCCAGGCCCTGGGCTGCTCGGTGGGCCATCTGGGTGCCGACCCGGCCAGGAGGTTGTTTATCCGGGCCAGTTTGCGCACCACCACCATTTTGCCTACGGGAAGCCAGAGAGACCTAGCAGGCAAAACCAAACCAGCTAACAGGCATAGCCCGAGGCGGACATAGCAGGGGTCTCAGACGGTCAGGCCCTGGACTGACCCCCAGGCCCTGGGCTGCTCGTTGGGCCATCTGTGTGCTGACCCAGCCAGGAGGTTGTTAGCCCAGCGACTCTCCCAGCACTCTCAGGGAACTCGCACACGCCACCATCCTAGCCACCTGACACACCCAATTAACACCCACAGCTGAGGGGAACTTTGCACCGACATTGGCCTGCCAGGCTTTTGCCTAGACTCAGGGCCTGAGCAGCTAGGCTAGCCTTGTGTGCACCAACACGGTTGGGAGTTCTGCTGCCCAGATCAGCCTGGGCGGCAGCACCACATCTCCAAGTCCTGCAAGTGGCTAGCTGGGTTTCCGGGCGGCCAGCTGGGAGAAGTCAGTGTGCTCCAGTGAATCCAGCGGGCCCCAGCAGGAGCCTTCGGGTGCCTGCTTTGGGATCTGAACAGCCTGGGCAGCAGCACCCTGTCTACAAGCAGTGCAGGAGGTAAGCTGTGCACCAGAGGCCAACGGGGAAGGGGCAGCTTGCACTGGTGAGTCCAGCACTGACAAGACAAACTAACACCAGTGAGAACTAGATGGCAAAAGGCAAACGCAGGAACGTCACTAACAGAAATCAAGGCAATATGGCAACATCTGAACCCAATTCTCCTCTACCAACATGTCCTGGATACCCCATCACACCAGTAAAACAAGATTTGGATTTAAAATCACTGGTCATGATGCTGGTACAGGAACACATGAAGGACATACTTAAAGAAATTCAGGAGAAAATGGATCAAAAGTTAGAAGCCCTTGCAAGGGAAACACAAAAATCATTGAAAGAAATCCAGGAGAATACAAAAGCCAACAAGGAGGAAATGCAAAAAACACTTAAAGAAATACAGGAGAACTTTGGTCAACAGGCTGAGGTCATGAAAGACGAAACACAAAAATCTCTTAAAGAAATACAGGAGAACTTTGGTCAACAGGCTGAGCTCATGAAAGAGGAAACACAAAAATCTCTTAAAGAATTACAGGAAAACACAAACATGCAAGTGAAGGAGCTAAGCAAAACCATCCAGGATCTAAAATCAGAAGTAGAAACAACTAAGAAAACTCAAAGGGAGACAACTTTGGAGATAGAAAGCCTTGGGAAGAAATCAGGGGACAGAGATGCAAATATCAACAACAGAATACAAGAGATAGAAGAAAGAATCTCAGATGCTGAAGATTCCATAGAAACCATGGACTCAACAGTTAAAGAAAATGCAAAATGCAAAAAGCTTGTAACCCAAAATATCCAGGAAATCCAGGACACAATGAGAAGACAAAACCTAAGGATTATAGGCATAGATGAGAGTGAAGATTTACAACTTAAAGGGCCAGCAAATATCTTCAATAAAATTATGGAAGAAAACTTCCCTAACCTAAAGAGAGAGATGCCCATGAATATACAAGAAGCCTACAGAACTCCAAACAGACTGGACCAGAACAGAAATACTTCCCGTCACATAATAATCAAAACACCAAATGTTCTAAACAAAGAAAGAATACTAAAGGCAGTAAGAGAAAAAGGCCAAGTAACATATAAAGGAAGACCTATCAGAATCACAGCAGACTTTTCACCGGAGACTATGAAGGCTAGAAGGTCCTGGGCAGATCTCATGCAGACTCTAAGAGAACACAAATGCCAACCAAAACTACTATATCCAGCAAAACTCTCAATCACCATAGATGGAGAAACTAAGATATTTCATGACAAAACCAAGTTTACCCAATATCTATCCACAAACCCGGCCCTAAAAAGGATAATAGGAGGACAACACCAATACAAGGAGGGAAACTTCACCCTGGAAAAAGCAAGATAGTAACCTTTCATCAAACCCAAAAGAAGTTAAGCATTCAAATTTAAAAAATAACGTCAAAAATGATAGGAAGTAACAATCACTATTCCTTAATATCTCTTAACATCAATGGACTTAATGCCCCAATAAAAAGACACAGACTAACTGAATGGATACGTAAACAGGACCCTACATTTTGCTGCTTACAGGAAACACACCTCAGGGTCAAAGACAAACACTACCTTAGAGTAAAAGGCTGGAAGACAATTTTACAAGCAAATGGTCTCAGGAAACAAGCTGGAGTAGCCATTTTAATATCAGATAAAATTGACTTTCAACCCAAAGTCATCAAAAGAGACCCTGAGGGACACTTCTTGCTGGTCAAAGGAAAAATACAAAAAGAAGAACTGTCAATCCTGAACATCTATGCCCCAAATGCAAGGGCACCCTCTTTCGTAAAAGAAACTTTATTAAAACTAAAAGCACACATTGCACCTAACACAATAATTGTGGGTGACTTCAACACTGCACTTTCCTCAATGGACCGATCAGGAAAACAGAAACTAAACAGGGACACAATGAAACTAATTGAAGCTTTGGACCAATTAGATTTAACAGATATATATAGAACATTCTATCCTAAAACAAAAGAATATATCTTTTTCTCAGCACCTCATGGTACCTTCTCCAAAATCGACCATATAATTGGTCACAAGACAGACCTCAACAAATATAAGAAGATAGAACTAATCTCATGCCTCCTATCTGATCACTATGGAGTAAAAGTGGTCTTCAATAGCAACAGAAATAACAGAAAACCCACATACACGTGGAAACTGAACAATACTCTACTCAATGATACCTTGGTCAAGGAAGAAATAAAGAAAGAAATTAAAGACTTTTTAGAACACAATGAAAATGAAAACACAACATACCCAAATCTATGGGACACAATGAAAGCAGTGCTAAGAGGAAAACTCATAGCCCTGAGTGCCTCCAAAAAGAAAATGGAGAGAGCATACATTACCAGCTTAATGACACACCTGAAAGCCCTAGAAAAAAAGAAGCTATTTCGCCCAGGAGGAGTAGAAGGCAGGAAATCATCAAACTCAGGGCCGAAATCAATCAAGTAGAAACAAAGAGAACCATTCAAAAAATCAACAAAACCAGGAGCTGGTTCTTTGAGAAAATCAACAAGATAGATAAACCCTTAGCCAGACTGACCAAAGGGCACAGAGAAAGTATCCAAATTAACAAACTTAGAAATGAAAAGGGAGATATAACAACGGAAACTGAGGAAATCCAAAAAATCATCAGATCCTACTACAAGAGCCTGTACTCAACACAACTGGAGAATCTGGAGGAAATGGACAATTTCCTTGACAGATACCAAATACCAAAATTAAATCAGGACCAACTAGACCATCTAAACAGTCCCATAATGCCTAAAGAAATAGAAGGAGTCATAGAAAGTCTTCCAACCAAAAAAAGCACAGGACCAGATGGCTTCAGTGCAGAATTCTACCAGACCTTCAAAGAAGAGTTAACACCAATACTCTTCAAACTATTCCACAAAATAGAAACAGAAGGAACACTACCCAATTCCTTCTACGAAGCCACAATTACGCTGATACCAAAGCCACAAAAAGATCCAACAAAGAAAGAAAACTTCAGACCAATTTCCCTTATGAACATCGATGCAAAAATACTCAATAAAATTCTTGCCAACCGAATCCAAGAACACATCAAAACGATCATCCACCATGATCAAGTAGGCTTTATCCCGGGAATGCAGGGTTTGGTCAATATACGGAAATCCATCAATACAATCCACTACATAAACAAACTCAAAGAACAAAACCACATGGTCATTTCATTGGATGCTGAAAAAGCATTTGACAAAATTCAGCATCCCTTCATGCTTAAAGTCTTGGAGAGAACAGGAATTCAAGGCCCATACCTAAACATAGTAAAAGCAATATACAGCAAACCGGTAGCCAGCATCAAACTAAATGGAGAGAAACTTGAAGCAATCCCACTGAAATCAGGGACCAGACAAGGCTGCCCCCTTTCCCTTATCTTTTCAATATTGTACTTGAGGTACTAGCTCGGGCAATTTGACAACATAAGGAGGTCAAAGGGATACAAATTGGAAAGGAAGAAGTCAAACTATCATTATTTGCAGACGACATGATCGTCTACCTAAGTGACCCAAAGAACTCCACTAGAGAGCTCCTACAGCTGATAAACAACTTCAGCAAAGTGGCAGGTTATAAAATCAACTCCAGCAAATCAGTGGCCTTCCTATACTCAAAGGATAAGCAGGCTGAGAAAGAAATTAGGGAAATGACCCCCTTCACAATATCTTGTTTTTTCTAATCAACACATGTTTTAAGGAATTCCCGCATCGTGTGAAATTATCTTATTTTTCCTAATCAACACGTTGTAACACGAAATGCTTTGGTTTGCCTGTATGTCTAAGCGTGTAGCCTCAAAAGAGAAGGCACAGGAGAGTTTTCTCTCGAAAGAATATGTAAGAATACCACCTTATAAGGAAATACAGTGTTGCAGAGTAAAGACAAATACATACATATTGGAAACACTTTAAGAGAAGAAATAAGGCATCGTAAAAATTAGCTTGTATCTCCTAAACTACACATTGTAACTCGAAAAGATTTGGTGTGGCGTGTACGTCTAAACGTGTACCCTCAAAAGAGAACCCACAGGAGAATTTTCTTTCTTCAAAATTTGTGAGAAAACTATGTTTTAAGGAAATCCCGCATCGTGCGAAATTATCTTGTTTTTTCTAATCAACACATTGTAATGCGAAAATCTTTGGTGTTGCGTGTATGTCTAAGCATGTAGCCTCAAAAGAGAATGTACCGGAGAGTTTTATCTCGAAAGAATATGTAAGAATACCACGTTATAAAGAAATACAGTGTTGCAGAGTAAGGACAAATACGTATGTATTGGAAACACTTTACGAGAAGAAATATCGCTTCATACAAAATTAGCTTGTATCTCCTATACAACAAGTGGTAACTCGAAAAAATTTGGTGTGGCGTGTACGTCTAAAAATGTAGCCTCAAAAGAGAACCAACAGGAGAATTTTCTTTCGTCAAATTTGTCAGAAAACCACTTTTTAAAGAAATCCTGCATCGTGCGAAATTATCTTATTTTTCCTAATCAACACGTTGTAACACGAAATGCTTTGGTTTTGCCTGTATGTCTAAGTGTGTAGTCTCAAAAGAGAAGGCACAGGAGAGTTTTCTCTTGAAAGAATATGTAAGAATAGCACGTTATAAGGAAATACAGTGTTGCAGAGTAAAGACAAATACATACTTATTGGAAACACTTCAAGAGAAGAAATAACGTATCGTACAAAATTAACTTGTATCTCCTAAACAACACGTTGTAAGTCGAAAAGTTTTGGTGTGGCATGTACGGCTAAACGTGTAGCCTCAAAAGAGAACCCACAGGAGAATTTTCTTTCGTCAAAATTTGTCAGAAAACCACGTTTTAAGGAAATCCTGCATCGTGAAAAATTATCTTGTTTTGCCTAAACAACACGTTGTAATTCGAAAAGCTTTGGTGTTGCGTGTATGTCTAACCGTGTAGCCTCAAAAGAGAAAGCACAGGAGAGTTTTCTCTCGAAAGAATATGTAAGAATTACACGTTATAAGGAAATACAGTGTTGCAGATAAAGACAAATACGTACGTATTGGAAACACTTAAACTTTACGAGAAGAAATAACTTATCGTAAAAAATTAGCTTGTATCTCCTAAACAACACGTTGTAACTCGAAAACATTTGGTGTGGCGTGTAAGTCTAAACGTGTAGCCTCAAAAGAGAACCCACAGGAGAATTTTCTTTGTCAAAATTTGTCAGAAAACCATGTTTTAAGGAAATCCCGCATCTTGCAAAATTATCTTGTTTTTCCTAAACAACTCATCTTAACGCAAAAAGCTTTGGTGTTGCGTGTATGTCTAAGCGTGTAGCCTCAAAAGAGAAGGCACAGGAGAGTTTTCTCTCGAAACAATATGTAAGAATACCACGTTATAAGGAAATACAGTGTTGCAGAGTAAAGACAATTATGTACGTATTGGAAACACTTAAACTTTAGAGAAGAAATAAAGCATCATACAAAATTAGCTTATATCTCCTAAACAACACGTTGTAACTCGAAACGATTTGGTGTGGCGTTTACAACTAAACATGTAGCCTCAAAAGAGAACCCACAGGAGAATTTTTTTTCGTCAAAATTTGTCAGAAAACCATGTTTTAAGGAAATCCCGAATCGTTTGAAAATATCTTGTTTTTTCTAAACAACACATCGTAACTCGAAAAGCTTTGGTGTTGCGTGTATGTCTAGGCGTGTAGCCTCAAAAGAGACGGCAATGGAGAGTTTTCTCTCGAAAGAATATGTAAGAATACCACGTTATAAGGAAATACAGTGTTGCAGAGTAAAGACAAATAAGCACTTATTGGAAACACTTAAACTTTACGAGAAGAAATGATGCATCATACAAAATTAGCTTGTATCTCCTAAACAGCACGTTATAACTTGAAAAGATTTGGTGTGGCGTGTATATCTAAACGTGTAGCCTCAAAAGAGAACCCACAAGAGAATTTTCTTTCCTCAAAATTTGTCAGAAAACCACGTTTTAAGGAAATCCCGCATCGTGTGTAATTATCTTTTTCCTAAACAACACGTTGTAACTCGAAAGGCTTTGGTGTTGCGTGTAAGTCTTAGCGTGTAGCCTCAAAAGAGATGGCAATGGAGAGTTTTCTCTCGAAAGAATATGTAATAATACCACGTTATAAGGAAATAAAGTGTTGCAGAGTAAAGACAAATAAGTACGTAATGGAAAAACTTAAACTTTATGAGAAATAATAACACATCGTAAAAAATAGCTTGTATCTCCTAAACAACACGTTGTAACTCGAAAGGATTTGGTGCGGCATATATGACAAAACGTGTAGCCTCAAAAGAGAACCCATAGGAGAATTTCCTTTCGTCAATATTTGTCAGAAAACCACATTTTAAGGAAATCCCGCATCGTGCGAAATTATCTTGTTTTTCCTAAACAACACGTTGTAACTTGAAAAGCTTTGGTGTTGCGTGTATTTCTAAGCGTGTAGCATCAAAAGAGAAGGCACAGGAGAGTTTTCTCTCGAAAGGATATGTAAGAATACTAAGTTATAAGGAAATACAGTGTTGCAGAGTAAAGACAAATACGTACATATTGGAAACACTTAAACTTTACGAGAAGAAATAACTTATCGTACAAAATTAGCTTGTATCTCCTAAACAACACGTTGTAACTCGAAAAGATTTGGTGTACCATGTGCGTCTAAACGTGTAGCCTCAAAAGAGAACGCACAGTAGAATTTTCTTTGGTCAAAATTTTTCAGACAACCACGTTTTAAGGAAATCCGGCATTGTGCGAAATTATCTATTTTTTCCTAAACAAAACGTCCAGACTCGAAAATCTTTGGTGTTGCGTGTATGTCTAAGCGTGTAGCCTCAAAAGAGAAGGCACAGGAGAGTTTTCTCTCGAAAGAATATGTAAGAATACCATGTTATAAGGAAATACAGTGTTGCAGATTAAAGACAAATACGTATATATTGGAAACATTTTACGAGAAGAAATAATGCTTCGTACAAGCTTGTATCTCCTAAACAACACGTTTTAACTCGAAATGATTTGGTGTGGCGTGTACGTCTAAACGTGTAGCCTCAAAAGAGAACCCACAGGAGAATTTTCTTTCGTCAAAATTTGTTAGAAAACCACATTTTAAGGAAATACTGCATCGTGCGAAATTATCTTGTTTTTCCTAAACAACACTTCGTAACTCGAAAAGCTTTGGTTTTGTGTGTATGTCTAATCATGTAGCCTCAAAGGAGAAGGCACAGGAGAGTTTTCTCTCGAACGAATATGTAAGAATACCACCTTATAAGGATATACAGTGTTGCAGAGAAAAGACAAATATGTACATATTGGAAACACTTAAACTTTACGAGAAGAAATAATGCATCGTACAAAATTAGCTTGTACCTCCTAAACAACACGTTGTAACTCGGAAAGATTTGATGTGGCTTGTACGTCTAAAAGTGTAGCCTCAAAAAAGAACCCACAGGAGAATATTCTTAGGTCAAAATTTGTCAGAAAACAACGTTTTAAGGAAATCCCGCATCGTGAGAAATTATCTTGTTTTTCCTAAACAACATATTTTAACTCGATAAGCTTTGTTGTTGCGTGTACGTCTAAGCGTGTAGCCTCAAAAGAGAAGGCACAGGAAAGTTTTCTCTCGAAAGAATATGTAAGAATACCACGTTATAAGGAAATACAGTGTTGCAGATTAAAGACAAAAAGTACATATTGGAAACACTTTACGAGAAGAAATAACGCATCGTACAAAATTAGCTTGTATCTCCAAAACAACACGTTTTAACTCGAAAAGATTTGGTGTGGCGTGTACGTCTAAACGTGTAGCCTCAAATGAGAACCCACAGGAGAATTTTCTTTCGTCAAAATTGGTCAGTAAACCACGTTTTAAGGAAATCCCACATCATGCGAAATTATCTTGTTTTTCCTAAACAACATGTCGTAACTCGAAAAGCTTTGGTGTTGCGTGTATGTCTAAGCATGTAGCCTCAAAAGAGAAGGCACAGGAGAGTTTTCTCTCTAAAGAATATGTAAGAATACCACGTTATAAGGAAATACAGTGTTGCAGAGTAAAGACAAATACCTACGTATTGGAAACACTTTAGAAGAAGAAATAATGCATCGTACAAAATTAGCTTGTGTCTCCTAAACTACATGTTATAACTCGAAAAGATTTGGTGTGGGGTGTACGTATACACGTGTAGCCTCAAAAGAGAACCCACAGGAGTATTTTCTTTCGTCAAAATTTTTTCAGAAAACCACGTTTTAAGGAAATCCCGCATCGTGCGAAATTATCTTGTTTTTCCTAAACAACACGTTGTAACTCGAAAAGCTTTGGTGTTGCATGTATGTCTAAGCATGTAGCCACAAAAGGAAATGCACAGGAGAGTTTTCTCTCGAAAGAATATGTAAGAATACCACGTTATAAGGAAATACAGTGTTGCAGAGTAAAGACAAATACATACATATTGGAAACACTTAAACTTTATGAGAAGAAATAATGCATCATACAAAATTAGCTTGTATCTCCTAACAGCACGTTGTAACTCGAAAAGATTTGGTGTGGCATGTACTTCTAAACGTGTAGCCTCAAAAGAGAACCACACAGGAGAATTTTCTTTTGTCAAAATTTGTCTGAAAACCATGTTTTAAGGAAATCCCGCATCGTGGGAAATTACCTTGTTTTTCCTAAACAACACGTTGTAACTCGAAAAGCTTTGGTGTTGCGTGTATGTCTAAGCGTATAGCCTCAAAAGAGAAGGCACAGGAGAATTTTCTCTCGAAATAATATGTAAGAATACCAAGTTATAAGGAATTACAGTGTTGCAGAATAAAGCAAATACATATGTATTGGAAACACTTTACAAGAAGAAATAACGCATCATCCAAAATTAGCTTGTATCTCCTAAACAATACGTTGTAACTCGGAAAGATTTGATGTGGCTTGTACGTCTAAACGTGTAGCCTCAAAGGAGAACCCACAGGATAATATTCTTTAGTCAAAATTAGTCAGAAAACCACGTTTTAAGGAAATCCCGCATCGTGCGAAATTATCTTGTTTTTCCTAAAGAACACTTTGTAACTCGAAAAGCTTTGCTGTTGCGTGAATGTCTAAGCGCGAAGCCTCAAAAGAGAAGGCACAGGAGAGTTTTCTCTTGAAAGAATATGTAAGAATACCAAGTTATAAGGAAATACAGTGTTGCAGAGTAAAGACAAATACGTAATTATTGGAAACACTTTACAAGAAGAAATAACGCATCGTACAAAATTAGCTTGTTTCTCCTAAGCTGCACGTTGTAACTCGAAAAGATTTGGTGTGGCGTGTACGTCTAAACGTGTAGCCTCAAAAGAGAACCCACAGGAAAGTTTTCTGTCGTCAAATTTTTTTCAGAAAACCACGTTTTAAGGAAATCCCACATCGTGCGAAATTATCTTGTTTTTCCTAAACAACACGTTGTAACTCGAAAAGCTTTGGTGTTTAGTGTATGTTTAAGCGTGTAGCCTCAAAGGAGAAGGCACAGGAGAGTTTTTTCTCGAAAGAATATGTAAGAATACCACGTTATAAGGAAATACAGTGTTGCAGAGTAAAGACAAATACGTACTTATTGGAAACACTTAAACTTTACGAGAAGAAATAATGCATCGTACAAAATTAGCTTGTATCTCCTAAACAGTACGTTGTAAATCGAAAAGATTTGGTGTTGCGTGTACGTCTAAACGTGTAGCCTCAAAAGAGAACCCACAGGAGAATTTTCTTGCGTCAAAATTTGTTCAGAAAACCACGTTTTAAGGAAATCCCGCATCGTACGAAATTTTCTTGTTTTTCGTAAACAACACGTTGTCACTCGAAAAGCTTTGGTGTTGCGTGTATGTCTAAGCTTGTAGCCTCAAAAGAGAACGCACAGGAGAGTTTTCTCTTGAAAGAATATGTAAGAATACCACGTTATAAGGAAGTACAGTGTTGCAGAGTAAAGCAAATACATACATATTGGAAACACTCTACAAGAAGAAATAACGCATCATACAAAATTAGCTTGTATCTCCTAAACAACACATTGTAACTCAGAAAGATTTGATGTGGCTTGTATGTCTAAACGTGTAGCCTCAAAGGAGAACCCACAGGAGAATATTCTTTAGTCAAAATTGGTCAGAAAACCACGTTTTAAGGAAATCCCGCATTGTGCGAAATTATCTTGTTTTTCCTAAAGAACACTTTGTAACTCGAAAAGCTTTGGTGTTGCATATATGTCTAAGCGTGTAGCCTCAAAAGAGAAGGCACAGGAGAGTTTTCTCTCGAAAGAATACGTAAGAATATCACGTTATATGGAAATACAGTGTTGCAGAGTAAAGACAAATACATACGTATTTGAAACACTTTACAAGAAGAAATAACGCATCGTACAAAATTACGTTGTATCTCCTAAATTACACGTTTTAACTCGAAAAGATTTCGTATGGCGTGTACGTCTAAACATGTAGCCTGAAAAGAGAACCCACAGGAGAATTTTCTTTCGTCAAAATTTTTTCAGAAAACCACGTTTTAAGGAAATTCCGCATCGTGCGAAATTATCTTGTTTTTCCTAAAGAACACGTTGTAACTCGAATAGCTTTGGTGTTTAGTGTATGTCTAAGGGTGTAGCCTCAAAAGAGATCGCACAGGAGTGTTTTCTCTCGAAAGAATATGTAAGCATACCACGTTATTAGGAAATACAGTGTTGCAGAGTCAAGAAAAATACGTACGTATTGGATACACTTTACGAGAAGAAATAACGCATCAAACAAAATTAGCTTGTATCTCCTAAACAACACGTTGTAACTCGAAATGATTTGGTATGGCGTGTATGTCTAAACGTGTAGCCTCAAAAGAGAACCCAAAGGAGAATTTTCTTTCGTCAAAATTTGTCAGAAAACAATTTTTTAAGGAAATCCCGCATCGTGCGAAATTATCTTGTGTTTCCAAAACAACACATCGTAACTCGAAAAGCTTTGATGTTGCGTGTATGTCTAAGCATGTAGCCTCAAAAGAGAAGGCACAGGACAGTTTTCTCTCGAAAGAATATGTAAGAATACCACGTTATAAGGAAATACAGTGTTGCAGACTAAAGACAAATACGTACGTATTGGAAACACTTAAACTTTACGAGAAGAAATAACTTATCATACAAAATTAGCTTGTATCTCCTAAACAGCACGTTGTAACTCGAAAAGATTTGGTGTGGCGTGTACGTCTAAATGTGTAGCCTTAAAAGAGAACCCCCAGGAGAATTTTCTTTCGACAAAATTTTTCAGAAAACCACGTTTTAAGGAAATCCCGCATCGTGCGAAATTATCTTGTTTTTCCTAAACAACACGTCGTTACTAGAAAAGCTTTGGTGTTGCGTGTATGTCTAAGCATGTAGCCTCAAAAGAGAAGGCACTGGAGAGTTTTCTCTTGAAAGAATATGTAAGAATACCACAATATAAGGAAATACAGTGTTGCAGAGTAAAGACAAATATGTACTTATTGGAAACACTTTACGAGGAAAAATAACGCATTGTAAAAAAATTAGCTTGTATCTCCTAAACAACACATTGTAACTCGAAAACATTTGGTGTGGCGTGTACGTCTAAAGGTGTAGCCTCAAAAGAGTTCCCACAGGAAAATTTTCTTTCGTCAAAATTTGTCACAAAACCACGTTTTAAGGAAATCACGCATCGTGCGAAAAATCTTGTTTTTCCTAAACAACACGTTGTAACTCAAAAAGCTTTGGTGTTGCATGTATGTCTATGCGTGTAGCATCAAAAGAGAAGGCACAGGAGAGTTTTCTCTGGAAACAATATGTAACAATACCACGTTATAAGGAAATACAGTGTTGCAGAATAAAGACAAATCCATACATATTGGAAACACTTAAACTTTACGAGAAGAAATAATGCATCGTACAAAATTAGCTTGTATCTCTTAACAGCACGTTGTAACTAGAAATGATTTGGTGTGGCGTGTACTTCTAAACATGTAGCCTCAAAAGAGAACCCACAGGAGAATTTTCTTGCGTCAAAATTTGTCAGAAAACCACGGTTTAAGGAAATCCCGCATCATGCGAAATTATCTGGTTATTCCTAAACAACACGTTGTAACTCGAAAACCTTTGGTGTTTCGTGTAGGTCTTAGCGTGTAGCCTCAAAAGAGAAGGCAACGGAGAGTTTTCTCTCAAAAGAATATGTAAGAATACCACGTTAATAGGAACTACAGTGTTGCAGAGTAAAGACAAGTACGTACGTATTGGAAACACTTTAGGAGAAGAAATAACGCATCATAAAATATTAGCTTGTATCTCCTAAACAACACGTTGTAACTCGAAAATATTTGGTGTGGCGTGTGCGTCTAAACGTGTAGCATGAAAAGAGAACCCACAGGAGAATTTTCTTTCGTCAAAATTTATCAGAAAACCACGTATTAAGGAAATCCCGCATCGTGCGAAATTATCTTGTTTTTCCTAAACAAAACATCGTAACTCGAAAAGCTTTGGCGTTGCTTGTATATCTAATCGTGAAGCCTCAAAAGAGAAGGCACAGGAGAGTTTTCTCTCGAAAGGATATGTAAGAATACCACGTTATAAGGAAATACAGTGTTGCAGAGCAAAGACAAATACGTACGTTTTGGAAACATTTTATGAGAAGAAATAACGCTTCGTACAAGCTTGTATCTCCTAAACTACACGTTTTAACTCGAAATGATTTGGTGTGGTGTGTAGGTATAAACGTGTAGCCTCAAAAGAGAACCCACAGGAGAATTTTCTTTCGTCAAAATTTGTCAGAAATCCACGTTTTAAGGAAATCTCGCATCGTGCGAAATTATCTTGTTTTTCCTAATCAACATGTTGTAACTCGAAAAGATTAGGTGTTGCGTGTATGTCTAAGCGTGTAGCCTCAAAAGAGAAGGCACAGGAGAGTTTTCTCTCGAAAGAATATGTAAGAATACCACGTTATAAGGAAATACAGTGTTGCAGAGTAAAGACAAATACTTACTTATTGGAAACACTTAAACTTTATGAGAAGAAATAACTTATCATACAAAATTAGCTTGTATCTCCTAAACAGCACGTTGTAACTTAAAAAGATTTGGTGTGGCGTGTAATTCTAAACGTGTAGCCTCAAAAGAGAACCCACAGGAGAATTTTCTTTCATCAAAATTTGTCAGAAAACCATGTTTTAAGGAAATCCCGCATCGTGCAAAATTATCTTGTTTTTCCTAAACAACACATCTTAACTTGAAAAGCTTTGGTGTTGCGTGTATGTCTAAGCGTGTAGCCTCAAAAGAGAAGGCACAGGAGAGTTTTCACTCGAAACAATATGTAAGAATACCACGTTATAAGGAAATACAGTGTGGCAGAGTAAAGACAAATACCTACTTATTGGAAACACTTAAATTTTACGAGAAGTAATAACGCATCATATAAAATTAGCTTATATCTCCTAAACAACACATTGTAAATGGAAAAGATTTGGTGTGGCGTTTACAACTAAACATGTAGGCTTAAAAGAGAACCCACAGGAGAATTTTTTTCGTCAATATTGCCAGAAAAACATGTTTTAAGGAAATCCCGCATCGTGCGAAATTAT
Source organism: Apodemus sylvaticus (assembly GCF_947179515.1). Lineage (NCBI taxonomy): Eukaryota > Metazoa > Chordata > Mammalia > Rodentia > Muridae > Apodemus > Apodemus sylvaticus. The sequence goes on along the minus strand of NW_026263073.1, from coordinate 594,889 downwards.
CTTGTTTTTCCTAAACAACACATCGTAACTCGAAAAGCTTTGGTGTTGCGTGTATGTCTAGGCGTGTAGACTCAAAAGAGAAGGCACAGGAGAGTTTTCTCTCGAAAGAATATGTAAGAATACCACGTTATAAGGAAATACAGTGTTGCAGAGTAAAGACAAATACGCACTTATTAGAAACACTTAAACTTTATGAGAAGAAATAATGCATCGTACAAAATTAGCTTGTATCTCCTAAACAGCACGTTGTAACTTGAAAAGATTTGGTGTGGCGTGTACACCTAAACGTGTAGCCTCAAAAGACAACCCACAGGAGAATTTTCTTTCATCAAAATATGTCAGAAAACCACGTTTTAAGGAAATCCCTCATCGTGTGAAATTATCTTGTTTTTCCTAAACAACATGTTGTAACTCGAAAAGCTTTGGTGTTGCGTGTAAGTCTTAGCGTGTTGCCTCAAAAGAGAAGGCAATGGAGAGTTTTCTCTAGAAAGAATATGTAAGAATACCACGTTATAAGGAAATACAGTGTTGCAGAGTAAAGACAAATACGTACATATTGGAAACACTTTAACTTTATGAGAAAAAATAACACATCGTAAAAAATAGCTTGTATCTCCTCAACAACAAGTTGTAACTCGAAAAGACTTGGTGTGGCATGTATGACAAAACGTGTAGCCTCAAAAGAAAACCCATAGGAGAATTTTCTTTCGTCAATATTTGTCAGAAAACCACATTTTAAGGAAATCTCGCATCGTGCGAAATTATCTTGTTTTTCCTAAACAACACGTTGTAACTCGAAAAGCTTTGGTGTTGCGTGTATTTCTAAGCTTGTAGCCTCAAAAGAGAACGCACAGGAGAGTTTTCTCTCGAAAGAATATGTAAGAATACCACGTTATAAGGAAATACCGTGTTGCAGAGTAAAGTATTGGAAAAACTTTAAGAGAAGAAATAACGCATCATACAAAATTAGCTTGTATCTCCTAAACAACACGTTATAACCCGAAAAGATTTGGTGTGGCGTGTGTGTCTAAACGTGTAGCATCAAAATAGAACCCACAGGAGAATTTTCTTTCGTCAAAATTTTTCAGAAAACCACGTTTTATGGAAATCTCGCATCGTGCAAAATTTCCTTCTTTTTCCTAAACAACACGTGGTAACTCGAAAAGCTTTGGAGTTGCGTGTTTGTCTAAGCTTCTAGCCTCAAAAGAGAATGTACAGGAGAGTTTTCCCTCGAAAGAATATGTAAGAATACCACGTTATAAGGAAATACAGTGTTGCAGAGTAAAGACAAATAAGTACATATTGGAAACACTTTACGAGAAGAAATAACGCATCATACAATATTTGCTTGTATCTCCTAAACAACACGTTGTAACTCAAAAATATTTGGTGTGGCTCGTACCTCTACACGTGTAGCCTCAAAAGAGAACCCACAGAAGAACTTTCTTTCGTCAAAATTTGTCAAAAAACCACGTTTTAAGGAAATCCCACATCGTGCAAAATTATCTTGTTTTTCCTTAACAACACGTTGTAACTCGAAAAGCTTTGGTGTTGTGTGAATGTCTGAGCATGTAGTCTCTAAAGAGAATGCACAGGAGAGTTTTCTCTCGAAAGAACATGTAAGAATACAATGTCATAAGGAAAAACAGTGTTGCAGAGTAAATACAAATATGTACATATAGGAAACACTTTACGAGAAAAAATAACGCATCGTACAAAATTAGCTTGTATCTCCTAAACAACACGTGGTAACTCGAAAGGATTTGGTGTGGCGTGTACGTCTATACAGGTAGCCTCAAAAGAGAACCCACAGGAGAATTTTCTTTCGTCAAAATTTTTCCTAAAACCACGTTTTAAGGAAATCCCGCATCGTGTGAAATTATCTTGTTTTTCATAAACAACACGTTGTAACTCGAAAAGCTTTGGTGTTGCCTGTATGTCTAAGTGTGTAGCCTCAAAAGGGAACGCACAGGATAGTTTTCTCTCGAAAGAATATGCATGAATTCCACCTTATAAGGAAATACAATGTTGCAGAGTAAAGACAAATATGTACGTATGGGAAACACTTTACAAAAATAATTAACGCATCATAAAAAATTAACTTGTATCTCCCAAACAACACGTTGTAACTCGAAAAGATTTGGTATGGCATGTACGTCTAAACGTGTAGCCTCAAAAGAGAACCCACAGGAGAATTTTCTTTCGTCAAAATTTTTCAGAAAACCACGTTTTAAGGAAATCCCGCATCGTGCGAAATCATCTTGTTTTTCCTAAACAACATGTTGTAACTCAAAAAGCTTTGGTGTTGCGTGTATGTGTAAGCATGGAGCCTCAAAAGAGAAGGCACAGGAGAGTTTTCTCTCAAAAGAATAGGTAAGAATACCACGTTATAAGGAAATACAATTTTGCAGAGTAAAGACAAATAAGTACTTATTGGAAACACTTTACGAGAAGAAATAACGCATCGTACAAAATTAGCTTGTATCTCCTAAACAACACGTTGTAACTCGAAAAGATTTGGTGTGCCGTGTACGTCTAAACGTGTAGCCTCAAAAGAGAACCCACAGGAGAATTTTCTTTCATCAAAATTTGTCAGAAACCACGTTTTAAAGAAATCTCGCATCGTGCAAAATTATCTTGTTTTTCCTAAACAACAGGTTGTAACTGGAAAATCTTTGGTGTTGCCTGTATGTCTAAGCTTGTAGCCTCAAAAGAGAACTCACAGCAGAGTTTTCTCTCGAAAGAATATGTAAGAATACCACGTTATAAGGAAATACAGTGTTGCAGAGTAAAGACAAATATGTACGTATTGGAAACACTTTAAGAGAAGAAATAACGCATCTTACAAAATTAGCTTGTATCTCCTAAACAACACGTTGTAACTCGAAAAGATTTGGTGTGGCTCTTACCTCTACACGTGTAGCCTCAAAAAAGAACCCACAGGAGAACATTCTTTCGTCAAAATTTTTCAGAAATCCACGGTTTATGGAAATCTGGCATCGTGCGAAATTATCTTGTTTTTCTTAACTACACATTGTAACTCAAAAAGCTTTGGCATTTCGTGTTTGTGTAAGCATGGAGCCTCAAAAGAGAAGGCACAGGAGAGTTTTCTCTCAAAAGAATATGTAAGAATACCATGTTATGAGGAAATACACTTTTGCAGAGTAAAGACAAATAAGTACATATTGGAAACACTTTACGAGAAAAAATAACGCATCGTACAAAATTAGCTTGTATCTCCTAAACAACACGTTGTAACTCAAAAAGATTTGGTGTGAAGTGTATGTCTAAACGTGTAGCCTCAAAAGAAAACCCACAGGAGAATTTTCTTTCATCAAAATTTTTCAGAAACCACGTTTTAAGGAAATCTCGAATCGTGCGAAATTATCTTGTTTTTTCTAAACAACACGTTGTAACTCGAAAAGCTTTGGTGTTGCGTGTATGTCTAAGCGTGAAACCTCAAAAGAGAACTCACAGGAGAGTTTTCTCTCGAAAGAATATGTAAGAATACCACGTTATGAGGAAATACAGTGTTGCAGAGTAAAGACAAATATGTACGTATTGGAAACACTTTAAGAGAAGAAATAACGCATCGTACAAAATTAGCTTGTATCTCCTAAACAACACGTTGTAACTCGAAATGATTTGGTGTGGCATGTACGTCTAAACGTGTAGCCTCAAAAGAGAACCCACAGGAGAATTTTCTTTCTTCAAAATTTTTCAGAAAACCACGTTTTAAGGAAATCCCTCATCGTGTGAAATTATCTTGTTTTTCCTAAACAACAGGTCGTAACTCGAAAAGCTTTGGTGTTGCGTGTATGTGTAAGCGTGGAGCCTCAAAAGAGAAGGCACAAGAGAGTTTTCTCTCGAAAGAATCTGTAAGAATACCACGTAATAAGGAAATACAATTTTGCAGAGTAAAGACAAATAAGTACATATTGGAAACACTTTATGAGAAGAAATAACGCATCGTACAAAATTAGCATGTATCTCCAAAACAACACGTTGTAACTCAAAAAGATTTGGTGTGACGTGTACGTCTAAACGTGTAGCCTCAAAAGAGAACACACAGGAGAATTTTCCTTCATCAAAATTTGTCAGAAACCACGTTTTAAGGAAATCTCGCATCGTGCGAAATTATATTGTTTTTCCTAAACAACACGTTGTAACTCGAAAAGCTTTGGTGATGCATGTATGTCTAAGCGTGTAACCTCAAAAGAGAATGCACAGGAGAGTTTTCTCTCGAAAGAATATGTAAGAATACCACGTTATAAGGAAATAGTGTTGCAGAGTAAAGACAAATACGTACGTATTGGAAACACTTTACGAGAAGAAATAACGCATAGTACAAAATTAGCTTGTATCTCCTAAACAACACGTTGTAACTCGAAAAGATTTGGTGTGGCCTGTATGTCTAAACGTGTAGCCTCAAAAGAGAACCCACAGGAGAATTTTCTTTCGTCAAAATTGGTCAGTAAACCACATTTTAAGGAAATCCCGCATCATGCGAAATTATCTTGTTTTTCCTAAACAACCGGTCGTAACTCGAAAAGCTTTGGTGTTGCGAGTATGTCTAAGCATGTAGCCTCAAATGAGAAGGCGTAGGAGGAGAGTTTTCCCTTAAAGAAAATGTAAGAATACCACGTTAAAAAGAAATACAGTGTTGCAGAGTAAAGACAAATATATACGTATTGGAAACACTTTACAAGAAGAAATAATGCATCGTAAAAAATTAGCTTGTATCTCCGAAACTACACGTTATAACTCGAAAAGATTTGGTGTGGCGTGTACATCTAAACGTGTAGCCTCAAAAGAGAACCCACAGGAGTATTTTCTTTCGTCAAAATTTTTTCAGAAAACCACGATTTTAGGAAATCCCGCATCGTGCGAAATTATCTTGTTTTTCCTAAACAACACGTTGTAACTCGTGTAGCTTTGGTGTTGCATGTATGTCTAAGCATGTAGCCTTCAAAAGAGAACGCACAGGAGAGTTTTCTCTCGAAAGAATATGTAAGAATACGACGTTATAAGGAAATACAGTGTTGCAGAGTAAAGACAAATATGTATGTATTGGAAACACTTTACGAGAAGAAATAAAGCATCGTAAAAAATTAGCTTGTATCTCCTAAACAACACGTTGTAACTAGAAAATATTTGGTGTGGTGTGTGCGTCTAATCGTGTAGCCTCAAAAGAGAACCCACAGGAGAATTTTCGTTCGTCAAAATTTTTCAGAAAACCACGTTTTAAGGAAATCCCGCATCCTGCGAAATTATCTTGGTTTTCCCAAACAAAACGTCATAACTCGAAAAGCTTTGGTGTTGCCTGTATGTCTAAGCGTGTAGCCTCAAAAGAGAAGGCACAGGAGAGTTTTCTCTATAAAGAATATGTAAGAATACCACGTTATAAGGAAATACATTGTTGCAGAGTAAAGACAAATATGTTCGTATTGGAAACACTTTACGAGAAGAAATAACGCTTCGTACAAGCTTGTATCTCCTAAACAACACGTTTTAACTCGAAATGATTTGGTGTGGCGTGTACGTCTAAACGTGTAGCATTAAAAGAGAACCCACAGGAGAATTTTCTTTCGTCAAAATTTGTAAGAAAACCACGGTTTAAGGAAAGCCCGCATCATGCGAAATTATATTGTTTTTCCTTATCAACACGTGTAAATCAAAAAGATTTGGTTTTGCGTGTATGTCTAAGCATGTAGCCTCAAATGAGAAGGCACAGGAGAGTTTTCTCTCGAAAGAATATGTAAGAATACCACGTTATAAGGAAATACAGTGTTGCAGAGTAAAGACAAATACGTACGTATTGGAAACACTTTACGAGAAGAAATAATGCATCGCACAAAATTAGCATGTATCTCCTAAACTACACGTTATAACTCGAAAAGATTTGGTGTGACGTGTACATCTAAACGTGTAGCCTCAAAAGAGAACCCACAGGAGTATTTTCTTTGGTCAAATTTTTTTCAGAAAACCACGATTTAAGGAAATCCCGCATCGTGCGAAATTATCTTGTTTTTCCTAAACAACACGTTGTAACTCAAAAAGCTTTGATGTTGCGTGTATGTCTAAGCGTGTAGCCTCAAAAGAGAATGCACAGGACAGTTTTCTCTCGAAAGAATATGTAAGAATACCACGTTATGAGGAAATACAATGTTGCAGAGTAAAGACAAATACGTACATATTGGAAACACTTAAACTTTACGAGAAGAAATAATGCATCATAAAAAACTAGCTTGTAACTCCTAAACAGCACGTTGTAACTCAAAAAGATTTGGTGTGGTGTTTACGTCTAAATGTGCAGCCTCAAAAGAGAACCCACAGGAGAATTTTCTTTCGTCAAATTTTGTCAGAAAACCACGTTTTAAGGAAATCCCACATCGTGCGAAATTATCTTGTTTTTCCTAAACATCACGGTGTCACTCGAAAATCTTTGGTGTTGCGTGTATGTCTAAGCATGTAGCCTCAAAAGAGAAGGCACAGGAGAGTTTTCTCTCAAAAGAATATGTAAGAATACCACGTTATTAGGAAATACAGTATTGCACACTAAAGAAAATACATACTTATTGGAAATACTTTACAAGAAGAAATAACGCATCGTACAAAATTAGCTTGTATCTCCTGAACAACACATGGTAACTCGAAATGATTCGGTGTTGCGTGCACGTCTAAACGTGTAGCCTCAAAAGAGAACCCACAGGAGAATGTTCTTTCCTCAAAACTTGTCAGAACACCACGTTTTAAGGAAATCCCGCATCGTGCGAAATTATCTTGTTTTTCATAAAAACACGTTGTAACTCGAAAAGCTTTGGTGTTGCCTGTATGTCTAAGTGTGTAGCCTCAAAAGGGAACGCACAGGATAGTTTTCTCTCGAAACAATATGTAAGAATACCACGTGATAAGGAAATACAGTGTTGCAGCGTAAAGACAAATACGTACGTATTGGAAACGCTTTACGAGAAGAATTAATGCATCGTACAAAATTAGCTTGTATCTCCTAAACAACACGTTGTAACTCGAAAAAATTTGGTGTGGCGTGTAAATCTAAAAATGTAGCCTCAAAAGAGAACCCAAAGGAGAATTTTCTTTCGTCAAAATTTGTCAGAAAACCACGTTTTAAGGAAATCCCGCATCGTGCGATATCATCTTCTTTTTCCTAAACAACATGTTGTAACTCGAAAAGCTTTGGTGTTGCGTGTATGTGTAAGCGTGGAGCCTCAAAAGAGAAGGCACAGGAGAGTTTTCTCTTGAAAGAATATGTAATACTACCACGTTATAAGAAAATACAATTTTGCAGGGTAAAGACAAATAAGAACTTATTGGAAACACATTACAATAAGAAATAACGTATCCTAGAAAATTAGCTTGTATCTCCTAAACAACAGGTTGTAACTTGAAAAGATTTGGTGTGACGTGTACGTCTAAATGTGTAGCCTCAAAAGAGAACCCACAGGAGAATTTTCTTTCATCAAAATTTGTCAGAAACCACGTTTTATGGAATTCTCGCATCGTGCGAAATTATCTTGTTTTTCCTAAACAACACGTGGTAACTCGAAAAGCTTTGGTGGTGCGTGTATGTCTAAGCGTGTAGCCTCAAAAGAGAACACACAGGAGAGTTTTCTCTCGAAAGAATATGTAAGAATACCACGTTATAAGGAAATACAGTGTTGCAGAGTAAAGACAAATACATACGTATTGGAAACACTTTACGAGAAGAATTAAAGCATCGTACAAAATTAGCTTGTATCTCCTAAACAACACCTTGTAACTCGAAAAGATTTAGTGTGGCTCGTACCCCTACACGTGTAGCCTCAAAAGAGAACCCACAGGAGAATTTTCTTTCGTCAAATTTTTTCAGAAAACCACGTTTTATGGAAATCTCGCATCGTGCGAAATTATCTTGTTTGTACTAAACAACACGTTGTTACTCGAAAATCTTTGTCGTTGCGTGTATGTCTAAGCATGTAGCCTCGAAAGAGCAGGCACAGGAGAGATTTCCCTCAAAGAATATGTAAGAATACCACGTTATAAGGAAATACAGTGTTGCAGACTAAATACAAATAAGTACGTATTGGAAACAATTTACGAGAAGAAATAACACATCGTACAAAATTTGATTGTATCTGCTAAACAACACGTTGTAACTCGAAAAGATTTGGTGTGGCTCATACGTCTACACGTGTAGCCTCAAAAGAGAACCCACAGGAGAAGTTTCTTTCCTCAAAATTTGTCAGGAAACCACGTTTAAGGAAATGCCGCATCGTGCAAAATTATCTTGTTTTTCCTAAACAACACGATGTAACTCGAAAAGCTTTGGTGTTGCGTGTATGTCTAAGCGTGTAACCTCTTAAGAGAACGCACAGGAGAGTTTTCTCTCGAAAGAATATGTAAGAATACAACGTTATAAGGAAATACAGTGTTGCAGAGTAAAGACAAATACGTACGTATTGGAAACACTTTAAGAGAAGAAATATCGCATCATAAAAAATTAGCTTGTATCTCCTAAACAACACGTGGTAACTCGAAAGGATTTGGTGTGGCGTGTACGTCTAAAAGTGTAGCCTCAAAAGAGAACCCACATGAAAATTTTCTTTCGTCAAAATTTGTCAGAAAACCAAGTTTTAAGGAAATCCCGCATCGTGCGAAATTATCTTGCTTTTCATAAACAACGCGTTTTAACTCGAAAAGCTTTGGTGTTGCCTGTATGTCTAATTGTGTAGCCTCAAAAGGGAACGCACAGGATAGTTTTCTCTCAAAAGAATATGTAAGAATACCACGTTATAAGGAAATAAAGTGTTGCAGAGTAAAGACAAATACGTACATATTGGAAACACTTTATGAGAAGAAATAACGCATCTTAATAAATTTGCTTGTATCTCCTAAACAACACGTTGTAACTAGAAAAGATTTGGTGTGGCTCGTACGTCTACACGTGTTGACTCAAGTTACGAGAAGAAGTAACGCATAGTAAAAAATTAGTTTGTATCTCCTAAACAACACGTTGTAACTCGAAAAAATTTGGTGTGGCGTGTACGTCTAAACGTGTAGCCTCAAAAGAGAACCCACAGGAGAATTTTCTTTCGTCAAAATTTTTCAGAAAACCACGTTTTTAGGAAATCCTGTATCGTGCGAAATCATCTTCTTCTCCCTAAAGAACATGTTGTAACTCGAAATGCTTTGGTGTTGCGTGTATGTGTAAGCGTGGAGCCTCAAAAGAGAAGGCACAGGAGAGTTTTCTCTCGAAAGAATATGTAAGAATACCACTTCATAAGGAAATACAGTTTTGCAGAGTAAAGACATATACGTACGAATTGGAAACTCTTTACGAGAAGAAATAACGCAGAGTACAAAATTAGCTTGTATCTCCAAAACTACACGTTGTATTTCGAAAAGAATTGTTGTGGCGTGTACGTCTTAACATGTAGCATCTAAAGAGAACCAAAAGGAGAATTTTCTTTCGTCAAAATTTTTCAGAAAATCACGTTTTAAGGAAATCCCGCATCGTGCGAAATTATCTTGTTTTTCCTAAACAACACGTTGTAAGTCGAAAAGCTTTCATGTTGCGTGTATGTCTAAGTGTGTAGCCTCAAAAGAGAAGGCACAGGACAGTTTTCTCTCGAAAGGATATGTAAGAATACCACTTCATAAGGAAATACAGTTTTGCAGAGTAAAGACATATACGTACGCATTGGAAACTCTTTACGAGAAGAAATAAGGCATAGTACAAAATTAGCTTGTATCTCCAAAACTACATGTTGTATCTCGAAAAGAATTGTTGTGGCGTGTACGTCTTAACATGTAGCATCTAAAGAGAACCAAAAGGAGAATTTTCTTTCGTCAAAATTTTTCAGAAAATCACGTTTTAAGGAAATCCCGCATCGTGCGAAATTATCTTGTTTTTCCTAAACAACACGTTGTAAGTCGAAAAGCTTTCATGTTGCGTGTATGTCTAAGTGTGTAGCCTCAAAAGAGAAGGCACAGGACAGTTTTCTCTCGAAAGGATATGTAAGAATATCACTTCATAAGGAAATACAGTTTTGCAGAGTAAAGACATATACGTACGTATTGGAAACTCTTTACGAGAAGAAATAACGCATCGTACAAAATTAGCTTGTATCTCCAAAACTACACGTTGTAACTCGAAAAGAATTGTTGTGGCGTGTACGTCTTAACATGTAGCATCTAAAGAGAACCAAAAGGAGAATTTTCTTTCGTCAAAATTTTTCAGAAAATCACGTTTTAAGGAAATCCCGCATCGTGCGAAATTATCTTGTTTTTCCTAAACAACACGTTGTAAGTCGAAAAGCTTTCATGTTGCGTGTATGTCTAAGTGTGTAGCCTCAAAAGAGAAGGCACAGGACAGTTTTCTCTCGAAAGGATATGTAAGAATACCACTTCATAAGGAAATACAGTTTTGCAGAGTAAAGACATATACGTACGCATTGGAAACTCTTTACGAGAAGAAATAACGCATAGTACAAAATTAGCTTGTATCTCCAAAACGACACGTTGTAACTCGAAAAGAATTGTTGTGGCGTGTACGTCTTAACATGTAGCATCTAAAGAGAACCAAAAGGAGAATTTTCTTTCGTCAAAATTTTTCAGAAAATCACGTTTTAAGGAAATCCCGCATCGTGCGAAATTATCTTGTTTTTCCTAAACAACACGTTGTAAGTCGAAAAGCTTTCAAGTTGCGTGTATGTCTAAGTGTGTAGCCTCAAAAGAGAAGGCACAGGACAGTTTTCTCTCGAAAGGATATGTAAGAATACCACTTCATAAGGAAATACAGTTTTGCAGAGTAAAGACATATACGTACGCATTGGAAACTCTTTACGAGAAGAAATAACGCATAGTACAAAATTAGCTTGTATCTCCAAAACTACACGTTGTATCTCGAAAAGAATTGTTGTGGCGTGTACGTCTTAACATGTAGCATCTAAAGAGAACCAAAAGGAGAATTTTCTTTCGTCAAAATTTTTCAGAAAATCACGTTTTAAGGAAATCCCGCATCGTGCGAAATTATCTTGTTTTTCCTAAACAACACGTTGTAAGTCGAAAAGCTTTCATGTTGCGTGTATGTCTAAGTGTGTAGCCTCAAAAGAGAAGGCACAGGACAGTTTTCTCTCGAAAGGATATGTAAGAATACCACTTCATAAGGAAATACAGTTTTGCAGAGTAAAGACATATACGTACGCATTGGAAACTCTTTACGAGAAGAAATAACGCATAGTACAAAATTAGCTTGTATCTCCAAAACTACATGTTGTATCTCGAAAAGAATTGTTGTGGCGTGTACGTCTTAACATGTAGCATCTAAAGAGAACCAAAAGGAGAATTTTCTTTCGTCAAAATTTTGCAGAAAATCACGTTTTAAGGAAATCCCGCATCGTGCGAAATTATCTTGTTTTTCCTAAACAACACGTTGTAAGTGGAAAAGCTTTCATGTTGCGTGTATGTCTAAGTGTGTAGCCTCAAAAGAGAAGGCACATGACAGTTTTCTCTCGAAAGAATATTGTAGAATACCCCGTTATAAGGAAGTACAATTTTGGAGAGTAAAGACAAATACGTACGTATTGAAAACACTTTACGAGAAGAAATAACGCATCGTACAAAATTAGCTTGTATCTCCAAAACTACACGTTGTAACTCGAAAAGAATTGTTGTGGCGTGTACATCTTAACATGTAGCATCTAAAGAGAACCAAAAGGAGAATTTTCTTTCGTCAAAATTTTTCAGAAAATCACGTTTTAAGGAAATCCCGCATCGTGCGAAATTATCTTGTTTTTCCAAAACAACACGTTGTAAGTCGAAAAGCTTTCATGTTGCGTGTATGTCTAAGTGTGTAGCCTCTAAAGAGAAGGCACAGGAGAGTTTTCTCTCGAAAGGATATGTAAGAATACCACTTCATAAGGAAATACAGTTTTGCAGAGTAAAGACATATACGTACGTATTGGAAACTCTTTACGAGAAGAAATAACGCATCGTACAAAATTAGCTTGTATCTCCAAAACTACACATTGTAACTCGAAAACAATTGTTGTGGCGTGTACGTCTTAACATGTAGCATCTAAAGAGAACCAAAAGGAGAATTTTCTTTCGTCAAAATTTTTCAGAAAATCACGTTTTAAGGAAATCCCGCATCGTGCGAAATTATCTTGTTTTTCCTAAACAACACGTTGTAAGTCGAAAAGCTTTCATGTTGCGTGTATGTCTAAGTGTGTAGCCTCAAAAGAGAAGGCACAGGACAGTTTTCTCTCGAAAGGATATGTAAGAATACCACTTCATAAGGAAATACAGTTTTGCAGAGTAAAGACATATACGTACGCATTGGAAACTCTTTACGAGAAGAAATAACGCATAGTACAAAATTAGCTTGTATCTCCAAAACTACATGTTGTATCTCGAAAAGAATTGTTGTGGCGTGTACGTCTTAACATGTAGCATCTAAAGAGAACCAAAAGGAGAATTTTCTTTCGTCAAAATTTTTCAGAAAATCACGTTTTAAGGAAATCCCGCATCGTGCGAAATTATCTTGTTTTTCCTAAACAACACGTTGTAAGTTGAAAAGCTTTCATGTTGCGTGTATGTCTAAGTGTGTAGCCTCAAAAGAGAAGGCACATGACAGTTTTCTCTCGAAAGAATATTGTAGAATACCCCGTTATAAGGAAGTACAATTTTGGAGAGTAAAGACAAATACGTACTTATTGAAAACACTTTACGAGATGAAACAACGCATCGTACAAAATTAGCTTGTATCTCCAAAACTACACGTTGTATCTCGAAAAGAATTGTTGTGGCGTGTACGTCTTAACATGTAGCATCTAAAGAGAACCAAAAGGAGAATTTTCTTTCGTCAAAATTTTTCAGAAAATCACGTTTTAAGGAAATCCCGCATCGTGCGAAATTATCTTGTTTTTCCTAAACAACACGTTGTAAGTCGAAAAGCTTTCATGTTGCGTGTATGTCTAAGTGTGTAGCCTCAAAAGAGAAGGCACAGGACAGTTTTCTCTCGAAAGGATTTGTAAGAATACCACTTCATAAGGAAATACAGTTTTGCAGAGTAAAGACATACGTACGCATTGGAAACTCTTTACGAGAAGAAATAACGCATCGTACAAAATTAGCTTGTATCTCCAAAACTACACGTTGTATCTCGAAAAGAATTGTTGTGGCGTTAACGTCTTAACATGTAGCATCTAAAGAGAACCAAAAGGAGAATTTTCTTTCGTCAAAATTTTTCAGAAAATCACGTTTTAAGGAAATCCCGCATCGTGCGAAATTATCTTGTTTTTCCTAAACAACACGTTGTAAGTCGAAAAGCTTTCATGTTGCGTGTATGTCTAAGTGTGTAGCCTCAAAAGAGAAGGCACAGGAGAGTTTTCTCTCGAAAGGATATGTAAGAATACCCCGTTATAAGGAAGTACAATTTTGGAGAGTAAAGACAAATACGTACGTATTGAAAACACTTTACGAGAAGAAATAACGCATCGTACAAAATTAGCTTGTATCTCCAAAACTACACGTTGTAACTCGAAAAGAATTGTTGTGGCGTGTACGTCTTAACATGTAGCATTTAAAGAGAACCAAAAGGAGAATTTTCTTTCGTCAAAATTTTTCAGAAAATCACGTTTTAAGGAAATCCCGCATCGTGCGAAATTATCTTGTTTTTCCAAAACAACACGTTGTAAGTCGAAAAGCTTTCATGTTGCGTGTATGTCTAAGTGTGTAGCCTCAAAAGAGAAGGCACAGGACAGTTTTCTCTCGAAAGGATATGTAAGAATACCACTTCATAAGGAAATACAGTTTTGCAGAGTAAAGACATATACGTACGTAGTGGAAACTCTTTACGAGAAGAAATAACGCATCGTACAAAATTAGCTTGTATCTCCAAAACTACACGTTGTAACTCGAAAAGAATTGTTGTGGCGTGTACGTCTTAACATGTAGCATCTAAAGAGAACCAAAAGGAGAATTTTCTTTCGTCAAAATTTTTCAGAAAATCACGTTTTAAGGAAATCCCGCATCGTGCGAAATTATCTTGTTTTTCCTAAACAACACGTTGTAAGTTGAAAAGCTTTCATGTTGCGTGTATGTCTAAGTGTGTAGCCTCAAAAGAGAAGGCACAGGACAGTTTTCTCTCGAAAGGATATGTAAGAATACCACTTCATAAGGAAATACAGTTTTGCAGAGTAAAGACATATACGTATGCATTGGAAACTCTTTACGAGAAGAAATAAGGCATAGTACAAAATTAGCTTGTATCTCCAAAAGTACACGTTGTAACTCGAAAAGAATTGTTGTGGCGTGTACGTCTTAACATGTAGCATCTAAAGAGAACCAAAAGGAGAATTTTCTTTCGTCAAAATTTTTCAGAAAATCACGTTTTAAGGAAATCCCGCATCGTGCGAAATTATCTTGTTTTTCCTAAACAACACGTTGTAAGTCGAAAAGCTTTCATGTTGCGTGTATGTCTAAGTGTGTAGCCTCAAAAGAGAAGGCACAGGAGAGTTTTCTCTCGAAAGGATATGTAAGAATACCACTTCATAAGGAAATACAGTTTTGCAGAGTAAAGACATATACGTACGCATTGGAAACTCTTTACGAGAAGAAATAACGCATAGTACAAAATTAGCTTGTATCTCCAAAACTACATGTTGTATCTCGAAAAGAATTGTTGTGGCGTGTACGTCTTAACATGTAGCATCTAAAGAGAACCAAAAGGAGAATTTTCTTTCGTCAAAATTTTTCAGAAAATCACGTTTTAAGGAAATCCCGCATCGTGCGAAATTATCTTGTTTTTCCTAAACAACACGTTGTAAGTCGAAAAGCTTTCATGTTGCGTGTATGTCTAAGTGTGTAGCCTCAAAAGAGAAGGCACATGACAGTTTTCTCTCGAAAGAATATTGTAGAATACCCCGTTATAAGGAAGTACAATTTTGGAGAGTAAAGACAAATACGTACGTATTGAAAACACTTTACGAGATGAAACAACGCATCGTACAAAATTAGCTTGTATCTCCAAAACTACACGTTGTATCTCGAAAAGAATTGTTGTGGCGTGTACGTCTTAACATGTAGCATCTAAAGAGAACCAAAAGGAGAATTTTCTTTCGTCAAAATTTTTCAGAAAATCACGTTTTAAGGAAATCCCGCATCGTGCGAAATTATCTTGTTTTTCCTAAACAACACGTTGTAAGTCGAAAAGCTTTCATGTTGCGTGTATGTCTAAGTGTGTAGCCTCAAAAGAGAAGGCACAGGACAGTTTTCTCTCGAAAGGATTTGTAAGAATACCACTTCATAAGGAAATACAGTTTTGCAGAGTAAAGACATACGTACGCATTGGAAACTCTTTACGAGAAGAAATAACGCTTCGTACAAAATTAGCTTGTATCTCCAAAACTACACGTTGTATCTCGAAAAGAATTGTTGTGGCGTTAACGTCTTAACATGTAGCATCTAAAGAGAACCAAAAGGAGAATTTTCTTTCGTCAAAATTTTTCAGAAAATCACGTTTTAAGGAAATCCCGCATCGTGCGAAATTATCTTGTTTTTCCTAAACAACACGTTGTAAGTCGAAAAGCTTTCATGTTGCGTGTATGTCTAAGTGTGTAGCCTCAAAAGAGAAGGCACAGGAGAGTTTTCTCTCGAAAGGATATGTAAGAATACCCCGTTATAAGGAAGTACAATTTTGGAGAGTAAAGACAAATACGTACGTATTGAAAACACTTTACGAGAAGAAATAACGCATCGTACAAAATTAGCTTGTATCTCCAAAACTACACGTTGTAACTCGAAAAGAATTGTTGTGGCGTGTACGTCTTAACATGTAGCATTTAAAGAGAACCAAAAGGAGAATTTTCTTTCGTCAAAATTTTTCAGAAAATCACGTTTTAAGGAAATCCCGCATCGTGCGAAATTATCTTGTTTTTCCAAAACAACACGTTGTAAGTCGAAAAGCTTTCATGTTGCGTGTATGTCTAAGTGTGTAGCCTCAAAAGAGAAGGCACAGGACAGTTTTCTCTCGAAAGGATATGTAAGAATACCACTTCATAAGGAAATACAGTTTTGCAGAGTAAGGACATATACGTACGTAGTGGAAACTCTTTACGAGAAGAAATAACGCATCGTACAAAATTAGCTTGTATCTCCAAAACTACACGTTGTAACTCGAAAAGAATTGTTGTGGCGTGTACGTCTTAACATGTAGCATCTAAAGAGAACCAAAAGGAGAATTTTCTTTCGTCAAAATTTTTCAGAAAATCACGTTTTAAGGAAATCCCGCATCGTGCGAAATTATCTTGTTTTTCCTAAACAACACGTTGTAAGTTGAAAAGCTTTCATGTTGCGTGTATGTCTAAGTGTGTAGCCTCAAAAGAGAAGGCACAGGACAGTTTTCTCTCGAAAGGATATGTAAGAATACCACTTCATAAGGAAATACAGTTTTGCAGAGTAAAGACATATACGTACGCATTGGAAACTCTTTACGAGAAGAAATAAGGCATAGTACAAAATTAGCTTGTATCTCCAAAAGTACACGTTGTAACTCGAAAAGAATTGTTGTGGCGTGTACGTCTTAACATGTAGCATCTAAAGAGAACCAAAAGGAGAATTTTCTTTCGTCAAAATTTTTCAGAAAATCACGTTTTAAGGAAATCCCGCATCGTGCGAAATTATCTTGTTTTTCCTAAACAACACGTTGTAAGT
Source organism: Apodemus sylvaticus (assembly GCF_947179515.1). Lineage (NCBI taxonomy): Eukaryota > Metazoa > Chordata > Mammalia > Rodentia > Muridae > Apodemus > Apodemus sylvaticus. The sequence goes on along the minus strand of NW_026263073.1, from coordinate 578,173 downwards.
CGAAAAGCTTTCATGTTGCGTGTATGTCTAAGTGTGTAGCCTCAAAAGAGAAGGCACAGGAGAGTTTTCTCTCGAAAGGATATGTAAGAATACCACTTCATAAGGAAATACAGTTTTGCAGAGTAAAGACATATACGTACGCATTGGAAACTCTTTACGAGAAGAAATAACGCATAGTACAAAATTAGCTTGTATCTCCAAAACTACATGTTGTATCTCGAAAAGAATTGTTGTGGCGTGTACGTCTTAACATGTAGCATCTAAAGAGAACCAAAAGGAGAATTTTCTTTCGTCAAAATTTTTCAGAAAATCACGTTTTAAGGAAATCCCGCATCGTGCGAAATTATCTTGTTTTTCCTAAACAACACGTTGTAAGTCGAAAAGCTTTCATGTTGCGTGTATGTCTAAGTGTGTAGCCTCAAAAGAGAAGGCACATGACAGTTTTCTCTCGAAAGAATATTGTAGAATACCCCGTTATAAGGAAGTACAATTTTGGAGAGTAAAGACAAATACGTACGTATTGAAAACACTTTACGAGATGAAACAACGCATCGTACAAAATTAGCTTGTATCTCCAAAACTACACGTTGTATCTCGAAAAGAATTGTTGTGGCGTGTACGTCTTAACATGTAGCATCTAAAGAGAACCAAAAGGAGAATTTTCTTTCGTCAAAATTTTTCAGAAAATCACGTTTTAAGGAAATCCCGCATCGTGCGAAATTATCTTGTTTTTCCTAAACAACACGTTGTAAGTCGAAAAGCTTTCATGTTGCGTGTATGTCTAAGTGTGTAGCCTCAAAAGAGAAGGCACAGGAGAGTTTTTTCTCGAAAGGATATGTAAGAATACCCCGTTATAAGGAAGTACAATTTTGGAGAGTAAAGACAAATACGTACGTATTGAAAACACTTTACGAGAAGAAATAACGCATCGTACAAAATTAGCTTGTATCTCCAAAACTACACGTTGTAACTCGAAAAGAATTGTTGTGGCGTGTACGTCTTAACATGTAGCATCTAAAGAGAACCAAAAGGAGAATTTTCTTTCGTCAAAATTTTTCAGAAAATCACGTTTTAAGGAAATCCCGCATCGTGCGAAATTATCTTGTTTTTCCAAAACAACACGTTGTAAGTCGAAAAGCTTTCATGTTGCGTGTATGTCTAAGTGTGTAGCCTCAAAAGAGAAGGCACAGGACAGTTTTCTCTCGAAAGGATATGTAAGAATACCACTTCATAAGGAAATACAGTTTTGCAGAGTAAAGACATATACGTACGTATTGGAAACTCTTTACGAGAAGAAATAACGCATCGTACAAAATTAGCTTGTATCTCCAAAACTACACGTTGTAACTCGAAAAGAATTGTTGTGGCGTGTACGTCTTAACATGTAGCATCTAAAGAGAACCAAAAGGAGAATTTTCTTTCGTCAAAATTTTTCAGAAAATCACGTTTTAAGGAAATCCCGCATCGTGCGAAATTATCTTGTTTTTCCTAAACAACACGTTGTAAGTTGAAAAGCTTTCATGTTGCGTGTATGTCTAAGTGTGTAGCCTCAAAAGAGAAGGCACAGGACAGTTTTCTCTCGAAAGGATATGTAAGAATACCACTTCATAAGGAAATACAGTTTTGCAGAGTAAAGACATATACGTACGCATTGGAAACTCTTTACGAGAAGAAATAAGGCATAGTACAAAATTAGCTTGTATCTCCAAAACTACACGTTGTAACTCGAAAAGAATTGTTGTGGCGTGTACGTCTTAACATGTAGCATCTAAAGAGAACCAAAAGGAGAATTTTCTTTCGTCAAAATTTTTCAGAAAATCACGGTTTAAGGAAATCCCGCATCGTGCGAAATTATCTTGTTTTTCCTAAACAACACGTTGTAAGTCGAAAAGCTTTCATGTTGCGTGTATGTCTAAGTGTGTAGCCTCAAAAGAGAAGGCACAGGAGAGTTTTCTCTCGAAAGGATATGTAAGAATACCACTTCATAAGGAAATACAGTTTTGCAGAGTAAAGACATATACGTACGTATTGGAAACTCTTTACGAGAAGAAATAACGCATAGTACAAAATTAGCTTGTATCTCCAAAACTACATGTTGTATCTCGAAAAGAATTGTTGTGGCGTGTACGTCTTAACATGTAGCATCTAAAGAGAACCAAAAGGAGAATTATCTTTGGTCAAAATTTTTCAGAAAATCACGTTTTAAGGAAATCCCGCATCGTGCGAAATTATCTTGTTTTTCCTAAACAACACGTTGTAAGTCGAAAAGCTTTCATGTTGCGTGTATGTCTAAGTGTGTAGCCTCAAAAGAGAAGGCACAGGACAGTTTTCTCTCGAAAGGATATGTAAGAATACCACTTCATGAGGAAATACAGTTTTGCAGAGTAAAGACATATACGTACGTATTGGAAACTCTTTACGAGAAGAAATAACGCATCGTACAAAATTAGCTTGTATCTCCAAAAATACACGTTGTAACTCGAAAAGAATTGTTGTGGCGTTTACGTCTTAACATGTAGCATCTAAAGAGAACCAAAAGGTGAATTTTCTTTCGTCAAAATTTTTCAAAAAATCACGTTTTAAGGAAATCCCGCATCGTGCGAAATTATCTTGTTTTTCCTAAACAACACGTTGTAAGTCGAAAAGCTTTCATGTTGCGTGTATGTCTAAGTGTGTAGCCTCAAAAGAGAAGGCACAGGACAGTTTTCTCTCGAAAGGATATGTAAGAATACTACTTCATAAGGAAATACAGTTTTGCAGAGTAAAGACATATACGTACGAATTGGAAACTCTTTACAAGAAGAAATAACGCATAGTACAAAATTAGCTTGTATCTCCAAAACTACATGCTGTATCTTGAAAAGAATTGTTGTGGCGTGTACGTCTTAACATGTAGCATCTAAAGAGAACCAAAAGGAGAATTTTCTTTCGTCAAAATTTTTCAGAAAATCACGTTTTAAGGAAATCCCGCATCGTGCGAAATTATCTTGTTTTTCCTAAACAACACGTTGTAAGTTGAAAAGCTTTCATGTTGCGTGTATGTCTAAGTGTGTAGCCTCAAAAGAGAAGGCACAGGACAGTTTTCTCTCGAAAGGATATGTAAGAATACCACTTCATAAGGAAATACAGTTTTGCAGAGTAAAGACATATACGTACGCATTGGAAACTCTTTACGAGAAGAAATAACGCGGAGTACAAAATTAGCTTGTATCTCCAAAACTACACGTTGTAACTCGAAAAGAATTGTTGTGGCGTGTACGTCTTAACATGTAGCATCTAAAGAGAACCAAAAGGAGAATTTTCTTTCGTCAAAATTTTTCAGAAAATCACGTTTTAAGGAAATCCCGCATCGTGCGAAATTATCTTGTTTTTCCTAAACAACACGTTGTAAGTCGAAAAGCTTTCATGTTGCGTGTATGTCTAAGTGTGTAGCCTCAAAAGAGAAGGCACAGGACAGTTTTCTCTCGAAAGGATATGTAAGAATACCACTTCATAAGGAAATACAGTTTTGCAGAGTAAAGACATATACGTACGTATTGGAAACTCTTTACGAGAAGAAATAACGCATCGTACAAAATTAGCTTGTATCTCCAAAAGTACACGTTGTAACTCGAAAAGAATTGTTGTGGCGTGTACGTCTTAACATGTAGCATCTAAAGAGAACCAAAAGGAGAATTTTCTTTCGTCAAAATTTTTCAGAAAATCACGTTTTAAGGAAATCCCGCATCGTGCGAAATTATCTTGTTTTTCCTAAACAACACGTTGTAAGTCGAAAAGCTTTCATGTTGCGTGTATGTCTAAGTGTGTAGCCTCAAAAGAGAAGGCACAGGACAGTTTTCTCTCGAAAGGATATGTAAGAATACCACTTCATAAGGAAATACAGTTTTGCAGAGTAAAGACATATACGTACGAATTGGAAACTCTTTACAAGAAGAAATAACGCATAGTACAAAATTAGCTTGTATCTCCAAAACTACATGCTGTATCTCGAAAAGAATTGTTGTGGCGTGTACGTCTTAACATGTAGCATCTAAAGAGAACCAAAAGGAGAATTTTCTTTTGTCAAAATTTTTCAGAAAATCACGTTTTAAGGTAATCCCGCATCGTGCGAAATTATCTTGTTTTTCCTAAACAACACGTTGTAAGTTGAAAAGCTTTCATGTTGCGTGTATGTCTAAGTGTGTAGCCTCAAAAGAGAAGGCACAGGACAGTTTTCTCTCGAAAGGATATGTAAGAATACCACTTCATAAGGAAATACAGTTTTGCAGAGTAAAGACATATACGTACGCATTGGAAACTCTTTACGAGAAGAAATAACGCAGAGTACAAAATTAGCTTGTATCTCCAAAACTACACGTTGTAACTCGAAAAGAATTGTTGTGGCGTGTACGTCTTAACATGTAGCATCTAAAGAGAACCAAAAGGAGAATTTTCTTTCGTCAAAATTTTTCAGAAAATCACGTTTTAAGGAAATCCCGCATCGTGCGAAATTATCTTGTTTTTCCTAAACAACACGTTGTAAGTCGAAAAGCTTTCATGTTGCGTGTATGTCTAAGTGTGTAGCCTCAAAAGAGAAGGCACAGGACAGTTTTCTCTCGAAAGGATATGTAAGAATACCACTTCATAAGGAAATACAGTTTTGCAGAGTAAAGACATATACGTACGCATTGGAAACTCTTTACGAGAAGAAATAACGCATAGTACAAAATTAGCTTGTATCTCCAAAACTACATGTTGTATCTCGAAAAGAATTGTTGTGGCGTGTACGTCTTAACATGTAGCATCTAAAGAGAACCAAAAGGAGAATTTTCTTTCGTCAAAATTTTTCAGAAAATCACGTTTTCAGGAAATCCCGCATCGTGCGAAATTATCTTGTTTTTCCTAAACAACACGTTGTAAGTCGAAAGCTTTCATGTTGCGTGTATGTCTAAGTGTGTAGCCTCAAAAGAGAAGGCACAGGACAGTTTTCTCTCGAAAGGATATGTAAGAATACCACTTCATAAGGAAATACAGTTTTGCAGAGTAAAGACATATATGTACGCATTGGAAACTCTTTACGAGAAGAAATAACGCAGAGTACAAAATTAGCTTGTATCTCCGAAACTACATGTTGTATCTCGAAAAGAATTGTTGTGGCGTGTACGTCTTAACATGTAGCATCTAAAGAGAACCAAAAGGAGAATTTTCTTTCGTCAAAATTTTTCAGAAAATCACGTTTTAAGGAAATCCCGCATCGTGCGAAATTATCTTGTTTTTCCTAAACAACACGTTGTAAGTCGAAAAGCTTTCATGTTGCGTGTATATCTAAGTGTGTAGCCTCAAAAGAGAAGGCACAGGACAGTTTTCTCTCGAAAGGATATGTAAGAATACCACTTCATAAGGAAATACAGTTTTGCAGGGTAACGACATATACGTACGCATTGGAAACTCTTTACGAGAAGAAATAACGCATAGTACAAAATTAGCTTGTATCTCCAAAACTACATGTTGTATCTCGAAAAGAATTGTTGTGGCGTGTACGTCTTAACATGTAGCATCTAAAGAGAACCAAAAGGAGAATTTTCTTTCGTCAAAATTTTTCAGAAAATCACGTTTTAAGGAAATCCCGCATCGTGCGAAATTATCTTGTTTTTCCTAAACAACACGTTGTAAGTCGAAAAGCTTTCATGTTGCGTGTATGTCTAAGTGTGTAGCCTCAAAAGAGAAGGCACAGGAGAGTTTTCTCTCGAAAGAATATTGTAGAATACCCCGTTATAAGGAAGTACAATTTTGGAGAGTAAAGACAAATACGTACGTATTGAAAACACTTTACGAGAAGAAACAACGCATTGTACAAAATTAGCTTGTATCTCCAAAACTACACGTTGTAACTCGAAAAGAATTGTTGTGGCGTGTACGTCTTAACATGTAGCATCTAAAGAGAACCAAAAGGAGAATTTTCTTTCGTCAAAATTTTTCAGAAAATCACGTTTTAAGGAAATCCCGCATCGTGCGAAATTATCTTGTTTTTCCTAAACAACACGTTGTAAGTCGAAAAGCTTTCATGTTGCGTGTATGTGTAAGTGTGTAGCCTCAAAAGAGAAGGCACAGGAGAGTTTTCTCTCGAAAGAATATGTAAGAATACCACTTCATAAGGAAATACAGTTTTGCAGAGTAAAGACATATACGTACGTATTGGAAACTCTTTACGAGAAGAAATAACGCATCGTACAAAATTAGCTTGTATCTCCAAAAGTACACGTTGTAACTCGAAAAGAATTGTTGTGGCGTGTACGTCTTAACATGTAGCATCTAAAGAGAACCAAAAGGAGAATTTTCTTTCGTCAAAATTTTTCAGAAAATCACGTTTTAAGGAAATCCCGCATCGTGCGAAATTATCTTGTTTTTCCTAAACAACACGTTGTAAGTCGAAAAGCTTTCATGTTGCGTGTATGTCTAAGTGTGTAGCCTCAAAAGAGAAGGCACAGGACAGTTTTCTCTCGAAAGGATATGTAAGAATACCACTTCATAAGGAAATACAGTTTTGCAGAGTAAAGACATATACGTACGCATTGGAAACTCTTTACGAGAAGAAATAACGCATAGTACAAAATTAGCTTGTATCTCCAAAACTACACGTTGTATCTCGAAAAGAATAAGAATACCACGTTATAAGGAAATACAATGTTGCAGAGTAAAGACAAATACATACGTATTGGAAACACTTTACGAGAAGAAATAACGCATCGTACAAAATTAGCTTGTATCTCCTAAACAACACGTTGTAACTCGAAAAAATTTGGTGTGGCGTGTACTTCTAAACGTTTAGCCTCAAAAGAGAACCCACAGGAGAATTTTCTTTGGTCAAAATTTGTCAGAAAACCACGTATTAAGGAAATCTCACTTCGTGCGAAATTATCTTGTTTTTCCTAAACAACACGTTGTGACTCGAAAAGCGTTGGTGCTGTGTGCATGTCTAAGCGTGTAGCCTCAAAAGAGAACACACAGGAAAGTTTTCTCTCGAAAGAATATGTAAGAATACCACGTTATAAGGAAATACAGTGTTGCAGAGTAAAGACAAATACTTACTTATTGGAAAAACTTTATGAGAAGAAATAACGCATGGTACAAAATTAGCTTGTATATCCTAAACAACACGTTGTAACTCGAAAAGATTTGGTGTGGTGTGTACCTCTAAACGTGTAGCCTCAAAAGAGAACCCACAAGAGAATTTTCTTTCGTCAAAATTTGTCAGAAAACCACATTTTAAGGAAATCCCGCATCGTGCGCAATTATCTTGTTTTTCATAAACAAAACATTGTAACTCGAAAAGATTTGGTGTTGGGTGTGTGTCTAAGCGTGTAGCCTCAAAAGAGAATGCACAGGAGAGTTTTCTCTCGAAAGAATATGTAAGAATACCATGTTATAAGGAAATATATTGTTGCAGAGTAAAGACAAATACATACGTATTGGAAACATATTATGAGAAGATATAACGCATGGTACAAAATTATCTTGTATCTCCTAAACAACACGAGGTAACTCAAAAAGATTTGTTGTGGCGTGTAGTCTAAATGTGTAGCCTCAAAAGAGAACCCACAGGGGAATTTTCTTACGTCAAAATTTGTCAGAAAATCACGTTTTAAGGAAATCCCGCATCTTGCGAAATTATCTTGTTTTTCCTACTCAACACGTTGTAACTCAAAAAGCTTTGGTGTTGCGTGTATGTCTAAGCATGTAGCCTCCAAAGAGAACGCACAGGATAGTTTTCTCTCGAAAGAATATGTAAGAATACCACGTTATAAGGAAATACAGTGTTGCAGAGTAAAGACAAATATGTATGTATTGGAAACCCTTAAATTTTACGAGATGAAATAAAGCATCGTACAAAATTAGCTTGTATCTCCTAAACAACACGTGGTATCTCGAAAAGATTTGGTGTGGCCTGTACGTCTAAACGTGTAGCCTCAAAAGAGAACCCACAGGACAATTTTCTTTCGTCTAAATTTGTCAGAAAACCACGTATTACAAAATCCCGCATCGTGAGAAATTATCTTGTTCTTCCTAAACAACACGTTGTAACTCAAAAAGCTTTGGTGTTGGGTGTATGTCTAAGCGTGTAGCCCCAAAGGAGAACGCACAGGAGAGTTTTCTCTCGAAAGAATATGTAAGAATACCACGTTATAAGGAAATACAGTGTGGCAGAGTAAAGACAAATACGTACGTATTGGAAACACTTTATGAGAGAAATAACGCATCTTGCAAAATTAGCTTGTATCTCCTAAACAACACGTTGTAACTAGAAAGGATTTGGTGTGGCATGTACGTCTAAACGTGTAGCCTCAAAAGAGAACCCACAGGAGAGTTTTCTTTCGTCAATATTTGTCAGAAAACCATGTTTTAATGAAATCCCGCATCGTGCGAAATCATCTTGTTTTTCCTAAACAACACGTTGTAACTCGAAAAGCTTTGGTGTTGCGTGTATTTCTAAGCGTGTAGCCTCAAAAGAGAACGCAAAGGAGAGTTTTCTCTCGAAAGAATATATAAGAATACCACGTTATTAGGAAATACAGTGTTGCAGAGTAAAGACAAATACGCACGTATTGGAAACACTTTACGAGAAGAAATAAGGCATCGCAGAAAATTAGCTTGTATCTCCTAAACAACGCGTTGTAACTTAAAAAGATTTTGTGTGGCCTGTACGTCTAAATGTGTAGCCTCAAAAGAGAACCCATAGGAGAATTTTCTTTGGTCAAAATTTGTCAGAAAACCACGTATTAAGGAAATCCCGCATCGTGCAAAATTATCTTGATTTTCCTAAACAACATGTTGTAACTCAATAAGGGATTTCCTTAAAACGTGGTTTTCTGTCAAATTTTGACGAAAGAAAATTATCCTGTGGGTTCTCTTTTGAGGCTACACGTTTAGACGTACACAACACACCAAAACTAATTTTGTACGATGCCTTATTTCTTCTCGTAAAGTTTAAGTGTTTCAAATAATTACGTATTTGTCTTTACACTGCAACACTGTATTTCCTTATAACGTGGTATTCTTACATATTCTTTCGAGAGAAAACTCTCCTCTGCGTTCTTTTCGAGTTACAACATGTTGTTTAGGACATACAAGTTAATTTTGCAAGATGCGTTATTTCTCTCATAAAGTGTTTCCAATAAGTACGTATTTGTCTTTGCTCTGCAACACTGTATTTCCTTATAACATGGTATTCTTACATATTCTTTCGAGAGAAAATTCTCCTGTGCATTCTCTTTTGAGGCTACACGCTTTGACATACACGTAACACCAAAGCTTTTCGAGTTAAAATGTGTTATTTAGGAAAAACAAGATAAATTAGCACGATGCGGGATTTCCTTAAAATGTGGTTTTCTTACAAATTTTGAGGAAAGAAAATACTCCTGTGGGTTCTCTTTTGAGGCTACACATTTAGCCGTACACGCCACACCAAATCTTTTCGAGTTACAACGTGTTGTTAGGAGATACAAGCTAATTTTTTACGATGCGTTATTTCTTCTCATGAAGTTTAAGTGTTTCCATAACGTGCATATTTGCCTTTACTCTGCAACACTGTATTTCCTTATAACGTGGTTTTCTTGCATATTCTTTCGATAGAAAACTCTCCTGTGCATTCTCCTTTGAGGCTACATGCTTAGACAAACACGCAACACCAAAGCTTTTCGAGTTACAACGTGTTGTTTATGAAAAACAACATAATTTCGCACGATGCGGGATTTCCTTAAAACGTGGTTTTCTGACAAATTTTGACGAAATAAAACTTTCCTGTGGGTACTCTTTTTAGGCTACACATTTAAACGTACACGCCACACCAAATCTTTTCGAGTTACAACGTGTTGTTTAGGACATACAAGCTAATTTGGCAAGAAGCGTTATTTCTCTTATAAAGTGTTTCCAATATGTACGTATTTGTCTTTACTCTGCAACACTGTATTTCCTTATAACGTGGCATCCTTACATATTCTTTCGAGAGAAAACTCTCCTGTGCGTTCTCTTTTGAGGCTACATGCTTAGACATACACGCAACACCAAAGCTTTTCGAGTTACAACGTGTTGTTAAGAAAAACAAGATAATTTAGCACAATGCTGGATTTCCTTAAAACGTGGTTTTCTGACAAATTTTGACGAAAGAAAATTCTCCTGTGGGTTCTCCTTTGAAGCTAAACGTTTAGACATACACGCCACACCAAATATTTTTGAGTTTTATCGTGTTGTTTAGGAGATACAAGCTAATTTTGTACCATGCATTATTTTTTCTCGTAAAGTGTTTCCCTTACTTATGTATTTGTCTTTACTCTGCAGCACTGTGTTTCTTTATAACGTGGTATTGTTACATATTCTTTCGAGAGAAACCTCTCCTGTGCGTTCTCTTTTGAGGCTACACGCTTAGACATACATGCAACACCAAAGCTTTTCGAGTTACAATGTGTTGTTTATGAAAAACAAGATAATTTCGCACAATGCGGGATTTCCTTAAAACGTGGTTTTCTGAAAAATTTTGACGAAAGAAAATTCTACTGGGGGTTCTCTTTGGAGGCTACATGTTTAGACATACACGGCACACCAAATGTTTTCAAGTTACAACTTGTTGTTTAGGACATACAAGCTAATTTTGCATGATGCGTTATTTCTCTCATAAAGTGTTTCCAATACATATGTATTTGTCTTTACTTTGCAACCCTGTATTTCCTTATAACGTGGTATTCTTACTTATTGTTTCGAGAGAAAACGCTCCTGTGCGTTCTCTTTTGAGGCTATACGCTTAGATATACACACAACACCTAAGCTTTTCGAGTTAAAACGTGTTGTTTAGGAAGAACAAGATAATTTCTCACAATGCGGGATTTCCTTAAAACTTGGTTTTCTGACAAATTTTGAAGAAAGAAAATTGTCCTGTGGGTTCTCTTTTGAGGCTACACGTTTAGACGTACAGGCCACACCAAATCCTTTCGAGTAACAATGTGTTGTTTAGGAGTTACAAGCTAATTTTGTACGATGCTTTATTTCATCTCGTAAAGTTTAAGGGTTTCCAATATGTACGTTTTTGTCTTTACTCAGCAACACTGTACTTCCTTATAAAGTGGTATTCTTACCTATTCTTTCGAGAGAAAACTCTCCTGTGCGTTCTCTTTTGAGGCTACACGATTTGACATACACGCAACACCAAAGCTTTTCGAGTTACAATGTGTTGTTTAGGAAAAACCAGATAATTTAGCACGATGCGGGATTTCCTTAAAATGTGGTTTTCTGACAAATTTTGACGAAAGAAAATACTCCTGTGGGTTCTCTTTTGATGCTACACATTTAGACGTACACGCCACACCAAATCCTTTCGAGTTACAACGTGTTTTTTAGGAGATACAAGCTAATTTTTTACGATGCGTTATTTCTTCTCATAAAGTTTAAGTGTTTCCATTACGTACATATTTGCCTTTACTCTGCAACACTGTATTTCCTTATAACGTGGTATTCTTGCATATTCTTTCGATAGAAACTCTCCTGTGCATTCTCCTTTGAGGCTACATGCTTAGACTTACACGCAACATCAAAGCTTTTCGAGTTACAACTTATGTTGTTTATGAAAAACAACATAATTTCGCACGATGCGGGATTTCCTTAAAACGTGGTTTTCTGAAAAATTTTGACGAAATAAAACTCTCCCGTGGGTACTCTTTTGAGGCTACACGTTTAGACGTACACGCCACACCAAATCTTTTCGAGTTACAACGTGTTCTTTAGGACATACAAGCTAATTTTGCAAGATGCGTTATTTCTCTCATAAAGTGTTTCCAATATGTACGTATTTGTCTTTACTCTGCAACACTGTATTTCCTTATAACGTGGTATCCTTACATATTCTTTTGAGAGAAATCTCTCCTGTGCGTTCTCTTTTGAGGCTACATGCTTAGACATACACGCAACACCAAAGCTTTTCGAGTTACAACGTGTTGTTTAGGAAAAACAAGATAATTTAGCACGATGCGGGATTTCCTTAAAACGTGGTTTTCTGACAAATTTTGACGAAAGGAAATTCTCCTGTGGGTTCTCCTTTGAGGCAAAACGTTTAGACATACACGCCACACCAAATCTTTTTGAGTTATATCGTGTTGTTTAGGAGATACAAGCTAATTTTGTACCATGCATTATTTCTTCTCTTAAAGTGTTTCCCTTACTTACGTATTTGTCTTTACTCTGCAGCACTGTGTTTCCTTATAACGTGGTATTCTTACATATTCTTTCGAGAGAAACCTCTCCTGTGTGTTCTCTTTTGAGGCTAAACGCTTAGACATACATGCAACACCAAAACTTTTCGAGTTACAATGTGTTGTTTATGAAAAACAAGATAATTTCGCACGATGCGGGATTTCCTTAAAACGTGGTTTTCTGAAAAATTTTGGCGAAAGAAAATTCTACTGGGGGTTCTCTTTGGAGGCTACACGTTTAGACATACACGGCACACCAAATGTTCTCAAGTTACAACGTGTGGTTTAGGACATACAAGCTAATTTTGCACGATGCGTTATTTCTCTCATAAAGTGTTTCCAATACATATGTATTTGTCTTTACTTTGCAACCCTGTATTTCCTTATAACGTGGTATTCTTACTTATTCTTTCGAGAGAAAACTCTCCTGTGCGTTCTCTTTTGAGGCTATACGCTTAGATATACATACAACACATAAGCTTTTCGAGTTAAAACGTGTTGTTTAGAAAGAACAAGATAATTTCTCACAATGCAGGATTTCCTTAAAACTTGGTTTTCTGCCAAATTTTGAATAAAGAAAATTGTCCTGTGGGTTCTCTTTTGAGGCTATACGTTTAGACGTACAGGCCACACCAAATCCTTTCGAGTAACAACGTGTTGTTTAGGAGTTACAAGCTAATTTTGTACGATGCTTTATTTCATCTCGTAAAGTTTAAGGGTTTCCAATATGTACATTTTTGTCTTTACTCAGCAACACTGTACTTCCTTATAAAGTGGTATTCTTACCTATTCTTTCGAGAGAAAACTCTCCTGTGTGTTCTCTTTTGAGGCTACACGCTTAGACATACACGCAACACCAAAGCTTTTCGAGTTACAACGTGTTGTTTAGGATAAACAAGATAATTTCGCACGATGCGGGATTTCCTTAATACATGGTTTTCTGACAAATTTTGACCAAAGAAAATTCTCCTGTGGGTTCTCTTTTGAGGCTACACGTTTAGACGTACACGCCACACCAAGGATTTTTGAGTTACAACCTGTTGTTTAGGAGATACAAGCTAATTTTTTACGATGCGTTATTTCTTCTCGTAAAGTGTTTCCAATAAGTACATATTTGTCTTTAATCTGCAACACTGTATTTCCTTATAACGTGGTATTCTTACATATTCTTTCGAGAGAAAACTCTCCTGTGCCTTCTCTTTTGAGGCTACATGCTTAGACATACACGCAACACCAACGCTTTTCGAGTTACAATGTATTGTTTATGAAGAACAAGATAATTTATCACGATGTGGGATTTCCTTAAAACGTGGTTTTCTGACAAATTTTGACAAAAGAAAATTGTCCTGTGGTTCTCTTTTGAGGCTACACATTTAGACGTACACGCTACACCAAATCTTTTCGAGTTACAACGTGTTGTTTAGGAGATACAAGCTAATTTTGTACAATGCTTTATTTCATCTCATAAAGTTTAAGGGTTTCCAATACGTAAGTATTTGTCTTTATTCTGCAACACTGTACTTCCTTATAACGTGGTATTCTTACATATTCTTTCGAGAGAAAACTCTCCTGTATGTTCTCTTTTGAGGCTACACGCTTAGACATCCACGCAATACCAAAGATTTTCGAGTTACTATGTATTGCTTAGGAAAAACAAGATAATTTCGAACGATGCTGGATTTCCTTAAAACGTGGTTTTCTGAAAATTTTGACGAAAGAAAATTCTCCTATGGGTTCTCTTTTGAGGCTACAGGTTTAGACGTACACGCCACACCAAATCTTTTCGAGTTACGACGTGTTTTTTAGGAGATACGAGCTAATTTTGTATGATGCTTTATTTCATCTCGTAAAGTTTAAGGGTTTCCAATACATACATATTTGTCTTTAATCTGCAACACTGTATTTCCTTATAACGTGGTATTCTTACATATTCTTTCGAAAGAAAACTCTCCTGTGTGTTCTCTTTTGAGGCTACACGCTGAGAAATACACGCAACACAAAAGCTTTTCGAGTTACAACGTGTTGTTTAAGAAAAACAAGATAATTTCGCACGATGCGGGATTTCCTTAAAACGTGGTTTTCTGAAAATTTTGACGAAAGAAAATTCTCCTATGGGTTCTCCTTTGAGGCTACACGTTTAGACATACACGCCACACCAAATCTTTTCGAGTTACAACGTGTTGTTTAGGAGATACGAGCTAATTTTGTACGATGCTTTATTTCATCTCGTAAAGTTTAAGGGTTTCCAATATGTACATATTTGTCTTTACTCTGAAACACTGTATTTCCTTATAATGTGGTATTCTTACATATTCTTTTGAGAGAAAACTCTCCTGTGTGTTCTCTTTTGAGGCTACACGGTGAGACATACACGCAACACCAAAGCTTTTCGAGTTACAACGTGTTGTTTAGGAAAAACAAGATAATTTCGCACGATGCAGGATTTCATTAATACGTGGTTTTCTGACAAATAAGACCAAAGAAAATTCTCCTGTGGGTTCTCTTTTTGAGGCTACACGTTTAGACGTACACACCACACCAAATCTTCTCGAGTTACAACGTGTTGTTTAGGAGATACAAGCTAATTTTTAAGGATGCATTATTTCTTCTCCTAAAGTGTTTCCAATATGTACTTATTTGTCTTTACTCTGCAACACTGTATTTCCTTATAACGTGGTATTCTTACATATTATTTCGAGGGAAAACTCTCCTGTGCCTTCTCTTTAGAGGCTAAACGCGTAGACAAACACACAACGCCAAAGATTTTCGAGTTACAATGTGTTCTTTAGGAAAAACAAGATAATTTCGCACGATGCGAGATTTCCATAATACGTGGTTTTCTGAAAAATTTTGACGAAAGAAAGTTCTCCTGTGGGTTCTCTTTTGAGGCTACAAGTGTAGAGGTACGAGCCACACCAAATCTTTTCGAGTTACAACGTGTTGTTTAGGAGATACAAGCTAATTTTGTACGATGCGTTATTTCTTCTCTTAAAGTGTTTCCAATAGGTACGTAGTTGTCTTTACTCTGCAACACTGTATTTCCTTATAACGTGGTATTCTTACATATTCTTTCTAGAGAAAACTCTCCTGTTCGTTCTCTTTTGAGACTACACGCATAGACATAAACGCAACACCAAAGCTTCTCGAGTTACAACGTGTTGTTTAGGAAAAACAAGATAATTTCGCACGATGCGATATTTCCTTAAAACGTGGTTTCTGACAAATTTTGATGAAAGAAAATTCTCCTGTGGGTTCTCGTTTGAGGCTACACTTTTAGACGTACATGTCACACCAAATCTTTTCGAGTTACAACGTGTTGTTTAGGAGATACAAGCTAATTTTTTACGGTGCGTTATTTCTTCTTGTAAAGTGTTTCCAATATGTATGTATTTGTCTTTACTCTGCAACACTGTATTTCCTTATAACATTGTATTCTTACATGTTCTTTCGAGAGAAAACTCTCCTGTGCGTTGTCTTTAGAGGCTACACGCTTAGATAAACACGCAACACCAAAGCTTTTCGAGTTACAACGTGTTGTTTAGGAAAAACAAGATAATTTTAAACGATGCGGGATATCCTTAAAACGTGGTTTTCTGACAAATTTTGACTAAAGAAAGTTCTCCTGTGCATTGTCATTTGAGGCTACAGGTTTAGACGTACACGCCACACCAAATCTTTTCGAGTTATAACTTGTTGTTTAGGTGATACAAGCTAATTTTTTATGAACCGTTATTTCTTCTTGTAAAGTGTGTCCAATACGTAATTAATTGTCTTTACTCTGCAACACTGTATTTCCTTATAACGTGGTATTCTTACATATTCTTTCGAGGGAAACGTCTCCTGTGCGTTTTCTTTTGGGCTACACGCTTAGACATACACGCAACGCCAAAGCTTTTCGTGTTACAACGTGTTGTTTAGGAAAAACAAGATAATTGCGCACGATGCAAGATTTCCATAAAACGTGGTTCTCTGAAAATTTTTGACGAAAGAAAGTTCTCCTGTGGGTTCTCTTTTGAGGCTACATGTTTAGACGTACACGTCACACCAAATCTTTTCGAGTTAAAACGTGTTGTTTAGGAGATACAAGCTGAATTTGTACGATGCGTTATTTCTTCTCATAAAGTGATTCCAATAAGTACTTATTTGTCCTTACTCTACAAAATTGTATTTCCTTATAACGTGGTATTCTTACATATTCTTTTGAGAGAAAACTCTCCTGTGCCTTCTCTTTTGAGGCTCCACGCTTACACATACACGCAACACCAAAGCTTTTCGAGTTACAACATGTTGCTTTGGAAAAAGAAGATGATTTCGCACGATGCGGGATTTCCTTAAAACGTGGCTTTCTGAAAAATTTTGAAGAAAGAAAATTCTCCTGTGGGTTATCTTTTGAGGCTACACGTTTAGACGTACACGGCACACCGAATCTTTTCGAGTTACAACATGTTGTTTCGGAGATACAAGCTAATTTTGTAAGATGCGTTACTTCTGCTCGTAAAGTTTTCCAATATGTACTTATCTGTCTTTACTCTGCAACACTGTATTTCCTTATAACGTTGTATTCTTACATATTATTTTGAGAGAAAACTCTCCTGTGCGTTCTCTTTAGAGGCTACACGCTTAGACATACACGCAACACCAAGGCTTTTTGAGTTACAATGTGTCGTTTAGGAAAAACAAGATAATTTCGCACGATGCGAGATTTCCATAAAACGTGGTTGTCTGAAAAATTTTGACGAAAGAAAGTTCTCCTGTGGGTTCTCTTTTGAGGCTACACGTGTAGAGGTAAGAGCCACACCAAATCTTTTCTAGTTACAACGTGTTGTTTAGGAGATACAAGCTAATTTTGTACGATGCATTATTTCTTCTCTTAAAGTGTTTCCAATAGTATTTGTCTGTACTCTGCAACATTATATTTCCTTATAACGTGGCATTCTTACATATTCTTTCGAGAGAAAACTCTCCTGTGCCTTTTCTGTTTTTAGGCTCCACGCTTAGACATACAGGCAAAACCAAAGCTTTTCGAGTTACAGCGTGTTGTTTATGGAAAACAAGATAATTTTGCACGATGCGGGATTTCCTTAAAACGTGGTTTTCTGACAAATTTTGACTAAAGAAAATTCTCCTGTGGCTTCTCTTATGAGGCTACACGTTTAGACGTGCACGCCACACCAAATCCTTTCGATTTACCACGTGTTGTTTAAGAGATACAAGCTAATTTTGTATGATGCGTTATTTCTTTTCATAAAGTGGTTCCAATACGTATGTATTTGTCTTTACTCTGCAACACTGTATTTCCTTATAACGTTGTATTCTTACATGTTCTTTCGAGAGAAAACTCTCCTGTGCATTCTCTTTAGAGGCTACATGCTCAGACATACACGCAACACCAAAGCTTTTCGAGTTACAACGTGTTGTTTAGGAAAAACAAGATAATTTTGCACGATGCGGGATTTCCTTAAAACGTGGTTTTCTGACAAATTTTGACGAAAGAAAGTTCTCCTGTGGGTTCTCTTTTGAGGCTACACGTGTAGCCGTACGAGCCACACCAAATATTTTTGAGTTACAACGTGTTGTTTAGGAGATACAAGCAAATATTGTACGATATGCTATTTCTTCTCGTAAAGTGTTTCCAATACGTACATATTTGTCTTTACTCTGCAACACTGTATTTCCTTATAACATGGTATTCTTACATATTCTTTCGAGGGAAAACTGTCCTGTGCATTCTCTTTTGAGGCTACACGATTAGACAAGCACGCAACACCAAAGCTTTTCGAGTTACAACATGTTGTTTAAAAAAAAGAAGATGATTTCGCACGATGAGGGATTTCCTAAAAACCTGGTTTTCTGAAAAATTTTGACGAAAGAAAATTCTCCTTTGGGTTCTCATTGAGGTACATATTTAGACGTACACGTCACACCAAATCTTTTCGAGTTACAACGTGTTGTTTAGGAGATACAAGCTAATTTTTTATAATGCGTTAATTCTTGTAAAGTGTTTCCAATACGTATGTATTTGTCTTTACTCTGCAACACTGTATTTCCTTATAACGTGGTATTCTTACATATTCTTTCGAGAGAAAACAATCCTGTGCATTGCCTTTTGAGGCTAAACACTTAGACATACAGGCAACACCAAAGCTTTTTGAGTTACAACGTGTTGTTTTTAAAAAACAAGATAATTTCGCACGATGCTGGATTTCCTTACAACATGGTTTTCTGACAAATTTTGACGAAAGAAAATTATTCTGTTGGTTCTCTTTTGAAGCTTCATGTTTAGACGTGCACGCCACACCTAATCCTTTCGAGTTACCACGTGTTGTTTAGGAGATACAAGCTAATTTTGTACGATGCTTTATTTCTTCTCGTAAAGTGTGTCCAATACGTAAGTATTTGTCTTTACTCTGCAACACTGTATTTCCTTATAACGTGGTATTCTTACACATTCTTTCAAGAGAAAACTATCTTGTGCGTTCCCTTTTGAGGCTACACACTTAGACATACAGGCAACACCAAAGCTTTTCAAGTTACAACGTGTTGTTTATGAAAAACAAGATAATTTCGCACGATGCGGGATTTCCTTAAAACTTGGTGTTCTGACAAATTTTGACGAAAGAAAATTCTCCTGTGGGTTCTCTTTTGAGGCTACATGTTTAGCCGTGCACGCCACACGAAATCCTTTCGAATTATCACGTGTTGTTTTGGAGATACAAGCTAACTGTGTACGATGCGTTATTTCTTCTCGTAAGTGTTTCCTATATGTATGTATTTGTCTTTACTCTGCAACACTGTATTTCCTTATAACATTGTATTCTTACATGTTCTTTTGAGAGAAAACTCTCCGGTGCGTTCTCTTTAGAGGCTACACGCTTAGATATACACGCAACACCAAAGCTTTTCGAGTTACAACGTGTTGTTTAGGAAAAACAAGATAATTTTGCACGATGCGGGATATCCTTAAAACGTGGTTTTCTGACAAATTTTAACGAAAGAAAGTTCTCCTGTGCGTTGTCTTTTGAGGCTACAGGTTTAGACATACACGCCACACCAAATCTTTTCGAGTTATAACTTGTTGTTTAGGAGATACAAGCAAATTTTGTTCGATGCGTTATTTCTTCTTGTAAAGTGTGTCCAATACGTACTTAATTGTCTTTACTCTGCAACACTGTACTTCCTTATAACGTGGTATTCTTACATATTCTTTCGAGGGAAACGTCTCCTGTGCGTTCTCTTTTGGGCTACATGCTTAGACATACACGCAACACCAAAGCTTTTCGAGTTACAACGTGTTGTTTAGGAAAAACAAGATAATTTCGCATGATGCGAGATTTCCATAAAACGTGGTTTTCTGAAAAATTTTGACGAAAGAAAGTTCTCCTGTGGGTTCTCTTTTGAGGCTACATGTTTAGACGTACACGTCACACCAAATCTTTTTGAGTTACAACGTGTTGTTTAGGAGATACAAGCTAATTTTTTACGATGCGTTATTTCTTCTCATAAAGTGTTTCCAATAAGTACTTATTTGTCTTTACTTTGCAAAATTGTATTTCCTTATAACGTGGTATTCTTACATATTCTTTCGAGAGAAAACTCTCCTATTCCTTCTCTTTTGAGGCTCCACGCTTACACATACACGCAACACCAAAGCTTTTCGAGTTACAACATGTTGCTTAGGAAAAAGAAGATGATTTCGCACGATGCGGGATTTCCTTAAATCGTGGTTTTCTGAAAAATTTTGAAGAAAGACAATTCTCCTGTGGGTTCTCTTTTAAGGCTACACATTTAGACATACACGGCACACCAAATCTTTTCGAGTTACAACATGTTGTTTCGGAGATACAAGCTAATTTTGTAAGATGCGTTACTTCTGCTCGTAAAGTTTTCCAATACGTACTTATTTGTCTTTACTCTGCAACACTGTATTTCCTTATAACGTTGTATTCTTACATATTCTTTCGAGAGAAAACTCTCCTGTGCGTTCTCTTTACAGGCTACACGCTTAGACATACACGCAACGCCAAAGCTTTTTGAGTTACAATGTGTCGTTTAGGAAAACAAGATAATTTCGCACGATGCGAGATTTCCATAAAACGTGGTTGTCTGAAAAATTTTGACGAAATAAAGTTCTCCTGTGGGTTCTCTTTTGAGGCTACACGTGTAGAGGTAAGAGCCACACCAAATTTTTTCCAGTTACAACGTGTTGTTTAAGAGATACAAGCTAATTTTGTACGATGCATTATTTCTTCTCTTAAAGTGTTTCCAATAGTATTTGTCTGTACTCTGCAACATTATATTTCCTTATAACGTGGTATACTTACATATTCTTTCGAGAGAAAACTCTCCTGTGCCTTCTCTTTTGAGGCTCCACGCTTAGACATACAGGCAACACCATAGCTTTTCGAGTTACAACGTGTTGTTTATGGAAAACAAGATATTTTTGCACGATGCGGGATTTCCTTAAAACGTGGTTTTCTGACAAATTTTGACTAAAGAAAATTCTCCTGTGGCTTCTCTTTTGAGGCTACACATTTAGACGTGCACGCCACACCAAATCCTTTCGAGTTACCACGTGTTGTTTAAGAGATACAAGCTAATTTTGTATGATGCGTTATTTCTTTTCGTAAAGTGGTTCCAATACGTATGTATTTGTCTTTACTCTGCAACACTGTATTTCCTTATAACGTTGTATTCTTACATGTTTTTTCGAGAGAAACTCTCCTGTGCATTCTCTTTAGAGGCTACATGCTCAGACATACACGCAACACCAAAGCTTTTCGAGTTACAACGTGTTGTTTAGGAAAAACAAGATAATTTTGCACGATGCGGGATTTCCTTAAAACGTGGTTTTCTGACAAATTTTGACGAAAGAAAGTTCTCCTGTGGGTTCTCCTTTGAGGCTACACGTGTAGCCGTATGAGCCACACCAAATATTTTTGAGTTACAACGTGTTGTTTAGGAGATACAAGCAAATATTGTACGATGCGCTATTTCTTCTCGTAAAATGTTTCCAATACGTACATATTTGTCTTTACTCTGCAACACTGTATTTCCTTATAACATGGTATTCTTACATATTCTTTCGAGGGAAAACTCTCCTGTGCATTCTCTTTTGAGGCTACACGATTAGACAAGCACGCAACACCAAAGCTTTTCGAGTTACAACATGTTGTTTAGGAAAAAGAAGATGATTTCGCACGATGAGGGATTTCCTAAAAACCTGGTTTTCTGAAAAATTTTGAGGAAAGAAAATTCTCTTTTGGGTTCTCTTTTGAGGCTACATATTCAGACGTACACGTCACACCAAATCTTTTCGAGTTACAACGTGTTGTTTAGGAGATACAAGCTAATTTTTTATAATGCGTTAATTCTCGTAAAGTGTTTCCAATACGTACGTATTTGTCTTTACTCTGCAACACTGTATTTCCTTATAACGTGGTATTCTTACATATTCTTT
The DNA here is from genome assembly GCF_947179515.1 of Apodemus sylvaticus. Classification (NCBI taxonomy): domain Eukaryota; kingdom Metazoa; phylum Chordata; class Mammalia; order Rodentia; family Muridae; genus Apodemus; species Apodemus sylvaticus. Next base: position 556,501 of record NW_026263073.1, on the reverse strand, counting down.
CAAGAGAAAACTATCCTGTGCATTCCCATTTGAGGCTAAACACTTAGACAAAGAGGCAACACCAAAGCTTTTTGAGTTACAACGTGTTGTTTTTAAAAAAACAAGATAATTTCGCACGATGCTGGATTTCCTTACAACATGGTTTTCTGACAAATTTTGACGAAAGAAAATTATTCTGTTGGTTCTCTTTTGAAGCTTCATGTTTAGACGTGCACGCCACACCTAATCCTTTCGAGTTACCACGTGTTGTTTAGGAGATACAAGCTAATTTTGTACGATGCTTTATTTATTCTCGTAAAGTGTGTCCAATACGTACGTATTTGTCTTTACTCTGCAACACTGTATTTCCTTATAACGTGGTATTCTTACATATTCTTTCGAGAGAAAACTATCTTGTGCGTTCCCTTTTGAGGCTACACACTTAGACATACAGGCAACACCAAAGCTTTTCAAGTTACAACGTGTTGTTTATGAAAAACAAGATAATTTCGCACGATGCGGGATTTCCTTAAAACGTGGTTTTCTGACAAATTTTAACGAAAGAAAGTTCTCCTTTGCGTTATCTTTTGAGGCTACAGGTTTAGACGTACACGCCACACCAAATCTTTTCGAGTTATAACTTGTTGTTTAGGAGATACAAGCAAATTTTTTTCGATGCGTTATTTCTTCTTGTAAAGTGTGTCCAAAACGTACTTAATTGTCTTTACTCTGCAACACTGTATTTCCTTATAACGTTGTATTCTTACATATTCTTTCGAGGGAAACCTCTCCTGTGCGTTCTCTTTTGGGCTACACGCTTAGACATACACGCAACGCCAAAGCTTTTCGAGTTACAACGTGTTGTTTAGGAAAAACAAGATAATTTCGCATGATGCGAGATTTCCATAAAACGTGGTTTTCTGAAAAATTTTTATGAAAGAAAGATCTCCTGTGGGTTCTCTTTTGAGGCTCTACGTGTAGGGGTATGAGCCACACCAAATCCTTTCGAGTTACAACGTGTTGTTTAGGAGATACAAGCTAATTTAGTACAATGCGTTATTTCTTCACTTAAAGTGTTTCCAATACGTACTTAATTGTCTTTACTCTGCAACACTATATTTGCCTATAACGTGGTATTCTTACATATTCTTTCGAGAGAAAACTCTCCTGTGCAATCTCATTTGAGGCTACAAGCTTAGACATACACGCAACACCAAAGCTTTTCAAGTTGCAACGTGTTGTTTAGGAAAAACAAGATAATTTCGCACGATGCGAGATTTCCGTAAAACGTGGTTTCTGACAAATTTTGATGAAAGAAAATTCTCCTGCGGGTTCTCTTTTGAGGCTACACATTTAGACATACACGTGACGCCAAATCTTTTCGAGTTATAACGTATTGTTTAGGAGACACAAGTTAATTTTGTACGATGCGTTATTACTTCTCGTAAAGTGTTTACAATATGTACTTATTTGTCTTTACTCTGCAAAATTGTATTTCCTTATAACATGGTATTATTACATATTCTTTCGAGGGAAAACTCTCCTGTGCCTTCTCTTTTGAGGCTCCATCCTTACACATACACGCAACACCAAAGCTTTTCGAGTTACAACATGTTGTTTAGGAAAAAGGAGATGATTTTGCAAGATGCGGGGTTAGCTTAAAACGTGGTTTTCTGAAAAATTTTGACGAAAGAAAATTCTCCTGTGGGTTCTCTTTTGAGGCTACATATTTAGACGTACATGCCACACCAAATCTTTTCGAATTACAACGTGTTGTTTAGGAGATACAAGCTAATTTTGTACAATGCGTTAATTCTTCTCGTAAAGTGTTTCCGATATGTACGTATTTGTCTTTACTCTGCAACACTGTATTTCCTTAAAACGTGATTTTCTTACATATTCTTTCGAGAGAAAACTATCCTGTGCGTTCCCTTTTGAGGCTACACACTTAGACATACAGGTAACACCAAAGCTTTTCGAGTTACAACGTGTTGTTTATGAAAAACAAGATAATTTCGCACGATGCGGGATTTCCGTAAAAAGTGGTGTTCTGACAAATTTTGACGAAAGAAAATTCTCCTGTTGGTTCTCTTTTGAGGCTACACGTTTAGACGTGCACGCCACACCAAATCTTTTCGAGTTACCACGTGTTGTTTAGGAGATACAAGCTAATTTTTTACGAAGCGTTATTTTTTCTCGTAAAGTGTTTCCAAAAAGTATGTATTTGTCTTTATTCTGCAACACTGTATTTCCTTATAACGTTGTATTCTTACATGTTCTTTCGAGAGAAAAATCTCCTGTGCGTTCTCTTAAGTGGCTACACGCATAGACATACACGCAATACCAAAGCTTTGCGAGTTACAACGTGTTGTTTGGGAAAAACAAGATAATTTTCACGATGCGGGATATCTTTAAAACGTGGTTTTCTGACAAATTTTAACGAAAGAAAGTTCTCCTGTGCGTTGTCTTTTGAGGCTACAGGTTTAGACGTACACGCCACACCAAATCTTTTCGAGTTATAACGTGTTGTTTAGGAGATACAAGCAAAATTTTTACGATGCGTTACTTCTTCTCCTAAAGTGTTTCCAATATGTACTTATTTGTCTTTACTCTGCAACATTGTATTTCCTTATAACGTGGTATTCTTACATATTCTTTCGAGAGAAAACTCTCCTGTGCATTTTCTTTTGAGGCTACACGCTTAGACAAACACTCAACACCAAAGCTTTTCGATTTACACCGTGTTGTTTAGGAAAAACAAGATAATTTTGCACGATGCGAGATTTCCTTAAAACGTGTTTTCTGACAAATTTTGATGAAAGAAAATTCTCCTGTGAGTTCCCTTTTGAGGCTACACGTTTAGACGTACACGTCACACCAAATCTTTTCGAGTTACAACGTGTTGTTTAGGAGATACAAGCTAATTTTTTACGATGCGTTATTTCTTCTCGTAAAATGTGTCCAATACGTACTTATTTGTCTTTACTCTGCAACACTGTATTTCCTTATAACATGGTATTCTTACATATTCTTTCAAGAGAAAACTCTCCTGTGCGTTCTCTTTTGAGGCTACACGCTTAGACATACACGCAGCACCAAAGCTTTCCGAGTTACAACGTGTTGTTTAGGAAAAACAAGATAATTTCCACGACGCGGGATTTCCATAAAACGTGGTTTTCTGACAAATTTTGACGAAAGAAAATTCTCCTGTGAGTTCTCTTTTGAGGCTACACGTTTAGACGTACACGCCACACCAAATCTTTTCGAGTTACATCGTGTTGTTTAGGAGATACAAGCTAATTTTGTACGATGCGTTATTACTTCTCGTAAAGTGTTTCCAATACCTACGTATTTGTCTTTACTCTGCAACACTGTATTTCCTTATAACGTGGTATTCTTATATATTCTTTCGAGAGAAATCTCTCCTGTGCATTCTCTTTTGAGGCCACAAGTTTATACATACACGCAACACCAAAGCTTTTCGAGTTACGAAGTGTTGTGTAGGAAAAACAAGATAATTTCGCACAATGCGGGATTTCCTTAATACGTGCATTCTGACAAATTTTGACGAAAGAAAATTCTCCTGTGTGTTCTCTTTTGAGGCTACATATTTAGACGTACACGCCACACCAAATCTTTTCAAATTACAACGTATTGTTTAGGAGATACAAGCTAATTTTGTACAATGCGTTAATTCTTCTCGTAAAGTGTTTCCAATACATACATATTTGTCTTTACTCTGCAACACTGTATTTCTTAAAACGTGGTTTTCTTACATATTCTTTCAAGAGAAAACTATCCTGTGCATTCCCTTTTGAGGCTACATACTTAGACATACAGGCAACAACAAAGCTTTTCGAGTTACAACGTGATGTTTATGAAAAACAAGATAATTTCGCACGATGCGGGATTTCCTTAAAACGTGGTTTTCTGACAAATTTTGACGAAAGAAAATTCTCCTGTGGGTTCTCTTTTGAGGCTTCACGTTTAGACGTGCACGCCACACCAAATCCTTTCGAGTTACCACGTGTTGTTTAGGAGATACAAGCTAATTTTGTACGCTGCGTTATTTCTTCTCATAAAGTGTTTCCAATACGTACGTATTTGTCTTTACTCTGCAACACTGTATTTCCTTATAACGTGGTATTCTTACATATTCTGTCGAGAGAAAACTATCCTGTGCGTTCCCTTTTGAGGCTACACACTTAGACATACAGGCAACACCAAAACCTTTAGAGTTACAACGTGTTGTTTATGAAAAACTAGATAAGTTCACACGATGTGGGATTTCCTTAAAACGTGGTGTTCTGACAAATTTTGACGAAAGAAAATTCTCCTGTTGGTTCTCTTTTGAGGCTACACGTTTAGACGTGCACGCCACACCAAATCTTTTCGAGTTACCACGTGTTGTTTAGGAGATACAAGCTAATTTTTTACGATGCATTATTTCTTCTCGTAAAGTGTTTCCAATAAGTAAGTATTTGTCTTTACTCTGCAACACTGTATTTCCTTATAACGTTGTATTCTTACATGTTCTTTCGAGAGAAAAATCTCCTGTGCCTTCTCTTAAGTGGCTACACGCATAGACATACACGCAGCACCAAAGCTTTTCGAGTTACAACGAGTTGTTTAGGAAAAACAAGATAATTTTGCACGATGCGGGATATCCTTAAAACGTGGTTTTCTGACAAATTTTGACAAAAGAAAGTTCTCCTGTGGGTTCTCTTTTGAGGCTACACGTTTAGACGTATGAGCCACACCAAATCTTTTCGAGTTACAATGTGTTGTTTACGAGATAAAAGCAAATTTTTTACGATGCGTTATTTCTTCTCCTAAAGTGTTTCCAATATATACTTATTTGTCTTTACTCTGCAACACTGTATTTCCTTATAACGTGGTATTCTTACATATTCTTTCGAGAGAAAACTCTCCTGTGCGTTATCTTTTGAGGCCACACGTTTAGACATACACGCAACACCAAAGCTTTTCGAGTTACAATGTGTTGTTTAGGAAAAACAAGATAATTTCGCACAATGCGGGATTTCCTTAAAACGTGGTTTTCTGACAAATTTTGACGAAAGAAAATTCTCCTGTGGGTTCTCTTTTGAGGCTACACGTTTCAACTTACACGTCACACCAAATCCTTCGAGTTACAACGTGTTGTTTAGGAAATACAAGCTAATTTTGTACGATGTATTATTCCTTCTCGTAAAGTGTTTCCAATATGTATGTATCTGTCTTTACTGTGCAACACTGTATGTCCTTATAACGTGGTATTCTTACATATTCTTTCGAGAGAATACTCTCCTGTGCGTTCTCTTTTGAGGCTACACGCTTAGACATACATGCAAAACCAAAGCTTTTCGAGTTACAACGTGTTGTTTAGGAAAAACAAGATAATTTCGCACGATGCGGGGTTTCCATAAAACGTGGTTTTCTGAAAAAATTTTGACCAACGAAAATTCTCCTGTGGGTTCTCTTTTGAGGCTACACCTTTAGATAAACACCACACCAAATCCTTTTGAGTTACAACGTGTTGTTTAGGAGATACAAGCTAATTTTTTACCATGTGTTATTTCTTCTCGTAAAGTGTTTCCAATACGTACATATTTGTCTTTACTCTGCAACACTGTTTTTCCATATAACGTGGAATAACAAATAGTACAAAATTAGCTTGTATCTCCTAAACAACACGTTATAACTCGAAAGGATTTGGTGTGGCCTGTACGTCTAAACGTGTACCCTCAAAAGAGAACCCACGTTTTAAGGAAATCCCGCATCGTGCGCAATTATCTTCTTTTTCCTAAACAACACGTTTTAACTCCAAAAGCTTTGGTGTTGCATGTATGTCTAAGCATGTAGCCTCAAAAGAGAACGCACAAAAGAGTTTTCTCTCGAAAGAGTATGTAAGAATACCACTTTACAAGGAAATACAGTGTCGCAGAGTAAAGGCAAATACATACGTATTGGAAACACTTTACGAGAAGAAATAACGCAACGTACAAAATTAGCTTGTATCTCCTAAACAACACGTTGTAACTCGAAAAGATTTGGTGTGGCCTGTACGTCTAAACGTGTAGCCTCAAAAGAGAACCCACAGGAGAATTTTCTTTCGTCAAAATTTTTCAGAAAACCACGTTTTAAGGAAATCCAGCTTTAAGGAAATCCTAAACAACACGTTGTAACTCGAAAAGCTTTGGTGTTGCGTGTATGTTTAAGCGTGTAGCCTCAAAAGAGAACGCACAGGAGAGTTTTTTCTCGATAGAATTTGTAAGGATACCACGTTATAAGGAAATACAGTGTTGCAGAATAAAGACAAATACGTATGTATTGGAAACACATAAACTTTACGAGATGAAATAAAGCATCGTACAAAATTAGCTTGTATCTCCTAAACAACACGTGGTAACTCAAAAAGATTTGGTGTGGCGTGCACGTCTAAATGTGTAGCCTCAACAGAGAACCCACAGGAGAATTTTCTTACGTCAAAATTTGTCAGAAAACCACTTTTTAAGGAAATCCCGCATCGTGGGAAATTATCTTGTTTTTCCTAATCAACACGTTGTAACTCGAAAAGCTTTGGTGGTGCATGTATGTCTAAGCGTGTAGCCTCCAAAGAGAACGCACAGGATAGTTTTCTCTCGAAAGAATATGTAAGAATACCACGTTATAAGGAAATGCAGTGTTGCAGAGTATAGACAAATATGTACTTATTGGAAACACTTTACGAAAAGAAATAACGCATCATGCAAACTTAGCTTGTATCTCCTAAACAACACGTTGTAACTCGAAAAGATTTGGTGTGGCATGAACGACTAAACGTGTAGCCTCAAAGGAGAACCCACAGGAGAGCTTTCTTTCGTCAAAATTTGTCAGAAAACCACGTTTTAAGGAAATCCTGCATCCTGCGAAATTATCTTGTTTTTCCTAAACAACATGTTGTAACTCGAAAAGCTTTGGTGTGGCGTATATGTCTAAGCGTGTAGCCTCAAAAGAGAACCCACAGGAGAGTTTTCTCCCGAAAGAATATGTAGGAATACCCCGTTATAAGGAAATACAGTGTTGCAGAGTAAAGACAAATAAATACTTATTGGAAACACATAAACTTTACGAGAAGAAATAAGACATAGTACAAAATTAGCTTGTATATCCTAAACAACACGTTATAACTTGAAAGGATTTGGTGTTGCGTGTATGTCTAAGCATGTAGCCTCAAAAGAGAATGCACAGGAGAGTTTTCTCTCGAAAGAATATGTAAGAATACCACGTTATAAGGAAACATATTGCTGCAGAGTAAAGACAAATACATACGTTTTGGAAACACATTATGAGAAGAAATAATGCATGGTACAAAATTAGCTTATATCTCCGAAACAACACGTGGTAACTCAAAAAGATTTGGTGTGGCGTGCACATCTAAACGTGTAGCCTCAAAAGAGAACCCACAGTACAATTTTCTTTCGTCAAAATTTGTCAGAAAACCATGTTTTAAGGAAATCCCGCATCGTGCGAAATTATCTTGTTTTTCCTAATCAACACGTTGTAACTCGAAAAGCTTTGGTGGTGCGTGTATATCTAAGCGTGTAGCCTCCAAAGAGAACGCACAGGATAGTTTTCTCTCGAAAGAATATGTAAGAATACCACGTTATAAGGAAATACAGTGTTGCAGAATTTAGACAAATATGTACTTATTGGAAACACTTTAGGAGAAGAAATAACACATCATGCAAAATTAGCTTGTATCTCCTAAACAACACGTTGTAACTCGACAAGATTTGGTGTGGCGTGTATGTCTAAACGTGTAGCCTCAAAAGAGAAACCACAGGAGACTTTTCTTTCGTCTAAATTTGTCAGAAAACCACGTTTTAAGGAAATACCTCATCGTGCGAAATTATCTTGTTTTTCCTAAACAACATGTAACTCGAAAAGCTTTGGTGGTGCGTGTATGTCTAAGCGTGTAGCCTCAAAAGAGAATGCACAGGAGAGTTTTCTTCCGAAAGAATATGTAGGAATACAACGTTATAAGGAAATACAGTGTTGCAGAGTAAAGACAAATGCATACTTATTGGAAACACTTAAGCTTTACGAGACGAAATAACACATAGTAAAATTTAGTTTGTATACCCTAAACAACACGTTATAACTCGAAAGGATTTGGTGTGGCGTGTACGTCTAAATGTGTAGCCTCAAAAGAGAACCCACAGGAGAATTTTCTTTCATCAAAATTTGTCAGAAAACCACGTTTTAAAGAAATCCCGCATCATGCGAAATTATCTTGTTTTTCCTAAAAAACACGTTGTAACTCGAAAAGCTTTGGTATTGCGTTAATGTCTAAGCATGTAGCCTCCAAAGAGATCACACAGAAGAGTTTTCTCTCGAAAGAATATATAAGAATACCACGTTATAAGGAAATACAGTGTTGCAGAGTAGAGGCAAATATATACATATTGGAAACACTTAAACTTTACGAGAAGAAATAATTCATCATTAAAAAATTAGCTTGTATCTCCGAAACAACAAGTTGTAACTCAAAAAGATTTGGTGTGGCGTGTACGTCTAAACGTGTAGCCTCAAAAGAGAACGCACAGGAGAGTTTTCTCCTGAAAGAATATGTAGGAATACTACGTTATAAGGAAATACAGTGTTGCAGAGTAAAGACAAATACATACATATTGGAAACACTTAAGCTTTACGAGAAGAAATAACACATAGTACAAAATTAGCTTGTATATCCTAAACAACACGTTAGAACTCGAAAGGATTTGGTGTGGCGTGTACGTCAAAACATGAAGCCTCAAAAGAGAACCCACAGGAGAATTTTCTTTCGTCATAATTTGTCAGAAAACCACGTTTTAAGGAAATCCCGCATCATGCGAAATTATCTTGTTTTTCCTAAACAACACGTTGTACCTCGAAAAACTTTCGTGTTGCGTGAATGTCTAAGTGTGTAGCCTCCAAAGAGAACGCACAGGAGAGTTTTCTCTCGAAAGAATATGTAAGAATACCACGTTATAAGGAAATACAGTGTTGCAGAGTAGAGGCAAATACATACGTATTGGAAACACTTAACCTTTACGAGAAGAAATAATTCATTGTAAAAAAATTAGCTTGTATCTCCTAAACAACAAGTTGCAACTCAAAAAGATTTGGTGTGGTGTGTACGTCTAAACGTTTAGCTTCAAAAGAGAACCCACAGGAGAATTTTCTGTCGTCAAAATTTGTCAGAAAACCACGTTTTAAGGAAATCCCGCATCGTGAGAAATTATCTTGTTCTTCCTAAACAACAAGTTGTAACTCGAAAAGCTTTGCTGTTGCGTGTATGTCTCAGCGTGTAGCCTCAAATGAGAACGCACAGGAGAGTTTTCTCTCGAAAAAATATGTAAGAATACCACGTTATAAGGAAATACAGTGTTGCAGAGTAAAGACAAATACTTATTGGAAAAACTTTATGAGAAGAAATAACGCATCATACAAAATTAGCTTGTATCTCCTAAACAAAACATTGTAACTCGAAAAGATTTGGTGTGGCGGGTATGTCTAAACGTGTAGCCTCAAAAGAGAACCCACAGGAGAATTTTTGTTCGTAAAATTTGTCAGAAATCCATGTTTTAAGGAAATCACTCATCGTGCGAAATTATCTTGTTTTTCCTAAACAACACGTTGTAACTCGAAAAGCTTTGATGTTGCGTGTATGTCTAAGCGTGTAGCCTCAAAAGAGAACGCACAGGAGAGTTTTCTCTCGAAAGAACATGTAAGAATACCACATTATAAGGAAATACAGTTTTGCAGAGTAAAGACAAATACGTATGTATTTGAAACACTCTATGAGAAGAAATAACGCATCGTAAAAAATTAGTTTGTATCTCCTAAACAACACGTTGTAACTCAAAAAGATTTGGTGTGGCATGTACGTCTAAACGTGCAGCCTCAAAAGAGAACCCACAGGATAATTTTCTTTCCTCAAAATTTGTCAGAAAACCACTTATTAAGGAAATCCCGCATCATGCGAAACTATCTTGTTTTTCCTAAACAACACATTGTAACTCGAAAATCTTTGGTGTTGCCTGTATGTCTAAGCATGTAGCCTCAAAAGAGAACGCACAGGAGAGATTTCTCTCGAACGAGTATGTAAGAATACCACGTTATAAAGAAATACATTGTGGCAAATTAAAGATAAATACGTACATTTTGGAAACACTTAAACTTTACAAGAAGATATAAAGCATCGTAAAAAATTAGCTTGTATCTCCTAAACAACACGTTGTAACTCGAAAACATTTGGTGTGGCGTGTACATCTAAATGTTTAGCCTCAAATGAAAACCCACAGGAGAATTTTCTTTCCTCAAAATTTTTCAGAAAATCACGTTTTAAGGAAATCCCGCATCGTGCGAAATTATCTTGTTTTTCCTAAACAACACGTTGTAAGTCGAAAAGCTTTCATGTTGCGTGTATGTCTAAGTGTGTAGCCTCAAAAGAGAAGGCACAGGACAGTTTTCTCTCGAAAGGATATGTAAGAATACCACTTCATAAGGAAATACAGTTTTGCAGAGTAAAGACATATACGTACGTATTGGAAACTCTTTACGAGAAGAAATAACGCATCGTACAAAATTAGCTTGTATCTCCAAAAGTACACGTTGTAACTCGAAAAGAATTGTTGTGGCGTGTACGTCTTAACATGTAGCATCTAAAGAGAACCAAAAGGAGAATTTTCTTTCGTCAAAATTTTTCAGAAAATCACGTTTTAAGGAAATCCCGCATCGTGCGAAATTATCTTGTTTTTCCTAAACAACACGTTGTAAGTCGAAAAGCTTTCATGTTGCGTGTATGTCTAAGTGTGTAGCCTCAAAAGAGAAGGCACAGGACAGTTTTCTCTCGAAAGGATATGTAAGAATACCACTTCATAAGGAAATACAGTTTTGCAGAGTAAAGACATATACGTACGAATTGGAAACTCTTTACAAGAAGAAATAACGCATAGTACAAAATTAGCTTGTATCTCCAAAACTACATGCTGTATCTCGAAAAGAATTGTTGTGGCGTGTACGTCTTAACATGTAGCATCTAAAGAGAACCAAAAGGAGAATTTTCTTTTGTCAAAATTTTTCAGAAAATCACGTTTTAAGGTAATCCCGCATCGTGCGAAATTATCTTGTTTTTCCTAAACAACACGTTGTAAGTTGAAAAGCTTTCATGTTGCGTGTATGTCTAAGTGTGTAGCCTCAAAAGAGAAGGCACAGGACAGTTTTCTCTCGAAAGGATATGTAAGAATACCACTTCATAAGGAAATACAGTTTTGCAGAGTAAAGACATATACGTACGCATTGGAAACTCTTTACGAGAAGAAATAACGCAGAGTACAAAATTAGCTTGTATCTCCAAAACTACACGTTGTAACTCGAAAAGAATTGTTGTGGCGTGTACGTCTTAACATGTAGCATCTAAAGAGAACCAAAAGGAGAATTTTCTTTCGTCAAAATTTTTCAGAAAATCACGTTTTAAGGAAATCCCGCATCGTGCGAAATTATCTTGTTTTTCCTAAACAACACGTTGTAAGTCGAAAAGCTTTCATGTTGCGTGTATGTCTAAGTGTGTAGCCTCAAAAGAGAAGGCACAGGACAGTTTTCTCTCGAAAGGATATGTAAGAATACCACTTCATAAGGAAATACAGTTTTGCAGAGTAAAGACATATACGTACGCATTGGAAACTCTTTACGAGAAGAAATAACGCATAGTACAAAATTAGCTTGTATCTCCAAAACTACATGTTGTATCTCGAAAAGAATTGTTGTGGCGTGTACGTCTTAACATGTAGCATCTAAAGAGAACCAAAAGGAGAATTTTCTTTCGTCAAAATTTTTCAGAAAATCACGTTTTAAGGAAATCCCGCATCGTGCGAAATTATCTTGTTTTTCCTAAACAACACGTTGTAAGTCGAAAGCTTTCATGTTGCGTGTATGTCTAAGTGTGTAGCCTCAAAAGAGAAGGCACAGGACAGTTTTCTCTCGAAAGGATATGTAAGAATACCACTTCATAAGGAAATACAGTTTTGCAGAGTAAAGACATATATGTACGCATTGGAAACTCTTTACGAGAAGAAATAACGCAGAGTACAAAATTAGCTTGTATCTCCGAAACTACATGTTGTATCTCGAAAAGAATTGTTGTGGCGTGTACGTCTTAACATGTAGCATCTAAAGAGAACCAAAAGGAGAATTTTCTTTCGTCAAAATTTTTCAGAAAATCACGTTTTAAGGAAATCCCGCATCGTGCGAAATTATCTTGTTTTTCCTAAACAACACGTTGTAAGTCGAAAAGCTTTCATGTTGCGTGTATATCTAAGTGTGTAGCCTCAAAAGAGAAGGCACAGGACAGTTTTCTCTCGAAAGGATATGTAAGAATACCACTTCATAAGGAAATACAGTTTTGCAGGGTAACGACATATACGTACGCATTGGAAACTCTTTACGAGAAGAAATAACGCATAGTACAAAATTAGCTTGTATCTCCAAAACTACATGTTGTATCTCGAAAAGAATTGTTGTGGCGTGTACGTCTTAACATGTAGCATCTAAAGAGAACCAAAAGGAGAATTTTCTTTCGTCAAAATTTTTCAGAAAATCACGTTTTAAGGAAATCCCGCATCGTGCGAAATTATCTTGTTTTTCCTAAACAACACGTTGTAAGTCGAAAAGCTTTCATGTTGCGTGTATGTCTAAGTGTGTAGCCTCAAAAGAGAAGGCACAGGAGAGTTTTCTCTCGAAAGAATATTGTAGAATACCCCGTTATAAGGAAGTACAATTTTGGAGAGTAAAGACAAATACGTACGTATTGAAAACACTTTACGAGAAGAAACAACGCATTGTACAAAATTAGCTTGTATCTCCAAAACTACACGTTGTAACTCGAAAAGAATTGTTGTGGCGTGTACGTCTTAACATGTAGCATCTAAAGAGAACCAAAAGGAGAATTTTCTTTCGTCAAAAATTTTCAGAAAATCACGTTTTAAGGAAATCCCGCATCGTGCGAAATTATCTTGTTTTTCCTAAACAACACGTTGTAAGTCGAAAAGCTTTCATGTTGCGTGTATGTGTAAGTGTGTAGCCTCAAAAGAGAAGGCACAGGAGAGTTTTCTCTCGAAAGAATATGTAAGAATACCACTTCATAAGGAAATACAGTTTTGCAGAGTAAAGACATATACGTACGTATTGGAAACTCTTTACGAGAAGAAATAACGCATCGTACAAAATTAGCTTGTATCTCCAAAACTACACGTTGTAACTCGAAAAGAATTGTTGTGGCGTGTACGTCTTAACATGTAGCATCTAAAGAGAACCAAAAGGAGAATTTTCTTTCGTCAAAATTTTTCAGAAAATCACGTTTTAAGGAAATCCCGCATCGTGCGAAATTATCTTGTTTTTCCTAAACAACACGTTGTAAGTCGAAAAGCTTTCATGTTGCGTGTATGTCTAAGTGTGTAGCCTCAAAAGAGAAGGCACAGGACAGTTTTCTCTCGAAAGGATATGTAAGAATACCACTTCATAAGGAAATACAGTTTTGCAGAGTAAAGACATATACGTACGCATTGGAAACTCTTTACGAGAAGAAATAACGCATAGTACAAAATTAGCTTGTATCTCCAAAACTACACGTTGTATCTCGAAAAGAATAAGAATACCACGTTATAAGGAAATACAATGTTGCAGAGTAAAGACAAATACATACGTATTGGAAACACTTTACGAGAAGAAATAACGCATCGTACAAAATTAGCTTGTATCTCCTAAACAACACGTTGTAACTCGAAAAAATTTGGTGTGGCGTGTACTTCTAAACGTTTAGCCTCAAAAGAGAACCCACAGGAGAATTTTCTTTGGTCAAAATTTGTCAGAAAACCACGTATTAAGGAAATCTCACTTCGTGCGAAATTATCTTGTTTTTCCTAAACAACACGTTGTGACTCGAAAAGCGTTGGTGCTGTGTGCATGTCTAAGCGTGTAGCCTCAAAAGAGAACACACAGGAAAGTTTTCTCTCGAAAGAATATGTAAGAATACCACGTTATAAGGAAATACAGTGTTGCAGAGTAAAGACAAATACTTACTTATTGGAAAAACTTTATGAGAAGAAATAACGCATGGTACAAAATTAGCTTGTATATCCTAAACAACACGTTGTAACTCGAAAAGATTTGGTGTGGTGTGTACCTCTAAACGTGTAGCCTCAAAAGAGAACCCACAAGAGAATTTTCTTTCGTCAAAATTTGTCAGAAAACCACATTTTAAGGAAATCCCGCATCGTGCGCAATTATCTTGTTTTTCATAAACAAAACATTGTAACTCGAAAAGATTTGGTGTTGGGTGTGTGTCTAAGCGTGTAGCCTCAAAAGAGAATGCACAGGAGAGTTTTCTCTCGAAAGAATATGTAAGAATACCATGTTATAAGGAAATATATTGTTGCAGAGTAAAGACAAATACATACGTATTGGAAACATATTATGAGAAGATATAACGCATGGTACAAAATTATCTTGTATCTCCTAAACAACACGAGGTAACTCAAAAAGATTTGTTGTGGCGTGTAGTCTAAATGTGTAGCCTCAAAAGAGAACCCACAGGGGAATTTTCTTACGTCAAAATTTGTCAGAAAATCACGTTTTAAGGAAATCCCGCATCTTGCGAAATTATCTTGTTTTTCCTAATCAACACGTTGTAACTCAAAAAGCTTTGGTGTTGCGTGTATGTCTAAGCATGTAGCCTCCAAAGAGAACGCACAGGATAGTTTTCTCTCGAAAGAATATGTAAGAATACCACGTTATAAGGAAATACAGTGTTGCAGAGTAAAGACAAATATGTATGTATTGGAAACCCTTAAATTTTACGAGATGAAATAAAGCATCGTACAAAATTAGCTTGTATCTCCTAAACAACACGTGGTATCTCGAAAAGATTTGGTGTGGCCTGTACGTCTAAACGTGTAGCCTCAAAAGAGAACCCACAGGACAATTTTCTTTCGTCTAAATTTGTCAGAAAACCACGTATTACAAAATCCCGCATCGTGAGAAATTATCTTGTTCTTCCTAAACAACACGTTGTAACTCAAAAAGCTTTGGTGTTGGGTGTATGTCTAAGCGTGTAGCCCCAAAGGAGAACGCACAGGAGAGTTTTCTCTCGAAAGAATATGTAAGAATACCACGTTATAAGGAAATACAGTGTGGCAGAGTAAAGACAAATACGTACGTATTGGAAACACTTTATGAGAGAAATAACGCATCTTGCAAAATTAGCTTGTATCTCCTAAACAACACGTTGTAACTAGAAAGGATTTGGTGTGGCATGTACGTCTAAACGTGTAGCCTCAAAAGAGAACCCACAGGAGAGTTTTCTTTCGTCAATATTTGTCAGAAAACCATGTTTTAATGAAATCCCGCATCGTGCGAAATCATCTTGTTTTTCCTAAACAACACGTTGTAACTCGAAAAGCTTTGGTGTTGCGTGTATTTCTAAGCGTGTAGCCTCAAAAGAGAACGCAAAGGAGAGTTTTCTCTCGAAAGAATATATAAGAATACCACGTTATTAGGAAATACAGTGTTGCAGAGTAAAGACAAATACGCACGTATTGGAAACACTTTACGAGAAGAAATAAGGCATCGCAGAAAATTAGCTTGTATCTCCTAAACAACGCGTTGTAACTTAAAAAGATTTTGTGTGGCCTGTACGTCTAAATGTGTAGCCTCAAAAGAGAACCCATAGGAGAATTTTCTTTGGTCAAAATTTGTCAGAAAACCACGTATTAAGGAAATCCCGCATCGTGCAAAATTATCTTGATTTTCCTAAACAACATGTTGTAACTCAATAAGGGATTTCCTTAAAACGTGGTTTTCTGTCAAATTTTGACGAAAGAAAATTATCCTGTGGGTTCTCTTTTGAGGCTACACGTTTAGACGTACACAACACACCAAAACTAATTTTGTACGATGCCTTATTTCTTCTCGTAAAGTTTAAGTGTTTCAAATAATTACGTATTTGTCTTTACACTGCAACACTGTATTTCCTTATAACGTGGTATTCTTACATATTCTTTCGAGAGAAAACTCTCCTCTGCGTTCTTTTCGAGTTACAACATGTTGTTTAGGACATACAAGTTAATTTTGCAAGATGCGTTATTTCTCTCATAAAGTGTTTCCAATAAGTACGTATTTGTCTTTGCTCTGCAACACTGTATTTCCTTATAACATGGTATTCTTACATATTCTTTCGAGAGAAAATTCTCCTGTGCATTCTCTTTTGAGGCTACACGCTTTGACATACACGTAACACCAAAGCTTTTCGAGTTAAAATGTGTTATTTAGGAAAAACAAGATAAATTAGCACGATGCGGGATTTCCTTAAAATGTGGTTTTCTTACAAATTTTGAGGAAAGAAAATACTCCTGTGGGTTCTCTTTTGAGGCTACACATTTAGCCGTACACGCCACACCAAATCTTTTCGAGTTACAACGTGTTGTTAGGAGATACAAGCTAATTTTTTACGATGCGTTATTTCTTCTCATGAAGTTTAAGTGTTTCCATAACGTGCATATTTGCCTTTACTCTGCAACACTGTATTTCCTTATAACGTGGTTTTCTTGCATATTCTTTCGATAGAAAACTCTCCTGTGCATTCTCCTTTGAGGCTACATGCTTAGACAAACACGCAACACCAAAGCTTTTCGAGTTACAACGTGTTGTTTATGAAAAACAACATAATTTCGCACGATGCGGGATTTCCTTAAAACGTGGTTTTCTGACAAATTTTGACGAAATAAAACTTTCCTGTGGGTACTCTTTTTAGGCTACACATTTAAACGTACACGCCACACCAAATCTTTTCGAGTTACAACGTGTTGTTTAGGACATACAAGCTAATTTGGCAAGAAGCGTTATTTCTCTTATAAAGTGTTTCCAATATGTACGTATTTGTCTTTACTCTGCAACACTGTATTTCCTTATAACGTGGCATCCTTACATATTCTTTCGAGAGAAAACTCTCCTGTGCGTTCTCTTTTGAGGCTACATGCTTAGACATACACGCAACACCAAAGCTTTTCGAGTTACAACGTGTTGTTAAGAAAAACAAGATAATTTAGCACAATGCTGGATTTCCTTAAAACGTGGTTTTCTGACAAATTTTGACGAAAGAAAATTCTCCTGTGGGTTCTCCTTTGAAGCTAAACGTTTAGACATACACGCCACACCAAATATTTTTGAGTTTTATCGTGTTGTTTAGGAGATACAAGCTAATTTTGTACCATGCATTATTTTTTCTCGTAAAGTGTTTCCCTTACTTATGTATTTGTCTTTACTCTGCAGCACTGTGTTTCTTTATAACGTGGTATTGTTACATATTCTTTCGAGAGAAACCTCTCCTGTGCGTTCTCTTTTGAGGCTACACGCTTAGACATACATGCAACACCAAAGCTTTTCGAGTTACAATGTGTTGTTTATGAAAAACAAGATAATTTCGCACAATGCGGGATTTCCTTAAAACGTGGTTTTCTGAAAAATTTTGACGAAAGAAAATTCTACTGGGGGTTCTCTTTGGAGGCTACATGTTTAGACATACACGGCACACCAAATGTTTTCAAGTTACAACTTGTTGTTTAGGACATACAAGCTAATTTTGCATGATGCGTTATTTCTCTCATAAAGTGTTTCCAATACATATGTATTTGTCTTTACTTTGCAACCCTGTATTTCCTTATAACGTGGTATTCTTACTTATTGTTTCGAGAGAAAACGCTCCTGTGCGTTCTCTTTTGAGGCTATACGCTTAGATATACACACAACACCTAAGCTTTTCGAGTTAAAACGTGTTGTTTAGGAAGAACAAGATAATTTCTCACAATGCGGGATTTCCTTAAAACTTGGTTTTCTGACAAATTTTGAAGAAAGAAAATTGTCCTGTGGGTTCTCTTTTGAGGCTACACGTTTAGACGTACAGGCCACACCAAATCCTTTCGAGTAACAATGTGTTGTTTAGGAGTTACAAGCTAATTTTGTACGATGCTTTATTTCATCTCGTAAAGTTTAAGGGTTTCCAATATGTACGTTTTTGTCTTTACTCAGCAACACTGTACTTCCTTATAAAGTGGTATTCTTACCTATTCTTTCGAGAGAAAACTCTCCTGTGCGTTCTCTTTTGAGGCTACACGCTTTGACATACACGCAACACCAAAGCTTTTCGAGTTACAATGTGTTGTTTAGGAAAAACCAGATAATTTAGCACGATGCGGGATTTCCTTAAAATGTGGTTTTCTGACAAATTTTGACGAAAGAAAATACTCCTGTGGGTTCTCTTTTGATGCTACACATTTAGACGTACACGCCACACCAAATCCTTTCGAGTTACAACGTGTTTTTTAGGAGATACAAGCTAATTTTTTACGATGCGTTATTTCTTCTCATAAAGTTTAAGTGTTTCCATTACGTACATATTTGCCTTTACTCTGCAACACTGTATTTCCTTATAACGTGGTATTCTTGCATATTCTTTCGATAGAAACTCTCCTGTGCATTCTCCTTTGAGGCTACATGCTTAGACTTACACGCAACATCAAAGCTTTTCGAGTTACAACTTATGTTGTTTATGAAAAACAACATAATTTCGCACGATGCGGGATTTCCTTAAAACGTGGTTTTCTGAAAAATTTTGACGAAATAAAACTCTCCCGTGGGTACTCTTTTGAGGCTACACGTTTAGACGTACACGCCACACCAAATCTTTTCGAGTTACAACGTGTTCTTTAGGACATACAAGCTAATTTTGCAAGATGCGTTATTTCTCTCATAAAGTGTTTCCAATATGTACGTATTTGTCTTTACTCTGCAACACTGTATTTCCTTATAACGTGGTATCCTTACATATTCTTTTGAGAGAAATCTCTCCTGTGCGTTCTCTTTTGAGGCTACATGCTTAGACATACACGCAACACCAAAGCTTTTCGAGTTACAACGTGTTGTTTAGGAAAAACAAGATAATTTAGCACGATGCGGGATTTCCTTAAAACGTGGTTTTCTGACAAATTTTGACGAAAGAAAATTCTCCTGTGGGTTCTCCTTTGAGGCAAAACGTTTAGACATACACGCCACACCAAATCTTTTTGAGTTATATCGTGTTGTTTAGGAGATACAAGCTAATTTTGTACCATGCATTATTTCTTCTCTTAAAGTGTTTCCCTTACTTACGTATTTGTCTTTACTCTGCAGCACTGTGTTTCCTTATAACGTGGTATTCTTACATATTCTTTCGAGAGAAACCTCTCCTGTGTGTTCTCTTTTGAGGCTAAACGCTTAGACATACATGCAACACCAAAACTTTTCGAGTTACAATGTGTTGTTTATGAAAAACAAGATAATTTCGCACGATGCGGGATTTCCTTAAAACGTGGTTTTCTGAAAAATTTTGGCGAAAGAAAATTCTACTGGGGGTTCTCTTTGGAGGCTACACGTTTAGACATACACGGCACACCAAATGTTCTCAAGTTACAACGTGTGGTTTAGGACATACAAGCTAATTTTGCACGATGCGTTATTTCTCTCATAAAGTGTTTCCAATACATATGTATTTGTCTTTACTTTGCAACCCTGTATTTCCTTATAACGTGGTATTCTTACTTATTCTTTCGAGAGAAAACTCTCCTGTGCGTTCTCTTTTGAGGCTATACGCTTAGATATACATACAACACATAAGCTTTTCGAGTTAAAACGTGTTGTTTAGAAAGAACAAGATAATTTCTCACAATGCAGGATTTCCTTAAAACTTGGTTTTCTGCCAAATTTTGAATAAAGAAAATTGTCCTGTGGGTTCTCTTTTGAGGCTATACGTTTAGACGTACAGGCCACACCAAATCCTTTCGAGTAACAACGTGTTGTTTAGGAGTTACAAGCTAATTTTGTACGATGCTTTATTTCATCTCGTAAAGTTTAAGGGTTTCCAATATGTACATTTTTGTCTTTACTCAGCAACACTGTACTTCCTTATAAAGTGGTATTCTTACCTATTCTTTCGAGAGAAAACTCTCCTGTGTGTTCTCTTTTGAGGCTACACGCTTAGACATACACGCAACACCAAAGCTTTTCGAGTTACAACGTGTTGTTTAGGATAAACAAGATAATTTCGCACGATGCGGGATTTCCTTAATACATGGTTTTCTGACAAATTTTGACCAAAGAAAATTCTCCTGTGGGTTCTCTTTTGAGGCTACACGTTTAGACGTACACGCCACACCAAGGATTTTTGAGTTACAACCTGTTGTTTAGGAGATACAAGCTAATTTTTTACGATGCGTTATTTCTTCTCGTAAAGTGTTTCCAATAAGTACATATTTGTCTTTAATCTGCAACACTGTATTTCCTTATAACGTGGTATTCTTACATATTCTTTCGAGAGAAAACTCTCCTGTGCCTTCTCTTTTGAGGCTACATGCTTAGACATACACGCAACACCAACGCTTTTCGAGTTACAATGTATTGTTTATGAAGAACAAGATAATTTATCACGATGTGGGATTTCCTTAAAACGTGGTTTTCTGACAAATTTTGACAAAAGAAAATTGTCCTGTGGTTCTCTTTTGAGGCTACACATTTAGACGTACACGCTACACCAAATCTTTTCGAGTTACAACGTGTTGTTTAGGAGATACAAGCTAATTTTGTACAATGCTTTATTTCATCTCATAAAGTTTAAGGGTTTCCAATACGTAAGTATTTGTCTTTATTCTGCAACACTGTACTTCCTTATAACGTGGTATTCTTACATATTCTTTCGAGAGAAAACTCTCCTGTATGTTCTCTTTTGAGGCTACACGCTTAGACATCCACGCAATACCAAAGATTTTCGAGTTACTATGTATTGCTTAGGAAAAACAAGATAATTTCGAACGATGCTGGATTTCCTTAAAACGTGGTTTTCTGAAAATTTTGACGAAAGAAAATTCTCCTATGGGTTCTCTTTTGAGGCTACAGGTTTAGACGTACACGCCACACCAAATCTTTTCGAGTTACGACGTGTTTTTTAGGAGATACGAGCTAATTTTGTATGATGCTTTATTTCATCTCGTAAAGTTTAAGGGTTTCCAATACATACATATTTGTCTTTAATCTGCAACACTGTATTTCCTTATAACGTGGTATTCTTACATATTCTTTCGAAAGAAAACTCTCCTGTGTGTTCTCTTTTGAGGCTACACGCTGAGAAATACACGCAACACAAAAGCTTTTCGAGTTACAACGTGTTGTTTAAGAAAAACAAGATAATTTCGCACGATGCGGGATTTCCTTAAAACGTGGTTTTCTGAAAATTTTGACGAAAGAAAATTCTCCTATGGGTTCTCCTTTGAGGCTACACGTTTAGACATACACGCCACACCAAATCTTTTCGAGTTACAACGTGTTGTTTAGGAGATACGAGCTAATTTTGTACGATGCTTTATTTCATCTCGTAAAGTTTAAGGGTTTCCAATATGTACATATTTGTCTTTACTCTGAAACACTGTATTTCCTTATAATGTGGTATTCTTACATATTCTTTTGAGAGAAAACTCTCCTGTGTGTTCTCTTTTGAGGCTACACGGTGAGACATACACGCAACACCAAAGCTTTTCGAGTTACAACGTGTTGTTTAGGAAAAACAAGATAATTTCGCACGATGCAGGATTTCATTAATACGTGGTTTTCTGACAAATAAGACCAAAGAAAATTCTCCTGTGGGTTCTCTTTTTGAGGCTACACGTTTAGACGTACACACCACACCAAATCTTCTCGAGTTACAACGTGTTGTTTAGGAGATACAAGCTAATTTTTAAGGATGCATTATTTCTTCTCCTAAAGTGTTTCCAATATGTACTTATTTGTCTTTACTCTGCAACACTGTATTTCCTTATAACGTGGTATTCTTACATATTATTTCGAGGGAAAACTCTCCTGTGCCTTCTCTTTAGAGGCTAAACGCGTAGACAAACACACAACGCCAAAGATTTTCGAGTTACAATGTGTTCTTTAGGAAAAACAAGATAATTTCGCACGATGCGAGATTTCCATAATACGTGGTTTTCTGAAAAATTTTGACGAAAGAAAGTTCTCCTGTGGGTTCTCTTTTGAGGCTACAAGTGTAGAGGTACGAGCCACACCAAATCTTTTCGAGTTACAACGTGTTGTTTAGGAGATACAAGCTAATTTTGTACGATGCGTTATTTCTTCTCTTAAAGTGTTTCCAATAGGTACGTAGTTGTCTTTACTCTGCAACACTGTATTTCCTTATAACGTGGTATTCTTACATATTCTTTCTAGAGAAAACTCTCCTGTTCGTTCTCTTTTGAGACTACACGCATAGACATAAACGCAACACCAAAGCTTCTCGAGTTACAACGTGTTGTTTAGGAAAAACAAGATAATTTCGCACGATGCGATATTTCCTTAAAACGTGGTTTCTGACAAATTTTGATGAAAGAAAATTCTCCTGTGGGTTCTCGTTTGAGGCTACACTTTTAGACGTACATGTCACACCAAATCTTTTCGAGTTACAACGTGTTGTTTAGGAGATACAAGCTAATTTTTTACGGTGCGTTATTTCTTCTTGTAAAGTGTTTCCAATATGTATGTATTTGTCTTTACTCTGCAACACTGTATTTCCTTATAACATTGTATTCTTACATGTTCTTTCGAGAGAAAACTCTCCTGTGCGTTGTCTTTAGAGGCTACACGCTTAGATAAACACGCAACACCAAAGCTTTTCGAGTTACAACGTGTTGTTTAGGAAAAACAAGATAATTTTAAACGATGCGGGATATCCTTAAAACGTGGTTTTCTGACAAATTTTGACTAAAGAAAGTTCTCCTGTGCATTGTCATTTGAGGCTACAGGTTTAGACGTACACGCCACACCAAATCTTTTCGAGTTATAACTTGTTGTTTAGGTGATACAAGCTAATTTTTTATGAACCGTTATTTCTTCTTGTAAAGTGTGTCCAATACGTAATTAATTGTCTTTACTCTGCAACACTGTATTTCCTTATAACGTGGTATTCTTACATATTCTTTCGAGGGAAACGTCTCCTGTGCGTTTTCTTTTGGGCTACACGCTTAGACATACACGCAACGCCAAAGCTTTTCGTGTTACAACGTGTTGTTTAGGAAAAACAAGATAATTGCGCACGATGCAAGATTTCCATAAAACGTGGTTCTCTGAAAATTTTTGACGAAAGAAAGTTCTCCTGTGGGTTCTCTTTTGAGGCTACATGTTTAGACGTACACGTCACACCAAATCTTTTCGAGTTAAAACGTGTTGTTTAGGAGATACAAGCTGAATTTGTACGATGCGTTATTTCTTCTCATAAAGTGATTCCAATAAGTACTTATTTGTCCTTACTCTACAAAATTGTATTTCCTTATAACGTGGTATTCTTACATATTCTTTTGAGAGAAAACTCTCCTGTGCCTTCTCTTTTGAGGCTCCACGCTTACACATACACGCAACACCAAAGCTTTTCGAGTTACAACATGTTGCTTTGGAAAAAGAAGATGATTTCGCACGATGCGGGATTTCCTTAAAACGTGGCTTTCTGAAAAATTTTGAAGAAAGAAAATTCTCCTGTGGGTTATCTTTTGAGGCTACACGTTTAGACGTACACGGCACACCGAATCTTTTCGAGTTACAACATGTTGTTTCGGAGATACAAGCTAATTTTGTAAGATGCGTTACTTCTGCTCGTAAAGTTTTCCAATATGTACTTATCTGTCTTTACTCTGCAACACTGTATTTCCTTATAACGTTGTATTCTTACATATTATTTTGAGAGAAAACTCTCCTGTGCGTTCTCTTTAGAGGCTACACGCTTAGACATACACGCAACACCAAAGCTTTTTGAGTTACAATGTGTCGTTTAGGAAAAACAAGATAATTTCGCACGATGCGAGATTTCCATAAAACGTGGTTGTCTGAAAAATTTTGACGAAAGAAAGTTCTCCTGTGGGTTCTCTTTTGAGGCTACACGTGTAGAGGTAAGAGCCACACCAAATCTTTTCTAGTTACAACGTGTTGTTTAGGAGATACAAGCTAATTTTGTACGATGCATTATTTCTTCTCTTAAAGTGTTTCCAATAGTATTTGTCTGTACTCTGCAACATTATATTTCCTTATAACGTGGCATTCTTACATATTCTTTCGAGAGAAAACTCTCCTGTGCCTTTTCTGTTTTTAGGCTCCACGCTTAGACATACAGGCAAAACCAAAGCTTTTCGAGTTACAGCGTGTTGTTTATGGAAAACAAGATAATTTTGCACGATGCGGGATTTCCTTAAAACGTGGTTTTCTGACAAATTTTGACTAAAGAAAATTCTCCTGTGGCTTCTCTTATGAGGCTACACGTTTAGACGTGCACGCCACACCAAATCCTTTCGATTTACCACGTGTTGTTTAAGAGATACAAGCTAATTTTGTATGATGCGTTATTTCTTTTCATAAAGTGGTTCCAATACGTATGTATTTGTCTTTACTCTGCAACACTGTATTTCCTTATAACGTTGTATTCTTACATGTTCTTTCGAGAGAAAACTCTCCTGTGCATTCTCTTTAGAGGCTACATGCTCAGACATACACGCAACACCAAAGCTTTTCGAGTTACAACGTGTTGTTTAGGAAAAACAAGATAATTTTGCACGATGCGGGATTTCCTTAAAACGTGGTTTTCTGACAAATTTTGACGAAAGAAAGTTCTCCTGTGGGTTCTCTTTTGAGGCTACACGTGTAGCCGTACGAGCCACACCAAATATTTTTGAGTTACAACGTGTTGTTTAGGAGATACAAGCAAATATTGTACGATATGCTATTTCTTCTCGTAAAGTGTTTCCAATACGTACATATTTGTCTTTACTCTGCAACACTGTATTTCCTTATAACATGGTATTCTTACATATTCTTTCGAGGGAAAACTGTCCTGTGCATTCTCTTTTGAGGCTACACGATTAGACAAGCACGCAACACCAAAGCTTTTCGAGTTACAACATGTTGTTTAAAAAAAAGAAGATGATTTCGCACGATGAGGGATTTCCTAAAAACCTGGTTTTCTGAAAAATTTTGACGAAAGAAAATTCTCCTTTGGGTTCTCATTGAGGTACATATTTAGACGTACACGTCACACCAAATCTTTTCGAGTTACAACGTGTTGTTTAGGAGATACAAGCTAATTTTTTATAATGCGTTAATTCTTGTAAAGTGTTTCCAATACGTATGTATTTGTCTTTACTCTGCAACACTGTATTTCCTTATAACGTGGTATTCTTACATATTCTTTCGAGAGAAAACAATCCTGTGCATTGCCTTTTGAGGCTAAACACTTAGACATACAGGCAACACCAAAGCTTTTTGAGTTACAACGTGTTGTTTTTAAAAAACAAGATAATTTCGCACGATGCTGGATTTCCTTACAACATGGTTTTCTGACAAATTTTGACGAAAGAAAATTATTCTGTTGGTTCTCTTTTGAAGCTTCATGTTTAGACGTGCACGCCACACCTAATCCTTTCGAGTTACCACGTGTTGTTTAGGAGATACAAGCTAATTTTGTACGATGCTTTATTTCTTCTCGTAAAGTGTGTCCAATACGTAAGTATTTGTCTTTACTCTGCAACACTGTATTTCCTTATAACGTGGTATTCTTACACATTCTTTCAAGAGAAAACTATCTTGTGCGTTCCCTTTTGAGGCTACACACTTAGACATACAGGCAACACCAAAGCTTTTCAAGTTACAACGTGTTGTTTATGAAAAACAAGATAATTTCGCACGATGCGGGATTTCCTTAAAACTTGGTGTTCTGACAAATTTTGACGAAAGAAAATTCTCCTGTGGGTTCTCTTTTGAGGCTACATGTTTAGCCGTGCACGCCACACGAAATCCTTTCGAATTATCACGTGTTGTTTTGGAGATACAAGCTAACTGTGTACGATGCGTTATTTCTTCTCGTAAGTGTTTCCTATATGTATGTATTTGTCTTTACTCTGCAACACTGTATTTCCTTATAACATTGTATTCTTACATGTTCTTTTGAGAGAAAACTCTCCGGTGCGTTCTCTTTAGAGGCTACACGCTTAGATATACACGCAACACCAAAGCTTTTCGAGTTACAACGTGTTGTTTAGGAAAAACAAGATAATTTTGCACGATGCGGGATATCCTTAAAACGTGGTTTTCTGACAAATTTTAACGAAAGAAAGTTCTCCTGTGCGTTGTCTTTTGAGGCTACAGGTTTAGACATACACGCCACACCAAATCTTTTCGAGTTATAACTTGTTGTTTAGGAGATACAAGCAAATTTTGTTCGATGCGTTATTTCTTCTTGTAAAGTGTGTCCAATACGTACTTAATTGTCTTTACTCTGCAACACTGTACTTCCTTATAACGTGGTATTCTTACATATTCTTTCGAGGGAAACGTCTCCTGTGCGTTCTCTTTTGGGCTACATGCTTAGACATACACGCAACACCAAAGCTTTTCGAGTTACAACGTGTTGTTTAGGAAAAACAAGATAATTTCGCATGATGCGAGATTTCCATAAAACGTGGTTTTCTGAAAAATTTTGACGAAAGAAAGTTCTCCTGTGGGTTCTCTTTTGAGGCTACATGTTTAGACGTACACGTCACACCAAATCTTTTTGAGTTACAACGTGTTGTTTAGGAGATACAAGCTAATTTTTTACGATGCGTTATTTCTTCTCATAAAGTGTTTCCAATAAGTACTTATTTGTCTTTACTTTGCAAAATTGTATTTCCTTATAACGTGGTATTCTTACATATTCTTTCGAGAGAAAACTCTCCTATTCCTTCTCTTTTGAGGCTCCACGCTTACACATACACGCAACACCAAAGCTTTTCGAGTTACAACATGTTGCTTAGGAAAAAGAAGATGATTTCGCACGATGCGGGATTTCCTTAAATCGTGGTTTTCTGAAAAATTTTGAAGAAAGACAATTCTCCTGTGGGTTCTCTTTTAAGGCTACACATTTAGACATACACGGCACACCAAATCTTTTCGAGTTACAACATGTTGTTTCGGAGATACAAGCTAATTTTGTAAGATGCGTTACTTCTGCTCGTAAAGTTTTCCAATACGTACTTATTTGTCTTTACTCTGCAACACTGTATTTCCTTATAACGTTGTATTCTTACATATTCTTTCGAGAGAAAACTCTCCTGTGCGTTCTCTTTACAGGCTACACGCTTAGACATACACGCAACGCCAAAGCTTTTTGAGTTACAATGTGTCGTTTAGGAAAACAAGATAATTTCGCACGATGCGAGATTTCCATAAAACGTGGTTGTCTGAAAAATTTTGACGAAATAAAGTTCTCCTGTGGGTTCTCTTTTGAGGCTACACGTGTAGAGGTAAGAGCCACACCAAATTTTTTCCAGTTACAACGTGTTGTTTAAGAGATACAAGCTAATTTTGTACGATGCATTATTTCTTCTCTTAAAGTGTTTCCAATAGTATTTGTCTGTACTCTGCAACATTATATTTCCTTATAACGTGGTATACTTACATATTCTTTCGAGAGAAAACTCTCCTGTGCCTTCTCTTTTGAGGCTCCACGCTTAGACATACAGGCAACACCATAGCTTTTCGAGTTACAACGTGTTGTTTATGGAAAACAAGATATTTTTGCACGATGCGGGATTTCCTTAAAACGTGGTTTTCTGACAAATTTTGACTAAAGAAAATTCTCCTGTGGCTTCTCTTTTGAGGCTACACATTTAGACGTGCACGCCACACCAAATCCTTTCGAGTTACCACGTGTTGTTTAAGAGATACAAGCTAATTTTGTATGATGCGTTATTTCTTTTCGTAAAGTGGTTCCAATACGTATGTATTTGTCTTTACTCTGCAACACTGTATTTCCTTATAACGTTGTATTCTTACATGTTTTTTCGAGAGAAACTCTCCTGTGCATTCTCTTTAGAGGCTACATGCTCAGACATACACGCAACACCAAAGCTTTTCGAGTTACAACGTGTTGTTTAGGAAAAACAAGATAATTTTGCACGATGCGGGATTTCCTTAAAACGTGGTTTTCTGACAAATTTTGACGAAAGAAAGTTCTCCTGTGGGTTCTCCTTTGAGGCTACACGTGTAGCCGTATGAGCCACACCAAATATTTTTGAGTTACAACGTGTTGTTTAGGAGATACAAGCAAATATTGTACGATGCGCTATTTCTTCTCGTAAAATGTTTCCAATACGTACATATTTGTCTTTACTCTGCAACACTGTATTTCCTTATAACATGGTATTCTTACATATTCTTTCGAGGGAAAACTCTCCTGTGCATTCTCTTTTGAGGCTACACGATTAGACAAGCACGCAACACCAAAGCTTTTCGAGTTACAACATGTTGTTTAGGAAAAAGAAGATGATTTCGCACGATGAGGGATTTCCTAAAAACCTGGTTTTCTGAAAAATTTTGAGGAAAGAAAATTCTCTTTTGGGTTCTCTTTTGAGGCTACATATTCAGACGTACACGTCACACCAAATCTTTTCGAGTTACAACGTGTTGTTTAGGAGATACAAGCTAATTTTTTATAATGCGTTAATTCTCGTAAAGTGTTTCCAATACGTACGTATTTGTCTTTACTCTGCAACACTGTATTTCCTTATAACGTGGTATTCTTACATATTCTTTCAAGAGAAAACTATCCTGTGCATTCCCATTTGAGGCTAAACACTTAGACAAAGAGGCAACACCAAAGCTTTTTGAGTTACAACGTGTTGTTTTTAAAAAAACAAGATAATTTCGCACGATGCTGGATTTCCTTACAACATGGTTTTCTGACAAATTTTGACGAAAGAAAATTATTCTGTTGGTTCTCTTTTGAAGCTTCATGTTTAGACGTGCACGCCACACCTAATCCTTTCGAGTTACCACGTGTTGTTTAGGAGATACAAGCTAATTTTGTACGATGCTTTATTTATTCTCGTAAAGTGTGTCCAATACGTACGTATTTGTCTTTACTCTGCAACACTGTATTTCCTTATAACGTGGTATTCTTACATATTCTTTCGAGAGAAAACTATCTTGTGCGTTCCCTTTTGAGGCTACACACTTAGACATACAGGCAACACCAAAGCTTTTCAAGTTACAACGTGTTGTTTATGAAAAACAAGATAATTTCGCACGATGCGGGATTTCCTTAAAACGTGGTTTTCTGACAAATTTTAACGAAAGAAAGTTCTCCTTTGCGTTATCTTTTGAGGCTACAGGTTTAGACGTACACGCCACACCAAATCTTTTCGAGTTATAACTTGTTGTTTAGGAGATACAAGCAAATTTTTTTCGATGCGTTATTTCTTCTTGTAAAGTGTGTCCAAAACGTACTTAATTGTCTTTACTCTGCAACACTGTATTTCCTTATAACGTTGTATTCTTACATATTCTTTCGAGGGAAACCTCTCCTGTGCGTTCTCTTTTGGGCTACACGCTTAGACATACACGCAACGCCAAAGCTTTTCGAGTTACAACGTGTTGTTTAGGAAAAACAAGATAATTTCGCATGATGCGAGATTTCCATAAAACGTGGTTTTCTGAAAAATTTTTATGAAAGAAAGATCTCCTGTGGGTTCTCTTTTGAGGCTCTACGTGTAGGGGTATGAGCCACACCAAATCCTTTCGAGTTACAACGTGTTGTTTAGGAGATACAAGCTAATTTAGTACAATGCGTTATTTCTTCACTTAAAGTGTTTCCAATACGTACTTAATTGTCTTTACTCTGCAACACTATATTTGCCTATAACGTGGTATTCTTACATATTCTTTCGAGAGAAAACTCTCCTGTGCAATCTCATTTGAGGCTACAAGCTTAGACATACACGCAACACCAAAGCTTTTCAAGTTGCAACGTGTTGTTTAGGAAAAACAAGATAATTTCGCACGATGCGAGATTTCCGTAAAACGTGGTTTCTGACAAATTTTGATGAAAGAAAATTCTCCTGCGGGTTCTCTTTTGAGGCTACACATTTAGACATACACGTGACGCCAAATCTTTTCGAGTTATAACGTATTGTTTAGGAGACACAAGTTAATTTTGTACGATGCGTTATTACTTCTCGTAAAGTGTTTACAATATGTACTTATTTGTCTTTACTCTGCAAAATTGTATTTCCTTATAACATGGTATTATTACATATTCTTTCGAGGGAAAACTCTCCTGTGCCTTCTCTTTTGAGGCTCCATCCTTACACATACACGCAACACCAAAGCTTTTCGAGTTACAACATGTTGTTTAGGAAAAAGGAGATGATTTTGCAAGATGCGGGGTTAGCTTAAAACGTGGTTTTCTGAAAAATTTTGACGAAAGAAAATTCTCCTGTGGGTTCTCTTTTGAGGCTACATATTTAGACGTACATGCCACACCAAATCTTTTCGAATTACAACGTGTTGTTTAGGAGATACAAGCTAATTTTGTACAATGCGTTAATTCTTCTCGTAAAGTGTTTCCGATATGTACGTATTTGTCTTTACTCTGCAACACTGTATTTCCTTAAAACGTGATTTTCTTACATATTCTTTCGAGAGAAAACTATCCTGTGCGTTCCCTTTTGAGGCTACACACTTAGACATACAGGTAACACCAAAGCTTTTCGAGTTACAACGTGTTGTTTATGAAAAACAAGATAATTTCGCACGATGCGGGATTTCCGTAAAAAGTGGTGTTCTGACAAATTTTGACGAAAGAAAATTCTCCTGTTGGTTCTCTTTTGAGGCTACACGTTTAGACGTGCACGCCACACCAAATCTTTTCGAGTTACCACGTGTTGTTTAGGAGATACAAGCTAATTTTTTACGAAGCGTTATTTTTTCTCGTAAAGTGTTTCCAAAAAGTATGTATTTGTCTTTATTCTGCAACACTGTATTTCCTTATAACGTTGTATTCTTACATGTTCTTTCGAGAGAAAAATCTCCTGTGCGTTCTCTTAAGTGGCTACACGCATAGACATACACGCAATACCAAAGCTTTGCGAGTTACAACGTGTTGTTTGGGAAAAACAAGATAATTTTCACGATGCGGGATATCTTTAAAACGTGGTTTTCTGACAAATTTTAACGAAAGAAAGTTCTCCTGTGCGTTGTCTTTTGAGGCTACAGGTTTAGACGTACACGCCACACCAAATCTTTTCGAGTTATAACGTGTTGTTTAGGAGATACAAGCAAAATTTTTACGATGCGTTACTTCTTCTCCTAAAGTGTTTCCAATATGTACTTATTTGTCTTTACTCTGCAACATTGTATTTCCTTATAACGTGGTATTCTTACATATTCTTTCGAGAGAAAACTCTCCTGTGCATTTTCTTTTGAGGCTACACGCTTAGACAAACACTCAACACCAAAGCTTTTCGATTTACACCGTGTTGTTTAGGAAAAACAAGATAATTTTGCACGATGCGAGATTTCCTTAAAACGTGTTTTCTGACAAATTTTGATGAAAGAAAATTCTCCTGTGAGTTCCCTTTTGAGGCTACACGTTTAGACGTACACGTCACACCAAATCTTTTCGAGTTACAACGTGTTGTTTAGGAGATACAAGCTAATTTTTTACGATGCGTTATTTCTTCTCGTAAAATGTGTCCAATACGTACTTATTTGTCTTTACTCTGCAACACTGTATTTCCTTATAACATGGTATTCTTACATATTCTTTCAAGAGAAAACTCTCCTGTGCGTTCTCTTTTGAGGCTACACGCTTAGACATACACGCAGCACCAAAGCTTTCCGAGTTACAACGTGTTGTTTAGGAAAAACAAGATAATTTCCACGACGCGGGATTTCCATAAAACGTGGTTTTCTGACAAATTTTGACGAAAGAAAATTCTCCTGTGAGTTCTCTTTTGAGGCTACACGTTTAGACGTACACGCCACACCAAATCTTTTCGAGTTACATCGTGTTGTTTAGGAGATACAAGCTAATTTTGTACGATGCGTTATTACTTCTCGTAAAGTGTTTCCAATACCTACGTATTTGTCTTTACTCTGCAACACTGTATTTCCTTATAACGTGGTATTCTTATATATTCTTTCGAGAGAAATCTCTCCTGTGCATTCTCTTTTGAGGCCACAAGTTTATACATACACGCAACACCAAAGCTTTTCGAGTTACGAAGTGTTGTGTAGGAAAAACAAGATAATTTCGCACAATGCGGGATTTCCTTAATACGTGCATTCTGACAAATTTTGACGAAAGAAAATTCTCCTGTGTGTTCTCTTTTGAGGCTACATATTTAGACGTACACGCCACACCAAATCTTTTCAAATTACAACGTATTGTTTAGGAGATACAAGCTAATTTTGTACAATGCGTTAATTCTTCTCGTAAAGTGTTTCCAATACATACATATTTGTCTTTACTCTGCAACACTGTATTTCTTAAAACGTGGTTTTCTTACATATTCTTTCAAGAGAAAACTATCCTGTGCATTCCCTTTTGAGGCTACATACTTAGACATACAGGCAACAACAAAGCTTTTCGAGTTACAACGTGATGTTTATGAAAAACAAGATAATTTCGCACGATGCGGGATTTCCTTAAAACGTGGTTTTCTGACAAATTTTGACGAAAGAAAATTCTCCTGTGGGTTCTCTTTTGAGGCTTCACGTTTAGACGTGCACGCCACACCAAATCCTTTCGAGTTACCACGTGTTGTTTAGGAGATACAAGCTAATTTTGTACGCTGCGTTATTTCTTCTCATAAAGTGTTTCCAATACGTACGTATTTGTCTTTACTCTGCAACACTGTATTTCCTTATAACGTGGTATTCTTACATATTCTGTCGAGAGAAAACTATCCTGTGCGTTCCCTTTTGAGGCTACACACTTAGACATACAGGCAACACCAAAACCTTTAGAGTTACAACGTGTTGTTTATGAAAAACTAGATAAGTTCACACGATGTGGGATTTCCTTAAAACGTGGTGTTCTGACAAATTTTGACGAAAGAAAATTCTCCTGTTGGTTCTCTTTTGAGGCTACACGTTTAGACGTGCACGCCACACCAAATCTTTTCGAGTTACCACGTGTTGTTTAGGAGATACAAGCTAATTTTTTACGATGCATTATTTCTTCTCGTAAAGTGTTTCCAATAAGTAAGTATTTGTCTTTACTCTGCAACACTGTATTTCCTTATAACGTTGTATTCTTACATGTTCTTTCGAGAGAAAAATCTCCTGTGCCTTCTCTTAAGTGGCTACACGCATAGACATACACGCAGCACCAAAGCTTTTCGAGTTACAACGAGTTGTTTAGGAAAAACAAGATAATTTTGCACGATGCGGGATATCCTTAAAACGTGGTTTTCTGACAAATTTTGACAAAAGAAAGTTCTCCTGTGGGTTCTCTTTTGAGGCTACACGTTTAGACGTATGAGCCACACCAAATCTTTTCGAGTTACAATGTGTTGTTTACGAGATAAAAGCAAATTTTTTACGATGCGTTATTTCTTCTCCTAAAGTGTTTCCAATATATACTTATTTGTCTTTACTCTGCAACACTGTATTTCCTTATAACGTGGTATTCTTACATATTCTTTCGAGAGAAAACTCTCCTGTGCGTTATCTTTTGAGGCCACACGTTTAGACATACACGCAACACCAAAGCTTTTCGAGTTACAATGTGTTGTTTAGGAAAAACAAGATAATTTCGCACAATGCGGGATTTCCTTAAAACGTGGTTTTCTGACAAATTTTGACGAAAGAAAATTCTCCTGTGGGTTCTCTTTTGAGGCTACACGTTTCAACTTACACGTCACACCAAATCCTTCGAGTTACAACGTGTTGTTTAGGAAATACAAGCTAATTTTGTACGATGTATTATTCCTTCTCGTAAAGTGTTTCCAATATGTATGTATCTGTCTTTACTGTGCAACACTGTATGTCCTTATAACGTGGTATTCTTACATATTCTTTCGAGAGAATACTCTCCTGTGCGTTCTCTTTTGAGGCTACACGCTTAGACATACATGCAAAACCAAAGCTTTTCGAGTTACAACGTGTTGTTTAGGAAAAACAAGATAATTTCGCACGATGCGGGGTTTCCATAAAACGTGGTTTTCTGAAAAAATTTTGACCAACGAAAATTCTCCTGTGGGTTCTCTTTTGAGGCTACACCTTTAGATAAACACCACACCAAATCCTTTTGAGTTACAACGTGTTGTTTAGGAGATACAAGCTAATTTTTTACCATGTGTTATTTCTTCTCGTAAAGTGTTTCCAATACGTACATATTTGTCTTTACTCTGCAACACTGTTTTTCCATATAACGTGGAATAACAAATAGTACAAAATTAGCTTGTATCTCCTAAACAACACGTTATAACTCGAAAGGATTTGGTGTGGCCTGTACGTCTAAACGTGTACCCTCAAAAGAGAACCCACGTTTTAAGGAAATCCCGCATCGTGCGCAATTATCTTCTTTTTCCTAAACAACACGTTTTAACTCCAAAAGCTTTGGTGTTGCGTGTATGTCTAAGCATGTAGCCTCAAAAGAGAACGCACAAAAGAGTTTTCTCTCGAAAGAGTATGTAAGAATACCACTTTACAAGGAAATACAGTGTCGCAGAGTAAAGGCAAATACATACGTATTGGAAACACTTTACGAGAAGAAATAACGCAACGTACAAAATTAGCTTGTATCTCCTAAACAACACGTTGTAACTCGAAAAGATTTGGTGTGGCCTGTACGTCTAAACGTGTAGCCTCAAAAGAGAACCCACAGGAGAATTTTCTTTCGTCAAAATTTTTCAGAAAACCACGTTTTAAGGAAATCCAGCTTTAAGGAAATCCTAAACAACACGTTGTAACTCGAAAAGCTTTGGTGTTGCGTGTATGTTTAAGCGTGTAGCCTCAAAAGAGAACGCACAGGAGAGTTTTTTCTCGATAGAATTTGTAAGGATACCACGTTATAAGGAAATACAGTGTTGCAGAATAAAGACAAATACGTATGTATTGGAAACACATAAACTTTACGAGATGAAATAAAGCATCGTACAAAATTAGCTTGTATCTCCTAAACAACACGTGGTAACTCAAAAAGATTTGGTGTGGCGTGCACGTCTAAATGTGTAGCCTCAACAGAGAACCCACAGGAGAATTTTCTTACGTCAAAATTTGTCAGAAAACCACTTTTTAAGGAAATCCCGCATCGTGGGAAATTATCTTGTTTTTCCTAATCAACACGTTGTAACTCGAAAAGCTTTGGTGGTGCATGTATGTCTAAGCGTGTAGCCTCCAAAGAGAACGCACAGGATAGTTTTCTCTCGAAAGAATATGTAAGAATACCACGTTATAAGGAAATGCAGTGTTGCAGAGTATAGACAAATATGTACTTATTGGAAACACTTTACGAAAAGAAATAACGCATCATGCAAACTTAGCTTGTATCTCCTAAACAACACGTTGTAACTCGAAAAGATTTGGTGTGGCATGAACGACTAAACGTGTAGCCTCAAAGGAGAACCCACAGGAGAGCTTTCTTTCGTCAAAATTTGTCAGAAAACCACGTTTTAAGGAAATCCTGCATCCTGCGAAATTATCTTGTTTTTCCTAAACAACATGTTGTAACTCGAAAAGCTTTGGTGTGGCGTATATGTCTAAGCGTGTAGCCTCAAAAGAGAACCCACAGGAGAGTTTTCTCCCGAAAGAATATGTAGGAATACCCCGTTATAAGGAAATACAGTGTTGCAGAGTAAAGACAAATAAATACTTATTGGAAACACATAAACTTTACGAGAAGAAATAAGACATAGTACAAAATTAGCTTGTATATCCTAAACAACACGTTATAACTTGAAAGGATTTGGTGTTGCGTGTATGTCTAAGCATGTAGCCTCAAAAGAGAATGCACAGGAGAGTTTTCTCTCGAAAGAATATGTAAGAATACCACGTTATAAGGAAACATATTGCTGCAGAGTAAAGACAAATACATACGTTTTGGAAACACATTATGAGAAGAAATAATGCATGGTACAAAATTAGCTTATATCTCCGAAACAACACGTGGTAACTCAAAAAGATTTGGTGTGGCGTGCACATCTAAACGTGTAGCCTCAAAAGAGAACCCACAGTACAATTTTCTTTCGTCAAAATTTGTCAGAAAACCATGTTTTAAGGAAATCCCGCATCGTGCGAAATTATCTTGTTTTTCCTAATCAACACGTTGTAACTCGAAAAGCTTTGGTGGTGCGTGTATATCTAAGCGTGTAGCCTCCAAAGAGAACGCACAGGATAGTTTTCTCTCGAAAGAATATGTAAGAATACCACGTTATAAGGAAATACAGTGTTGCAGAATTTAGACAAATATGTACTTATTGGAAACACTTTAGGAGAAGAAATAACACATCATGCAAAATTAGCTTGTATCTCCTAAACAACACGTTGTAACTCGACAAGATTTGGTGTGGCGTGTATGTCTAAACGTGTAGCCTCAAAAGAGAAACCACAGGAGACTTTTCTTTCGTCTAAATTTGTCAGAAAACCACGTTTTAAGGAAATACCTCATCGTGCGAAATTATCTTGTTTTTCCTAAACAACATGTAACTCGAAAAGCTTTGGTGGTGCGTGTATGTCTAAGCGTGTAGCCTCAAAAGAGAATGCACAGGAGAGTTTTCTTCCGAAAGAATATGTAGGAATACAACGTTATAAGGAAATACAGTGTTGCAGAGTAAAGACAAATGCATACTTATTGGAAACACTTAAGCTTTACGAGACGAAATAACACATAGTAAAATTTAGTTTGTATACCCTAAACAACACGTTATAACTCGAAAGGATTTGGTGTGGCGTGTACGTCTAAATGTGTAGCCTCAAAAGAGAACCCACAGGAGAATTTTCTTTCATCAAAATTTGTCAGAAAACCACGTTTTAAAGAAATCCCGCATCATGCGAAATTATCTTGTTTTTCCTAAAAAACACGTTGTAACTCGAAAAGCTTTGGTATTGCGTTAATGTCTAAGCATGTAGCCTCCAAAGAGATCACACAGAAGAGTTTTCTCTCGAAAGAATATATAAGAATACCACGTTATAAGGAAATACAGTGTTGCAGAGTAGAGGCAAATATATACATATTGGAAACACTTAAACTTTACGAGAAGAAATAATTCATCATTAAAAAATTAGCTTGTATCTCCGAAACAACAAGTTGTAACTCAAAAAGATTTGGTGTGGCGTGTACGTCTAAACGTGTAGCCTCAAAAGAGAACGCACAGGAGAGTTTTCTCCTGAAAGAATATGTAGGAATACTACGTTATAAGGAAATACAGTGTTGCAGAGTAAAGACAAATACATACATATTGGAAACACTTAAGCTTTACGAGAAGAAATAACACATAGTACAAAATTAGCTTGTATATCCTAAACAACACGTTAGAACTCGAAAGGATTTGGTGTGGCGTGTACGTCAAAACATGAAGCCTCAAAAGAGAACCCACAGGAGAATTTTCTTTCGTCATAATTTGTCAGAAAACCACGTTTTAAGGAAATCCCGCATCATGCGAAATTATCTTGTTTTTCCTAAACAACACGTTGTACCTCGAAAAACTTTCGTGTTGCGTGAATGTCTAAGTGTGTAGCCTCCAAAGAGAACGCACAGGAGAGTTTTCTCTCGAAAGAATATGTAAGAATACCACGTTATAAGGAAATACAGTGTTGCAGAGTAGAGGCAAATACATACGTATTGGAAACACTTAACCTTTACGAGAAGAAATAATTCATTGTAAAAAAATTAGCTTGTATCTCCTAAACAACAAGTTGCAACTCAAAAAGATTTGGTGTGGTGTGTACGTCTAAACGTTTAGCTTCAAAAGAGAACCCACAGGAGAATTTTCTGTCGTCAAAATTTGTCAGAAAACCACGTTTTAAGGAAATCCCGCATCGTGAGAAATTATCTTGTTCTTCCTAAACAACAAGTTGTAACTCGAAAAGCTTTGCTGTTGCGTGTATGTCTCAGCGTGTAGCCTCAAATGAGAACGCACAGGAGAGTTTTCTCTCGAAAAAATATGTAAGAATACCACGTTATAAGGAAATACAGTGTTGCAGAGTAAAGACAAATACTTATTGGAAAAACTTTATGAGAAGAAATAACGCATCATACAAAATTAGCTTGTATCTCCTAAACAAAACATTGTAACTCGAAAAGATTTGGTGTGGCGTGTATGTCTAAACGTGTAGCCTCAAAAGAGAACCCACAGGAGAATTTTTGTTCGTAAAATTTGTCAGAAATCCATGTTTTAAGGAAATCACTCATCGTGCGAAATTATCTTGTTTTTCCTAAACAACACGTTGTAACTCGAAAAGCTTTGATGTTGCGTGTATGTCTAAGCGTGTAGCCTCAAAAGAGAACGCACAGGAGAGTTTTCTCTCGAAAGAACATGTAAGAATACCACATTATAAGGAAATACAGTTTTGCAGAGTAAAGACAAATACGTATGTATTTGAAACACTCTATGAGAAGAAATAACGCATCGTAAAAAATTAGTTTGTATCTCCTAAACAACACGTTGTAACTCAAAAAGATTTGGTGTGGCATGTACGTCTAAACGTGCAGCCTCAAAAGAGAACCCACAGGATAATTTTCTTTCCTCAAAATTTGTCAGAAAACCACTTATTAAGGAAATCCCGCATCATGCGAAACTATCTTGTTTTTCCTAAACAACACATTGTAACTCGAAAATCTTTGGTGTTGCCTGTATGTCTAAGCATGTAGCCTCAAAAGAGAACGCACAGGAGAGATTTCTCTCGAACGAGTATGTAAGAATACCACGTTATAAAGAAATACATTGTGGCAAATTAAAGATAAATACGTACATTTTGGAAACACTTAAACTTTACAAGAAGATATAAAGCATCGTAAAAAATTAGCTTGTATCTCCTAAACAACACGTTGTAACTCGAAAACATTTGGTGTGGCGTGTACATCTAAATGTTTAGCCTCAAATGAAAACCCACAGGAGAATTTTCTTTCCTCAAAATTTTTCAGAAAATCACGTTTTAAGGAAATCCCGCATCGTGCGAAATTATCTTGTTTTTCCTAAACAACACGTTGTAAGTCGAAAAGCTTTCATGTTGCGTTTATGTCTAAGTGTGTAGCCTCAAAAGAGAAGGCACAGGACAGTTTTCTCTCGAAAGGATATGTAAGAATACCACTTCATAAGGAAATACAGTTTTGCAGAGTAAAGACATATACGTACGCATTGGAAACTCTTTACGAGAAGAAATAACGCATAGTACAAAATTAGCTTGTATCTCCAAAACTACATGTTGTATCTCGAAAAGAATTGTTGTGGCGTGTACGTCTTAACATGTAGCATCTAAAGAGAACCAAAAGGAGAATTTTCTTTCGTCAAAATTTTTCAGAAAATCACGTTTTAAGGAAATCCCGCATCGTGCGAAATTATCTAGTTTTTCCTAAACAACACGTTGTAAGTCGAAAAGCTTTCATGTTGCGTGTATGTCTAAGTGTGTAGCCTCAAAAGAGAAGGCACAGGACAGTTTTCTCTCGAAAGGATATGTAAGAATACCACTTCATAAGGAAATACACTTTTGCAGAGTAAAGACATATACGTACGCATTGGAAACTCTTTATGAGAAGAAATAACGCATAGTACAAAATTAGCTTGTATCTCCAAAACTACATGTTGTATCTCGAAAAGAATTGTTGTGGCGTGTACGTCTTAACATGTAGCATCTAAAAAGAGAAGGCACAGGACAGTTTTCTCTCGAAAGGATATGTAAGAATACCACTTCATAAGGAAATACAGTTTTGCAGAGTAAAGACATATACGTACGCATTGGAAACTCTTTACGAGAAGAAATAACGCATAGTACAAAATTAGCTTGTATCTCCAAAACTACATGTTGTATCTCGAAAAGAATTGTTGTGGCGTGTACGTCTTAACATGTAGCATCTAAAGAGAACCAAAAGGAGAATTTTCTTTCATCAAAATTTTTCAGAAAATCACGTTTTAAGGAAATCCCGCATCGTGGGAAATTATCTTGTTTTTCCTAAACAACACGTTGTAAGTCGAAAAGCTTTCATGTTGCGTGTATGTCTAAGTGTGTAGCCTCAAAAGAGAAGGCACAGGACAGTTTTCTCCCGAAAGGATATGTAAGAATACCACTTCATAAGGAAATACAGTTTTGCAGAGTAAAGACATATACGTACGCATTGGAAACTCTTTACGAGAAGAAATAACGCATAGTACAAAATTAGCTTGTATCTCCAAAACTACATGTTGTATCTCAAAAGAATTGTTGTGGCGTGTACGTCTTAACATGTAGCATCTAAAAAGAACCAAAAGGAGAATTTTCTTTCGTCAAAATTTTTCAGAAAATCACGTTTTAAGGAAATCCCGCATCGTGCGAAATTATCTTGTTTTTCCTAAACAACACGTTGTAAGTCGAAAAGCTTTCATGTTGCGTGTATGTCTAAGTGTGTAGCCTCAAAAGAGAAGGCACAGGACAGTTTTTTCTCGAAAGGATATGTAAGAATACCACTTCATAAGGAAATACAGTTTTGCAGAGTAAAGACATATACGTACGCATTGGAAACTCTTTACAAGAAGAAATAACGCATAGTACAAAATTAGCTTGTATCTCCAAAACTACATGCTGTATCTCGAAAAGAATTGTTGTGGCGTGTACGTCTTAACATGTATCATCTAAAGAGAACCAAAAGGAGAATTTTGTTTCGTCAAAATTTTTCAGAAAATCACGTT
The DNA here is from genome assembly GCF_947179515.1 of Apodemus sylvaticus. Lineage (NCBI taxonomy): Eukaryota > Metazoa > Chordata > Mammalia > Rodentia > Muridae > Apodemus > Apodemus sylvaticus. The sequence continues at coordinate 515,741 of NW_026263073.1, read as the reverse complement.
TTAAGGAAATCCCGCATCGCGCGAAATTATCTTGTTTTTCCTAAACAACACGTTGTAAGTCGAAAAGCTTTCATGTTGCCTGTATGTCTAAGTGTGTAGCCTCAAAAGAGAAGGCACAGGAGAGTTTTCTCTCGAAAGAATATGTAAGAATACCACTTCATAAGGAAATACAGTTTTGCATAGTAAAGATATATACATACGTATTGGAAACTCTTTATGAGAAGAAATAACGCATCGTACAAAATTAGCTTGTATCTCCAAAACTACACGTTGTAACTCGAAAAGAATTGTTGTGGCGTGTACGTCTTAACATGTAGCATCTAAGAAGAGAAGGCACAGGACAGTTTTCTCCCGAAAGGATATGTAAGAATACCACTTCATAAGGAAATACAGTTTTGCAGAGTAAAGACATATACGTACGCATTGGAAACTCTTTACGAGAAGAAATAACGCAGAGTAAAAAATTAGCTTGTATCTCCAAAACTACACGTTGTATCTCGAAAAGAATTGTTGTGGCGTGTACGTCTTAACATGTAGCATCTAAAGAGAACCAAAAGGAGAATTTTCTTTCGTCAAAATTTTTCAGAAAATCACGTTTTAAGGAAATCCCGCATCGTGCGAAATTGTCTTGTTTTTCCTAAACAACACGTTGTAAGTCGAAAAGCTTTCATGTTGCGTGTATGTCTAAGTGTGTAGCCTCAAAAGAGAAGGCACAGGACAGTTTTCTCTCGAAAGGATATGTAAGAATACCACTTCATAAGGAAATACAGTTTTGCAGAGTAAAGACATATACGTACGCTTTGGAAACTCTTTATGAGAAGAAATAACGCATAGTGCAAAATTAGCTTGTATCTCCAAAACTACATGTTGTATCTCGAAAAGAATTGTTGTGGCGTGTACGTCTTAACATGTAGCATCTAAAGAGAACCAAAAGGAGAATTTTCTTTCGTCAAAATTTTTCAGAAAATCACGTTTTAAGGTAATCCCGCATCGTGCGAAATTATCTTGTTTTTCCTAAACAACACGTTGTAAGTCGAAAAGCTTTCATGTTGCGTGTATGTCTAAGTGTGTAGCCTCAAAAGAGAAGGCACAGGACATTTTTCTCTCGAAAGGATATGTAAGAATACCACTTCATAAGGAAATACAGTTTTGCAGAGTAAAGACATATACGTACGCATTGGAAATTCTTTAAGAGAAGAAATAACGCATAGTAAAAAATTAGCTTGTATCTCCAAAACTACATGTTGTATCTCGAAAAGAATTGTTGTGGCGTGTACGTCTTAACATGTAGCATCTAAAGAGAACCAAAAGGAGAATTTTCTTTCGTCAAAATTTTTCAGAAAATCACGTTTTAAGGAAATCCCGCATCGTGCGAAATTATCTTGTTTTTCCTAAACAACACTTTGTAAGTCGAAAAGCTTTCATGTTGCGTGTATGTCTAAGTGTGTAGCCTCAAAAGAGAAGGCACAGGACAGTTTTCTCTCGAAAGGATATGTAAGAATACCACTTCATAAGGAAATACAGTTTTGCAGAGTAAAGACATATACGTACGCATTGGAAACTCTTTACGAGAAGAAATAACGCATAGTACAAAATCAGCTTGTATCTCCAAAACTACATGTTGTATCTCGAAAAGAATTGTTGTGGCGTGTGCGTCTTAACATGTAGCATCTAAAGAGAACCAAAAGGAGAATTTTCTTTCGTCAAAATTTATCAGAAAATCACGTTTTAAGGAAATCCCGCATCGTGCGAAATTATCTTGTTTTTCCTAAACAACACGTTGTAAGTCGAAAAGCTTTCATGTTGCGTGTATGTCTAAGTGTGTAGCCTCAAAAGAGAAGGCACAGGACAGTTTTCTCTCGAAAGGATATGTAAGAATACCACTTCATAAGGAAATACAGTTTTGCAGAGTAAAGACATATACGTACGCATTGGAAACTCTTTACGAGAAGAAATAACGCATAGTACCAAATTAGCTTGTATCTCCAAAACTACATGTTGTATCTCGAAAAGAATTGTTGTGGCATGTACGTCTTAACATGTAGCATCTAAAGAGAACCAAAAGGAGAATTTTCTTTCGTCAAAATTTTTCAGAAAATCACGTTTTAAGGAAATCCCGCATCGTGCGAAATTATCATGTTTTTCCTAAACAACACGTTGTAAGTCGAAAAGCTTTCATGTTGCGTGTATGTCTAAGTGTGTAGCCTCAAAAGAGAAGGCACAGGACAGTTTTCTCTCGAAAGGATATGTAAGAATACCACTTCATAAGGAAATACAGTTTTGCATAGTAAAGACATATACGTACGCATTGGAAACTCTTTACGAGAAGAAATAACGCATAGTACAAAATTAGCTTGTATCTCCAAAACTACATGTTGTATCTCGAAAAGAGTTGTTGTGGCGTGTACGTCTTAACATGTAGCATCTAAAGAGAACCATAAGGAGAATTTTCTTTCGTCAAAATTTTTCAGAAAATCACGTTTTAAGGAAATCCCGCATCGTGCGAAATTATCTTGTTTTTCCTAAACAACACGTTGTAAGTCGAAAAGCTTTCATGTTGCGTGTATGTCTAAGTGTGTAGCCTCAAAAGAGAAGGCACAGGACAGTTTTTTCTCGAAAGGATATGTAAGAATACCACTTCATAAGGAAATACAGTTTTGCAGAGTAAAGACATATACGTACGCATTGGAAACTCTTTACGAGACGAAATAACGCATAGTAAAAAATTAGCTTGTATCTCCAAAACTACATGTTGTATCTCGAAAAGAATTGTTGTGGCATGTACGTCTTAACATGTAGCATCTAAAGAGAACCAAAAGGAGAATTTTCTTTCGTCAAAATGTTTCAGAGAATCACGTTTTCATGAAATCCCGCATCGTGCGAAATTATCTTGTTTTTCCTAAACAACACGTTGAAAGTCGAAAAGCTTTCATGTTGCGTGTATGTCTAAGTGTGTAGCCTCAAAAGAGAAGGCACAGGACAGTTTTCTCTCGAAAGGATATGTAAGAATACCACTTCATAAGGAAATACAGTTTTGCCGAGTAAAGACTTATACGTACGCATTGGAAACTCTTTACGAGAAGAAATAACGCATAGTACAAAATTAGCTTGTATCTCAAAAACTACATGTTGTATCTCGAAAGAATTGTTGTGGCGTGTACGTCTTAACATGTAGCATCTAAAGAGAACCTAAAGGAGAATTTTCTTTCGTCAAAATTTTTCAGAAAATCACGTTTTAAGGAAATCCCGCATCGTGCGAAATTATCTTGTTTTTCCTAAACAACACGTTGTAAGTCGAAAAGCTTTCATGTTGCGTGTATGTCTAAGTGTGTAGCCTCAAAAGAGAAGGCACAGGACAGTTTTCTCTCGAAAGGTTATGTAAGAATACCACTTCATAAGGAAATACAGTTTTGCAGAGTAAAGACATATACATACGCATTGGAAACTCTTTAGGAGAAGAAATAACGCATCGTACAAAATTAGCTTGTATCTCCAAAACTACATGTTGTATCTTGAAAAGAATTGTTGTGGCGTGTACGTCTTAAGATGTAGCATCTAAAGAGAACCAAAAGGAGAATTTTCTTTCGTCAAAATTTTTCAGAAAATCACGTTTTAAGTAAATCCCGCATCGTGCGAAATTATCTTGTTTTTCCTAAACAACACGTTGTAAGTCGAAAAGCTTTCATGTTGCGTGTATGTCTAAGTGTGTAGCCTCAAAAGAGAAGGCACAGGAGAGTTTTCTCTCGAAAGGATATGTAAGAATACCACTTCATAAGGAAATACAGTTTTGCAGAGTAAAGACATATACGTACGCATTGGAAACTCTTTAAGAGAAGAAATAACGCATAGTACAAAATTAGCTTGTATCTCCAAAACTACATGTTGTATCTCGAAAAGAATTGTTGTGGCGTGTACGTCTTAACATGTAGCATCTAAAGAGTACCAAAAGGAGAATTTTCTTTCGTCAAAATTTTTCAGAAAATCACGTTTTAAGGAAATCCCGCATCGTGCGAAATTATCTTGTTTTTCCTAAACAACATGTTGTAAGTCGAAAAGCTTTCATGTTGCGTGTATGTCTAAGTGTGTAGCCTCAAAAGAGAAGGCACAGGACAGTTTTCTCTCGAAAGGATATGTAAGAATACCACTTCATAAGGAAATACAGTTTTGCAGAGTAAAGACATATACGTACGCATTGGAAACTCTTTACGAGAAGAAATAACGCATAGTAAAAAATTAGCTTGTATCTCCAAAACTACATGTTGTATCTCGAAAAGAATTGTTGTGGCGTTTACGTCTTAACATGTAGCATCTAAAGAGAACCAAAAGGAGAATTTTCTTTCGTCAAAATTTTTCAGAAAATCACGTTTTAAGGAAATCCCGCATCGTGCGAAATTTTCTTGTTTTTCCTAAACAACACGTTGTAAGTCGAAAAGCTTTCATGTTGCGTGTATGTCTAAGTGTGTAGCCTCAAAAGAGAAGGCACAGGACAGTTTTCTCTCGAAAGGATATGTAAGAATACCACTTCATAAGGAAATACAGTTTTGCAGAGTAAACACATATACGTACGCATTGGAAACTCTTTACGAGAAGAAATAACGCATAGTACAAAATTAGCTTGTATCTCCAAAACTACATGTTGTATCTCGAAAAGAATTGTTGTGGCGTGTACGTCTTAACATGTAGCATCTAAAGAGAACCAAAAGGAGAATTTTCTTTCGTCAAAATTTTTCAGAAAATCACGTTTTAAGGAAATCCCGCATCGTGCGAAATTATCTTGTTTTTCCTATACAACACGTTGTAAGTCGAAAAGCTTTCATGTTGCGTGTATGTCTAAGTGTGTAGCCTCAAAAGAGAAGGCACAGGACAGTTTTCTCTCGAAAGGATATGTAAGAATACCACTTCATACGGAAATACAGTTTTGCAGAGTAAAGACATATACGTACGCATTGGAAACTCTTTACAAGAAGAAATAACGCATAGTAAAAAATTAGCTTGTATCTCCAAAACTACATGTTGTATCTCGAAAAGAATTGTTGTGGCGTGTACGTCTTAACATGTAGCATCTAAAGAGAACCAAAAGGAGAATTTTCTTTCGTCAAAATTTTTCAGAGAATCACGTTTTAATGAAATCCCGCATCGTGCGAAATTATCTTGTTTTTCCTAAACAACACGTTGTAAGTCGAAAAGCTTTCATGTTGCGTGTATGTCTAAGTGTGTAGCCTCAAAAGAGAAGGCACAGGACAGTTTTCTCTCGAAAGGATATGTAAGAATACCACTTCATAAGGAAATACAGTTTTGCAGAGTAAAGACATATACGTACGCATTGGAAACTCTTTACGAGAAGAAATAACGCATAGTACAAAATTAGCTTGTATCTCCAAAACTACATGTTGTATCTCGGAAAGAATTGTTGTGACGTGTACGTCTTAACATGTAGCATCTAAAGAGAACCAAAAGGAGAATTTTCTTTCGTCAAAATTTTTCAGAGAATCACGTTTTAAGGAAATCCCGCATCGTGCGAAATTATCTTGTTTTTCCTAAACAACACGTTGTAAGTCGAAAAGCTTTCATGTTGCGTGTATGTCTAAGTGTGTAGCCTCAAAAGAGAAGGCACAGGACAGTTTTCTCTCGAAAGGATATGTAAGAATACCACTTCATAAGGAAATACAGTTTTGCAGAGTAAAGACATATACGTACGCATTGGAAACTCTTTACGAGAAGAAATAACGCATAGTACAAAATTAGCTTGTATCTCCAAAACTACATGCTGTATCTCGAAAAGAATTGTTGTGGCGTGTACGTCCTAACATGTAGCATCTAAAGAGAACCAAAAGGAGAATTTTCTTTCGTCAAAATTTTTCAGAAAATCACGTTTTAAGGAAATCCCGCATCGTGCGAAATTATCTTGTTTTTCCTAAACAACACGTTGTAAGTCGAAAAGCTTTCATGTTGCGTGTATGTCTAAGTGTGTAGCCTCAAAAGAGAAGGCACAGGACAGTTTTCTCTCGAAAGGATATGTAAGAATACCACTTCATAAGGAAATACAGCTTTGCAGAGTAAAGACATATACGTACGCATTGGAAACTCTTTACGAGAAGAAATATCGCATATGTTAGAGTACCATGTTATAAGGAAATACAGTGTTGCAGAGTAAAGACTAATACTTACTTATTGGAAAAACTTTATGAGAAGAAAGAACGCATCGTACAAAATTAGCTTGTATCTCCTAAACAACACATTGTAACTCGAAAAGATTTGGTGTGGCGTGTACGTCTAAACGTGTAGCCTCAAAAGAGAACCCACAGGAGAATTTTTGTTCGTAAAATTTGTCAGAAATCCATGTTTTAAGGAAATCACTCATCGTGCGAAATTATCTTGTTTTTCCTAAACAACACGTTGTAACTCGAAAAGCTTTGATGTTGCGTGTATGTCTAAGCGTGTAGCCTCAAAAGAGAACGCACAGGAGAGTTTTCTCTCGAAAGAACATGTAAGAATACCACATTATAAGGAAATACAGTTTTGCAGAGTAAAGACAAATACGTATGTATTTGAAACACTCTATGAGAAGAAATAACGCATCGTAAAAAATTAGTTTGTATCTCCTAAACAACACATTGTAACTCGAAAAGATTTGCTATGGCATGTACGTCTAAACGTGTAGCCTCAAAAGAGAACCCACAGGAGAATTTTCTTTCGTCAAAATTTGTCAGAAAACCACTTATTAAGGAAATCCCGCATCATGCAAAACTATCTTGTTTTTCCTAAACAACACATTGTAACTCGAAAATCTTTGGTGTTGCGTGTATGTCTAAGCATGTAGCCTCAAAAGAGAACGCACAGGAGAGATTTCTCTCGAACGAGTATGTAAGAATACCACGTTATAAGGAAATACATTGTGGCAAATTAAAGATAAATACGTTCCTTTTGGAAACACTTAAAGTTTACAAGAAGATATAAAGCATCGTAAAAAATTAGCTTGTATCTCCTAAAGAACACGTTGTAACTCGAAAACATTTGGTGTGGCGTGTATGTCTAAACGTTTAGCCTCAAATGAAAACCCACAGGAGAATTTTATTTCCTCAAAATTTGTCAGAAAACCACGTTTTAAGGAATTCCCGCATCGTGCGAATTTATCTTGTTTTTCCTAAACAACACGTTCTAACTCGAAATGCTTTGGTGTTGCGTGTATGTCTAAGCGTGTAGCCTCAAAAGAGAATGCACAGGAGAGTTTTCTCTCGAATGAATATGTACGAATACCATGTTATAAGGAAATACAGTGTTGTAGAGTAAAGACAAATACGTACGTATTGGAAACACTTTAGGAGAAGAAATAACGCATCGTACAAAATTAGCTTGTATCTCCTAAACAACACGTTGTAACTCGAAAAGATTTGGTGTGGCATGTACGTCTAAACATGTAGCCTCAAAAGAAAACCCACAGGAGAATTTTCTTTCGTCAAAATTTGTCAGAAAGCCACGTTTTAAGGAAATCCCGCATTGTGCGCAATTATCTTGTTTTTCATAAACAAAACATTGTAACTCGAAAAGCTTTGGTTTGGGTGTATGTGTAAGCGTGTAGCCTCAAAAGAGAATGCACAGGAGAGTTTTCTCTCGAAAGAATATGTAAGAATACCATGTTACAAGGAAATATATTGCTGCAGAGTAAAGACAAATACATACGTATTGGAAACATATTATGAGAAGAAATAATGCATGGTACAAAATTTGCTTGTATCTCCTAAACAACACGTGGTAACTCAAAAAGATTTGGTGTGGCGTGCACGTCTAAATGTGTAGCCTCAAAAGAGAACCCACAGGAGAATTTTCTTACGTCAAAATTTGTCAGAAAACCACATTTTAAGGAAATCCCGCATCGTGTGAAATTATCCTGTTTTTCCTAATCAACACGTTGTAACTCGAAAAGCTTTGGTGGTGCGTGTATGTCTAATCGTGTAGCCTCCAAAGAGAACGCACAGGATAGTTTTCTCTCGAAAGAATATGTAAGAATACCACGTTATAAGGATATACAACGTTGCAGAGTATAGACAAATATGTACTTATTGGAAACACTTTACGAGAAGAAATAACGCATCATGCAAACTTAGCTTGTATCTCCTAAACAACACGTTGCAACTCGAAAAGATTTGTTGTGGCGTGTACGACTAAACGTGTAGCCTCAAAGGAGAACCCACAGGAGGGTTTTCTTTCGTCAAAATTTGTCAGAAAACCACGTTTTAAGGAAATCCTGCATCGTGCGAAATTATCTTGTTTTTCCTAAACAACATGTTGTAACTCGAAAAGCTTTGATGTTGCATATATGTCTAAGGGTGTAGCCTCAAAAGAGAACGTACAGGAGAGTTTTCTCCCGAAAGAATATGTAGGAATACCACGTTATAAGGAAATACAATGTTGCAGAGTAAAGACAAATACATACTTATTGGAAACACTTAAACTTTACAAGAAGAAATAAAACATAGTAAAAAATTAGCTTGTATATCCTAAACAACACGTTATACCTCGAAAGGATTTGGTGTTGCGTGTATGTCTAAGCATGTAGCCTCAAAAGAGAATGCACAGAAGAGTTTTCTCTCGAAAGAATATGTAAGAATACCACGTTATAAGGAAATATATTGCTGCAGAGTAAAGACAAATACGTACGTATTGGAAACACATTGTGAGAAGAAATAACGCATGGTACAAAATTAGCTTGTATCTCCGAAACAACACGTGGTAACTCAAAAAGATTTGGTGTGGCGTGTACATCTAAATGTGTAGCCTCAAAAGAAAACCAACAGGAGAATTTTCTTACGTCAAAATTTGTCAGAAAACCACGTTTTAAGGAAATCCCGCATCGTGCGAAATTATCTTGTTTTTCCTAATCAACACATTGTAACTTGAAAAGCTTTGGTGGTGCGTGTATGTCTAAGCGTGTAGCCTCCAAAGAGAACGCACAGGATAGTTTTCTCTCAAAAGAATATGTGAGAATACCACGTTATTAGGAAATACAGTGTTGCAGAGTATAGACAAATATGTACTTATTGGAAACACTTTAGGAGAAGAAGTAACGCATCATGTAAAATTAGCTTGTATCTCCTAATCAACACGTTGTAACTCGAAAAGTTTGGTGTTGCGTGAATGTCTAAGCGTGTAGCCTCCAAAGAGAACGCACAGGAGAGTTTTCTCTCGAAAGAATATGTAAGAATACCACATTATAAGGAAATACAGTGTTGCAGAATAAAGGCAAATACATACGTATTGGAAACACTTAAACATTACGAGAAGAAATAACGCATCGTAAAAAAATTAGCTTGTATCTCCTAAACAACAAGTTGTAACTCAAAAAGATTTGGTGTGGCGTGTACGTCTAAACGTGTAGCCTCAAAAGAGAACCCACAGGACAATTTTCTTTCTTCAAAATTTGTCAGAAAACCACGTTTTATGGAAATCCCGCATCGTGAGAAATTATCTTGTTCTTCCTAAACAACACGTTGTAACTCGAAAAGCTTTGCTGTTGCTTGTATGTCTAAGCGTGTAGCCTCAAATGAGAATGCCCAGGAGAGTTTTCTCTCGAAAAAATATGTAAGAATACCATGTTATAAGGAAATACAGTGTTGCTGAGTAAAGACAAATACTTACTTATTGGAAAAACTTTACGAGAAGAAATAACGCATCGTACAAAATTAGCTTGTATCTCCTAACCAACACGTTGTAACTTAAAAAGATTTGGTGTGGCATGTACATCTAAACGTGTAGTCTCAAAAGAGAACCCATAGGAGAATTTTCTTTGGTCAAAATTTGTCAGAAAACCACGTATTAAGGAAATTCCTAATCGTGCGAAATTATCTTGTTTTTCCTAAACAACACGTTGTAACGCGAAAAGCTTTGGTGTTGCGTGTATGTCTAAGCGTGTAGCCTCAAAAGAGGACACACAGGAGAGTTTTCACTCGAAAGAAGATATAAGAATACAACGTTATAAGGAAATACAGTGTTGCAGACTAAAGGCAAATACGTACGTATTGGAAACACTTTAGAGAAGAAATAACGCATCGTACAAAATTAGCTTCTAGTTCCTAAAGAACACGTTGTAACTTACTTCTCTTAAAGAGTTTCCAATAGGTACGTATTTGTCTTTACTCTGCAACACTGTATTTCCTTATAACGGGGTATTCTTACATATTCTTTCGAGAGAAAACTCTCCTGTGCGTTCTCTTTTGAGGCTACAAGCTTAGACATACACGCAACACCAAAGTTTTTCGAGTTACAACGTGTTGTTTAGGAAAAACAAGATAATTTCGCAGGATGCGAGATTTCCTTAAAACGTGGTTTCTGAAAAATTTTGATGAAAGAAAGTTCTCCTGTGGGTTCTCTTTTGAGGCTACACGTTTAAACGTACACCTCACACCAAATCTTTTCGAGTTACAAGGTGTTCTTAGGAGATAAAAGCTAATTTTGTATGATGAGTTATTTCTTCTCGTAAAGTCTTTCCAATATGTACTTATTTGTCTTTACTCTGCAAAATTGTATTTCCTTATAACGTGGTATTCTTATATATTCTTTCGAGAGAAAACTCTCCTGTGCCTTCTCTTTTGAGGATCCACGCTTACCCATACACGCAACACCAAATCTTTTCGAGTTACAACATGTTGTTTAGGAAAAAGAAGATGATTTCGCACGATGCAGGATTTCCTTAAAACGAGGTTTCTGAAAAATTTTGACGAAAGAAAATTCTCCTGTGGGTTCTCTTTTGAGGCTACACGTTTAGACGTACATGCCACACCAAATCTTTTCGAGTTACAACATGTTGTTTCAGAGATACAAGCATAATTTTGTAAGATGCGTTACTTCTTCTCGTAAAGTGTTTCCAATATGTAAGTACTTGTCTTTACTCTGCAACACTGTATTTCCTTATAACGTGGTATTCTTATATATTCTTTCAAGAGAAAACTATCCTGTGCGTTCCCTTTTTAGGCTACACACTTAGACATACAGGCAACACCAAAGCTTTTCGAGTTACAACGTGTTGTTTATGAAAAACAAGATAATTTCGCACGATGCGTGATTTCCTTAAAACGTAGTTTTCTGAAACATTTTGACGAAAGAAAATTCTTCAGTGGGTTCTCTTTTGAGGCTACACGTTTAGACGTACACGCCACACCAAATTCTTTCGATTTACCACGTGTTGTTTAGGAGATACAAGCTAATTTTGTATGATTCGTTATTTCTTCTCGTAAAGTGTTTCCAATAAGTACGTATTTGTCTTTACTCTGCAACACTGTATTTCCTTATAACGTTGTATTCTTACATATTCTTTCAAGAGAAAACTCTCCTGTGCGTTCTCTTTAGAGGCCATACGCTTAGACATACACGCAACGCCAAAGCTTTTCGAGTTACAATGTGTTGTTTAGGAAAAACAAGATAATTTCACAGGATGCGAGATTTCCATAAAACGTGGTTTTCTGAAAAATTTTGACGAAACAAAGTTCTCCTGTGGGTTCTCTTTTGAGACTACACGTGTAGTGTAGAGGTACGAGTCACACCAAATCTTTTCGAGTTACAACTTGTTGTTTAGGAGATACAAGCTAATTTTTTCGTTGCCTTATTTCTTCTCTTAAAGTGTTTCCAATAGTGTTTGTCTTTACTCTGCAACACAGTATTTCCTTATAACGTGGTATTCTTACATATTCTTTCGAGCGAAAACTCTCCTGTGTGCTCTCTTTTGAGGCTACACGCTTAGACATACACGCAACACCAAAGCTTTTCGAGTTACAACGTGTTGTTTAGGAAAAACAAGATAATTTCGTACGATGCGAGATTTCCTTAAAACTTGGTTTCTGACAAATTTTGATGAAAGAAGATTCTCCTGTGGGTTCTCGTTTGAGGTTACACATTTAGACTTACACGTCACACCAAATCTTTTCCAGTTACAACGTGCTGTTTAGGAGATACAAGCTAATTTTGTATGATGCGTTATTTCTTCTCGTAAAGTGTTTCCAATATGTACTTATTTGTCTTTACTCTGCAAATTTGTATTTCCTTATAACGTGATATACTTACATCTTCTTTCGAGAGAAAATTCTCCTGTGCCTTCTCTTTTGAGGCTACACGCTTACACATACACGCAACACAAAAGCTTTTCGAGTTACAACGTGTTGTTTAGGAAAAACAAGATAATTTCGTACGATGTGAGATTTCCTTAAAACGTGGTTTCTGACAAATTTTGATGAAAGAAGATTCTCCTGTCGGTTCTCGTTTGAGGCTACACTTTTAGACTTACAGGTCACACTAAATCTTTTCGAGTTACAACGTGTTGTTTAGGAGATACAAGCTAATTTTGTACGATGCGTTATTTCTTCTCGTAAAGTGTTTCCAATATGTACTTATTTGTCTTTACTCTGCAAAACTGTATTTCCTTATATCGTGATATTCTTACATATTCTTTCGAGAGAAAATTCTCCTGTGCCTTCTCTTTTGAGGCTACACGTTTACACATACACGCAACACCAAAGCTTTTCGAGTTACAACATGTTGTTTAGGAAAAAGAAGATGATTTCGCACGATGCGGCATTTCCTTAAAACGAGGTGTTCTGAAAAATTTTGAAGTAAGAAAATTCTCCTGTGGGTTCTCTTTTGAGGCTACACATTTAGACGTACATGCCACACCAAATCCTTTCGAGTTACCACGTGTTGTTTAGGAGATACAAGCTAATTTTGTACGATGCGTTATTTCTTCTTGTAAAGTGTTTCCGATACGTACTTATTTGTCTTTACTCTGCAACACTGTATTTCCTTATAACGTGGTATTCTTACATATTATTTCGAGGGAAAACTCTCCTGTGCTTTCTCTTTTGAGAGAACACGCTTAGACAAACATGCAACGCCAAAGTTTTTCGAGTTACAATGTGTTGTTTAGGAAAAACCAGATAATTTGGCATGATGCGAGATTTCCATAAAACGTGGTTTTCTGACAAAATTTGACGAAAGAAAATTCTCCTGTGGGTTGTCTTTTGAGGCTACACGTTTAGATGTACACGCCACACCAAATCCTTTCGAGTTACCACGTGTTGTTTAGGAGATACAAGCTAATTTTGTATGATGCGTTATTTCTTCTCGTAAAGTGTTTCCAATATGTACGTATTTGTCTTTACTCTGCAACACTGTATTTCCTTATAACGTTGTATTCTTACATGTTCTTTCGAGAGAAAACTCTCCTGTGCATTCTCTTTAGAGGCTACATGCTCAGACATACACGCAACACCAAAGCTTTTCGAGTTACAACGTGTTGTTTAGGAAAAACAAGATAATTTTGCACGATGCGGGATTTCCTTAAACGTGGTTTTCTGACAAATTTTGAAGAAAGAAAGTTCTCCTGTGGGTTCTCTTTTGAGGCTAAACGTGTAAACATACGAGCCACACGAAATATTTTTGAGTTACAACGTGTTGTTTAGGAGATACAAGCAAATATTGTACAATGCGTTATTTCTTCTCATATAGTGTTTCCAATACGTACTTATTTGTCTTTACTCTGCAACACTGTATTTCCTTATAACGTGGTATTCTTACATATTCTTTCGAGGGAAAACAATCCTGTGCATTCTCTTTTGAGGATACACACTGTATTTCCTTATAACATAGTATTCTTACATATTATTTCGAGGGAAAACTCTCCTGTGCGTTCTCTTTTGAGGGGACACGCTTAGACAAACACGCAACGCCAAAGCTTTTCGAGTTACAATGTGTTGTTTAGGAAAAACAAGATAATTTAGCACGATGCGAGATTTCCATAAAATGTGGTTTTCTGAAAAATTTTGACGAAAGAAAGTTCTCCTGTGGGTTCTCTTATGTAGCTACTCGTGTAGAGGTACGAGCCACACCAAATCTTTTCGAATTACAACGTGTTGTTTAGGAGATATAAGCTAATTTTTTACGATGCGTTAATTCTTCTCGTAAAGTGTTTCCAATAAGTACATATTTGTCTTTACACTGCAACATTATATTTCCTTATAACGTGGTATTCTTACATATTCCTTCGAGGGAAAACTATCCTGTGCGTTCCCTTTTGAGGCTACACACTTAGACATACAGGCAACACCAAAGCTTTTCGAGTTACAACGTGTTGTTTATGGAAAACAAGATAATTTTGCACGATGCAGGATTTCCTTAAAACGTGGTTTTCTGACAAATTTTGACGAAAGAAAATTCTCCTGTGGCTTCTCTTTTGAGGCTACACGTTTAGACGTGCACGCCACACCAAATCCTTTCGAGTAACCACGTGTTGTTTAAGAGATACAAGCTAATTTTGTATGATGCGTTATTTCTTTTCGTAAAGTGGTTCCAATACGTATGTATTTGTCTTTACTCTGCAACAGTGTATTTCCTTATAACGTTGTATTCTTACATGTTCTTTCGAGAGAAAACTCTCCTGTGCATTCTCTTTAGAGGCTACATGCTCAGACATACACGCAACACCAAAGCTTTTCGAGTTACAACGTGTTGTTTAGGAAAAACAAGATAATTTTGCACGATGCGGGATTTCCTTAAAACATGGTTTTCTGAAAAATTTTGACGAAAGAAAGTTCTCCTGTGGGTTCTCTTTTGAGGCTACACGTGTAGCCGTACGAGCCACACCAAATAATTTTGAGATACAACGTGTTCTTTATGAGATACAAGCAAATATTGTACGATGCGCTATTTCTTCTCATAAAGTGTTTCCAATACATACATATTTGTCTATACTCTGCAACACTGTATTTCCTTATAACATGGTATTCTTACATATACTTTCAAGGGATAATTCTCCTGTGCATTCTCTTTTGAGGCTACACGATTAGACAAACACGCAACACCAAAGCTTTTCGAGTTACAACATGTTGTTTAGGAAAAAGAAGATGATTTCGCACGATGCGGGATTTCCTAAAAACCTGGTTTTCTGAAAAATTTTGACGAAAGAAAATTCTCCTGTGGGTTCTCTTTTGAGGCTACATATTTAGACGTACACGTCACACCAAATCTTTTCGAGTTACAACGTGTTGTTTAGGACATACAAGCTAATTTTTTTATAATGCGTTAATTCTCGTAAAGTGTTTCCAATGCGTACGTATTTGTCTTTACTCTGCAACACTGTATTTCCTTATAACGTGGTATTCTTACATATTCTTTCGAGAGAAAACTATTCTGTGCATTCCCTTTTGAGGCTAAACACTTAGACATACAGGCAACACCAAAGCTTTTTGAGTTACAACGTGTTGTTTATAAAAAACAAGATAATTTCGCACGATGCCTGATTTCCTTAAAACATGGTCTTCTGACAAAATTTGATGAACGAAAATTATTCTGTTGGTTCTCTTTTGAAGCTTCACGTTTAGACGTGCACGCCACACCTAATCCTTTCGAGTTGCCACGTGTTGTTTAGGAGATACAAGCTAATTTTGTAAGATGCTTTATTTCTTCTCCTAAAGTGTTTCCAATACGTACGTATTTGTCTTTACTCTGCAACACTGTATTTCCTTATAATGTGGTATTCTTATACATTCTTTCGAGTGAAAACTATCCTGTGCCTTCCCTTTTGAGGCTACACACTTAGACATACAGGCAACACCAAAGCTTTTCAAGTTACAACGTGTTGTTTATGAAAAACAAGATAATTTCGCACGATGCGGGATTTCCTTAAAACTTGGTGTTCTGACAAATTTTGACTAAAGAAAATTCTCCTGTGGGTTCTCTTATGAGACTACACGTTTAGACGTGCACGCCACACCAAATCCTTTTGAATTACCACGTGTTGTTTAGGAGATAAAAGCTAATTTTCTACGATGCGTTATTTCTTCTTGTAAAGAGTTTCCAATATGTACATATTTGTCTTTACTCTGCAACACTGTATTTCCTTATAACATTGTATTCTTACATGTTCTTTCGAGAGAAAACTCTCCTGTGCATTCTCTTTAGAAGCTACACGCTTAGATATACACGCAACACCAAAGCTTTTCGAGTTACAACGTGTTGTTTAGGAAAAACAAGATAATTTTGCACGATGCGGGATATCATTAAAACGTGGTTTTCTGACAAATTTTGACTAAAGAAAGTTCTCCTGTGCATTGTCTTTTGAGGCTACAGGTTTAGACGTACACGACACACCAAATCTTTTCGAGTTACAACTTGTTGTTTAGGAGATACAAGCAATTATTTTCGATGCGTTATTTCTTCTTGTAAAGTGTGTCGAATACGTAATTAATTGTCTTTACTCTGCAACACTGTATTTCCTTATAACGTGGTATTCTTACATATTCTTTCGAGGGAAAACTCTCCTGTGCGTTCTCTTTTGGGCTACACGCTTAGACATACACGCAACGCCAAAGCTTTTCTAGTTACAACATGTTGTTTAGGAAAAACAAGATAATTTCGCACGATGCGAGATTTCCATAAAACGTGGTTTTCTGAAAAATTTTGAGGAAAGAAAGTTCTCCTGTGGATTCTCTTTTGAGGCTACATGTTTAGACGTACACGTCACACCAAATCTTTTCGAGTTACAACGTGTTGTTTAGGAGATACAAGCTAATTTTTTACGATGCGTTATTTTTTCTCATAAAGTGTTTCCAATAAGTACTTATTTGTCTTTACTCTGCAAAATTGTATTTCCTTATAACGTGGTATTCTTGCATATTCTTTGAGAGAAAACTCTCCTGTGCCTTCTCTTTTGAGGCTCCACACTTACACATACACGCAACACCAAAGCTTTTCGAGTTACAACATGTTGTTTAGGAAAAAGATGATTTCGCATGATGCGGTATTTCCTTAAAACGTGGTTTTCTGAAAAATTTTGACAAAAGAAAATTCTCCTGTGGGTTCTCTTTTGAGGCTACACGTTTAGACGTACATGCCACACCAAATCTTGTTGAGTTACAACGTGTTGTTTAGGAGATACAAGCTAATTTTTTACGATGTGTTTATTTTTCTCGTAAAGTGTTTCCAACACATACGTATTTGTCTTTACTCTGCAACATTGTATATCCTTATAACGTGGTATTCTTACATATTCTTTTGATAGAAAACTATCCTGTGCGTTCCCTTTTGAGGCTACACACTTAGACATACAGGCAACATCAAAGCTTTTCGAGTTACAACGTGTTGTTTATGAAAAACAAGATAATTTCGCACGATGCGGGATTTCCTTAAAACTTAGTGTTCTGACAAATTTTGACGAAAGAAAATTCTCCTGTGGGTACTCTTTTGACGCTACACGTTTAGAGGTACACGCCACACCAAATCCTATCGAGTTACTACGTGTTGTTTAGGAGATACAAGCTAATTTTGTACGATGCTTTATTTCTTCTCGTAAAGTGTTTCCAAACTTACGTATTTGTCTTTACTCTGCAACACTGTATTTCCTTATAATGTTGAATTCTTACATGTTCTTGCGAGAGAAAACTTTCCTGTGCATTCTCTTTAGAGGCTACATGCTCACACATACACGCAACACCAAAGCTTTTCGAGTTACAACGTGTTGTTTAGGAAAAACAAGATAATTTTGCACGATGCAGATATCCTTAAAACGTGGTTTTCTGACAAATTTTGACGAAAGAAAGTTCTCCTGTTCATTGTCTTTTGAGGCTACAGGTTTAGGCATACATGCCACACCAAATCTTTTTGAGTTACAACCTGTTGTTTAGGAGATACAAGCAAATTTTTTACAATGCGTTATTTCTTCTTGTAAAGTGTTTCCAATACATAAGTATTTGTCTTTACTCTACAACACTGTATTTCCTTATAACGTGGTATTCTTACATATTCTTTCAAGAGAAAACTCTCCTGTGAGTTCTCTTTTGATGCTACACGCTTAGACATACACGCAACACCAAAGCTTTTCGAGTTACAACGTGTTGTTTAGGAGATACAAGTTAATTTTGTACGATGCGTTATTCCTTCTCATAAAGTGTTTCCAATATGTACTTAATTGTCTTTACTCTGCAACACTGTGTTTCCTTATAACGTGGTATTCTTACATATTCTTTCGAGGGAAAACTCTCCTGTGCATTCTCTTTTGGGCTACACGCTTAGACATACACGCAACGCCAAAGCTTTTCGAGTTACAACGTGTTGTTTAGGAAAAACAAGATAATTTCACACGATGCGAGATTTCCATAAAACGTGGTTTTCTGAAAAAAATTTGACGAAAGAAAGTTCTCCTGTGGGTTCTCTTTTGAGGCTACACATTGAGACAAACACGTCACACCAAATCTTTTCAAGTTACAATGTGTTGTTTAGGAGATACAAGCTAATTTTGTATGATGCGTTATTTCTTCTCATAAAGTGTTTCCAATAAGTACTTATTTGTCTTTACTCTGCAAAATTGTATTTCCTTATAACGTGGTATTCTTGCATATTCTTTCGAGAGAAAACTCTCCTGTGCTTTCTCTTTTGAGGCTCCACACTTACACATACACGCAACACCAAAGCTTTTCGAGTTACAACATGTTGTTTAGGAAAAAGAAGATGATTTCGCATGATGCGGGATTTCCTTAAAACGTCGTTTTCTGAAAAATTTTGACAAAAGAAAATTCTCCTGTGGGTTCTCTTTTGAGGCTACACATTTAGACGTACATGCCACACCAAATCTTGTCGAGTTACAACTTGTTGTTTAGGAGATACAAGCTAATTTTTTACGATGTGTTTATTCTTCTCGTAAAGTGTTTCCAACACATACGTATTTGTCTTTACTCTGCAACATTGTATATCCTTATAACGTGGTATTCTTACATATTCTTTTGATAGAAAACTATCCTGTGCGTTCCCTTTTGAGGCTACACACTTAGACATACAGGCAACATCAAAGCTTTTCGAGTTACAACTTGTTGTTTATAAAAAACAAGATAATTTCGCACGATGCGGGATTTCCTTAAAACGTGGTGTTCTGACAAATTTTGACGAAAGAAAATTCTCCTGTGGGTACTCTTTTGACGCTACACGTTTAGAGGTACACGCCACACCGAATCCTATCGAGTTACCACGTGTTGTTTAGGAGATACAAGCTAATTTTGTACGATGCTTTATTTCTTCTCTTAAAGTGTTTCCAAACTTACGTATTTGTCTTTACTCTGCAACATTGTATTTCCTTATAATGTTGAATTCTTACATGTTCTTGCGAGAGAAAACTTTCCTGTGCATTCTCTTTAGAGGCAACATGCTCACACATACACGCAACACCAAAGCTTTTCGAGTTACAACGTGTTGTTTAGGAAAAACAAGATAATTTTGCACGATGCAGATATCCTTAAAACGTGGTTTTCTGACAAATTTTGACGAAAGAAAGTTCTCCTGTGCATTGTCTTTTGAGGCTACAGGTTTAGACGTACATGCCACACCAAATCTTTTTGAGTTACAACTTGTTGTTTAGGAGATGCAAGTTAATTTTGTACGATGCGTTATTTCTTCTCGTAAAGTGTTTCCAATACATAAGTATTTGTCTTTACTCTGCAACACTGTATTTCCTTATAACGTGGTATTCTTACATATTCTTTCGAGGGAAAACTCTCCTGTGCATTCTCTTTTGGGCTACACGCTTAGACATACACGCAACACCAAAGCTTTTCGAGTTACAACGTGTTGTTTAGGAAAAACAAGATAATTTCGCATGATGCGAGATTTCCATAAAACGTGGTTTTCTGAAAAAATTTGACGAAAGAAAGTTCTCCTGTGGGTTCTCTTTTTTTTTCTTTTTTTTTATTCGATATAATTTATTTACATTTCAAATGATTTCCCCTTTTCTAGCCCCCCACTCCCCAAAAGTCCCTTAAGTCCCCTTCTCTTTCCCTGTCCTCCCACACACCCCTTCCCATTTCCCTGTTCTGGTTTTGCCGAATACTGTTTCACTGAGTCTCTCCAGAACCAGGGGCCAGTCCTCCTTTCTCCTTGTACCTCATTTGATGTGTGGAGTATGTTTCGGGTATTCCAGTTTTCTAGGTTAATAACCACATATTAGTGAGTGCATACCATGATTCACCTTTTGAGTCTGGGTTACCTCACTTAGTATGATGTTCTCTAGCTCCATCCATTTGCCTAAGAATTTCATGAATTCATTGTTTCAAATGGCTGAATAGTACTCCATTGTGTAGATATACCACATTTTTTGTATCCACTCTTCTGTTGAGGGATACCTGGGTTCTTTCCAGCATCTGGCAATTATAAATAGGGCTGCTATGAACATAGTAGAGCATGTATCCTTATTATATGGTGGGGAATCCTCTGGGTATATGCCCAGGAGTGGTATAGCAGGATCTTCTGGAAGTGAGGTGCCCAGTTTTCGGAGGAACCGCCAGACTGATTTCCAGAGTGGTTGTACCAATTTGCAGCCCCACCAGCAGTGGAGGAGTGTTCCTCTTTCTCCACACCCTCTCCAACACCTGCTGTCTCCTGAATTTTTAATCTTAGCCATTCTGACTGGTGTAAGATGAAATCTCAGGGTTGTTTTGATTTGCATTTCCCTAATGACTAATGAAGTTGAGCATTTTTTAAGATGCTTCTCCGCCATCCGAAGTTCTTCAGGTGTGAATTCTTTGTTTAACTCTGTACCCCATTTTTTAATAGGATTGTTCGGTTTTCTGGAGTCTAACTTCTTGAGTTCTTTATATATATTGGATATTAGCCCTCTATCTGATGTAGGATTGGTGAAGATCTTTTCCCAATTTGTTGGTTGCCGATTTGTCCTCTTGATGGTGTCCTTTGTCTTACAGAAACTTTGTATCTTTATGAGGTCCCATTTGTCAATTCTTGCTCTTAGAGCATACGCTATTCGTGTTCTGTTCAGAAACTTTCTCCCTGTACCGATGTCCTCAAGGGTCTTCCCCAGTTTCTTTTCTATTAGCTTCAGAGTGTCTGGCTTTATGTGGAGGTCCTTGATCCATTTGGATTTGAGCTTAGTACAAGGAGACAAGGATGGATCAAGTCGCATTCTTCTGCATGCTGACCTCCAGTTGAACCAGCACCATTTGTTGAAAAGGCTATCTTTTTTCCATTGGATGTTTTCAGCCTCTTTGTCGAGGATCAAGTGGCCATAGGTGTGTGGTTTCATTTCTGGATCTTCATGGGTTCTCTTTTGAGGCTACACGTTGAGACATACACGTCACACCAAATCCTTTCAAGTTACAACGTGTTGTTTAGGAGATACAAGCTAATTTTGTACGATGCGTTATTTCTTCTCCTAAAGTGTTTCCAATAAGTACTTATTTGTCTTTACTCTGCAAAATTGTATTTCCTTATAACGTGGTATTCTTGCATATTCTTTCGAGAGAAAACTTTCCTGTGCCTTCTCTGTTGAGGCTCCTCACTTACACATACACGCAACACCAAAGCTTTTCGAGTTACAACCTGTTATTTAGGAAAAAGAAGATGATTTCGCATGATGTGGGATTTCCTTAAACGTGGTTTTCTGAAAAATTTTGAAGAAAGAAAATTCTCCTGTGGGTTCTCTTTCGAGGCTACACGTTTAGACGTACGTGCCATACCAAATCTTTTCGAGTTACAATGTGTTGTTTAGGAGATAAAAGCTAATGTTTTCGATGCGTTAATTCGTCTCGTAAAGTGTTTCCAGTACGTATTTGTCTTTACTCTGCAACATTGTATTTCCTTATAACGTGGTATTCTTACATATTCTTTCGAAATAAAACTATCCTGTGCGTTCTCTTTTGAGGTTACACGCTTAGACACACACGCAACACCAAAGCTTTTCGAGTTACAATGTGTTGTTTAGGAAAAACAAGATAATTTCGCACGATGCGAGATTTCCTTAAAACCTGGTTTCTGACAAATTTTGATGAAAGAAAATTCTCTTGTGGGTTCTCTGTTTAGGCTACACCTTTAGACGTACATGTCACACCAAATCTTTTCGAGTTACAACGTGTTGTTTAGGAGATACAAGCTAATTTTGTACGATGTGTTATTTCTTCTCGTAAAGGGTTTCCAATATGTACTTATTTGTCTTTACTCTGCAAAATTGTATTTCCTTATAACGTGGTATTCTTACATAATCTTTCAAGAGAAAACTCTCCTGTGCCTTCTCTTTTGAGGCTACACGCTTACACATACACGCAACACCAAAGCTTTTCGAGTTACAACATGTTGTTTAGGAAAAAGAAGATGATTTCGCACGATGCGGGATTTCCTTGATGTGTGGTTTTCTGAAAAATTTTGACGAAAGAAAATTCTCCTGTGGGTTCTCTTTTGAGGCTACACGTTTAGACGAACATGCCACACCAAATCTTTTCGAGTTACAACGTGTTGTTTCAGAGATACAAGCTAATTTTGTAGGATGTGTTAATTATTCTCATAAAGTGTTTCCAAGACTTACATATTTGTCTTTACTCTGCAACACTGTATTTCCTTATAACGTGGTATTCTTACATATTCTTTCGAGAGAAAACTATCCCGTGCTTTCACTTTTGCGGCTACACACTTAGACAAAGAGGCAACACCAAACCTTTTCGAGTTACAACGTGTTGTTTATGAAAAACAAGATAATTTCGCACGATGCAGGATTTCCTTAAAACGTAGTTTTCTGAAAAATTTGACGAAAGAAAATTCTTCAGTGGGTTTTCTTTTGAGGCTACATGTTTAGACGTACACGCCACACCAATTCCTTTCGAGTTACCACGTGTTGTTTAGGAGATACAAGCTAATTTTGTATGATGCGTTATTTCTTCTCGTAAAGTGTTTCCAATATGTACGTATTTGTCTTTACTCTGCAACACTTTATTTCCTTATAACGTGGTATTCTTACATATTCTTTGGAGAGAAAACTCTACTGTGCGTTCTCTTTAGAGGCTACACACTTAGACATACACGCAACACCAAAGCTTTTCGAGTTACAATGTGTTGTTTAGGAAAAACAAGATAATTTCGCACGATGTGAGATTTCCATAAAACCTGATTGTCTGAAAAATGTTGACGAAAGAAAGTTCTCCTGTGGATTTTCTTTTGAGGCTACACATGTAGAGGTACGAGCCACACCAAATCTTTTCGAGTAACAACGTGTTGTTTAGGAGATACAAGCTAATTTTGTACGATGCATTATTTCTTCTCTTAAAGTGTTTCCAATACTATTTGTCTTTACTGTGCAACACTGTATTTCCTTATAACGTGGTATTTTTACATATTCTTTCGAGAGAAAACTCTCCTGTGAGTTCTCTTTTGAGGCTACACGCTTAGACATACACGCAACACCAAAGGTTTTCGAGTTACAACGTGTTGTTTAGGAAAAACAAGATAATTTCACACGATGCGAGATTTCCTTAAAACGTGGTTTCTGACAAATTTTGATGAAAGAAAATTCTCCTGTGGGTTCTCTTTTGAGGCTACACTTTTAGACGTACACGTCACACCAAATCTTTTCAAGTTACAACGTGTTGTTTAGGAGATACAAGGTAATTTTGAACGATGCGTTATTTCTTCTCGTAAAGTGTTTCCAATATGTATTTATTTGTCTTTACTCTGCAAAATTGTATTTCCTTATAACGTGGTATTCTTACATACTCTTTCGAGAGAAAACTCTCCTTTGCCTTCTCTTTTGAGGCTCCACGCTTACACATACACGCAACACCAAAGCTTTTCGAGTTACAACATGTTGTTTAGGAAAAAGAAGATGATTTCGCACGATGCGGGATTTCCTTAAAACGTGATTTTCTGAAAATTTTTGAAGAAATGAAATTCTCCTGTAGGTTCTCTTTTGAGGCTACACGTTTAGACGTACATGCCACACCAAATCTTTTCGAGTTACAAGGTGTTGTTTAGAAGATTCAAGCTAATCTTTTACGATGCGTTAATTCTTCTCGTGAAGTGTTTCCAATACGTACGTATTTGTCTTTACTCTGCAACATTGTATTTCCTTATAACGTGGTATTCTTACATATTCTTTCTAGAGAAAACTATCCTGTGCGTTCTCTTTTGAGGTTACACACTTAGACATACACGCAACACCAAAGATTTTTGAGTTATAACGTGTTATTTAGGAAAAACAAGATAATTTCGCACGATGCGATATATCCTTAAAACGTGGTTACTGTCAAATATTGATGAAAGAAAATTCTCTTGTGGGTTCCCTTTTGAGGCTACACGCTTAGACGTACACGTCACACCAAATCTTTTCGAGTTACAACGTGTTGTTTAGGAGATACAAGCTAATTTTTTACGATGCGTTATTTCTTCTTGTAAAGTGTTTCCAATATGTACTTATTTGTCTTTACTCTGCAAAATTGTATTTCCTTATAACGTGGTATTCTTACATATTCTTTCAAGAGAAAACTCTCCTGTGCCTTCTCTATTGAGGCTCCACGCTTACACATACACGCAACACCAAAGCTTTTCGAGTTACAACATGTTGCTTAGGAAAAAGAAGATGATTTCGCACGATGCGGGATTTCCTTAAAACGTGGTTTTCTGAAAAATTTTGAAGAAAGAAAATTCTCCTGTGGGTTCTCTTTTGAGGCTACACATTTAGACGTACACGGAACACCAAATCTTTTCGAGTTACAACATGTTGTTTCGGAGATACAAGCTAATTTTGTAAGATGTGTTACTTCTGCTCGTAAAGTTTCCCAATACGTACTAATTTGTCTTTACTCTGCAACATTGTATTTCCTTATAACATGGTATTCTTACATATTCTTTTGAGGGAAACGTCTCCTGTGCGTTCTCTTTTGGGCTACACGCTTAGACATACACACAACACCAAAGCTTTTCGAGTTACAACGTGTTGTTTATGAAAAAGAAGATAATTTCACACGATGCGGGATTTCCTTAAAACGTGGTTTTCTGACAAATTTTGACGAAAGAAAATTCTCCTGTGGGTTCTCTTTTGAGGCTTCACGTTTAGAAGTGCATGCCACACCAAATCCTTTCGAGTTACCACGTGTTGTTTAGGAGATACAAGCTAATTTTTTACGATGCGTTATTTCTTCTCGTAAAGTGTTTCCAATAAGTAAGTATTTGCCTTTACTCTGAAACACTGTATTTCCTTATAACGTGGTATTCTTACATGTTCTTTGGAGAGAAAAATCTCCTGTGCGTTCTCTTAAGTGGCTACACGCATAGACATACACGCAACACCAAAGCTTTTCGAGTTACAACGTGTTGTTTAGGAAAAACAAGATAATTTCGCACGATGCGGGATATCCTTAAAACATGGTTTTCTGACAAATTTGACGAAAGAAAATTCTCTTGTGGGTTCTCTTTTGAGGGTACACGTTTAGACGTACAAGCCACACCAAATCCTTTCGAGTTATAACGTGTTGTTTAGGAGATACAAGCTAATTTTGTACTATGTGTTATTTCTACTCGTTAAATTTAAGTGTTTCCAATAAGTATGTATTTGTCTTTACTCTGCAACACTGTATTTCCTTATAACGTGGTATTCCTACATATTCTTTCGGGAGAAAACTCTCCTGTGCGTTCTCTTTTGAGGCTACACGCTTAGACATACACGCAACACCAATGCTTTTCGAGTTACAACATGTTGTTTAGGAAAAACAAGATAATTTCGCACGATGCGGGATTTCCTTAAAACGTGGTTTTTGACAAATTTTGACAAAAGAAAACTCTCCTGTGGGTTCTCTTTTGAGGCTACACGTTTAGATGTACACGCCACACCAAATCTTTTCGAGTTACAGCGTGTTGTTTAGGAGATACAAGCTAATTTTGCATGATGCGTTATTTCTTCTTGTAAAGTGTTTCCAATAAGTACGTATTTGTCTTTACTCTGCAACACTGTATTTCCTTATCACGTGGTATTCTTACATATTCTTTCGAGAGAAAACTATCCTGTGCGTTCTCTTTGGAAGCTACACGCTTAGACATACACGCAACACCAAAGCTTTTCGAGTTACAACGTGTTGATTAGGAAAAACAAGATAATTTCGCCCGATGCGGGATTTCCTTAAAACGTGGTTTTCTGACAAATTTTGACGTAAGAAAATTCTCCTGTGGGTTCTCTTTTGAGGCTACATGTTCAGACGTACACGCCACACCAAATCTTTTTGAGTTACCACGTGTTGTTTTGGAGATACAAGCTAATTTTGTACCATGTGCTATTTCTTCTCATAATGTGTTTCCAATAAGTACGTATACGTCTTTACTCTGCAGCAATATGTTTCCTTATAACGTGGTATTCTTACATATTCTTTCGAGAGAAAACTCTCCTGTGCATTCTCTTTTGAGGCTGCACGCTTAGACATACACCCTACACCAAAGCTTTTCGCGTTAAAACGTGTTGTTTAGGAAGAACAAGATAATTTTTCACGATGCGGGATTTCCTTAAAACGTGGTTTTCTGAAAAATTTTGATGAAAGAAAATTCTCCTGTGGGTTCTCTTTTGAGGCTACACGTTTAGACGTACACGCCACACCAAATCTTTTCGAGTTACAACGTGTTGTTTAGGAGATACAAGCTAATTTTGTACGATGCTTTATTTCATCTGGTAAAGTTTATGGGTTTCCAATACATACGTATTTGTCTTTATTCTGCAACATTGTATTTCCTTATAACGTGGTATCCTTACCAATTCTATCGAGAAAAAACTCTCCTGTGCGTTCTCTTTTGAGGCTACACGCTTAGACATACACGCAACACCAAAGCTTTTCGAGTTACAACGTGTTGTTTAGGAAAAACAAGATAATTTCGCACGATGCGGGATTTCCGTAAAACGTGGTTTTCTGAAAAGTTTTGACGAAAGAAAATTCTCCTGTGGGTTCTCTTTTGATGCTACACGTTTAGACGTACACGCCACACCAAATCTTTTCGAGTTACAACTTGTTGTTTAGGAGATACAAGCTAATTTTGTACGTTGCGTTATTTCTTCTGGTAAAGTGTTTCCAATACATACGTATTTGCCTTTACTCTGCAACACTGTATTTCCTTATAAAGTGGTATTCTTACATACTCTTTTGAGAGAAAACTCTCCTATGCGTTCTCTTTTGAGGCTACACGCTTAGACACAGACGCAACACCAAAGCTTTTCGAGTTACAACGTGTTGTTTAGGAAAAAGAAGATAATTGCGCACGATGCGGGATTTCCTTAAAACGTAGTTTTCTGAAAAATTTTGACGAAAGAAAATTCTCCTGTGGGTTCTCTTTTGAAGCTACACGTTTAGACGTACAGGCCACACCAAATCTTTGTAAGTTACAACGTGTTGTTTAGGAGATACAAGCTAATTTTGTGCTATGCTTTATTTCTTCTCGTAAAGTTTTTCCAATACGTATTTGTCTTTACTCTACAACACTGTGTTTCCTAATAACGTGGTATTCTTACATATTCTTTCGAGACAAAACTCTCCTTTGCATTCTCTTTTGAGGCTACACGCTTAGACATACATGCAACAACAAAGCTTTTCGAGTTACAACGTGTTGTTTCCGAAAAAAAAAGATAATTTCGCACGATGCAGGATTTCCATAAAACGTGGTTTTCTGACAAATTTTGACGAAAGAAAATTCTCCTGTGGGTTCTCTTTTGAGGCTACACGTTTAGATGTACACGCCACACCAAATCTTTTTGAGATACAACGTGTTGTTTAGGAGATACAAGCTAATTTTTTTAGATGCGTTATTTCTTCTCGTAAAGTTTAAGTGTTTCCAATACGTATGTATTTGCCTTTACTCTGCAACACTGTATTTCTTTATAACGTGGTATTCTTACATATTCTTTCGAGAGAAAACTCTCCTGTGCGTTCTATTTGGAGGCTACACGCTTAGACATACATGCAACACCAAAGCTTTTCGAGTTACAACGTGTTGTTTAGGAAAAACAAGATAATTTCGCATGATGCGCGATTTCCTTAAAACTTGGTTTTCTGACAAATTTTGACAAAAGATAATTCTCCCGTGGGTTCTCTTTTGAGGGTACACATTTAGACATACAAGCCACACCAAATCCTTTCGAGTTATAACGTGTTGTTTAGGAGATACAAGCTAATTTTGTACTATGTGTTATTTCTACTCGTTAAGTTTAAGTGTTTCCAATAAGTATGTATTTGTCTTTACTCTGCAACACTGTATTTCCTTATAACGTGGTATTCCTACATATTCTTTCGGGAGAAAACTCTCCTGTGCGTTCTCTTTTGAGGCTACACGCTTAGACATACACGCAACACCAATGCTTTTCGAGTTACAACATGTTGTTTAGGAAATCAAGATAATTTCGCACGATGCGGGATTTCCTTAAAACGTGGTTTTTGACAAATTTTGACAAAAGAAAACTCTCCTGTGGGTTCTCTTTTGAGGCTACACGTTTAGACCTACACGCCACACCAAATCTTTTCGAGTTACAGCGTGTTGTTTAGGAGATACAAGCTAATTTTACATGATGCGTTATTTCTTCTCGTAAAGTGTTTCCCATAAGTACGTATTTGTCTTTACTCTGCAACACTTTATTTCCTTATAACATGGTTTTCTTACATATTCTTTTGAGAGAAAACTATCCTGTGCGTTCTCTTTGGAGGCTACACGCTTAGACATACACGCAACACCAAAGCTTTTCGAGTTACAACGTGTTGATTAGGAAAAACAAGATAATTACGCACGATGCGGGATTTCCTTAAAACGTGGTTTTCTGACAAATTTTGACGTTAGAAAATTCTCCTGTGGGTTCTCTTCTGAGGCTACACTTTCAGACGTACATGCCACACCAAATCTTTTTGAGTTACCACGTGTTGTTTCGGAGATACAAGCTAATTTTGTACCATGCGTTATTTCTTCTCATAATGTGTTTCCATTAAGTACGTATATGTCTTTACTCTGCAGCAATATATTTCCTTATAACGTGGCATTCTTACATATTCTTTCGAGAGAAAACTCTCCTGTGCATTCTCTTTTGAGGCTGCATGCTTAGACATACACGCAACACCAAAGCTTTTCTAGTTACAACGTGTTGTTTAGGAAAAACAAGATAATTTCGCACGATGCGGGATTTCCTTAAAACGTGGTTTTCTGACAAATTTTGACGAAAGAAAGTTCTCCTGTAGGTTCTCTTTTGAGGCTACACGTGTAGACGTACGAGCCACACCAAATATTTTTCAGTTACAACGTGTTGTTTAGGAGACACAAGCAAATATTGTATGATGCGTTATTTCTTCTCGTAAAGTGTTTCCAATACGTACATATTTGTCTTTACTCTGCAACACTGTATTTCCTTATAACATGGTATTCTTACATATTTTTTCGAGGGAAAACTCTCCTGTGCATTCTCTTTTGAGGCTACACGATTAGACAAACACGCAACACCAAAGCTTTTCGAGTTACAACGTGTTGTTTAGGAAAAAGAAGATGATTTCGCATGATGCGGGATTTCCTAAAAACCTGGTTTTCTGAAAAATTTTGACGAAAGAAAATTCTCCTGTGGGTTCACTTTTGAGGCTACATATTTAGACGTACACGTCACACCAAATCTTTTCGGGTTACATTGTATTGTTTAGGAGATACAAGCTAATTTTTTATAATGCGTTAATTCTCGTAAAGTGTTTCCAATACGTACGTATTTGTCTTTTCTGCAACACTGTATTTTCTTATAACGTGGTATTCTTACATATTCTTTCGAGAGAAAACTATCCTGTGCATTCCCTTTTGAGGCTAAACACTTAGACATACAGGCAACACCAAAGCTTTTTGAGTTACAACGTGTTGTTTATAAAAAACAAGATACTTTCGCACGATGCCGGATTTCCTTAAAACATGGTTTTCTGACAAATTTTGACGAAAGAAAATTATTCTGTTGGTTCTCTTTTGAGGCTTCACGTTTCGACGTGCACGTCACACCTAATCCTTTCGAGTTACCACGTGTTGTTTAGGACATACAAGCTAATTTTGTACGATGCTTTATTTCTTCTCGTAAATTGTTTCCAATACGTACGTATTTGTCTTTACTCTGCAACACTGTATTTCCTTATAACGTGGTATTCTTACACATTCTTTCGAGAGAAAACTATCCTGTGCGTTCCCTTTTGAGGCTACACACTTAGACATATAGGCAACACCAAAGCTTGTCAAGTTACAACGTGTTGTTTATGAAAAAGAAGATAATTTCGCACGATGCGGGATTTCCTTAAAACTTGGTGTTCTGACAAATTTTGACGAAACAAAATTCTCCTGTGGGTTCTCTTTTGAGGCTACACGTTTAGACGTGCACGCCACACCATATCCTTTTGAATTACCACGTGTTGTTTAGGAGATACAAGCTAATTTTGTACGATGCATTATTTATTCTCGTAAAGTGTTTCCAATATTTACGCATTTGTCTTTACTCTGCAACACTGTATTTCCTTATAACATTGTATTCTTACATGTTCTTTCGAAAGAAAACTCTCCGGTGCATTCTCTTTAGAGGCTACACGCTTAGACATACACACAACACCAAAGCTTTTCGAGTTACAACGTGTTGGTTAGGAAAAACAGGATAATTTTGCACGATGCGGGATATCCTTAAAACGTGGTTTTCTGACAAATTTTGACGAAAGAAAGTTCTCCTGTGCGTTGTCTTTTGAGGCTACAGGTTTAGACGTACACGCCACACCAAATCTTTTCGAGTTACAACTTGTTGTTTAAGAGATACAAGGAAATTTTGTTCGATGCGTTATTTCTTCTTGTAAAGTGTGTCCAATATGTACTTAATTGTCTTTACTCTGCAACACTGTATTTCCTTATAACGTGATATTCTTACATATTCTTTCGAGGAAAAACTCTCCTGTGCGTTCTCTTTTGGGCTACACGCTTAGACATACACGCAACACCAAAGCTTTTCAAGTTACAACGTGTTGTTTAGGAAAAACAAGATAATTTCGCACAATGCAGGACTTCCTTAAAACGTGGTTTTCTGAAAAAATTTTGACCAAAGAAAATTCTCCTGTGGGTTCTCTTTTGATGCTACACGTTTAGATGTAAACACCACACCAAATCTTTTCGAGTTACAACGTGTTGTTTATACCAAAGCTTTTCGAGTTACAACGTGTTGTTTAGGAAAAACAAGATAATTTCGCACGATGCGGGATTTCCTTAAAACGTGGTTTTCTGACATATTTTGACGAAAGAAAATTCTCCTGTGGGTTCTCTTTTGAGGCTACACGTTTCAACGTACACGCCACACAAAATCTTTTCGCGTTACAACGTGTTGTTTAGGAAATACAAGCTAATTTTGTACGATGTATCATTCCTTCTCGTAAAGTGTTTCCAATATGTATGTATCTGTCTTTACTCTGCAACACTGTATGTCCTTATAACGTGGTATTCTTACATATTCTTTCGAGAGAATACTCTCTTGTGCGTTCTCTTTTGAGGCTACACGCTTCGACATACATTCAAAACCAAAGCTTTTCGAGTTACAACGTGTTGTTTAGGAAAAACCAGATAATTTCACACGATGCCGGATTTCCTTAAAACGTGGTTTTCTGAAAAAATTTTGACGAAAGAAAATTCTCCTGTGGGTTCTCTTTTGAGTCTACACCTTTAGATGTAAACACCACACCAAATCCTTTCGAGTTACTACGTGTTGTTTAGGAGATACAAGCTAATTTTTTCCCATGCATTATTTCTTCTCGTAAAGTGTTTCAAATACGTACATAATTGTCTTTACTCTGTAACACTGTTTTTCCATATAACGTAGTATTCCTACATATTCTTTCGAGAGAAAACTCTCCTGTGCGTTCTCTTTTGAGGCTACATTCTTAGACATACACCCAATACCAAAGCTTTTTGAGTTACAACGTGTTGTTTAGGAAAAACAAGATAATTTCGCACGATGTGGGATTTCCTTAAAACGTGGTTTTCTGACAAATTTTGACCAAAGAAAATTCTACTGTGGGTTCTCTTATAAGGCTACACTTTTAGACGTACACGCCACACCAAATCTTTTCGAGTTACGACGTGTTGTTTAGGAGAAACAAGCTAATTTTGTACGATGCAATATTTCGTCTGGTAAAGTGTTTCCAATACATATGTAATTGTCTTTATTCTGCAACACTGTATTTCCTTATAACTTGGTATTCTTACATATTCTTTCGAGAGAAAACTCTCCTGTGCATTCTCTTTTGAGGCTACACGCTTAGACATACACGCTACACCAAAGCTTTTCGAGTTACAACTTGTTGTTTAGGAAAAACAAGATAATTTCGCACGATGCGGGATTTCCTTAAAATCTGGTTTTCTGACAAATTTTGACCAAAGAAAATTCTCCAGTGTATTCTCTTTAGATGCTACACGTTTAGAGGTACATGCCACACCAAATCTTTTCGAGTAACAACGTGCTTTTTAGTAAATACAAGCTAATTTTGTACGATGCATTATTTCTTCTCGTAAGTGTTTCCAATATGTACGCATCTGTCTTTACTCTGCAACACTGTATTTCCTTATAACGTGGTATTCTTTCATATTCTTTCTAGAGAAAACTCTCCTGTGCGTTCTCTTTTGAGGCTACACGCTTAGACATACACGCAGAACCAAAGCTATTTGAGTCACAACGTGTTGTTTAGGAAAAACAAGATAATTTCGCACGATGCGGGATTTCCTTAATACGTGGTTTTCTGACAAATTTTGACGAAAGAAAATTCTCCTGTGGGTTCTCTTTTGAGGCTACACGCCACACCAAATCTTTTCGAGTTACAACGCGTTGTTTAGGAGATACAAGCTAATTTTGTACGATGCGTTATTTCTTCTCGTAAAGTGTTTCCAATACGTACGTATTTGTCTTTACTCTGCAACACTGTATTTCCTTATAACGTGGTATTCTTATATATTCTTTCGAGAGAAAACTCTCCTGTGCTTTCTCTTTGAGCCCACACGTTTAGACATACACGCAACACCAAAGCTTTTCGAGTTAAAACGTGTTGTTAGGGAAACACAAGATAATTTCGCACGATGCGGGATTTCCTTAAAACGTGGTTTTCTGACAAATTTTGACGAAAGAAAATTCTCCTGTGGGTTCTCTTTTGAGGCTACACATTTCAACGTACACGCCACACCAAATCTTTTCGAGTTACAGCGTGTTGTTTAGGAAATACAAGCTAATTTTGTACGATGTATTATTCCTTCTCGTAAAGTGTTTCCAATACGTATGTATCTCTCTTTACTCTGCAACACTGTATTTCCTTATAACGTGGTATTCTTACATATTCTTTCGAGAGAATACTCTACTGTGCATTCTCTTTTGAGGCTACACGCAACACCAAAGCTTTTCGAGTTACAACGTGTTGTTTAGCAAAAACAAAATAATTTCGCACGATGCGGGATTTCCTTAAAACGTGGTTTTCTGAAAAAATTTTGATGAAAGAAAATACTCCTGTGGGTTCTCTTTTGAGGCTACACGTTTAGATGTAAACACCACATCAAATCCTTTTGAGTCACAACGTGTTGTTTAGGAGATACAAGCTAATTTTATACCATGCGTTATTTGTTCTCTTAAAGTGTTTCCAATACGTACATATTTGTCTTTACTCTGCAACACTGTATTTCCATATATCGTGGTTTTCTTACATATTGTATTTCCTTATAACGTGGTATTCTTATATAATCTTTCGAGAGAAACCTCTCCTGTGCGTTCTCTTTTGAGGCTACATGCTTAGACATACACGCAACACCAAAGTTTGTCGAGTTACAACGTGTTGTTTTGGAAAAACAAAATAATTTCGCACGATGCGGGATTTCCTTAAAACGTGGTTGTCTGACAAATTTTGACGAAAGAAAATTCTCCTGTGGGTTCTCTTTTGAGGCTACATGTTTAGACGTACACGCCACATGAAATCTTTTCCAGTTACAACGTGTTGTTTAGGAGATACAAGCTAATTTTGTAGATGCATTATTTCTTCTCGTTAAGTGTTTCCAATACGTATGTATTTGTCTTTACTCTGCAACACTGTATTACCTTATAACGTGGTATTCTTACATATTCTTTCGAGAGAAAACTCTCCTGTGCATTCTCTTTAGAGGCCACACGTTTAGACATACACGCAACCCAAAAGCAGATTTGGAGATACAAGCTAATATTGTACGATGCGTTGTTTCTTCTCGTTAAGTGTTTTCAATACGTACGTATTTGTCTTTACTCTGCAAAATTGTACTTCCTTATAACGGGGTATTCTACAATATTCTTTCGAGAGAAAACTCTCCTGTGCCTTCTCTTTTGAGGCTACACACTTAGACATACACGCAACATGAAAGCTTTTCGACTTACAACGTGTTGTTTAGGAAAAACAAGATAATTTCGCACGATGCGGGATTTCCTTAAAACGTGATTTTCTGAAAAATTTTGACGAAAGAAAATTCTCCTTTTGGTTCTCTTTAGATGCTACATGTTAAGACGTACACGCCAAAACAATTCTTTTCGAGATACAACATGTAGTTTTGGAGATACAAGCTAATTTTATACTATGCGTTATTTCTTCTCGTAAAGAGTTTCCAATGCGTACGTATATGTCTTTACTCTGCAAAACTGTATTTCCTTATGAAGTGGAATTCTTACATATCCTTTCGAGAGAAAACTGTCCTGTGCCTTCTCTTTTGAGGCTACACACTTAGACATACACGCAACATGAAAGCTTTTCGACTTACAACGTGTTGTTTAGGAAAAACAAGATAATTTCGCACGATGCGGGATTTCCTTAAAACGTGATTTTCTGAAAAATTTTGATGAAAGAAAATTCTCCTATGGGATCTCTTCTGAGGCTACACCTTTAGACATACATGCCACACCAATTCTTTTCGAGTTACAACGTGTTGTTTAGGAGATACAAGCTAATTTTGTACGATGCATTATTTCTTCTCATAAAGTGTTTCCAATACTTATGTATTTGTCTTTACTCTGCAACATTCGGTATTTCTTCTCGCATGGTAAAAAATTAGCTTGTATCTCCTAAACAACACGTTGTAACTCGAAAAGATTTGTTGTGGCATTTACATCTAAACGTGTAGCCTCAAAAGTGAACCCACAGTAGAATTTTCTTTCGTCAAAATTTTCCAGAAAACCACGTTTTATGGAAATCCCGCATCGTGCGAAATTATCTTGTTTTTCCTAAACAATACCTTGTACCTCGAAAAGTTTTGGTGTTGCGTGTATGTCTAAGCGTGTAGCCTCAAAAGAGAACGCATAGGAGAGTTTTCTCTCGAAAGAATATATAAGAATACCACGTTATATGGAAATACAGTGTTGCAGAGTAAAGACAAATATGTACGTATGGAAACACTTTACGAGAGGAAAAAACTCATGGTAAAAAATTAGCTTGTACCTCCTCAACAACACGTTGTAACTCGAAAAGATTTGGTGTGGTGTTTACATCTAAACGTGTAGCCTCAAAAGAGAACCCACAGGAGAATTTTCTTTCGTCAAAATTTGTCAGAAAACCACCTTTTAAGGAAATCCCGCATCGTGCAAAATTATCTTGTTTTTCCTAAACAACACGTTGTAACTCAAAAAGCTTTTGTGTTGCGTGTATGTCTAAGCGTGTAGCCTCAGAAGAGAACACACAGAAGAGTTTTCTCTTGAAAGAATATGTAAGAATACCACGTTATAAGGAAATACAGTGTTGCAGAGTAAAGACAAATAGGTACTTATTGGAAACACTTTACGAGAAGAAATAATGTATCGTACAAAATTAGCTTGTATCTCCTAAACAACACGTTGTAACTCGAAAAGATTTGGTGTGGCGTGTACGTCTAAACATGTAGCCCCAAAAGGGAACCCACAGGAGAATTTTCTTTCGTCAAAATTTGTCAGAAAACCACGTTTTAAGGAAATCCCTCATCGTGCGAAATTATCTTGTTTTTCCTAAACAACACGTTGTTACTCGAAAAGCTTTGGTGTTGCGTGTATGTCTAAGCGTGTAGCCTCAAAAGAGAATGCACAGGAGAGTTTTCTCTCGAAAGAATATGTAAGAATACCACGTTATTTGGAAATACAGTGTTGCAGAGTAAAGACCAATATGTATATATTGGAAACACTTTATGAGAAGAAATAACGCATGGTAAAAAATTAGCTTGTATCTCCTAAACAACACGTTGTAACTCGAAAAGGTTTGGTGTGGTGTTTACATCTAAACGTGTAGCCTCAAAAGAGAACCCACAGGAGAATTTTCTTTCGTCAAAATTTTTTGAGAAAACCACGTTTTAAGGAAATCCTGCATCATGCGAAATTATCTTGTTTTTCCTAAACATCACGTTGAAGAAAATTCTCCCCTGGGCTCTCTTTTGAGACTACACGTTAAGTCGTACACGCCACACCAATTCTTTTCGAGTTACAACGTGTAGTTTTGGAGATACAAGCTAATTTTGTACTATGCGTTATTTCTTCTCGTAAAGAGTTTCCAATACGTATGTATATGTCTTTACTCTGCAAAACTGTATTTCCTTATGAAGTGGTATTCTTACATATTCTACGAGAGAAAACTCTCCTGTGCCTTCTCTTTTGAGGCTACGTACTTAGACATACACGCAACATGAAAGCTTTTCGACTTACAACGTGTTGTTTAGGAAAAAAAAGATAATTTCGCACGATGCGGGATTTCCTTAAAACGTGATTTTCTGAAAAATTTTGACGAAAGAAAATTCTCCTTTTGGTTCTCTTTAGATGCTACATGTTAAGACGTACACGCCACAACAATTCTTTTCGAGTTACAACGTGTAGTTTTGGAGATACAAGCTAATTTTGTACGATGAGTTATTTTTTCTCGTAATGTGTTTTCAATACGTACGTATTTGTCTTTACTCTGCAAAATTGTATTTCCTTATAACGTGGTATTCTACAATATTCTTTCGACAGAAAACTCTCCTGTGCCTTCTGTTTTGAGGCTACACACTTAGACATTCACGCAACACGAAAGCTTTTCGAGTTACAACGTGTTGTTTAGGAAAACAAGATAATTTCGCACGATGCGGGATTTCCTTAAAACGTGATTTTCTGAAAAATTTTGACGAAAGAAAATTCTCCTTTGGGTTCTCTTTTGAGACTACACGTTAAGACAAACACGCCACACCAATTCTTTTCGAGTTACAACGTGTAGTTTTGGAGATACAAGCTAATTTTGTACTATGCGTTATTTCTTCTCGTAAAGAGTTTCCAATGCGTACGTATATGTCTTTACTCTGCAAAACTGTATTTCCTTATGAAGTGGTATTCTTACATATTCTTTCGAGAGAAAACTGTCCTGTGCCTTCTCTTTTGAGGCTACACACTTAGTCATACACGCAAAATGAAAGCTTTTCGACTTACAACGTGTTGTTTAGGAAAAACAAGATAATTTCGCACGATACGGGATTTCCTTAAATCGTGATTTTCTGAAAAATTTTGACGAAAGAAAATTCTCCTTTTGGTTCTCTTTAGATGCTACATGTTAAGACGTACATGCCACAACAATTCTTTTCGAGTTACAACGTGTAGTTTTGGAGGTACAAGCTAATTTTGTACGATGCATTGTTTCTTCTCGTAAAGTGTTTTCAATACATACGTATTTGTCTTTACTCTGCAAAATTGTACTTCCTTATAACGTGGTATTCTACAATATTCTTTCGAGAGAAAACTCTCCTGTGCCTTCTCTTTTGAGGCTACACACTTAGACATACACGCAACATGAAAGCTTTTCGACTTACAACGTGTTGTTTAGGAAAAACAAGATAATTTTGCACCATGCGGGATTTCCTTAAAACGTGATTTTCTGAAAAATTTTGACGAAAGAAAATTGTCCTTTTGGTTCTCTTTAGATGCCACATGTTAAGACATACACGCCATAACAATTCTTTTCGAGATACAATACTTAGTTTTGGAGATACAAGCTAATTTTGTACTATGCGTTATTTCTTCTCGTAAAGAGTTTCCAATGCGTACGTATATGTCTTTACTCTGCAAAACTGTATTTCCTTATGAAGTGGTATTCTTACATATTCTTTCGAGAGAAAACTGTCCTGTGCCTTCTCTTTTGAGGCTACACACTTAGACATACACGCAACATGAAAGCTTTTCGACTTACAACGTGTTGTTTAGGAAAAAAAAGATAATTTCGCACGATGCGGGATTTCCTTAAAACGTGATTTTCTGAAAAATTTTGACGAAAGAAAATTCTTCTTTTGGTTCTCTTTAGATGCTACATGTTAAGACGTACATGCCACAACAATTCTTTTCGAGTTACAACGTGTAGTTTGGAGAAACAAGCTAATTTTGTACGATGCGTTATTTCTTCTCATAAAGAGTTTCCAATACGATCGTATATGTCTCTACTCTGCAAAACTGTATTTCCTTATGAAGTGGTATTCTTACATATTCTTTCAAGAGAAAACTCTCCTGTGCCTTCTCTTTTGAGGCTACACACTTAGACATACACGCAACATGAAAGCTTTTCGACTTACAACGTGTTGTTTAGGAAAAACAAGATAATTTCGCACGATGCGGGATTTCCTTAAAACGTGATTTTCTGAAAAATTTTGACGAAAGAAAATTCTCCTTTTGGTTCTCTTTAGATGCTACATGTTAAGAAGTACACGCCACAACAATTCTTTTCGAGTTACAACGTGTAGTTTGGAGAAACAAGCTAATTTTGTACGATGCGTTATTTCTTCTCGTAAAGAGTTTCCAATACATACGTATATGTCTTTACTCTGCAAAACTGTATTTCCTTATGAAGTGGTATTCTTACATATTCTTTCGAGAGAAAACTCTCCTGTGCCTTCTCTTTTGAGGCTACACACTTAGACATACACGCAACACGAAAGCTTTTCGACTTACAACGTGTTGTTTAGGAAAAACAAGATAATTTCGCACGATGCGGGATTTCCTTAAAACGTGATTTTCTGAAAAATTTTGACGAAAGAAAATTCTCCTTTTGGTTCTCTTTAGATGCTACATGTTAAGACGTACACGCCACAACAATTCTTTTCGAGTTACAACGTGTAGTTTTGGAGATACAAGCTAATTTTGTACGATGCGTTATTTCTTCTCGTAAAGAGTTTCCAATACGTACATATATGTCTTTACTCTGCAAAACTGTATTTCCTTATGAAGTGGTATTCTTACATATTCTTTCGAGAGAAAACTGTCCTGTGCCTGCTCTTTTGAGGCTACACACTTAGACATACACGCAACATGAAAGCTTTTCGACTTACAACGTGTTGTTTAGGAAAAAAAAGATAATTTCGCACGATGCGGGATTTCCTAAAAACGTGATTTTCTGAAAAATTTTGACGAAAGAAAATTCTTCATTTGGTTCTCTTTAGATGGTACATGTTAAGACGTACACGCCACAACAATTCTTTTCGAGTTACAACGTGTAGTTTGGAGAAACAAGCTAATTTTGTACGATGCGTTATTTCTTCTCGTAAAGAGTTTCCAATACGTATGTATATGTCTTTACTCTGCAAAACTGTATTTCCTTATGAAGTGGTATTCTTACATATTCTTTTGAGAGAAAACTCTCCTGTGCCTTCTCTTTTGAGGCTACACACTTAGACATGTACGCAAAATGAAAGCTTTTCGACTTACAACGTGTTGTTTAGGAAAAACAAGATAATTTCGCACGATGCGGGATTTCCTTAAATCGTGATTTTCTGAAAAATTTTGACGAAAGAAAATTCTCCTTTTGGTTCTCTTTAGATGCTACATGTTCAGACGTACATGACACAACAATTCTTTTCGAGTTACAACGTGTAGTTTTGGAGATACATGCTAATTTTGTACGATGCTTTGTTTCTTCTCGTAAAGTGTTTTCAATACGTACGTATTTGTCTTTAATCTGCAAAATTGTACTTCCTTATAACGGGGTATTCTACTATATTCTTTCGAGAGAAAACTCTCCTGTCGCTTCTCTTTTGAGGCTACACACTTAGACATACACGCAACATGAAAGCTTTTCGACTTACAACGTGTTGTTTAGGAAAAAAAAAGATAATTTCGCACGATGCGGGATTTCCTTAAAACGTGATTTTCTGAAAAATTTTGACGAAAGAAAATTCTCCTTTTGGTTCTCTTTAGATGCCACATGTTAAGACATACACGCCATAACAATTCTTTTCGAGATACAATATGTAGTTTTGGAGATACAAGCTAATTTTGTACTATGCGTTATTTCTTCTCGTAAAGAGTTTCCAATGCGTACGTATATGTCTTTACTCTGCAAAACTGTATTTCCTTATGAAGTGGTATTCTTACATATCCTTTCGAGAGAAAACTGTTCTCTGCCTTCTCTTTTGAGGTTACACACTTAGACATACACGCAACATGAAAGCTTTTCGACTTACAACGTGTTGTTTAGGAAAAACAAGATAATTTCGCATGATGCGGGATTTCCTTAAAACGTGATTTTCTGAAAAATTTTGAC
Organism: Apodemus sylvaticus; assembly: GCF_947179515.1. Classification (NCBI taxonomy): domain Eukaryota; kingdom Metazoa; phylum Chordata; class Mammalia; order Rodentia; family Muridae; genus Apodemus; species Apodemus sylvaticus. The sequence continues at coordinate 475,431 of NW_026263073.1, read as the reverse complement.
GAAAGAAAATTCTCCTTTTGGTTCTCTTTAGATGCTACATGTTAAGACGTACACGCCACAACAATTCATTTCGAGTTACAACGTGTAGTTTTGGAGATACAAGCTAATTTTTTACTATGCGTTATTTCTTCTCGTTAAGAGTTTCCAATACATACGTATATGTCTTTACTCTGCAAAACTGTATTTCCTTATGAAGTGGTATTCTTACATATCCTTTCGAGAGAAAACTCTCCTGTGCCTTCTCTTTTGAGGCTACACACTTAGACATACACGCAACATGAAAGCTTTTTGACTTACAACGTGTTGTTTAGGAAAAACAAGATAATTTCTCATGATGCGGGATTTCTTTAAAACGTGATTTTCTGAAAAATTTTGACGAAAGAAAATTCTCCTTTTGGTTCTCTTTAGATGCTACATGTTAAGACGTACACGCCACAACAATTCTTTTCGAGTTACAACGTGTAGTTTTGGAGATACAAGCTAATTTTGTACGATGAGTTATTTTTTCTCGTAATGTGTTTTCAATATGTACGTATTTGTCTTTGCTCTGCAAAACTGTATTTCCTTATGAAGTGGTATTCTTACATATCCTTTCGAGAGAAAACTGTTCTCTGCCTTCTCTTTTGAGGTTACACACTTAGACATACACGCAACATGAAAGCTTTTCGACTTACAACGTGTTGTTTAGGAAAAACAAGATAATTTCGCATGATGCGGGATTTCCTTAAAACGTGATTTTCTGAAAAATTTTGACGAAAGAAAATTCTCCTTTTGGTTCTCTTTAGATGCTACATGTTAAGACGTACACGCCACAACAATTCATTTCGAGTTACAACGTGTAGTTTTGGAGATACAAGCTAATTTTTTACTATGCGTTATTTCTTCTCGTTAAGAGTTTCCAATACATACGTATATGTCTTTACTCTGCAAAACTGTATTTCCTTATGAAGTGGTATTCTTACATATCCTTTCGAGAGAAAACTCTCCTGTGCCTTCTCTTTTGAGGCTACACACTTAGACATATACGCAACATGAAAGCTTTTTGACTTACAACGTGTTGTTTAGGAAAAACAAGATAATTTCGCACGATGCGGGATTTCTTTAAAACGTGATTTTCTGAAAAATTTTGACGAAAGAAAATTCTCCTTTTGGTTCTCTTTAGATGCTACATGTTAAGACGTACACGCCACAACAATTCTTTTCGAGTTACAACGTGTAGTTTTGGAGATACAAGCTAATTTTGTACGATGAGTTATTTTTTCTCGTAATGTGTTTTCAATATGTACGTATTTGTCTTTGCTCTGCAAAATTGTATTTCCTTATAACGTGGTATTCTATAATATTCTTTCGACAGAAAACTCTCCTGTGCCTTCTGTTTTGAGGCTACACACTTAGACATTCACGCAACATGAAAGCTTTTCGAGTTACAACGTGTTGTTTAGGAAAAACAAAAAAATTTCGCACGATGCGGGATTTCCTTAAAACGTGATTTTCTGAAAAATTTTGACGAAAGAAAATTCTCCTTTTTGTTCTCTTTAGATGCTACATGTTAAGACGTACACGCCACAACAATTCTTTTCGAGTTACAACGTGTAGATTTGGATACAAGCTAATTTTGTACGATGCGTTATTTCTTCTCGTAATGTGTTTTCAATATGTACGTATTTGTCTTTACTCTGCAAAATTGTATTTCCTTATAACGTGGTATTCTACAATATTCTTCCGACAGAAAACTCTCCTGTGCCTTCTGTTTTGAGGCTACACACTTAGACATTCACGCAACACGAAAGCTTTTCGAGTTACAACGTGTTGTTTAGGAAAAACAAGATAATTTCGCACGATGCGGGATTTCCTTAAAACGTGATTTTCTGAAAAATTTTGACGAAAGAAAATTCTCCTTTGGGCTCTCTTTTGAGACTACACGTTAAGACGTACATGCCACACCAATTCTTTTCGAGTTACAACGTGTAGTTTTGGAGATACAAGCTAATTTTGTACTATGCGTTATTTCTTCTCGTAAAGAGTTTCCAATGCGTACGTATATGTCTTTACTCTGCAAAACTGTATTTCCTTATGAAGTGGTATTCTTACATATTCTTTCAAGAGAAAACTCTCCTGTGCCTTCTCTTTTGAGGCTACACACTTAGACATACACGCAACATGAAAGCTTTTCGACTTACAACGTGTTGTTTAGGAAAAACAAGATAATTTCGCACGATGCGGGATTTCCTTACATCGTGATTTTCTGAAAAATTTTGACGAAAGAAAATTCTCCTTTTGGTTCTCTTTAGATGCTACATGTTCAGACGTACATGCCACAACAATTCTTTTCGAGTTACAACGTGTAGTTTTGGAGATACAAGCTAATTTTGTACGATGCGTTGTTTCTTCTCGTAAAGTGTTTTCAATACGTACGTATTTGTCTTTACTCTGCAAAATTGTACTTCCTTATAACGTGGTATTCTCCAATCTTCTTTCGAGAGAAAACTCTCCTGTGCCTTCTATTTTGAGGCTACACACTTAGACATACACGCAACATGAAAGCTTTTCGACTTACAACGTGTTGTTTAGGAAAAACAAGATAATTTCGCACGATGCGGGATTTCCTTAAAAAGTGATTTTCTGAAAAATTTTGACGAAAGAAAATTCTCCTTTGGGCTCTCTTTTGAGACTACACGTTAAGACGTACACACCACACCAATTCTTTTCGAGTTACAACGTGTAGTTTTGGAGATACAAGCTAATTTTTTACTATGCGTTATTTCTTCTCGTAAAGAGTTTCCAATACGTATGTATATGTCTTTACTCTGCAAAAGTGTATTTCCTTATGAAGTGGTAATCTTATATATTCTTTCGAGAGAAAACTCTCCTGTGCCTTCTCTTTTGAGGCTACACACTTAGACATACACGCAACAGGAAAGCTTTTCGAGTTACAACGTGTTGTTTAGGAAAAACAAGATAATTTCGCACGATGCGGGATTTCCTTAAAACGTGATTTTCTGAAAAATTTTGACGAAAGAAAATTCTCCTCTGGGCTCCCTTTTGAGACTACACGTTAAGTCGTACACGCCACACCAATTCTTTTCGAGTTACAACGTGTAGTTTTGGAGATACAAGCTAATTTTGTACGATGCGTTATTTCTTCTCGTAAAGAGTTTCCAATACGTACGTATATGTCTTTACTCTGCAAAACTGTATTTCCTTATGAAGTGGTATTCTTACATATTCTACGAGAGAAAACTCTCCTGTGCCTTCTCTTTTGAGGCTACATACTTAGACATACACGCAACATGAAAGCTTTTCGACTTACAACGTGTTGTTTAGGAAAAACAAGATAATTTCGCACGATGCGGGATTTCCTTAAAACGTGATTTTCTGAAAAATTTTGACGAAAGAAAATTCTCCTTTTGGTTCTCTTTAGATGCTACATGTTAAGACGTACATGCCACAACAATTCTTTTCGAGTTACAACGTGAGGTTTGGAGATACAAGCTAATTTTGTACGATGCGTTATTTCTTCTCGTAATGTGTTTTCAATACGTACGTATTTGTCTTTACTCTGCAAAATTGTATTTCCTTATAACGTGGTATTCTACAATATTCTTTTGACAGAAAACTCTCCTGTGCCTTCTGTTTTGAGGCTACACACTTATACATTCACGTAACACGAAAGCTTTTCGAGTTACAACGTGTTGTTTAGGAAAAACAAGATAATTTCGCACGATGCGGGATTTCCTTAAAACGTGATTTTCCGAAAAATTTTGACGAAAGAAAATTCTGCTTTGGGCTCTCTTTTGAGACTACACGTTAAGACGTACATGCCACACCAATTCTTTTCGAGTTACAACGTGTAGTTTTGGAGATACAAGCTAATTTTGTACTATGCGTTATTTCTTCTCGTAAATAGTTTCCAATTCGTACGTATATGTCTTTACTCTGCAAAACTGTATTTCCTTATGAAGTGGTATTCTTACATATTCTTTCGAGAGAAAACTGTCCTGTGCCTTCTCTTTTGAGGCTACACACTTAGACATACACGCAACATGAAAGCTTTTCGACTTACAATGTGTTGTTTAGGAAAAACAAGATAATTTCGCACGATGCGGGATTTCCTTAAAACGTGATTTTCTGAAAAATTTTGACGAAAGAAAATTCTCCTTTTGGTTCTCTTTAGATGCTACATGTTAAGACATACACGCCACAACAATTCTTTTCGAGTTACAACGTGTAGTTTTGGAGATACAAGCTAATTTTGTACGATGCGTTATTTCTTCTCGTAATGTGTTTTCAATATGTATGTATTTGTCTTTACTCTGCAAAATTGTATTTCCTTATAACGTGGTATTCTACAATATTCTTTCGACAGAAAACTCTCCTGTGCCTTCTGTTTTGAGGCTACACACTTAGACATTCACGCAACACGAAAGCTTTTCGAGTTACAACGTGTTGTTTAGGAAAAACAAGAAAATTTCGCACGATACGGGATTTCCTTAAAACGTGATTTTCTGAAAAATTTTGACGAAAGAAAATTCTCCTTTTTGTTCTCTTTAGATGCTACATGTTAAGACGTACACGCCACAACAATTCTTTTCGAGTTACAACGTGTAGATTTGGATATACAAGCTAATTTTGTACGATGCGTTATTTCTTCTCGTAATGTGTTTTCAATACATACGTATTTGTCTTTACTCTGCAAAATTGTATTTCCTTATAACGTGGTATTCTACAATATTCTTTCGACAGAAAACTCTCCTGTGCCTTCTCTTTTGAGGCTACACACTTAGACATTCACGCAACACGAAAGCTTTTCGAGTTACAACGTGTTGTTTAGGAAAAACAAGATAATTTCGCACGATGCGGGATTTCCTTAAAACGTGATTTTCTGAAAAATTTTGACGAAAGAAAATTCTCCTTTGGGCTCTCTTTTGAGACTACACGTTAAGACGTACACGCCACACCAATTCTTTTCGAGTTACAACGTGTAGTTTTGGAGATACAAGCTAATTTTGTACTATGCGTTATTTCTTCTCGTAAAGAGTTTCCAATGCGTACGTATATGTCTTTACTCTGCAAAACTGTATTTCCTTATGAAGTGGTATTCTTACATATTCTTTCGAGAGAAAACTGTCCTGTGCCTTCTCTTTTGAGGCTACACACTTAGACATACACGCAACATGAAAGCTTTTCGACTTACAACGTGTTGTTTAGGAAAAACAAGATAATTTCGCACGATGCGGGATTTCCTTACATCGTGATTTTCTGAAAAATTTTGACGAAAGAAAATTCTCCTTTTGGTTCTCTTTAGATGCTACATGTTCAGACGTACATGCCACAACAATTCTTTTCGAGTTACAACGTGTAGTTTTGGAGATACAAGCTAATTTTTTACGATGCGTTGTTTCTTCTCGTAAAGTGTTTTCAATATGTACGTATTTGTCTTTACTCTGCAAAATTGTACTTCCTTATAACGTGGTATTCTACAATATTCTTTCGAGAGAAAACTCTCCTGTGCCTTCTATTTTGAGGCTACACACTTAGACATACACGCAACATGAAAGCTTTTCGACTTACAACGTGTTGTTTAGGAAAAACAAGATAATTTCGCACGATGCGGGATTTCCTTAAAAAGTGATTTTCTGAAAAATTTTGACGAAAAAAAATTCTCCTTTGGGCTCTCTTTTGAGACTACACGTTAAGGCATACACGCCACACCAATTCTTTTCGAGTTACAACGTGTAGTTTTGGAGATAGAAGCTAATTTTTTACTATGCGTTATTTCTTCTCGTAAAGAGTTTCCAATACGTATGTATATGTCTTTACTCTGCAAAACTGTATTTCCTTATGAAGTGGTATTCTTATATATTCTTTCGAGAGAAAACTCACCTGTGCCTTCTCTTTTGAGGCTACACACTTAGACATACACGCAACAGGAAAGCTTTTCGAGTTACAACGTGTTGTTTAGGAAAAACAAGATAATTTCGCACGATGCGGGATTTCCTTAAAACGTGATTTTCTGAAAAATTTTGACGAAAGAAAATTCTCCTCTGGGCTCTCTTTTGAGACTACACGTTAAGTCGTACACGCCACACCAATTCTTTTCGAGTTACAACGTGTAGTTTTGGAGATACAAGCTAATTTTGTACGATGCGTTATTTCTTCTCGTAAAGAGTTTCCAATACGTACGTATATGTCTTTACTCTGCAAAACTGTATTTCCTTATGAAGTGGTATTCTTACATATTCTACGAGAGAAAACTCTCCTGTGCCTTCTCTTTTGAGGCTACATACTTAGACATACACGCAACATGAAAGCTTTTCGACTTACAACGTGTTGTTTAGGAAAAACAAGATAATTTCGCACGATGCGGGATTTCCTTAAAACGTGATTTTCTGAAAAATTTTGACGAAAGAAAATTCTCCTTTTGGTTCTCTTTAGATGCTACATGTTAAGACGTACATGCCACAACAATTCTTTTCGAGTTACAACGTGAGGTTTGGAGATACAAGCTAATTTTGTACGATGCGTTATTTCTTCTCGTAATGTGTTTTCAATACGTACGTATTTGTCTTTACTCTGCAAAATTGTATTTCCTTATAACGTGGTATTCTACAATATTCTTTTGACAGAAAACTCTCCTGTGCCTTCTTTTTTGAGGCTACACACTTAGACATTCACGTAACACGAAAGCTTTTCGAGTTACAACGTGTTGTTTAGGAAAAACAAGATAATTTCGCACGATGCGGGATTTCCTTAAAACGTGATTTTCCGAAAAATTTTGACGAAAGAAAAATCTGCTTTGGGCTCTCTTTTGAGACTACACGTTAAGATGTACATGCCACACCAATTCTTTTCGAGTTACAACGTGTAGTTTTGGAGATACAAGCTAATTTTGTACTATGCGTTATTTCTTCTCGTAAAGAGTTTCCAATGCGTACGTATATGTCTTTACTCTGCAAAACTGTATTTCCTTATGAAGTGGTATTCTTACATATTCTTTCGAGAGAAAACTGTCCTGTGCCTTCTCTTTTGAGGCTACACACTTAGACATACACGCAACATGAAAGCTTTTCGACTTACAATGTGTTGTTTAGGAAAAACAAGATAATTTCGCACGATGCGGGATTTCCTTAAAACGTGATTTTCTGAAAAATTTGACGAAAGAAAATTCTCCTTTTGGTTCTCTATAGATGCTACATGTTAAGACGTACACGCCACAACAATTCTTTTCGAGTTACAACGTGTAGTTTTGGAGATACAAGCTAATTTTGTACGATGCGTTATTTCTTTCTTAATGTGTTTTCTATATGTACGTATTTGTCTTTACTCTGCAAAATTGTATTTCCTTATAACGTGGTATTCTACAATATTCTTTCGACAAAAAACTCTCCTGTGCCTTCTGTTTTGATGCTACACACTTAGACATACACGCAACACGAAAGCTTTTCGAGTTACAACGTGTTGTTTAGGAAAAACAAGATAATTTCGCACGATGCGGGATTTCCTTAAAACGTTATTTTCTGAAAAATTTTGACGAAAGAAAATTCTCCTTTGGGCTCTCTTTTGAGACTACACGTTAAGACGTACACTCCACACCAATTCTTTTCGAGTTACAGCGTGTAGTTTTGGAGATACAAGCCTATTTTTTACTATGCGTTATTTCTTCTCGTAAAGAGTTTCCAATGCGTATGTATATGTCTTTACTCTGCAAAACTGTATTTCCTTATGAAGTGGTATTCTTACATATTCTTTCGAGATAAAACTGTCCTGTGCCTTCTCTTTTGAGGCTACACACTTAGACATGCAAGCAACATGAAAGCTTTTCGACTTACAACGTGTTGTTTAGGAAAAACAATATAATTTCGCATGATGCGGGATTTCCTTAAATCGTGATTTTCTGAAAAATTTTGACGAAAGAAAATTCTTTTTTGGTTCCCTTTAGATGCTACATGTTCAGACGTACATGCCACAACAATTCTTTTCGAGTTACAACGTGTAGTTTTGGAGATACATGCTAATTTCGTACGATGCGTTGTTTCTTCTTGTAAAGTGTTTTCAATACGTACGTATTTGTCTTTACTCTGCAAAATTGTACTTCCTTATAACGTGGTATTCTACAATATTCTTTCGAGAGAAAGCTCTCCTGTGCCTTCTGTTTTGAGGCTACACACTTAGACATACACGCAAAACGAAAGCTTTTCGAGTTACAACGTGTTGTTTAGGAAAAACAAGATAATTTCGCACGATGCGGGATTTCCTTAAAACGTGATTTTCTGAAAAATTTTGACGAAAGAAAATTCTCAAATCTTTTCGAGTTACAACGTGTTGTTTAGGAGATACAAGCTAATTTTTCAAGATACGTTATTTCTCTCATAAAGTGTTTCCAATACTTACGTATTTGTCTTTACTCTGCAACACTGTATTTCCTTATAACATGGTATTCTTACATATTCTTTCGAGAGAAAACTCTCCTGTGCGTTCTCTTTTGGGGCTACATGCTTAGACATACACCCAACACCAAAGCTTTTTGAGTTACAACGTGTTGTTTAGGAAGAACAAGATAATTTCTCACGATGTGGGATTTCCTTAAAACGTGGTTTTCTGACAAATTTAGACGAAAGAAAATTGTCCTGTGGGTTCTCTTTTGAGGCTACACGTTTAGACGTACAGGCCACACCAAATCTTTTCGAGATACCACGTGTTGTTTAGGAGATACAAGCTAATTTTGTACGATGCTTTATTTCATCTCGTAAAGTTTAAGGGTTTCCAATACATACATATTTGTCTTTACTCTGCAACACTGTATTTCCTTATAACGTGGTATTCTTACATATTCTTTCGAGAGAAAACTATCCTGTGCGTTCTCTTTGGAGGCTACATGCTTAGACATACACGCAACACCAAAGCTTTTTGAGTTACAACGTGTTGATTAGGAAAAAGAAGATAATTTCGCACGATGCGGTATTTCCTTATAACGTGATTTTCTGACAAATTTTGACATAAGAAAATTCTCCTGAGGGTTGTCTTTTGAGGCTACACATTTAGACTACACGCCACACCAAATCTTTTTGAGTTACCTCGTGTTGTTTAGTAGATACAAGATAATTTTGTACCATGCGTTATTTCGTCTCATAATATGTTTCCAATACGTATGTATTTGTCTTTACTCTGCAGCAATATATTTCCTTATAACGTGGTATTCTTACATATTCTTTCAAGAGAAAACTCTCCTGTGCATTCTCTTTGGGGCTACACGCTTAGACATACACCCAACACCAAAGCTTTTCGAGTTACAATGTTTTGTTTATGAAAAACAAGATAATTGCGCACGATGCGGGATTTCCTTAAAACGTGGTTTTCTGAAAAATTTTGACGAAAGAAAATTCTCCTGTGGGTTCTCTTTTGAGGCTACACGTTTAGAGCTACACGCCACACCAAATCTTTTCGAGTTACAACGTGTTGTTTAGGATATACAAGCTAATTTTGTACGATGCGTTATTTCTTCTCCTAAAGTGTTTCCAATACGTACGTATTTGTCTTTACAACAGTTTATTTCCTTATAACATGGTATTCGTACATATTCTTTCGAGAGAAAACTCTCCTTTGCATTCTCTTTTGAGGATACACGCTTAGACATACACGCAACACCAAAGCATTTTGAGTTAGAACATGTTGTTTACGAAAAACAAGATAATTTCGAAGGATGCGGGAATTCCTTAAAACGTGGTTTTCTGACAAATTTTGACGAAAGAAAATTCTTCTGAGGGTTTTCATTTGCGGCTACACGTTGAGACGTACACGCCACACCAAATCTTTTTGAGTTACAACGTGTTGTTTAGGAGATACAAGCTAATTTTGTGCGATGCGTTATTTCTTCTCGAAAAGTGTTTCCAATACTTGCGTATTTGTCTTTACTCTGCAACACTGTATTTCCTAATAACGTGGTATTCTTACATATTCTTTCGAGAGAAAACTCTCCTTTGCGTTCTCTTTTGAGGCTACACGCTTAGAAATACACGCAACACCAAAGCTTTTCGAGTTACAACGTGTTGTTTAGGAAAAACAAGATGATTTCGCACGATGCGGGATTTCATTAAAACATGGTTTTCTGACAAATTTTGACGAAAGAAAACTCTCCTGTGGGTTCTCTTTTGAGGCTACACGCTTAGACGTACATGCCACACCAAATCTTTTCGAGTTACAACGTGTTGTTTAGGAGATACAAGCTAATTTTGCAAGATGCGTTATTTCTCTCATAAAGTGTTTCCAATACTTACGTATTTGTCTTTACTCTGCCACACTGTATTTCCTTATAACGTGGTATTCTTACATATTCTTTCGAGAGAAAACTCTCCTGTGCGTTCTCTTTTGGGGCTACACGCTTAGACATACACGCAACACCAAAGCTTTTTGAGTTACAACGTGTTGTTTAGGAAGAACAAGATAATTTCTCACGATGCGGGATTTCCTTAAAACGTGGTTTTCTGACAAATTTAGACGAAAGAAAATTGTCCTGTGGGTTCTCTTTTGAGGCTACACGTTTAGACGTACAGGCCACACCAAATCTTTTCGAGATACCACGTGTTGTTTAGGAGATACAAGCTAATTTTGTACGATGCTTTATTTCATCTCGTAAAGTTTAAGGGTTTCCAATACATACATATTTGTCTTTACTCTGCAACACTGTATTTCCTTATAACGTGGTATTCTTACATATTCTTTCGAGAGAAAACTATCCTGTGCGTTCTCTTTGGAGGCTACATGCTTAGACATACACGCAACACCAAAGCTTTTTGAGTTACAACGTGTTGATTAGGAAAAACAAGATAATTTCGCACGATGCGGTATTTCCTTAAAACGTGATTTTCTGACAAATTTTTACGTAAGAAAATTCTCCTGTGGGTTTTCTTTTGAGGCTACACAGTTAGACTACACGCCACACCAAATCTTTTTGAGTTACCTCGTGTTGTTTAGTAGATACAAGATAATTTTGTACCATGCGTTATTTTGTCTCATAATATGTTTCCAATACGTATGTATTTGTCTTTACTCTGCAGCAATATATTTCCTTATAACGTGGTATTCTTACATATTCTTTCGAGAGAAAACTCTCCTGTGCATTCTCTTTTGAGGCTACACGCTTAGACATACACCCAACACCAAAGCTTTTCGAGTTACAATGTTTTGTTTATGAAAAACAAGATAATTGCGCACGATGCGGGATTTCCTTAAAACGTGGTTTTCTGAAAAATTTTGACGAAAGAAAATTCTCCTGTGGGTTCTCTTTTGAGGCTACACATTTAGAGGTACACGCCACACCAAATCTTTTCGAGTTACAACGTGTTGTTTAGGATATACAAGCTAATTTTGTACGATGCGTTATTTCTTCTCGTAAAGTGTTTCCAATACGTATGTATTTGTCTTTACTCTGCAACATTGTATTTCCTTATAACGTGGTATTCTTATATATTCTTTCGAGAGAAAACTCTCCTGTGCGTTCTCTTTGAGGCCACACGTTTAGACCTACACGCAACACCAAAGCTTTTCGAGTTAAAACGTGTTGTTTAGGAAAAACAAGATAATTTCGCACGATGCGGGATTTCCTTAAAACGTGGTTTTCTGACAAATTTTGACGGAAGAAAATTCTCCTGTCGGTTCTCTTTTGAGGCTACACGTTTCAACGTACACGCCACACCAAATCTCTTCGAGTTACAACGTGTTGTATAGGAAATACAAGCTAATTTTGTACGATGTATTATTCCTTCTCGTAAAGTGTTTCCAGTAGGTATGTATCTGTCTTTACTCTGCAACACTGTATTTCCTTATAACGTGGTATTCTTACATATTCTTTCGAGAGAATACTCTACTGTGCGTTCTCTTTTGAGGCTACACGCTTAGACATACACGCAACACCAAAGTTTTTCGTGTTACAACGTGTTGTTTAGGAAATACAAAATAAGTTCGCACGATGCTGGATTTCCTTAAAACATGGTTTTCTGAAAAAATTTTGACGAAAGAAAATACTCCTGTGGGTTCTCTTTTGAGGCTACACGTTTAGATGTAATCACCACATCAAATCCTTTTGAGTCACAACGTGTTGTTTAGGAGATACAAGCTAATTTTGTACCATGCGTTATTTCTTCTCGTAAAGTGTTTCCAATACGTACATATTTTTCTTTACTCTGCAACACTGTATTTCCATATAACGTGGTATTCTTACATATTCTTTCGAGAGAAACCTCTCCTGTGCGTTCTCTTTTGAGGCTACATGCTTAGACATACACGCAACACCAAAGCTTTTTGAGTTACAACGTGTTGTTTTGGAAAAACAAAATAATTACGCACGATGCAGGATTTCCTTAAAACATGGTTTTCTGAAAAATTTTGACGAAAGAAAATTCTCCTGTGGGTTCTCTTTTGAGGCTACACGTTTAGACGTACATGCCACACCAAATCTTTTCAAGTTACAACGTGTAGTTTTGGAGATACAAGCTAATATTGTACGATGCGTTATTTCTTCTCATAAAGTGTTTCCAATAAGTACGTATTTGTCTTTACTCTGCAACACTGTATTTCCTTATAACGTGGTATTCTTATATATTCTTTCGAGAGAATACTCTCCTGTGCGTTCTGTTTAGAGGCCACACGTTTAGACATACATGCAACCCCAAAGCTTTTCGAGTTACAACGTGCTGTTTAGGAAAAACAAGATAATTTAGCATGATGCGGGATTTCCTTAAAACGTGGTTTTCTGAAAAAATTTTGACGAAAGAAAATTCTCCTGTGGGTTCTCTTTTGAGGCTACACGTTTAGATGTAAACACCAAACCAAACCATTTCGAGTTACAACGTGTTGTTTAGGAGATACAAGCTAATTTTTTACCATGTGTTATTTCTTCTCATAAAGTGTTTCCAATATATACATATTGGTCTTTACTCTGCAACACTATATTTCCAAATAACGTGGTATTCTTACATATTCTTTCGAGAGAAAACTCTCCTGTACGTTCTCCTTTGAGGCTACACGCTTAGACATACACGCAGCACCAAAGCCTGTCGAGTCACAACGTGTTGTTTAGGAAAAACAAGATAATTTCGCACGATGCGGGATTTCCTTAATACGTGGTTTTCTGACAAATTTTGACCAAAAAAAATTCTCCTGTGGGTTCTCTTTTGAGGCTACATGTTTAGACGTACACGCCACACCAAATCATTTCGAGTTTGGTGTATGTCTAAGCGTGTAGCCCCAAAAGAGAACGCACAGGAGAGTTTTCTCTCGAAAGAATATGTAAGAATACCACGATATAAGGAAATACAGTGTGGCAGAGGAAAGACAAATACGTACGTATTGGAAGCACTTTATGAGAGAAATAACGCATCTTGCAAAATTAGCTTGTATGTCCTAAAACACACGTTGTAACTCAAAAAGATTTGGTGTGGTGTGTTCGTCTAAACGTGTAGCCTCAAAAGAGAACCCACAGGAGAGTTTTCTTTCGTCAAAATTTGTCAGAAAACCACGTTTTAAGGAAATCCCGCATCGTGCGAAATTATCTTGTTTTTCCTAAACAAGACGCTGTAACTAGAAAAGCTTTGGTGTTGCGTGCATGTGTAAGCGTGCAGCCTCAAAAGAGAATGCACAGGAGAGTTTTCTCTCGAAAGAATATGTAAGAATGCCACGTTATAAGGAAATATATTGCCGCAGAGTAAAGACATATACGTACTTATTGGAAACACATTATGAGAAGAAATAACGCATGGTACAAAATTAGCTTGTATCTCTGAAACAACACGTGGTAACTCAAAAAGATTTGGTGTGGCATGTACGTCTGAACGTGTAGCCTCAAAAGAGAACCCACAGGAGAATTTTCTTATGTCAAAAATTTTCAGAAAACCACGTTTTAAGGAAATCCCGCATCGTGCGTAATTATCTTGTTTTTCCTAATCAACACGTTGTAACTCGAAAAGCTTTGGTGTTGCATGTATGTCTAAGCGTGTAGCCTCCAAAGAGAATGCACAGGATAGTTTTCTCTCAAAAGAATATATAAGAAAACCACGTTATAAGGAAATACAGTGTTGCAGAGTAAAGACAAATACGTACTTATTGGAAACACTTTACGAGAAGAAATAATGCATCATGCAAAATTAGCTTGTATCTCCTAAACAACACGCTGTAACTCGAAAAGATTTGGTGTGGCGTGTACGTCTAAACGTGTAGCCTCAAAAGAGAACCCACAGGAGAGTTTTCTTTTGTCAAAATTTGTCAAAAACCACGTTTTAAGGAAATCCCGCATCGTGCGAAATTATCTCGTTTTTCCTAAACAACATGTTGTAAATCGAAAAGCATTGGTGTTGCGTGTATGTCTAAGTGTGTAGCCTCAAAAGAGAACGCACAGGAGAGTTTTCTCCCGAAAGAATATGTAGGAATACCACGTTATAAGGAAATACAGTGTTGCAAAGTAAAGACAAATACATACTTATTGGAAACACTTAAACTTTACGAGTAGAAATAACACATAGTACAAAATTAGCTTGTATCTCCTAAACAACACGTTATAACTCGAAAGGATTTGGTGTGGCTTGTACGTCTAAACGTGTACCCTCAAAAGAGAACCCACAGGAGAATTTTCTCTCGTCAAAATTTGTCAGATAACCACGTTTTAAGGAAATCCCACATCATGCGATATTATCTTGTTTTTCCTAAACAACACGTTGTAACTCGAAAAGCTTTGTTTTTGCGTGTATGTCTAAGCATGTAGCCTCCAAAGAGAACGCACAGGAGAGTTTTCTCTCGAAAGAATATGTACGAATACCACGTTATAAGGGAATACAGTGTTGCAGAGTAAAGGCAAATACATACGTATTGGAAACACTTAAACTTTACGAGAAGAAATAACGCATCGTAAAAAAAATTAGCTTGTATCTCCTAAACAACACGTTGAAACTCAAAAAGATTTGGTGTGTGGCGTGTACATCTAAACGTGTAGCCTCAAAAGAGAACCCACAGGAGAATTTTCTTTCGTCAAAATTTGTCAGAAAACCACGTTTTAAGGAAATCCCGCATCGTGGGAAATTATCTTGTTCTTCCTAAACAACACGTTGTAACTTGAAAAGCTTTGGTGTTGCGTATATGTCTAAGCGTGTAGCCTCAAATGAGAATGCACAGGAGAGTTTTCTCTTGAAAGAATATGTACGAATACCACGTTATAAGGAAATACAATGTTGCAGAATAAAGACACATACTTACTTATTGGAAAAACTTTAGGAGAAGAAATTACGCATCATACAAAATTAGCTTGTATCTCCTAAACAACACGTTGTAACTTAAAAAGATTTGGTGTGGCCTGTACGTCTAAACGTGTAGCCTCAAAAGAGAACCCATAGAGGAATTTTCCTTGGTCAAAATTTGTCAGAAAACCACTTATTAAGGAAATCCCGCATCGTGCATAATTATCTTGTTTTTCCTAAACAACACGTAACTCGAAAAGCTTTGGTGTTGCATGTATGTCTAAGTGCGTAGCCTCAAAGGGGAACGCCCAGGAGAGTTTTCTCTCGAAAGAATATGTAAGAATACCACGTTATAAGGAAATACAATGTTGCAGAGTATAGACAAATACGTACTTATTGGAAACACTTTACGAGAAGAAATAAAGCATCATGCAAAATTAGCTTGTATCTCCTAAACAACACGTTGTAACTGGAAAAGATTTGGTGTGGTGTGTACGTCTAAACGTGTAGCCTCAAAAGAGAACCCACAGGAGAGTTTTCTTTGGTCAAAATTTGTCAAAAACCACGTTTTACAGAAATCCCGCATCGTGTGATAATATCTTGTTTTTCCTAAACAACACGTTGTAACACGAAAAGCTTTGGTGTTGGGTGCATGTCTAAGCATGTAGCCCCAAAAGAGAATGCACAGGAGAGTTTTCTCTCGAAAGAATATGTAAGAATTCCACGTTATAAGGAAATTCAGTGTGGCAGAGTGAAGACAAACATGTATGTATTGGAAGCACTTTATGAGAGAAATAACGCATCTTGCAAAATTAGCTTGTATGTCCTAAACAACACGTTGTAACTCGAAAAGATTTGGAGTAGCGTGTACGTCTATACGTGTAGCCTCAAAAGAGAACCCACAGGAGAGTTTTCTTTAGTCAAAATTTGTCAGAAAACCACGTTTAAAGGAAATCCTGCATCATGCGAAATTATCTTGTTTTTCCTAAACAATACGTTGTAACTCGAAAAGCTTTGGTGTTGCGTGAATGTCTAAGCGTGTAGCCTCCAGAGAGAACGCACAGGACAGTTTTCTCTCGAAATAATATGTAAGAATAACACGTTATAAGGAAATACACTGTTGCAGAGTAAAGGCAAATACATACGTATTGGAAACACTTAAACTTTACGAGAAGAAATAACGCATCGTAAAAAAATTAGCTTGTATCTCCTAAACAACAAGTTGTAACTCAAAAAGATTTGGTGTGGCGTGTACGTCTAAACGTGTAGCCTCAAAAGAGAACCCACAGGAGAATTTTCTTTCGTCAAAATTTGTCAGAAAACCACGTTTTAAGGAAATCCCGCATCGTGAGAAATTATCTTGTTCTTCCTAAACAACACGTTGTAACTCGAAAAGCTTTGCTGTTGCGTGTATGTCTAAGCGTGTAGCCTCAAATGAGAACCCACAGGAGAGTTTTCTCTCGAAAAAATATGTACGAATACCACGTTATAAGAAAATACAGTGTTGTAGAGTAAAGACAAATACTTACTTATTGGAAAAACTTTGCGAGAAGAAATAACGCATCATACAAAATTAGCTTGTATCTCCTAAACAACACGTTGTAACTTAAAAAGATTTGTTTTGGCCTGTACGTCTACACGTGTAGTCTCAAAAGAGAACCCATAGGAGAATTTTCTTTGGTCAAATTTTTTTCAGAAAACCACGTATTAAGGAAATCCCTCATCGTGCGAAATAATCTTGTTTTTCCTAACCAACACGTTGTAACGCGAAAAGCTTTTTTGTTGCGTGTATGTCTAAGCGTATAGCCTCAAAAGAGAATGCACAGGAGAGTTTTCTCTAGAAAGAATATGTAAGAATACCACGTTATAAGGAAATATATTGCTGCAGAGTAAAGACAAATACGTACGTATTGGAAACACATTATGAGAAGAAAAAATGCATGGTACAAAATTAGCTTGTATCTCCGAAACAACATGTGGTAACTCAAAAAGATTTGGTGCGGCATGTATGTCCAAACATGTAGCCTCAAAAGAGAACCCACAGGAGAATTTTCTTACGTCAAAATTTGTCAGAAAACCACGTTTTAAGGAAATCCTGCATCATGTGAAATTATATTGTTTTTCCTAAAAAACACATTGTAACTCGAAAAGCTTTGGTGTTGCCTGTATGTCTAAGAGTGTTGCCTCCAAAGAGAACGCACAGGAGAGTTTTCTCTCGAAATATTTTGTACGAATACCACGTAATATGGAAATACAGTGTTGCAGAGTATAGACAAATATGTACTTATTGGAAAAACTTTAGGAGAAGAAATAACGCATCATGCAAAATTAGCTTGTATCTCCTAAACAACACATTGTAACTCGAAAAGATTTGGTGTGGCATGTACGTCTAAACGTGTAGCCTCAAAAGAGAACCCACAAGAGAGTTTTCTTTCGTCAAAATTTGTCAGAAAACCCCGTCTTACGGAAATCCCGCATCGTGCGAAATTATCTTGTTTTTCCTAAACAACACGCTGTAACTAGAAAAGCTTTGGTGTTGCGTGTATGTCTAAGCGTGTAGCCTCAAAAGAGAATGCACAGGAGAGTTTTCTCTCGAAAGAATATGTAAGAATACCACGTTATAAGGAAATATATTGCTGCAGAGTAAAGACAAATACGTACGTATTGGAAACACATTATGAGAAGAAATAATGCATGGTACAAAATTAGCTTGTATCTCTGAAGCAACACATGGTAACTCAAAAAGATTTGGTGTGGCATGTATGTCTAAACGTGTAGCCTCAAAAGAGAACCCACAGGAGAATTTTCTTACGTCAAAATTTGTCAGAAAACCACGTTTTAAGGATATCCCGCATCCTGCGAAATTATCGTGTTTTTCCTAATCAACACGTTGTAACTCGAAAAGCTTTGGTGTTGCGTGTATGTCTAAGTGTGTAGCCTCCAAAGAGAACGCACAGGATAGTTTTCTCCCGAAATAATATGTAGGAATACCACGTTATAAGAAAATACAGTGTTGCAGTGTATAGACAAATATGAACTTATTGGAAACACTTTAGGAGAAGAAATAACGCATCATGCAAAATTAGCTTGTATCTCCTAAACAACACGTTGTAACTCGAAAAGATTTGGTGTGGCGTGTACGTCTAAACGTGTAGCCTCAAAATAGAACCCACAGGAGAGTTTTCTTTCGTCAAAATTCGTCGGAAAACCACGTTTTAAGGAAATCCCGCATCGTGCGAAATTATCTTGTTTTTCCTAAACAACATGTTGTAACTCGAAAAGCTTTGGTGTTGCGAGTATATCTAAGCGTGTAGCCTCAAAAGAGAACGCACAGGAGAGTTTTCTCTCGAAAGAATATGTAGGAATAACACGTTATAAGGAAATACAGTGTTGCAGAGTAAAGACAAATACGTACTTATTGGAAACACTTAAACTTTACGAGAAGAAATAACACATAGTAAAAAATTAGCTTGTATATCCTAAACAACACATTATATCTCGAAAGGATTTAGTGTGGCGTGTACGTCTAAATGTGTAGCCTCAAAAGAGAACCCACAGGAGAGTTTTCTTTCGTCAAAATTTGTCAGAAAACCACGTTTTAAGGAAATCCTGCATCATGCGAAATTATCTTGTTTTTCCTAAACAACACGTTGTAACTCGAAAGACTTTGGTGTTGCATGAATGTCTAAGCGTGTAGCCTCCAAACAGAACGCACAGGAGACTTTTCTCTCGAAAGAATATATAAGAATAACACGTTATAAGGAAATACAGTGTTGCAGAGTAAAGGCAAATACATACGTATTGAAACACTTAAACTTTACGAGAAGAAATAACGCATCGTAAAAAAATTAGCTTGTATCTCCTAAACAACAAGTTGTAACTCAAAAAGATTTGGTGTGGCATGTACGTCTAAACGTGTGGCCTCAATAGAGAACCCACAGGAGAATTTTCTTTCGTCAAAATTTGTCAGAAAACCACGTTTTAAGGAAATCCCGCATCGTGAGAAATTATCTTGTTCTTCCTAAACAACACGTTGTAACTCGAAAAGCTTTGCTGATGCGTGTATGTCTAAGCGTGTAGCCTCAAATGAGAACGCACAGGAGAGTTTTCTCTCGAAAAAATATGTACGAATACCACGTTATAAGGAAATACGGTGTTGTAGAGTAAAGACAAATACTTACTTATTGGAAAAACTTTACGAGAAGAAATAACGCATCATACAAAATTAGCTTGTATCTCCTAAACAACACGTTGTAACTTAAAAAGATTTGTTGTGGCCTGTACGTCTACACGTGTAGTCTCAAAGGAGAACCCATAGGAGAATTTTCTTTGGTCAAATTTTTTTCAGAAAACCACTTATTAAGGAAATCCCTCATCGTGCGAAATTATCTTGTTTTTCCTAAACAACACGTTGTAACGCGAAAAGCTTTGGGGTTGCGTGTATGTCTAAGCGTATAGCCTCAAAAGAGGACGCACAGGAGAGTTTTCTCTCGAAAGAATATGTAAGAATACCACGTTATAAGGAAATACAGTGTTGCAGACTAAAGGCAAATACGTACTTATTGGAAACACTTTACGAGAAGAAATAACGCATCGTACAAAATTAGCTTGTATCTCCTAAACAACACGTTGTAACTCGAAAAGCTTTGGTGTGGCATGTACGTCTAAACGTGTAGTCTCAAAAGAGAACCCACAGGAGAATTTTTTTTCGTTAAAATTTGTCAGAAAACCATGTTTTAAGGAAATCACTCATCGTGCGAAATTATCTTGTTTTTCCTAAACCACACGATGTAACTCGAAGAGCTTTGATGTTGCGTGTATGTCTAAGCGTGTAGCCTCAAAAGACAACGCACAGGAGAGTTTTCTCTCGAGGGAACATGTAAGAATACCACATTATAAGGAAATACAGTTTTGCAGAGTAAAGACAAATACGTATGTATTTGAAACACTTTACGAGAAGAAATAACGTATCGTAAAAAATTAGTTTGTATCTCCTAAACAACACGTTGTAACTCGAAAAGATTTGTGGCGTGTACGTCTAATCGTGTAGACTCAAAAGAGAACCCACAGGAGAATTTTCTTTCGTCAAAATTTGTCAGAAAACCACTTATTAAGGAAATCCCGCATAGTGCGAAACTATCTTGTTTTTCCTAAACAACACATTGTAACTCGAAACTCTTTGGTGTTGCGTGTATGTCTAAGCATGTATCCTCAAAAGAGAACGCACAGGAGAGATTTCTCTCGAACGAGTATGTAAGAATACCACGTTATAAGGAAATACATTGTCGCAAATTAAAGAAAAATACGTACATTTTGGAAACACTTGAACTTTACAAGAAGATATAAAGCATCGTAAAAAATTAGCTTGTATCTCCTAAACAACACGTTGTAACTCGAAAGGAATTGGTGTGGCGTGTACGTCTAAACGTGTAGCCTCAAATGAAAACACACAGGAGAATTTTCTTTCGTCAAAATTTGTCATAAAACCACGTTTTAAGAAATTCCCGCATCATGCGAAATTATCTTGTTTTTCCTAAACAACACCTTCTAACTCGAAATGCTTTGGTGTTGTGTGTATATCTAAGCATGTAGCCTCAAAAGAGAATGCACAGGAGAGTTTTCTCTCGAAAAAATATTTACGAATACCATGTTATAAGGAAATACAGTGTTGTAGAGCAAAGACAAATAGGTACGTATTGGAAACACTTTAGGAGAAGAAATAACACATCGTACAAAATTAGCTTGTATCTCCTAAACAACACGTTGTAACTCGAAAAGATTTGGTGTGGCGTGTACGTCTAAGCGTGTAGCCTCAAAAGAGTACCCACAGGAGAATTTTCTTTGGTCAAAATTTTTCAGAAAACCACGTATTAAGGAAATCTCGCATCGAGCGAAATTATCTTGTTTTTCCTAAACAACACGTTTTAACTCGAAAAGCTTTGGTGGTTGCGTGTATGTCTAAGCGTGTAGCCTCAAAAGAGAACGCACAGGAGAGTTTTCTTTCGAAAGAATATGTTACCACGTTATAAGGAAATACAGTGTTGCAGAGTAAAGACAAATACATACCTATTGGAAACACTTTACAAGAAGAAATAACGCATCGTACAAAATTAGATTGTATTTCCTAAACAACACGTTATAACTCGAAAAGATTTGGTGTGGCTTGTATGTCTAAACGTGTAACCTCAAAAGAGAACCCACAGGAGAATTTTCTTTCGTCAAAATTTGTCAGAAAACGACTTTTTATCGAAATCCTGCATCATGTGAAATTATCTTGTTTTTCCTAAACAACACGTTGTAACCCGAAATGCTTTGGTGTTGCGTGTATGTCTAAGCGTGTAGCATCAAAGGAGAATGCACAGGATAGTTTTCCCTCGAAAGAATATGTAAGAATACCACGTACTTATTGGAAACACTTAAACTTTACAAGAAGAAATAACGCATCGTATGTCTCAACGGGTAGCCTCAAAAGAATTCTCCTGTGGGTTCACTTTTGAGGCTACACGTTTAGACGTACACACCACACCAAATCTTTTTGAGTTATAATGTGTTGTTTAGGAGATACAAACTAATTTTGTAAGATGCCTTATTTCTTCTCGTAAAGTTTAAGTTTTTCCAATAAGTACGTATTTGTATTTACTCTGCAACACTGTATTTCCTTATAACGTGGTATTCTTACATATTCTTTCGAGAGAAAACTCTCCTGTGCATTCTCTTTTGAGGCTACACGCTTAGACATACACGCAACACCAAAGCTTTTCGAGTTAAAACGTTTGGTTTAGGAAAAAAAAAGATAATTTCGAACTATGCGGGATTTCCTTAATACGTGGTTTTCTGACAAATTTTGACCAAAGAAAATTCTCCTATGGGTTGTCTTTTCAGGCTACATGTTTAGACGTACAGGCCACACCAAATCTTTTTAAGTTACAACGTGTTGTTTAGGAGATACAAGCTAATTTCTTACGATGCGTTATTTCTTCTCGTAAAGTTTTTCCAATACGTAAGTATTTGTCTTTACTCTGCAACACTGTATTTCCTAATAACGTAGTATTCTTACATATTCTTTCGAGAAAAAACTCTCCTTTGCGTTCTCTTTTGAGGCTACACGCTTAGACATACATGCAACACCAAAGCTTTTCGAGTTACAACGTGTTGTTTAGGAAAAACAAGATAATTTCGCACGATGCGGGATTTCCATAAAACGTGGTTTTCTGACAAATTTTGACGAAAGAAAATACTCCTGTGGGTTCTCTTTGAGGCTACACATTTAGACGTCCACGCCACACCAAATCTTTTCGAGTTACAACGTGTTGTTTAGGAGAAACAAGCTAATTTTTTTACGATGCGTTATTTCTTCTCATAAAGTTTAAGTGTTTCCATTACATACATATTTGCCTTTACTCTGCAACACTGTATTTCCTTATAACTTGGTATTCTTGCATATTCTTTCCAGTGAAAACTCTCCGGTGCTTTCTCCTTTGAGGCTACATGCTTAGACATTCACGCAACACCAAAGCTTTTCGAGTTACAACGTGTTTTTTAGGAAAAACAAGATAATTTCGCATGATGCAGGGTTTCCTTAAAACGTGGTTTTCTGACAAATTTTGACGAAATATAACTCTCCTGTGTGTACTCTTTTGAGGCTACACGTTAAGACGTACACGCCACACCAAATCTTTTCGAGTTACAACGTGTTGTTTAGGACATACAAGCTAATTTTGCAAGATGCGTTATTTCTCTCATAAAGTGTTTCCAATACGTACGTATTTGTCTTTACTCTGCAACACTGTATTTCCTTATAACGTGGTATCATTACATATTCTTTCGAGAGAAACCTCTCCTGTGCATTCTCTTTTGAGGCTACACACTTAGACATACACGCAACACCAAAGCTTTTCGAGTTACAACATGTTGTTTAGGAAAAACAAGATAATTTCGCACGATGCAGGATTTCCTTAAAACGTGGTTTTCTGAAAAATTTTGACGAAATAAAACTCTCCTGTGGGTACTCTTTTGAGGCTACACGTTTAGACTTACACGCCACACCAAATCCTTTCGAGTTACAACGTGTTGTTTAGGACATACAAGCTAATTTTGCAAGATGCGTTATTTCTCTGATAAAGTGTTTCCAATACGTACGTATTTGTCTTTACTCTGCAACACTGTATTTCCTTATAATGTGGTATCCTTAAATATTCTTTCGAGAGAAAACTCTCCTGTGCGTTCTCTTTTGAGGCTACACGCTTAGACATACACGCAAAACCAAAGCTTTTCGAGTTACAACATGTTGTTTAGGAAAAACAAGATAATTTCGCACGATGCGGGATTTCCTTAAAACGTGGGTTCCTGACAAATTTTGACGAAAGAAAATTATCCTGTGGGTTCTCTTTTGAGGCTACACGTTTAGACGTACACACCACACCAAATCTTTTCGAGTTATAACATGTTGTTTAGGAGATACAAACTAATTTTGTAAGATGCCTTATTTCTTCTCGTAAAGTTTAAGTTTTTCCAATAAGTACGTATTTGTCTTTACTCTGCAACACTGTATTTCCTTATAACGTGGTATTCTTACATATTCTTTCGAGAGAAAACTCTCCTGTGCGTTCTCTTTTGAGGCTACACGCTTAGACATACACGCAACACCAAAGCTTTTCGAGTTAAAACGTTTGGTTTAGGAAAAACAAGATAATTTCGCACTATGCGGGATTTCCTTAATACGTGGTTTTCTGACAAATTTTGACCAAAGAAAATTCTCCTATGGGTTCTCTTTTCAGGCTACACGTTTTGACGTACAGGCCACACCAAATCTTTATAAGTTACAACGTGTTGTTTATGAGATACAAGCTAATTTCTTACGATGCGTTATTTCTTCTCATAAAGTTTTTCCAATACGTAAGTATTTGTCTTTACACTGCAACACTGTATTTCCTAATAACGTGGTATTCTTACATATTCTTTTGAGAAAAAACTCTCCTTTGCGTTCTCTTTTGAGGCTACACGCTTAGACATACACGCAACACCAAAGCTTTTCGAGTTAAAACGTTTGGTTTAGGAAAAAAAAGATAATTTCGAACTATGCGGGATTTCCTTAATACGTGGTTTTCTGACAAATTTTGACCAAAGAAAATTCTCCTATGGGTTGTCTTTTCAGGCTACATGTTTAGACGTACAGGCCACACCAAATCTTTTTAAGTTACAACGTGTTGTTTAGGAGATACAAGCTAATTTCTTACGATGCGTTATTTCTTCTCGTAAAGTTTTTCCAATACGTAAGTATTTGTCTTTACTCTGCAACACTGTATTTCCTAATAACGTAGTATTCTTACATATTCTTTCGAGAAAAAACTCTCCTTTGCGTTCTCTTTTGAGGCTACACGCTTAGACATACATGCAACACCAAAGCTTTTCGAGTTACAACGTGTTGTTTAGGAAAAACAAGATAATTTCGCACGATGCGGGATTTCCATAAAACGTGGTTTTCTGACAAATTTTGACGAAAGAAAATACTCCTGTGGGTTCTCTTTGAGGCTACACATTTAGACGTCCACGCCACACCAAATCTTTTCGAGTTACAACGTGTTGTTTAGGAGAAACAAGCTAATTTTTTTACGATGCGTTATTTCTTCTCATAAAGTTTAAGTGTTTCCATTACATACATATTTGCCTTTACTCTGCAACACTGTATTTCCTTATAACTTGGTATTCTTGCATATTCTTTCCAGTGAAAACTCTCCGGTGCTTTCTCCTTTGAGGCTACATGCTTAGACATTCACGCAACACCAAAGCTTTTCGAGTTACAACGTGTTTTTTAGGAAAAACAAGATAATTTCGCATGATGCAGGGTTTCCTTAAAACGTGGTTTTCTGACAAATTTTGACGAAATATAACTCTCCTGTGTGTACTCTTTTGAGGCTACACGTTAAGACGTACACGCCACACCAAATCTTTTCGAGTTACAACGTGTTGTTTAGGACATACAAGCTAATTTTGCAAGATGCGTTATTTCTCTCATAAAGTGTTTCCAATACGTACGTATTTGTCTTTACTCTGCAACACTGTATTTCCTTATAACGTGGTATCATTACATATTCTTTCGAGAGAAACCTCTCCTGTGCATTCTCTTTTGAGGCTACACACTTAGACATACACGCAACACCAAAGCTTTTCGAGTTACAACATGTTGTTTAGGAAAAACAAGATAATTTCGCACGATGCAGGATTTCCTTAAAACGTGGTTTTCTGAAAAATTTTGACGAAATAAAACTCTCCTGTGGGTACTCTTTTGAGGCTACACGTTTAGACTTACACGCCACACCAAATCCTTTCGAGTTACAACGTGTTGTTTAGGACATACAAGCTAATTTTGCAAGATGCGTTATTTCTCTGATAAAGTGTTTCCAATACGTACGTATTTGTCTTTACTCTGCAACACTGTATTTCCTTATAATGTGGTATCCTTAAATATTCTTTCGAGAGAAAACTCTCCTGTGCGTTCTCTTTTGAGGCTACACGCTTAGACATACACGCAAAACCAAAGCTTTTCGAGTTACAACATGTTGTTTAGGAAAAACAAGATAATTTCGCACGATGCGGGATTTCCTTAAAACGTGGGTTCCTGACAAATTTTGACGAAAGAAAATTATCCTGTGGGTTCTCTTTTGAGGCTACACGTTTAGACGTACACACCACACCAAATCTTTTCGAGTTATAACATGTTGTTTAGGAGATACAAACTAATTTTGTAAGATGCCTTATTTCTTCTCGTAAAGTTTAAGTTTTTCCAATAAGTACGTATTTGTCTTTACTCTGCAACACTGTATTTCCTTATAACGTGGTATTCTTACATATTCTTTCGAGAGAAAACTCTCCTGTGCGTTCTCTTTTGAGGCTACACGCTTAGACATACACGCAACACCAAAGCTTTTCGAGTTAAAACGTTTGGTTTAGGAAAAACAAGATAATTTCGCACTATGCGGGATTTCCTTAATACGTGGTTTTCTGACAAATTTTGACCAAAGAAAATTCTCCTATGGGTTCTCTTTTCAGGCTACACGTTTTGACGTACAGGCCACACCAAATCTTTATAAGTTACAACGTGTTGTTTATGAGATACAAGCTAATTTCTTACGATGCGTTATTTCTTCTCATAAAGTTTTTCCAATACGTAAGTATTTGTCTTTACACTGCAACACTGTATTTCCTAATAACGTGGTATTCTTACATATTCTTTCGAGAAAAAACTCTCCTTTGCGTTCTCTTTTGAGGCTACACGCTTAGACATACACGCAACACCAAAGCTTTTCGAGTTACAACGTGTTGTTTAGGAAAAACAAGATAATTTCGCACGATGCGGGATTTCCTTAAAACGTGGTTTTCTGACAAATTTTGACGAAAGAAAATACTCCTGTGGGTTCTCTTTTGAGGCTACACATTTAGATGTCCACGCCACACCAAATCGTTTCGCGTTACAACGTGTTGTTTAGGAGAAACAAGCTAATTTTTTTACGATGCGTTATTTCTTCTCATAAAGTTTAAGTTTTTCCATTACGTACATATTTGCCTTTACTCTGCAACACTGTATTTCCTTATAACGTGGTATTCTTGCATATTCTTTCGAGAGAAAACTCTCCTGTGCGTTCTCCTTTGAGGCTACATGCTTAGACATTCACACAACACCAAAGCTTTTTGAGTTACAAAGTGTTGTTTAGGAAAAACAAGATAATTTCGCATGATGCGGTATTTCCTTAATACGGGGTTTTCTGACAAATTTTGATCAAAGAAACTTCTCCTATGGGTTCTCTTTTGAGGCTACACGTTTAGTTGTACAGGCCCCACCAAATCTTTTTAAAATACAACGTGTTGTTTAGGAGATACAAGCTAATTTTTTTACGATGCGTTATTTCTTCTTGTAAAGTTGAAGTGTTTCCAATAATTATGTAGTTGTCTTTACTCTGCAACACTGTATTTCCTTATAATGTGGTAATCCTACATATTCTTTCGGGAGAAAACTCTCCTGTGCGTTCACTTTTGAGGCTACACGCTTAGACATACACGCAACACCAAAGCTTTTCGAGTTACAACATGTTGTTTAGGAAAAACAAGATAATTTCGCACGATGCGGGATTTCCTTAAAACGTGCTTTCCTGACAAATTTTGACCAAAGAAAACTCTCCTGTGGGATCTCTTTTGAGGCTACACGTTTAGACGTACACGCCACACCAAATCTTTTCGAATTACAACGTGTTGTTTAGGAGATACAAGCTAATATTTTAAGATGCGTTATTTCTTCTTGTAAAGTTTAAGTGTTTCCAATAATTATGTAGTTATCTTTACTCTGCAACACTGTATTTCCTTATAATATGGTATTCCTACATATTCTTTCGGGAGAAAACTCTCCTGTGCGTTCTCTTTTGAGGCTACACGCTTAGACATACACGCAACACCAAAGCTTTTCGAGTTACAACATGTTGTTAAGGAAAATCAAGATAATTTCGCACGATGCGGGATTTCCTTAAAACATGGTTTCCTGACAAATTTTGACCAAAGAAAACTCTCCTGTGGGATCCCTTTTGAGGCTACACATTTAGACGTACACGCCACACCAAATCTTTTCGAATTACAACGTGTTGTTTAGGAGATACATGCTAATTTTTTAAGATGCTTTATTTCTTCTCTTAAAGTTTAATTATTTCCAATATGTACGTATTTGCCTTTACTCTGCAACACTGTATTTCCTTATAACGTGGTATTCTTACATATTCTTTCGAGAGAAAACTCTCCTCTGCGTTCTCCTTTGAGGCTACACGCTTAGACATACACGCAACACCAAAGCTTTTCTAGTTACAACGTGTTGTTTAGGAAAAACAAGATAATTTCGCACGATGCGGGATTTCCTTAAAACGTGGTTTGCTGACAAATTTTGACGAAAGAAAACTCTCCTGTGGGTTTTCCTTTGAGGCTACACGTTTAGACATCCACGCCACACCAAATCTTTTCGAGTTACAACCTGTTGTTTAGGAGAAACAAGCTAATTTTTTTACGATGTGTTAATTCTTCTCATAAAGTTTAAGTGTTTCCATTACGTACATATTTGCCTTTACTCTGCCACACTGTATTTCCTTATAACGTGGTATTCTTGCATATTCTTTCGAGAGAAAACTCTCCTGTGCTTTCTCCTTTGAGGCTACATGCTTAGACATTCACGCAACACCAAAGCTTTTTGAGTTACAACGTGTTGTTTAGGAAAAACAAGATAATTTCGCACGATGCGGGATTTCCTTAATACGGGCTTTTCTGACAAATTTTGACGAAAGAAACTTCTCCTATGGGTTCTCTTTTGAGGCTACACGTTTAGTCGTACAGGCCTCACCAAATCTTTTTAAGTTACAACGTGTTGTTTAGGAGATACAAGCTAATTTTTTTACGATGCGTTATTTCTTCTTGTAAAGTTTAAGTGTTTCCAATAATTATGTAGTTGTCTTTACTCTGCAACACTGTATTTCCTTATAATGTGGTATTCCTACATATTCTTTCGGGAGAAAACTCTCCTGTGCGTTCACTTTTGAGGCTACACGCTTAGACATACACGCAACACCAAAGCTTTTCGAGTTACAACATGTTGTTTAGGAAAAACAAGATAATTTCGCACGATGCGGGATTTCCTTAAAACGTGCTTTCCTGACAAATTTTGACCAAAGAAAACTCTCCTGTGGGATCTCTTTTGAGGCTACACGTTTAGACGTACACGCCACACCAAATCTTTTCGAATTACAACGTGTTGTTTAGGAGATACAAGCTAATATTTTAAGATGCGTTATTTCTTCTCATAAAGTTTAAGTTTTTCCATTATGTACATATTTGCCTTTACTCTGCAACACTGTATTTCCTTATAACGTGGTATTCTTGCATATTCTTTCGAGAGAAAACTCTCCTGTGCGTTCCCCTTTGAGGCTACATGCCTAGACATACACGCAACACCAAAACTTTTCGAGTTACAACGTGTTGTTTAGGAAAAACAAGATAATTTCGCACTATGCGGGATTTCCTTAAAACGTGGTTTTCTGACAAATTTTGACAAAAGAAAATTATCCTGTGGGTTCTCTTTTGAGGCTACACCTTTAGACGTACACACCACACCAAATCTTTTCGAGTTATAACGTGTTGTTTAGGAGAAACAAACTAATTTTGTAAGATACCTTATTTCTTCTCATAAAGTTTAAGTTTTTCCAATAAGTACGTATTTGTCTTTACTCTGCAACACTGTATTTCCTTATAACGTGGTATTCTTACATATTCTTTCGAGAGAAAACTCTCCTGTGCGTTCTCTTTTGAGGCTACACGCTTAGACATACACACAACACCTAAGCTTTTCGAGTTAAAACATTTGGTTTAGGAAAAACAAGATAATTTCGCACTATGCGGGATTTCCTTAATACGTGGTTTTCTGACAAATTTTGACCAAAGAAAATTCTCCTATGGGTTCTCTTTTCAGGCTACACGTTTAGACGTACAGGCCACACCAAATCTTTTTAAGTTACAACGTGTTGTTTAGGAGATACAAGCTAATTTCTTATGATGCGTTATTTCTTCTCGTAAAGTTTTTTCCAATACGTAAGTATTTGTCATTACTCTGCAACAGTGTATTTCCTAATAACGTGGTATTCTTACATATTCTTTTGAGAAAAAAACTCTCCTTTGCGTTCTCTTTTGAGGCTACACGCTTAGACATACACGCAACACCAAAGCTTTTCGAGTTACAACGTGTTGTTTAGGAAAAACAAGATAATTTCGCACGATGCGGGATTTCCTTAAAACGTGGTTTTCTGACAAATTTTGACGAAAGAAAATACTCCTGTGGGTTCTCTTTTGAGGCTACACATTTAGACGTACACGCCACACCAAATCTTTTCGAGTTACAACGTGTTGTTTAGGAGAAACAAGCTAATTTTTTTACGATGCCTTATTTCTTCTCATAAAGTTTAAGTGTTTCCATTACGTACATATTTGCCTTTACTCTGCAACACTGTATTTCCTTATAACGTGGTATTCTTGCATATTCTTTTGAGAGAAAACTCTCCTGTGCGTTCTCCTTTGAGGCTACATGCTTAGATATTCACGCAACACCAAAGCTTTTTGATTTACAACGTGTTGTTTAGGAAAAACAAGATAATTTCGCAAGATGCGGGATTTCCTTAAAACGTGGTTTTCTGACAAATTTTGACGAAATAAAACTCTCCTGTGGGTACTCTTTTGAGGCTACACGTTTAGACGTACACGCCACACCAAAAATTTTCGAGTTACAACGTGTTGTTTAGGACATAAAAGCTAATTTTGCAAGATGCGTTATTTCTCTCATAAAGTGTTTCCAATACGTACGTATTTGTCTTTACTCTGCAACACTGTATTTCCTTATAACGTGGTATCCTTACATATTCTTTCGAGAGAAAACTCTCCTGTGCAATGTCTTTTGAGGCTACACGCTTAGACATACACGCAACAGCAAAGCTTTTTGAGTTACAACGTGTTGTTTAGGAAAAACAAGATAATTTCGCACGATGCGGGATTTCCTTAAAACGTGGTTTTCTGACTAATTTTGACGAAAGAAAATTATCCTGTGGGTTCTCTTTTGAGGCTACACGTTTAGACGTACACACCACACCAAATCTTTTCGAGTTATAACGTGTTCTTTAGGAGATTAAACTAGTTTTGAACGATGCCTTATTTCTTCTCATAAAGTTTAAGTTTTTCCAATAAGTATGTATTTGTCTTTACTCTGAAACACTGTATTTCCTTATAACGTGGTATTCTTACATATTCTTTCGAGAGAAAATTCTCCTGTGCGTTCTCCTTTGAGGCTAAACGCTTAGACATACACGCAACACCAAAGCTTTTCGAGTTAAAACGTTTTGTTTAGGAAAAACAAGATAATTTCGCACAATGCGGGATTTCCTTATTACGTGGTTTTCTGACAAATTTTGACCAAAGAAAATTCTCCTATGGGTTCTCTTTTCAGGCTACACGTTTAGACGTACAGGCCACACCAAATCTTTTTAAGTTACAACGTGTTGTTTAGGAGATACAAGCTAATTTCTTACGATGCGTTATTTCTTCTCATAAAGTTTTTCCAATACGTAAGTATTTGTCTTTACTCTGCAACAGTGTATTTCCTAATAATGTGGTATTCTTACATATTCTTTCGAGAAAAAACTCTCCTTTGCGTCCTCTTTTGAGGCTATACGCTTAGACATACACGCAGCACCAAAGCTTTTCGAGTTACAACGTGTTGTTTAGGAAAAACAAGATAATTTCGCACAATGCGGGATTTCCTTAAAACTTGGTTTTCTGACAAAATTTAACGAACAAAAATTCTCCTGTGGGTTCTCTTTTGAGGCTACACGTTTAGATGTACACACCACACCAAATCCTTCCGAGTTATAACGTGTTGTTTAGGAGATACATACTAATTTTGTACGATGCCTTATTTCTTCTCGTAAAGTTTAAGTGTTTCCAATAAGTACGTATTTGTCTTTACTCTGCAACACTGTATTTCCTTATAACGTGATATTCTTACATATTCTTTCGAGAGAAAACTCTCCTGTGCGTTCTCTTTTGAGGCTACACGCTTTGACATACACGAAACACCAAAGTTTTTCGAGTTACATTGTGTTGTTTAGAAAAAACAAGATAATTTATCACGAAGAGGGATTTCCTTAAAACGTGGTATTCTGACAAATTCTGACGAAAAAAATTACTACTGTGGGTTCTCTTTTGAGGCTACACATTTAGACGTACATGCCACACCAAATCTTTTCGAGTTACAACGTGTTGTTTAGGAGATACAAGCTAATATTTTTACGATGCGTTATTTCTTCTCATAAAGTTTAAGTGTTTCCATTATGTACATATTTGCCTTTACTCTGCAACACTGTATTTCCTTATAACGTGGTATTCTTGCATATTCTTTCGAGAAAAAACTCTCCTGTGCGTTCCCCTTTGAGGCTACATGCTTAGACATACACGCAACACCAAAGCATTTCGAGTTACAACGTGTTTTTTAGGAAAAACAAGATAATTTCGCACGATGCGGGATTTCCTTAAAACGTGGTTTTCTGACAAATTCTTGACGAAAGAAAATTATCCTGTGGGTTCTCTTTTGAGGCTACACGTTTAGACGTACACACCACACCAAATCTTTTCGAGTTATAACGTGTTGTTTAGGAGATACAATCTAATTTTGTAAGATGCCTTATTTCTTCTCGTAAAGTTTAAGTTTTTCCAATGAGTAC
This sequence comes from Apodemus sylvaticus, assembly GCF_947179515.1. Classification (NCBI taxonomy): domain Eukaryota; kingdom Metazoa; phylum Chordata; class Mammalia; order Rodentia; family Muridae; genus Apodemus; species Apodemus sylvaticus. The sequence goes on along the minus strand of NW_026263073.1, from coordinate 442,922 downwards.
GTATTTGTCTTTACTCTGCAACACTGTATTTCCTTATAACGTGGTATTCTTACATATTCTTTCGAGAGAAAACTCTCCTGTGCGTTCTCTTTTGAGGCTACACGCTTAGACATACACGCAACATCAAAGCTTTTCGAGTTAAAACGTTTGGTTTAGGAAAAACAAGATAATTTCGCACTATGCGGGATTTCCTTAATACGTGGTTTTCTGACAAATTTTGACCAAAGAAAATTCTCCTATGGGTTCTGTTTCAGGCTACACGTTTAGACGTACAGGCCACACCAAATCTTTTTATGTTACAACGTGTTGTTTAGGAGATACAAGCTAATTTCTTACGATGCGTTATTTCTTCTCGTAAAGTTTTTTCCAATAAGTAAGTATTTGTCTTTACTCTGCAACACTGTATTTCCTAATAACGTGGTATTCTTACATATTCCTTTGAGAAAAAACTCTCCTTTGCGTTCTCTTTTGAGGCTACACGCTTAGACATACACGCAACACCAAAGCTTTTCGAGTTACAACGTGTTGTTTAGGAAAAACAAGATAATTTCGCACGATGCGGGATTTCCTTAAAACGTGGTTTTCTGACAAATTTTGACGAAAGAAAATACTCCCGTGGGTTCTCTTTTGAGGCTACACATTTAGACGTACACGCCACACCAAATCTTTTCGAGTTACAACGTGTTGTTTAGGAGAAACAAGCTAATTTTTTTACTATGCGTTATTTCTTCTCATAAAGTTTAAGTGTTTCCATTACGTACATATTTGCCTTTACTCTGCAACACTGTATTTCCTTATAACGTGGTATTCTTGCATATTCTTTCGAGAGAAAACTCTCCTTTGGGTTCTCCTTTGAGGCTACATGCTTAGACATTCACGCAACACCAAATCTTTTCTAGTTACAACATGGTGTTTAGGAGATACAAGCTAATTTTTTTACGATGCGTTATTTCTTCTCATAAAGTTTAAGTGTTTCCATTACGTACATATTTGCCTTTACTCTGCAACACTGTATTTCCTTATAACGTGGTATTCTTGCATATTCTTTCAAGAGAAAACTGTCCTGTGCGTTCCCCTTTGAGGCTACATGCTTAGACATACACGCAACACCAAAGCTTTTCGAGTTACAACGTGTTGTTTAGGAAAAACAAGATAATTTCACACGATGCGGGATTTCCTTAAAACGTGGTTTTCTGACAAATTTTGACGAAAGAAAATTATCCTGTGGGTTCTCTTTTGAGGCTACACGTTTAGACGTACACACCACACCAAATCTTTTCGAGTTATAACGTGTTGTTTAGGAGATACAAACTAATTTTGTAACATGCCTTATTTCTTCTCGTAAAGTTTAAGTTTTTCCAATAAGTACGTATTTGTCTTTACTCTGCAACACTGTATTTCCTTATAACGTGGTATTCTTACATATTCTTTCGAGAGAAAACTCTCCTGTGCATTCTCTTTTGAGGCTACACGCTTAGACATACACGCAACACCAAAGCTTTTCGAGTTAAAACGTTTGGTTTAGGAAAAACAAGATAATTTCGCACTATGCTGGATTTCCTTAATACGTGGTTTTCTGGCAAATTTTGACCAAAGAAAATTCTCCTATGGGTTCTCTTTTCAGGCTACACGTTTAGACGTACAGGCCACACCAAATCTTTTTATGTTACAACGTGTTGTTTAGGAGATACAAGCTAATTTCTTACGATGCGTTATTTCTTCTCGTAAAGTTTTTTCCAATAAGTAAGTATTTCTCTTTACTCTGCAACACTGTATTTCCTAAGAACGTGGTATTCTTACATATTCTTTCGAGAAAAAACTCTCCTTTGCGTTCTCTTTTGAGGCTACACGCTTAGACATACACGCAACACCAAAGCTTTTCGAGTTTCAACGTGTTGTTTAGGAAAAACAAGATAATTTCGCATGATGCGGGATTTCCTTAAAATGTGGTTTTCTGACAAATTTTGACAAAAGAAAATACTCCCGTGGGTTCTCTTTTGAGGCTACACATTTAGACGTACACGCCACACCAAATCTTTTCGAGTTACAACGTGTTGTTTAGGAGAAACAAGCTAATTTTTTTACTATGCGTTATTTCTTCTCATAAAGTTTAAGTGTTTCCATTACGTACATATTTGCCTTTACTCTGCAACACTGTATTTCCTTATAACGTGGTATTCTTGCATATTCTTTCGAGAAAAAAACTCTCCTTTGCGTTCTCCTTTGAGGCTACATGCTTAGACATTCACGCAACACCAAATCTTTTCTAGTTACAACATGTTGTTTAGGAGATACAAGCTAATTTTTTTACGATGCGTTATTTCTTCTCATAAAGTTTAAGTGTTTCCATTACGTACATATTTGCCTTTACTCTGCAACACTGTATTTCCTTATAACGTGGTATTCTTGCATATTCTTTCAAGAGAAAACTCTCCTGTGCGTTCCCCTTTGAGGCTACATGCTTAGACAAACACGCAACACCAAAGCTTTTCGAGTTACAACGTGTTTTTTAGGAAAAACAAGATAATTTCACACGATGCGGGATTTCCTTAAAACGTGGTTTTCTGACAAATTTTGACGAAAGAAAATTATCCTGTGGGTTCTCTTTTTAGGCTACACGTTTAGACGTACACACCACACCAAATCTTTTCGAGTTATAACGTGTTGTTTAGGAGATACAAACTAATTTTGTAAGATGCCTAATTTCTTCTCGTAAAGTTTAAGTTTTTCCAATAAGTACGTATTTGTCTTTACTCTGCAACACTGTATTTCCTTATAACGTGGTATTCTTACATATTCTTTCGAGAGAAAACTCTCCTGTGCGTTCTCTTTTGAGGCTACACGCTTAGACATACGCGCAACACCAAAGCTTTTCGAGTTAAAACTTTTGGTTTAGGAAAAACAAGAAAATTTCGCACTATGCGGGATATCCTTAATAAGTGGTTTTCTGACAAATTTTGACCAAAGAAAATTCTCCTATGGGTTCTCTTTTCAGGCTACACGTTTAGACGTACAGGCCACACCAAATCTTTTTAAGTTACAACGTGTTGTTTAGGAGATACAAGCTAATTTCTTACGATGCGTTATTTCTTCTCGTAAAGTTATTCCAATACGTAAGTATTTGTCTTTACTCTGCAACAGTGTATTTCCTAATAACGTGGTATTCTTACATATTCTTTCGAGAAAAAACTCTCCTTTGCGTTCTCTTTTGAGGCTATACGCTTAGACATACACGCAGCACCAAAGCTTTTCGAGTTACAACGTGTTGTTTAGGAAAAACAAGATAATTTCGCACAATGCGGGATTTCCTGAAAACGTGGTTTTCTGACAAAATTTAACGAACAAAAATTCTCCTGTGGGTTCTCTTTTGAGGCTACATGTTTAGACATACACACCACACCAAATCTTTCCGAGTTATATCGTGTTGTTTAGGAGATACATACTAATTTTGTACGATGCCTTATTTCTTCTCGTAAAGTTTAAGTGTTTCCAATAAGTACTTATTTGTCTTTACTCTGCAACACTGTATTTCCTTATAACGTGGTATTCTTACATATTCTTTCGAGAGAAAACTCTCCTGTGCGTTCTCTTTTGAGGCTACACGCTTAGACATACACGCAACACCAAAGCTTTTCGAGTTAAAACGTTTGGTTTAGAAAAAACAAGATAATTTCGCACTATGCGGGATTTCCTTAATACGTGGTTTCTGACATATTTTGACCAAAGAAAATTCTCCTATGGGTTCTCTTTTCAGGCTACACGTTTAGACGTACAGGCCACACCAAATCTTTTTAAGTTACAACGTGTTGTTTAGGAGATACAAGCTAATTTCTTACGATGCGTTATTTCTTCTCGTAAAGTTTTTTCCAATACGTATTTGTCTTTACTCTGCAACACTGTATTTCCTAATAACGTGGTATTCTTACACATTCTTTCGAGAAAAAACTCTCCTTTGCGTTCTCTTTTGAGGCTACACGCTTAGACATACACGCAACACCAAAGCTTTTCGAGTTACAACGTGTTGTTTTGGAAAAACAAGATAATTTCGCACGATGCGGGATTTCCTTAAAACGTGGTTTTCTGACAAATTTTGACGAAAGAAAATACTCCTGTGGGTTCTCTTTGAGGCTACACATTTAGAGGTACATGCCACACCAAATCATTTCGAGTTACAACATGTTGTTTAGGAGAAACAAGCTAATTTTTTACGATGCGTTATTTCTTCTCATAAAGTTTTAGTGTTTCCATTACGTACATATTTGCCTTTAATCTGCAACACTGTATTTCCTTATAACGTGGCATTCTTGCATATTCTTTCGAGAGAAAACTCTCCTGGGCATTCTCCTTTGAGGTTACAGGCTTAGACATACACGCAACACCAAAGCTTTTCGAGTTAAAACGTTTTGTTTAGGAAAAACAAGATAATTTCGCACGATGCGGAATTTCCTTAATACGTGGTTTTCTGACAAATTTTGACGAAATAAAACTCTCCTGTGGGTACTCTTTTGAGGCTACACGTTTAGACGTGCACCCCACACCAAATCTTTTCGAGTTACAACGAGTTGTTTAGGACATACAAGCCAATTTTGCCAGATGCGTTATTTCTCTCATAAAGTGTTTCCAATACGTACGTATTTGTCTTTACTCTGCAACACTGTATTTCCTTATAACGTGGTATCCTTACATATTCTTTCGAGAGAAAACTCTCCTGTGCGTTTTCTTTTGAGGCTACACGCTTAGACATACACGCAACACCAAAGCTTTCGAGTTACAACGTGTTGTTTAGGAAAAACAAGATAATTTCGCAAGATGCGGGATTTCCTTAAAACGTGGTTTTCTGGCAAATTTTGACGAAAGAAAATTATCCTGTGGGTTCTCTTTTGAGGCTACAAGTTTAGACGTACACACCACACCAAATCTTTTCAAGTTATAACGTGTTGTTTAGGAGATACAAACTAATTTTGTAACATGCCTTATTTCTTCTCGTAAAGTTTAAGTTTTTCCAATAAGTGCGTATTTGTCTTTACTCTGCAACACTGTATTTCCTTTAACGTGGTATTCTTACATATTCTTTCGAGAGAAAACTCTCCTGGGCATTCTCCTTTGAGGTTACAGGCTTAGACATACACGCAACACCAAAGCTTTTCGAGTTAAAACGTTTTGTTTAGGAAAAACAAGATAATTTCGCACGATGCGGAATTTCCTTAATACGTGGTTTTCTGACAAATTTTGACCAAAGAAAATTCTCCTATGGGTTCTCTTTTGAGGCTACACGTTTAGACGTACAGGCCACACCAAATCTTTTTAAGTTACAACGTGTTGTTTAGGAGATACAAGCTAATTTTATACGATGCGTTATTTCTTCTCTTGAGTTTAAGTTTTTCCAATAAGTACGTATTTGTCTTTACTCTGCAACACTGTATTTCCTTATAACGTGGTATTCTTACATATTCTTTCGAGAGAAAACTCTCCTGTGCGTTCTCTTTTGAGGCTACACGCTTAGACATACACGCAACACCAAAGCTTTTCGAGTTAAAACGTTTTGTTTAAGAAAAACAAGATAATTTCGCAGAATGCGGGATTTCCTTAAAACGTGGTTTTCTGACAAATTTTGACGAAAGAAAATTTTCCTGTGGGTTCTCTTTTGAGGCTACACGTTTAGACATACACACCACACCAAATCTTTTCGAGTTATAATGTGTTGTTTAGGAGATACAAACTAATTTTGTAAGATGCCTTATTTCTTCTCGTAAGGTTTAAGTTTTTCCAATAAGTACGTATTTGTCTTTACTCTGCAACACTGTATTTCCTTATAACGTGGTATTCTTACATATTCTTTCGAGAGAAAACTCTCCTGTGTGTTCTCTTTTGAGGCTACACGCTTAGACATATACGCAACACGAAAGCTTTTCGAGTTAAAATGTTTGGTTTAGGAAAAACAAGATAATGTCGCACTATGCGGGATTTCCTTAATACATGGTTTTCTGACAAATTTTGACCAAAGAAAATTCTCCTATGGGTTGTCTTTTCAGGCTACACGTTTAGACGTACAGGCCACACCAAATCTTTTTATGTTACAACGTGTTGTTTAGGAGATACAAGCTAATTTCTTACGATGCGTTATTTCTTCTCGTAAAGTTTTTCCAAGACGTAAGTATTTGTCTTTACTCTGCAACACTGTATTTCCTAATAACGTGGTATTCTTACATATTCTTTCGAGAAAAAACTCTCCTTTGCGTTCTCTTTTGAGGCTACATGCTTAGACATACACGCAACACCAAAGCTTTTCGAGTTACAACGTGTTGTTTAGGAAAAACAAGATATTTTTGCACGATGCGGGATTTCCTTAAAACGTGGTTTTCTGACAAATTTTGACGAAAGAAAATACTCCTGTGGGTTCTCTTTTGAGGCTACACATTTAGACGTACACGCCACACCAAATCTTTTCGAGTTACAACGTGTTGTTTAGCAGCAACAAGGTAATTTTTCTACGATGCGTTATTTCTTCTCATAAAGTTTAAGTGTTTCCATTACGTACATATTTGCCTTTACTCTGCAACACTGTATTTCCTTATAACGTGGTATTCTTGCATATTCTTTCGAGAGAAAACTCTCCTGTGCGTTCTCCTTTGTGGCTACATGCTTAGACATTCACGCAACACCAAAGCTTTTCGATTTACAACATGTTGTTTAGGAAAAACAAGATAATTTCGCATGATGCGGGATTTCCTTAAAACGTGGTTTTCTGACAAATTTTGACGAAATAAAACTCTCCTGTGGGTACTCTTTTGAGGCTACACGTTTAGCCGTACAAGCCACACCAAATCTTTTCAAGTTACAACGTGTTGTTTAGGAGATACAAGCTAATTTTGTACGATGCGTTATTTCTTCTCGTAAAGTTTAAGTTTTTCCAATAAGTACGTATTTGTCTTTACTCTGCAACACTGTATTTCCTTATAACGTGGTATTCTTACATATTCTTTCGAGAGAAAACTCTCCTGAGCGTTCTCTTTTGAGGCTACACGCTTAGACATACACGCAACACCAAAGCATTTCGAGTTAAAAAGTTTTGTTTAGGAAAAACAAGATAATTTCGCACGATGCGGGATTTCCTTAATACGTGGTTTTCTGACAAATTTTGACCAAAGAAAATTCTCCTATGGCTTCTTTTTTCAGGCTACACATTTAGACGTACAGGCCACACCAAATCTTTTTAAGTTGCAACGTGTTGTTTAGTAGATACAAGCTAATTTTGTACGATGCGTTATTTCTTCTCGTAAAGTTTTTCCAATACATAAGTATTTGTCTTTACTCTGCAACACTGTATTTCCTAATAACGTGGTATTCTTACATATTCTTTCGAGAAAAAACTCTCCTTTGCGTTCTCCTTTGAGGCTACACGCTTACACATACACGCAACACCAAAGCTTTTCGAGTTACAACGTGTTGTTTAGGAGATACAAGCTAATTTCTTACGATGCGTTATTTCTTCTCGTAAAGTTTTTCCAAGACTTAAGTATTTGTCTTTACTCTGCAACACTGTATTTCCTAATAACGTGGTATTCTTACATATTCTTTCGAGAAAAAACTCTCCTTTGCGTTCTCTTTTGAGGCTACACGCTTAGACATACACGCAACACCAAAGCTTTTCGACTTACAACGTGTTGTTTAGGAAAAACAAGATAATTTCGCATGATGCGGGATTTCCTTAAAACGTGGTTTTCTGACAAATTTTGACGAAAGAAAATACTCCTGTGTGTTCTCTTTTGAGGCTACACATTTAGACGTACACGCCACACCATATCTTTTCGAGTTACAACGTGTTGTTTAGGAGAAACAAGCTAATTTTTTTAGGATGCGTTATTTCTTCTCATAAAGTTTAAGTGTTTCCATTACGTACATATTTGCCTTTACTCTGCAACACTGTATTTCCTTATAACGTGGTATTCTTGCATATTCTTTCGAGAGAAAACTCTCCTGTGCGTTCTCCTTTGAGGCTACATGCTTAGACATTCACGCAACACCAGATCTTTTCGAGTTGCAACGTGTTGTTTAGGAGATACAAGCTAATTTTTTTAGGATGCGTTATTTCTTCTCATAAAGTTTAAGTGTTTCCATTACGTACATATTTGCCTTTACTCTGCAACACTGTATTTCCTTATAACGTGGTATTCTTGCATATTCTTTCGAGAGAAAACTCTCCTGTGCGTTCCCCTTTGAGGCTACATGCTTAGACATACACGCAACACCAAAGCTTTTCGAGTTACAACGTGTTTTTTAGGAAAAACAAGATAATTTCACACGATGCGGGATTTCCTTAAAACGTGGTTTTCTGACAAATTTTGACGAAAGAAAATTATCCTGTGGGTTCTCTTTTTAGGCTACACGTTTAGACGTACATACCACACCAAATCTTTTCGAGTTATAACGTGTTGTTTAGGAGATAGAAACTAATTTTGAAAGATGCCTTATTTCTTCCCGTAAAGTTTAAGTTTTTCCAATAAGTACGTATTTGTCTTTACTCTGCAACACTGTATTACTTATAACGTGGTATTCTTACATATTCTTTCGAGAGAAAACTCTCCTGTGCGTTCTCTTTTGAGGCTATACGCTTTGACATACACGCAACACCAAAGTTTTTCGAGTTACAATGTGTTGTTTAGGAAAAACAAGATAATTTAGCATGATGCGGGATTTCCTTAAAACGTGGTTTTCTGACAAATTTTGACGAAAGAAAATACTCCTGTGGTTTCTCTTTTGAGGCTACACATTTAGACGTGGCCGAGACACTAAATCTTGTCGAGTTACAACGTGTTGTTTAGGAGATACAAGCTAATTTTTTTACGATGCATTATTTCTTCTCATAAAGTTTAAGTGTTTCCATTATGTAAAAATTTGGCTTTACTCTGCAACACTGTATTTCCTTATAACGAGGTATTCTTGCATATTCTTTTGAGAGAAAACTCTCCTGTGCGGTCTCCTTTGAGGCTACATGCTTAGAAATACACTCAACTCCAAAGCTTTTCGAATTACAACATGTTGTTTAGGAAAAACAACATAATTTCGCACGATGCGGGATTTCCTTAAAACGTGGTTTTCTGACAAATTTTGACCAAATAAAACTCTCCTGTGTGTACTCTTTTGAGGCTACACGTTTAGACGTACACGCCACACCAAATCTTTTCGAGTTACAACCTGTTGTTTAGGAGATACAAGCTAATTTTTTACGATGCGTTATTTCTTCTCGTAAAGTGTTTCCAATAAGTACCTATTTGTCTTTACTCTGCAACATGGTATATCCTTAATACGTGGTATTCTTACATATTCTTTCGAGAGAAAACTCTCCTGTACGTTCTCTTTTGAGGGTACACGCTTAAACATACACGCAACACCAAAGCTTTTCGAGTTACAATGTGTTGTTTATGAAGAACAAGATAATTTCTCACGATGCGGGATTTCCTTAAAACGTGGTTTTCTGACAAATTTTGACGAACGAAAATTGTCCTGTGGTTCTCTTTTGAGGCTACACCTTTAGACGTACACGCCACACCAAATCTTTTCGAGTTACAACGTGTTGTTTAGGAGATACAAGCTAATTTTGTACGATGCTTTATTTCATCTCGTAAAGTTTAAGGGTTTCCAATACGTAATTATTTGTCTTTATTCTGCAACACTGTACTTCCTTATAACGTGGTATTCTCACATATTCTTTCGAGAGAAAACTCTCCTGTGTGTTCTCTTTTGAGGCTACACGCTTAGACATACACGCATCACCAAAGATTTTCGAGTTACTACGTGTTGTTTAGGAAAACAAGATAATTTCGCAAGATGCGGGATTTCCTTAAAACGTGGTTTTCTGACAAATTTTGACGAAATAAAACTCTCCTGTGGGTACTCTTTTGAGGCTACACGTTTAGACGTGCACCCCACACCAAACCTTTTCGAGTTACAACGAGTTGTTTAGGACATACAAGCTAATTTTGCCAAATGCGTTATTTCTCTCATAAAGTGTTTCCAATACGTACGTATTTGTCTTTACTCTGCAACACTGTATTTCCTTATAACGTGGCATCCTTACATATTCTTTCGAGAGAAAACTCTCCTGTGCGTTCTCTTTTGAGGCTACACGCTTAGACATACACGCAACACCAAAGCTTTCGAGTTACAACGTTTTGTTTAGGAAAAACAAGATAATTTCGCAAGATGCGGGATTTCCTTAAAACGTGGTTTTCTGGCAAATTTTGACGAAAGAAAATTATCCTGTGGGTTCTCTTTTGAGGCTACAAGTTTAGACGTACACACCACACCAAATCTTTTCAAGTTATAACGTGTTGTTTAGGAGATACAAACTAATTTTGTAACATGCCTTATTTCTTCTCGTAAAGTTTAAGTTTTTCCAATAAGTACGTATTTGTCTTTACTCTGCAACACTGTATTTCCTTATAACGTGGTATTCTTACATATTCTTTCGAGAGAAAACTCTCCTGGGCATTCTCCTTTGAGGTTACAGGCTTAGACATACACGCAACACCAAAGCTTTTCGAGTTAAAACGTTTTGTTTAGGAAAAACAAGATAATTTCGCATGATGCGGAATTTCCTTAATACGTGGTTTTCTGACAAATTTTGACCAAAGAAAATTCGCCTATGGGTTCTCTTTTGAGGCTACACGTTTAGACGTACAGGCCACACCAAATCTTTTTAAGTTACAACGTGTTGTTTAGGAGATACAAGCTAATTTTGTACGATGCGTTATTTCTTCTCTTAAGTTTAAGTTTTTCCAATAAGTACGTATTTGTCTTTACTCTGCACCACTGTATTTCCTTATAACGTTGTATTCTTACATATTCTTTCGAGAGAAAACTCTACTGTGCGTTCTCTTTTGAGGCTACACGCTTAGACATACACGCAACACCAAAGCTTTTCGAGTTAAAACGTTTTGTTTAAGAAAAACAAGATAATTTCGCAGAATGCGGGATTTCCTTAAAACGTGGTTTTCTGACAAATTTTGACGAAAGAAAATTTTCCTGTGGGTTCTCTTTTGAGGCTACACGTTTAGACATACACACCACACCAAATCTTTTCGAGTTATAATGTGTTGTTTAGGAGATACAAACTAATTTTTTAAGATGCCTTATTTCTTCTCGTAAGGTTTAAGTTTTTCCAATAAGTACGTATTTGTCTTTACTGTGCAACACTGTATTTCCTTATAACGTGGTATTCTTACATATTCTTTCGAGAGAAAACTCTCCTGTGCGTTCTCTTTTGAGGCTACACGCTTACACATACACGCAACACCAAAGCTTTTCGAGTTAAAACGTTTGGTTAGGAAAAACAAGATAATTTCGCACTATGCGGGATTTCCTTAATACGTGGTTTTCTGACATATTTTGAGCAAAGAAAATTCATCTATGGGTTCTCTTTTCAGGCTACACGTTTAGACGTACAGGCCACACCAAATCTTTTTAAGCTACAACGTGTTGTTTAGGAGATACAAGCTAATTTCTTACGATGCGTTATTTCTTCTCGTAAAGTTTTTTCCAATACGTAAGTATTTGTCTTTACTCTGCAACACTGTATTTCCTAAAAACGTGGTATTCTTACACATTCTTTCGAGAAAAAACTCTCCTTTGCGTTCTCTTTTGAGGCTACACGCTTAGACATACACGCAACACCAAAGCTTTTCGAGTTACAACGTGTTGTTTAGGAAAAACAAGATAATTTCGCACGATGCGGGATTTCCTTAAAACGTGGTTTTCTGACAAATTTTGACGAAAGAAAATACTCCTGTGGGTTCTCTTTTGAGGCTACACATTTAGACGTACATGCCACACCAAATCATTTCGAGTTACAACGTGTTGTTTAGGAGAAACAAGGTAATTTTTTACGATGCGTTATTTCTTCTCATAAAGTTTTAGTGTTTCCATTACGTACATATTTGCCTTTACTCTGCAACACTGTATTTCCTTATAACGTGGTATTCTTGCATATTCTTTCGAGAGAAAACTCTCCTGTGCGTTCTCCTTTGAGGCTACTTGCTTAAACATTCACGCAACACCAAAGCTTTTCGATTTACAACGTGTTGTTTAGGAAAAACAAGATAATTTCGCAAGATGCAGGATTTCCTTAAAACGTGGTTTTCTGACAAATTTTGACGAAATAAAACTCTCCTGTGGGTACTCTTTTGAGGCTACACGTTTAGACGTGCACCCCACACCAAATCTTTTCGAGTTACAACGAGTTGTTTAGGACATACAAGCCAATTTTGCCAGATGCGTTATTTCTCTCAAAAAGTGTTTCCAATACGTACGTATTTGTCTTTACTCTGCAACACTGTATTTCCTTATAACGTGGTATCCTTACATTTTCGCTCGAGAGAAAACTCTCCTGTGCGTTCTCTTTCGAGGCTACACGCTTAGACATACACGCAACACCAAAGCTTTCGAGTTACAACGTGTTGTTTAGGAAAAACAAGATAATTTCGCAAGATGCGGGATTTCCTTAAAACGTGGTTTTCTGGCAAATTTTGACGAAAGAAAATTATCCTGTGGGTTCTCTTTTGAGGCTACAAGTTTAGACGTACACACCACACCAAATCTTTTCAAGTTATAACGTGTTGTTTAGGAGATACAAACTAATTTTGTAACATGCCTTATTTCTTCTCGTAAAGTTTAAGTTTTTCCAATAAGTACGTATTTGTCTTTACTCTGCAACACTGTATTTCCTTTAACGTGGTATTCTTACATATTCTTTCGAGAGAAAACTCTCCTGGGCATTCTCCTTTGAGGTTACAGGCTTAGACATACACGCAACACCAAAGCTTTTCGAGTTAAAACGTTTTGTTTAGGAAAAACAAGATAATTTCGCACGATGCGGAATTTCCTTAATACGTGGTTTTCTGACAAATTTTGACCAAAGAAAATTCTCCTATGGGTTCTCTTTTGAGGCTACACGTTTAGACGTACAGGCCACACCAAATCTTTTTAAGTTACAACGTGTTGTTTAGGAGATACAAGCTAATTTTGTACGATGCGTTATTTCTTCTCTTAAGTTTAAGTTTTTCCAATAAGTACGTATTTGTCTTTACTCTGCAACACTGTATTTCCTTATAACGTGGTATTCTTACATATTCTTTCGAGAGAAAACTCTACTGTGCGTTCTCTTTTGAGGCTACACGCTTAGACATACACGCAACACCAAAGCTTTCGAGTTAAAACGTTTTGTTTAAGAAAAACAAGATAATTTCGCAGAATGCGGGATTTCCTTAAAACGTGGTTTTCTGACAAATTTTGACGAAAGAAAATTTTCCTGTGGGTTCTCTTTTGAGGCTACAGGTTTAGACATACACACCACACCAAATCTTTTCGAGTTATAATGTGTTGTTTAGGAGATACAAACTAATTTTGTAAGATGCCTTATTTCTTCTCGTAAGGTTTAAGTTTTTCCAATAAGTACGTATTTGTCTTTACTCTGCAACACTGTATTTCCTTATAACGTGGTATTCTTACATATTCTTTCGAGAGAAAACTCTCCTGTGTCTTCTCTTTTGAGGCTACACGCTTAGACATACACGCAACACGAAAGCTTTTCGAGTTAAAACGTTTGGTTTAGGAAAAACAAGATAATGTCGCACTATGCGGGATTTCCTTAATACATGGTTTTCTGACAAATTTTCACCAAAGAAAATTCTCCTATGGGTTCTCTTTTCAGGCTACACGTTTAGACGTACAGGCCACACCAAATCTTTTTATGTTACAACGTGTTGTTTAGGAGATACAAGCTAATTTCTTACGATGCGTTATTTCTTCTCGTAAAGTTTTTCCAAGACGTAAGTATTTGTCTTTACTCTGCAACACTGTATTTCCTAATAACGTGGTATTCTTACATATTCTTTCGAGAAAAAACTCTCCTTTGCGTTCTCTTTTGAGGCTACATGCTTAGACATACACGCAACACCAAAGCTTTTCGAGTTACAACGTGTTGTTTAGGAAAAACAAGATATTTTTGCACAATGCGGGATTTCCTTAAAACGTGGTTTTCTGACAAATTTTGACGAAAGAAAATACTCCTGTGGGTTCTCTTTTGAGGCTACACATTTAGACGTACACGCCACACCAAATCTTTTCGAGTTACAACGTGTTGTTTAGGAGCAACAAGGTAATTTTTCTACGATGCGTTATTTCTTCTCATAAAGTTTAAGTGTTTCCATTACGTACATATTTGCCTTTACTCTGCAACACTGTATTTCCTTATAACGTGGTATTCTTGCATATTCTTTCGAGAGAAAACTCTCCTGTGCGTTCTCCTTTGAGGCTACATGCTTAGACATTCACGCAACACCAGATCTTTTCGAGTTACAACGTGTTGTTTAGGAGATACAAGCTAATTTTTTTACGATGCGTTATTTCTTCTCATAAAGTTTAAGTGTTTCCATTACGTACATATTTGCCTTTACTCTGCAACACTCTATTTCCTTATAACGTGGTATTCTTGCATATTCTTTCGAGAGAAAACTCTCCTGTGCGTTCTCCTTTGAGGCTACATGCTTAGACATACACGCAACACCAAAGCTTTTCGAGTTACAACGTGTTTTTTAGGAAAAACAAGATAATTTCACACGATGCGGGATTTCCTTAAAACGTGGTTTTCTGACAAATTTTGACGAAAGAAAATTATCCTGTGGGTTCTCTTTTTAGGCTACACGTTTAGACGTACATACCACACCAAATCTTTTCGAGTTATAACGTGTTGTTTAGGAGATAGAAACTAATTTTGTAAGATGCCTTATTTCTTCTCGTAAAGTTTAAGTTTTTCCAATAAGTACGTATTTGTCTTTACTCTGCAACACTGTATTACTTATAACGTGGTATTCTTACATATTCTTTCGAGAGAAAACTCTCCTGTGCGTTCTCTTTTGAGGCTATACGCTTTGACATACACGCAACACCAAAGTTTTTCGAGTTACAATGTGTTGTTTAGGAAAAACAAGATAATTTAGCATGATGCGGGATTTCCTTAAAACGTGGTTTTCTGACAAATTTTGACGAAAGAAAATACTCCTGTGGTTTCTCTTTTGAGGCTACACATTTAGACGTGGCCGAGACACTAAATCTTGTCGAGTTACAACGTGTTGTTTAGGAGATACAAGCTAATTTTTTTACGATGCATTATTTCTTCTCATAAAGTTTAAGTGTTTCCATTATGTAAAAATTTGGCTTTACTCTGCAACACTGTATTTCCTTATAACTAGGTATTCTTGCATATTCTTTTGAGAGAAAACTCTCCTGTGCGGTCTCCTTTGAGGCTACATGCTTAGACATACACTCAACTCCAAAGCTTTTCAAATTACAACATGTTGTTTAGGAAAAACAACATAATTTCGCACGATGCGGGATTTCCTTAATACGTGGTTTTCTGACAAATTTTGACCAAATAAAACTCTCCTGTGTGTACTCTTTTGAGGCTACACGTTTAGACGTACACGCCACACCAAATCTTTTCGAGTTACAACCTGTTGTTTAGGAGATACAAGCTAATTTTTTACGATGCGTTATTTCTTCTCGTAAAGTGTTTCCAATAAGTACGTATTTGTCTTTACTCTGCAACACGGTATTTCCTTAATACGTGGTATTCTTACATATTCTTTCGAGAGAAAACTCTCCTGTGCGTTCTCTTTTGAGGGTACACGCTTAAACATACACGCAACACCAAAGCTTTTCGAGTTACAATGTGTTGTTTATGAAGAACAAGATAATTTCTCACGATGCGGGATTTCCTTAAAACGTGGTTTTCTGACAAATTTTGACGAACGAAAATTGTCCTGTGGTTCTCTTTTGAGGCTACACCTTTAGACGTACACGCCACACCAAATCTTTTCGAGTTACAACGTGTTGTTTAGGAGATACAAGCTAATTTTGTACGATGCTTTATTTCATCTCGTAAAGTTTAAGGGTTTCCAATACGTAATTATTTGTCTTTATTCTGCAACACTGTACTTCCTTATAACGTGGTATTCTCACATATTCTTTCGAGAGAAAACTCTCCTGTGTGTTCTCTTTTGAGGCTACACGCTTAGACATACACGCATCACCAAAGATTTTCGAGTTACTACGTGTTGTTTAGGAAAACAAGATAATTTCGCAAAATGCGGGATTTCCTTAAAACGTGGTTTTCTGACAAATTTTGACGAAATAAAACTCTCCTGTGGGTACTCTTTTGAGGCTACACGTTTAGACGTGCACCCCACACCAAATCTTTTCGAGTTACAACGAGTTGTTTAGGACTTACAAGCTAATTTTGCCAGATGCGTTATTTCTCTCATAAAGTGTTTCCAATACGTACGTATTTGTCTTTACTCTGCAACACTGTATTTCCTTATAACGTGGTATCCTTACATATTCTTTCGAGAGAAAACTCTCCTGTGCGTTCTCTTTTGAGGCTACACGCTTAGACATACACGCAACACCAAAGCTTTCGAGTTACAACGTGTTGTTTAGGAAAAACAAGATAATTTCGCAAGATGCGGGATTTCCTTAAAACGTGGTTTTCTGACAAATTTTGACGAACGAAAATTATCCTGTGGGTTCTCTTTTGAGGCTACAAGTTTAGACGTACACACCACACCAAATCTTTTCAAGTTATAACGTGTTGTTTAGGAGATACAAACTAATTTTGTAAGATGCCTTATTTCTTCTCGTAAAGTTTAAGTTTTTCCAATAAGTACGTATTTGTCTTTACTCTGCAACACTGTATTTCCTTATAACGTGGTATTCTTACATATTCTTTCGAGAGAAAACTCTCCTGGGCATTCTCCTTTGAGGTTACAGGCTTAGACATACACGCAACACCAAAGCTTTTCGAGTTAAAACGTTTTGTTTAGGAAAAACAAGATAATTTCGCACGATGCGGAATTTCCTTAATACGTGGTTTTCTGACAAATTTTGACCAAAGAAAATTCTCCTATGGGTTCTCTTTTGAGGCTACACGTTTAGACGTACAGGCCACACCAAATCTTTTTAAGTTACAACGTGTTGTTTAGGAGATACAAGCTAATTTTGTACGATGCGTTATTTCTTCTCTTAAGTTTAAGTTTTTCCAATAAGTACGTATTTGTCTTTACTCTGCACCACTGTATTTCCTTATAACGTTGTATTCTTACATATTCTTTCGAGAGAAAACTCTCCTGTGCGTTCTCTTTTGAGGCTACACGCTTAGACATACACGCAACACCAAAGCTTTTCGAGTTAAAACGTTTTGTTTAAGAAAAACAAGATAATTTCGCAGAATGCGGGATTTCCTTAAAACGTGGTTTTCTGACAAATTTTGACGAAAGAAAATTTTCCTGTGGGTTCTCTTTTGAGGCTACACGTTTAGACATACACACCACACCAAATCTTTTCGAGTTATAATGTGTTGTTTAGGAGATACAAACTAATTTTGTAAGATGCCTTATTTCTTCTCGTAAGGTTTAAGTTTTTCCAATAAGTACGTATTTGTCTTTACTGTGCAACACTGTATTTCCTTATAACGT
Source organism: Apodemus sylvaticus (assembly GCF_947179515.1). Classification (NCBI taxonomy): domain Eukaryota; kingdom Metazoa; phylum Chordata; class Mammalia; order Rodentia; family Muridae; genus Apodemus; species Apodemus sylvaticus. The sequence continues at coordinate 425,394 of NW_026263073.1, read as the reverse complement.
GGTATTCTTACATATTCTTTCGAGAGAAAACTCTCCTGTGCGTTCTCTTTTGAGGCTACACGCTTACACATACACGCAACACCAAAGCTTTTCGAGTTAAAACGTTTGGTTTAGAAAAAAACAAGATAATTTCGCACTATGCGGGATTTCCTTAATACGTGGTTTTCTGACATATTTTGAGCAAAGAAAATTCATCTATGGGTTCTCTTTTCAGGCTACACGTTTAGACGTACAGGCCACACCAAATCTTTTTAAGCTACAACGTGTTGTTTAGGAGATACAAGCTAATTTCTTACGATGCGTTATTTCTTCTCGTAAAGTCTTTTCCAATACGTAAGTATTTGTCTTTACTCTGCAACACTGTATTTCCTAAAAACGTGGTATTCTTACACATTCTTTCGAGAAAAAACTCTCCTTTGCGTTCTCTTTTGAGGCTACACGCTTAGACATACACGCAACACCAAAGCTTTTCGAGTTACAACGTGTTGTTTAGGAAAAACAAGATAATTTCGCACGATGCGGGATTTCCTTAAAACGTGGTTTTCTGACAAATTTTGACGAAAGAAAATACTCCTGTGGGTTCTCTTTTGAGGCTACACATTTAGACGTACATGCCACACCAAATCATTTCGAGTTACAACGTGTTGTTTAGGAGAAACAAGCTAATATTTTACGATGCGTTATTTCTTCTCATAAAGATTTAGTGTTTCCATTACGTACATATTTGCCTTTACTCTGCAACACTGTATTTCTTTATAACGTGGTATTCTTGCATATTCTTTCGAGAGAAAACTCTCCTGTGCGTTCTCCTTTGAGGCTACATGCTTAAACATTCACGCAACACCAAAGCTTTTCGATTTACAACGTGTTGTTTAGGAAAAACAAGATAATTTCGCAAGATGCGGGATTTCCTTAAAACGTGGTTTTCTGACAAATTTTGACGAAATAAAACTCTCCTGTGGGTACTCTTTGGAGGCTACACGTTTAGACGTGCACCCCACACCAAATCTTTTCGAGTTACAACCTGTTGTTTAGGACATACAAGCCAATTTTCCAGATGCGTTATTTCTCTCATAAAGTGTTTCCAATACGTACGTATTTGTCTTTACTCTGCAACACTGTATTTCCTTATAACGTGGTATCCTTACATATTCTTTCGAGAGAAAACTCTCCTGTGCGTTCTCTTTTGAGGCTACACGCTTAGACATACACGCAACACCAAAGCTTTCGAGTTACAACGTGTTGTTTAGGAAAAACAAGATAATTTCGCAAGATGCGGGATTTCCTTAAAACGTGGTTTTCTGGCAAATTTTGACGAAAGAAAATTATCCTGTGGGTTCTCTTTTGAGGCTACAAGTTTAGACGTACACACCACACCAAATCTTTTCAAGTTATAACGTGTTGTTTAGGACATACAAACTAATTTTGTAACATGCCTTATTTCTTCTCGTAAAGTTTAAGTTTTTCCAATAAGTACGTATTTGTCTATACTCTGCAACACTGTATTTCCTTTAACGTGGTATTCTTACATATTCTTTCGAGAGAAAACTCTCCTGGGCATTCTCCTTTGAGGTTACAGGCTTAGACATACACGCAACACCAAAGCTTTTCGAGTTAAAACGTTTTGTTTAGGAAAAACAAGATAATTTCGCACGATGCGGAATTTCCTTAATACGTGGTTTTCTGACAAATTTTGACCAAAGAAAATTCGCCTATGGGTTCTCTTTTGAGGCTACACGTTTAGACATACAGGCCACACCAAATCTTTTTAAGTTACAACGTGTTGTTTAGGAGATACAAGCTAATTTTGTACGATGCGTTATTTCTTCTCGTAAAGTTTAAGTTTTTCCAATAAGTACGTATTTGTCTTTACTCTGCAACACTGTATTTCCTTATAACGTGGCATTCTTACATATTCTTTCGAGAGAAAACTCTCCTGAGCGTTCTCTTTTGAGGCTACACGCTTAGACATACACGCAACACCAAAGCATTTCGAGTTAAAACGTTTTGTTTAGGAAAAACAAGATAATTTCGCACGATGCGGGATTTCCTTAATACGTGGTTTTCTGACAAATTTTGACCAAAGAAAATTCTCCTATGGCTTCTTTTTTCAGGCTACACGTTTAGACGTACAGGCCACACCAAATCTTTTTAAGTTGCAACGTGTTGTTTAGTAGATACAAGCTAATTTTGTACGATGCGTTATTTCTTCTCGTAAAGTTTTTCCAATACATAAGTATTTGTCTTTACTCTGCAACACTGTATTTCCTAATAACGTGGTATTCTTACACATTCTTTCGAGAAAAAACTCTCCTTTGCGTTCTCCTTTGAGGCTACACGCTTACACATACACGCAACACCAAAGCTTTTCGAGTTACAACGTGTTGTTTAGGAGATACAAGCTAATTTCTTACGATGCGTTATTTCTTCTCGTAAAGTTTTTCCAAGACATAAGTATTTGTCTTTACTCTGCAACACTGTATTTCCTAATAACGTGGTATTCTTACATATTCTTTCGAGAAAAAACTCTCCTTTGCGTTCTCTTTTGAGGCTACACGCTTAGACATACACGCAACACCAAAGCTTTTCGACTTACAACGTGTTGTTTAGGAAAAACAAGATAATTTCGCATGATGCGGGATTTCCTTAAAACGTGGTTTTCTGACAAATTTTGACGAAAGAAAATACTCCTGTGGGTTCTCTTTTGAGGCTACACATTTAGACGTACACGCCACACCAAATCTTTTCGAATTACAACGTGTTGTTTAGGAGAAACAAGCAATTTTTTTTTTACGATGCGTTATTTCTTCTCATAAAGTTTAAGTGTTTCCATTACGTACATATTTGCCTTTACTCTGCAACACTGTATTTCCTTATAACGTGGTATTCTTGCATATTCTTTCGAGAGAAAACTCTCCTGTGCGTTCTCCTTTGAGGCTACATGCTTAGACATTCACGCAACACCAGATATTTTCGAGTTGCAACGTGTTGTTTAGGAGATACAAGCTAATTTTTTACGATGCGTTATTTCTTCTCATAAAGTTTAAGTGTTTCCATTACGTACATATTTGCCTTTACTCTGCAACACTGTATTTCCTTATAACGTGGTATTCTTGCATATTCTTTTGAGAGAAAACTCTCCTGTGCGTTCCCCTTTGAGGCTACATGCTTAGACATACACGCAACACCAAAGCTTCTCGAGTTACAACGTGTTTTTTAGGAAAAACAAGATAATTTCACACGATGCGGGATTTCCTTAAAACGTGGTTTTCTGACAAATTTTGACGAAAGAAAATTATCCTGTGGGTTCTCTTTTTAGGCTACACGTTTAGACGTACATACCACACCAAATCTTTTCGAGTTATAACGTGTTGTTTAGGAGATAGAAACTAATTTTGTAAGATGCCTTATTTCTTCTCGTAAAGTTTAACTTTTTCCAATAAGTGCGTATTTGTCTTTACTCTGCAACACTGTATTTCCTTATAACGTGGTATTCTTACATATTCTTTCGAGAGAAAACTCTCCTGTGCGTTCTCTTTTGAGGCTATACGCTTTGACATACACGCAACACCAAAGTTTTTCGAGTTACAATGTGTTGTTTAGGAAAAACAAGATAATTTAGCATGATGCGGGATTTCCTTAAAACGTGGTTTTCTGACAAATTTTGACGAAAGAAAATACTCCTGTGGGTTCTCTTTTGAGGCTACACATTTAGACGTGCCCGAGACACTAAATCTTGTCGAGTTACAACGTGTTGTTTAGGAGATACAAGCTAATTTTTTTACGATGCATTATTTCTTCTCATAAAGTTTAAGTGTTTCCATTATGTAAAAATTTGGCTTTACTCTGCAACACTGTATTTCCTTATAACGAGGTATTCTTGCATATTCTTTTGAGAGAAAACTCTCCTGTGCGGTCTCCTTTGAGGCTACATGCTTAGACATACACTCAATTCCAAAGCTTTTCGAATTACAACATGTTGTTTAGGAAAAACAACATAATTTCGCACGATGCGGGATTTCCTTAAAACGTGGTTTTCTGACAAATTTTGACCAAATAAAACTCTCCTGTGTGTACTCTTTTGAGGCTACACGTTTAGACGTACACGCCACACCAAATCTTTTCGAGTTACAACCTGTTGTTTAGGAGATACAAGCTAATTTTTTACGATGCGTTATTTCTTCTCGTAAAGTGTTTCCAATAAGTACGTATTTGTCTTTACTCTGCAACACGGTATTTCCTTAATACGTGGTATTCTTACATATTCTTTCGAGAGAAAACTCTCCTGTGCGTTCTCTTTTGACGGTACACGCTTAAACATACACACAACACCAAAGCTTTTCGAGTTACAATGTGTTGTTTATGAAGAACAAGATAATTTCTCACAATGCGGGATTTCCTTAAAACGTGGTTTTCTGACAAATTTTGACGAGCGAAAATTGTCCTGTGGTTCTCTTTTGAGGCTACACCTTTAGACGTACACGCCACACCAAATCTTTTCGAGTTACAACGTGTTGTTTAGGAGATACAAGCTAATTTTGTACGATGCTTTATTTCATCTCGTAAAGTTTAAGGGTTTCCAATACGCAATTATTTGTCTTTATTCTGCAACACTGTACTTCCTTATAACGTGGTATTCTCACATATTCTTTCGAGAGAAAACTCTCCTGTGTGTTCTCTTTTGAGGCTACACGCTTAGACATACACGCATCACCAAAGATTTTCGAGTTACTACGTGTTGTTTAGGAAAACAAGATAATTTCGCAAGATGCGGGATTTCCTTAAAACGTGGTTTTCTGACAAATTTTGACGAAATAAAACTCTCCTGTGGGTACTCTTTTGAGGCTACACGTTTAGACGTGCACCCCACACCAAATCTTTTCGAGTTACAACGAGTTGTTTAGGACATACAAGCTAATTTTGCCAGATGCGTTATTTCTCTCATAAAGTGTTTCCAATACGTACGTATTTGTCTTTACTCTGCAACACTGTATTTCCTTATAATGTGGTATCCTTACATATTCTTTCGAGAGAAAACTCTCCTGTGCGTTCTCTTTTGAGGCTACATGCTTAGACATACACGCAACACCAAAGCTTTCGAGTTACAACGTGTTGTTTAGGAAAAACAAGATAATTTCGCAAGATGCGGGATTTCCTTAAAACGTGGTTTTCTGACAAATTTTGACGAAAGAAAATTATCCTGTGGGTTCTCTTTTGAGGCTACAAGTTTAGATACACACCACACCAAATCTATTCAAGTTATAACGTGTTGTTTAGGAGATAGAAACTAATTTTGTAAGATGCCTTATTTCTTCTCGTAAAGTTTAAGTTTTTCCAATAAGTACGTATTTGTCTTTACTCTGCAACACTGTATTTCCTTATAACGTGGTATTCTTACATATTCTTTCGAGAGAAAACTCTCCTGGGCATTCTCCTTTGAGGTTACAGGCTTAGACATACACGCAACACCAAAGCTTTTCGAGTTAAAACGTTTTGTTTAGGAAAAACAAGATAATTTCGCACGATGCGGAATTTCCTTAATACGTGGTTTTCTGACAAATTTTGACCAAAGAAAATTCTCCTATGGGTTCTCTTTTGAGGCTACACGTTTAGACGTACAGGCCACACCAAATCTTTTTAAGTTACAACGTGTTGTTTAGGAGATACAAGCTAATTTTGTACGATGCGTTATTTCTTCTATTAAGTTTAAGTTTTTCCAATAAGTACGTATTTGTCTTTACTCTGCACCACTGTATTTCCTTATAACGTTGTATTCTTACATATTCTTTCGAGAGAAAACTCTCCTGTGCGTTCTCTTTTGAGGCTACACGCTTAGACATACACGCAACACCAAAGCTTTTCGAGTTAAAACGTTTTGTTTAAGAAAAACAAGATAATTTCGCAGAATGCGGGATTTCCTTAAAACGTGGTTTTCTGACAAATTTTGACGAAAGAAAATTTTCCTGTGGGTTCTCTTTTGAGGCTACACGTTTAGACATACACACCACACCAAATCTTTTCGAGTTATAATGTGTTGTTTAGGAGATACAAACTAATTTTTTAAGATGCCTTATTTCTTCTCGTAAGGTTTAAGTTTTTCCAATAAGTACGTATTTGTCTTTACTGTGCAACACTGTATTTCCTTATAACGTGGTATTCTTACATATTCTTTCGAGAGAAAACTCTCCTGTGCGTTCTCTTTTGAGGCTACACGCTTACACATACACGCAACACCAAAGCTTTTCGAGTTAAAACGTTTGGTTTAGAAAAAAACAAGATAATTTCGCACTATGCGGGATTTCCTTAATACGTGGTTTTCTGACATATTTTGAGCAAAGAAAATTCATCTATGGGTTCTCTTTTCAGGCTACACGTTTAGACGTACAGGCCACACCAAATCTTTTTAAGCTACAACGTGTTGTTTAGGAGATACAAGCTAATTTCTTACGATGCGTTATTTCTTCTCGTAAAGTCTTTTCCAATACGTAAGTATTTGTCTCTACTCTGCAACACTGTATTTCCTAAAAACGTGGTATTCTTACACATTCTTTCGAGAAAAAACTCTCCTTTGCGTTCTCTTTTGAGGCTACACGCTTAGACATACACGCAACACCAAAGCTTTTCGAGTTACAACGTGTTGTTTAGGAAAAACAAGATAATTTCGCACGATGCGGGATTTCCTTAAAACGTGGTTTTCTGACAAATTTTGACGAAAGAAAATACTCCTGTGGGTTCTCTTTTGAGGCTACACATTTAGACGTACATGCCACACCAAATCATTTCGAGTTACAACGTGTTGTTTAGGAGAAACAAGCTAATATTTTACGATGCGTTATTTCTTCTCATAAAGATTTAGTGTTTCCATTACGTACATATTTGCCTTTACTCTGCAACACTGTATTTCTTTATAACGTGGTATTCTTGCATATTCTTTCGAGAGAAAACTCTCCTGTGCGTTCTCCTTTGAGGCTACATGCTTAAACATTCACGCAACACCAAAGCTTTTCGATTTACAACGTGTTGTTTAGGAAAAACAAGATAATTTCGCAAGATGCGGGATTTCCTTAAAACGTGGTTTTCTGACAAATTTTGACGAAATAAAACTCTCCTGTGGGTACTCTTTGGAGGCTACACGTTTAGACGTGCACCCCACACCAAATCTTTTCGAGTTACAACCTGTTGTTTAGGACATACAAGCCAATTTTCCAGATGCGTTATTTCTCTCATAAAGTGTTTCCAATACGTACGTATTTGTCTTTACTCTGCAACACTGTATTTCCTTATAACGTGGTATCCTTACATATTCTTTCGAGAGAAAACTCTCCTGTGCGTTCTCTTTTGAGGCTACACGCTTAGACATACACGCAACACCAAAGCTTTCGAGTTACAACGTGTTGTTTAGGAAAAACAAGATAATTTCGCAAGATGCGGGATTTCCTTAAAACGTGGTTTTCTGGCAAATTTTGACGAAAGAAAATTATCCTGTGGGTTCTCTTTTGAGGCTACAAGTTTAGACGTACACACCACACCAAATCTTTTCAAGTTATAACGTGTTGTTTAGGACATACAAACTAATTTTGTAACATGCCTTATTTCTTCTCGTAAAGTTTAAGTTTTTCCAATAAGTACGTATTTGTCTATACTCTGCAACACTGTATTTCCTTTAACGTGGTATTCTTACATATTCTTTCGAGAGAAAACTCTCCTGGGCATTCTCCTTTGAGGTTACAGGCTTAGACATACACGCAACACCAAAGCTTTTCGAGTTAAAACGTTTTGTTTAGGAAAAACAAGATAATTTCGCACGATGCGGAATTTCCTTAATACGTGGTTTTCTGACAAATTTTGACCAAAGAAAATTCGCCTATGGGTTCTCTTTTGAGGCTACACGTTTAGACATACAGGCCACACCAAATCTTTTTAAGTTACAACGTGTTGTTTAGGAGATACAAGCTAATTTTGTACGATGCGTTATTTCTTCTCGTAAAGTTTAAGTTTTTCCAATAAGTACGTATTTGTCTTTACTCTGCAACACTGTATTTCCTTATAACGTGGCATTCTTACATATTCTTTCGAGAGAAAACTCTCCTGAGCGTTCTCTTTTGAGGCTACACGCTTAGACATACACGCAACACCAAAGCATTTCGAGTTAAAACGTTTTGTTTAGGAAAAACAAGATAATTTCGCACGATGTGGGATTTCCTTAATACGTGGTTTTCTGACAAATTTTGACCAAAGAAAATTCTCCTATGGCTTCTTTTTTCAGGCTACACGTTTAGACGTACAGGCCACACCAAATCTTTTTAAGTTGCAACGTGTTGTTTAGTAGATACAAGCTAATTTTGTACGATGCGTTATTTCTTCTCGTAAAGTTTTTCCAATACATAAGTATTTGTCTTTACTCTGCAACACTGTATTTCCTAATAACGTGGTATCCTTACACATTCTTTCGAGAAAAAACTCTCCTTTGCGTTCTCCTTTGAGGCTACACGCTTACACATACACGCAACACCAAAGCTTTTCGAGTTACAACGTGTTGTTTAGGAGATACAAGCTAATTTCTTACGATGCGTTATTTCTTCTCGTAAAGTTTTTCCAAGACATAAGTATTTGTCTTTACTCTGCAACACTGTATTTCCTAATAACGTGGTATTCTTACATATTCTTTCGAGAAAAAACTCTCCTTTGCGTTCTCTTTTGAGGCTACACGCTTAGACATACACGCAACACCAAAGCTTTTCGACTTACAACGTGTTGTTTAGGAAAAACAAGATAATTTCGCATGATGCGGGATTTCCTTAAAACGTGGTTTTCTGACAAATTTTGACGAAAGAAAATACTCCTGTGGGTTCTCTTTTGAGGCTACACATTTAGACGTACACGCCACACCAAATCTTTTCGAATTACAACGTGTTGTTTAGGAGAAACAAGCAATTTTTTTTTTACGATGCGTTATTTCTTCTCATAAAGTTTAAGTGTTTCCATTACGTACATATTTGCCTTTACTCTGCAACACTGTATTTCCTTATAACGTGGTATTCTTGCATATTCTTTCGAGAGAAAACTCTCCTGTGCGTTCTCCTTTGAGGCTACATGCTTAGACATTCACGCAACACCAGATATTTTCGAGTTGCAACGTGTTGTTTAGGAGATACAAGCTAATTTTTTACGATGCGTTATTTCTTCTCATAAAGTTTAAGTGTTTCCATTACGTACATATTTGCCTTTACTCTGCAACACTGTATTTCCTTATAACGTGGTATTCTTGCATATTCTTTTGAGAGAAAACTCTCCTGTGCGTTCCCCTTTGAGGCTACATGCTTAGACATACACGCAACACCAAAGCTTCTCGAGTTACAACGTGTTTTTTAGGAAAAACAAGATAATTTCACACGATGCGGGATTTCCTTAAAACGTGGTTTTCTGACAAATTTTGACGAAAGAAAATTATCCTGTGGGTTCTCTTTTTAGGCTACACGTTTAGACGTACATACCACACCAAATCTTTTCGAGTTATAACGTGTTGTTTAGGAGATAGAAACTAATTTTGTAAGATGCCTTATTTCTTCTCGTAAAGTTTAACTTTTTCCAATAAGTGCGTATTTGTCTTTACTCTGCAACACTGTATTTCCTTATAACGTGGTATTCTTACATATTCTTTCGAGAGAAAACTCTCCTGTGCGTTCTCTTTTGAGGCTATACGCTTTGACATACACGCAACACCAAAGTTTTTCGAGTTACAATGTGTTGTTTAGGAAAAACAAGATAATTTAGCATGATGCGGGATTTCCTTAAAACGTGGTTTTCTGACAAATTTTGACGAAAGAAAATACTCCTGTGGGTTCTCTTTTGAGGCTACACATTTAGACGTGCCCGAGACACTAAATCTTGTCGAGTTACAACGTGTTGTTTAGGAGATACAAGCTAATTTTTTTACGATGCATTATTTCTTCTCATAAAGTTTAAGTGTTTCCATTATGTAAAAATTTGGCTTTACTCTGCAACACTGTATTTCCTTATAACGAGGTATTCTTGCATATTCTTTTGAGAGAAAACTCTCCTGTGCGGTCTCCTTTGAGGCTACATGCTTAGACATACACTCAATTCCAAAGCTTTTCGAATTACAACATGTTGTTTAGGAAAAACAACATAATTTCGCACGATGCGGGATTTCCTTAAAACGTGGTTTTCTGACAAATTTTGACCAAATAAAACTCTCCTGTGTGTACTCTTTTGAGGCTACACGTTTAGACGTACACGCCACACCAAATCTTTTCGAGTTACAACCTGTTGTTTAGGAGATACAAGCTAATTTTTTACGATGCGTTATTTCTTCTCGTAAAGTGTTTCCAATAAGTACGTATTTGTCTTTACTCTGCAACACGGTATTTCCTTAATACGTGGTATTCTTACATATTCTTTCGAGAGAAAACTCTCCTGTGCGTTCTCTTTTGACGGTACACGCTTAAACATACACACAACACCAAAGCTTTTCGAGTTACAATGTGTTGTTTATGAAGAACAAGATAATTTCTCACAATGCGGGATTTCCTTAAAACGTGGTTTTCTGACAAATTTTGACGAGCGAAAATTGTCCTGTGGTTCTCTTTTGAGGCTACACCTTTAGACGTACACGCCACACCAAATCTTTTCGAGTTACAACGTGTTGTTTAGGAGATACAAGCTAATTTTGTACGATGCTTTATTTCATCTCGTAAAGTTTAAGGGTTTCCAATACGCAATTATTTGTCTTTATTCTGCAACACTGTACTTCCTTATAACGTGGTATTCTCACATATTCTTTCGAGAGAAAACTCTCCTGTGTGTTCTCTTTTGAGGCTACACGCTTAGACATACACGCATCACCAAAGATTTTCGAGTTACTACGTGTTGTTTAGGAAAACAAGATAATTTCGCAAGATGCGGGATTTCCTTAAAACGTGGTTTTCTGACAAATTTTGACGAAATAAAACTCTCCTGTGGGTACTCTTTTGAGGCTACACGTTTAGACGTGCACTCCACACCAAATCTTTTCGAGTTACAACGAGTTGTTTAGGACATACAAGCTAATTTTGCCAGATGCGTTATTTCTCTCATAAAGTGTTTCCAATACGTACGTATTTGTCTTTACTCTGCAACACTGTATTTCCTTATAATGTGGTATCCTTACATATTCTTTCGAGAGAAAACTCTCCTGTGCGTTCTCTTTTGAGGCTACATGCTTAGACATACACGCAACACCAAAGCTTTCGAGTTACAACGTGTTGTTTAGGAAAAACAAGATAATTTCGCAAGATGCGGGATTTCCTTAAAACGTGGTTTTCTGACAAATTTTGACGAAAGAAAATTATCCTGTGGGTTCTCTTTTGAGGCTACAAGTTTAGATACACACCACACCAAATCTATTCAAGTTATAACGTGTTGTTTAGGAGATAGAAACTAATTTTGTAAGATGCCTTATTTCTTCTCGTAAAGTTTAAGTTTTTCCAATAAGTACGTATTTGTCTTTACTCTGCAACACTGTATTTCCTTATAACGTGGTATTCTTACATATTCTTTCGAGAGAAAACTCTCCTGGGCATTCTCCTTTGAGGTTACAGGCTTAGACATACACGCAACACCAAAGCTTTTCGAGTTAAAACGTTTTGTTTAGGAAAAACAAGATAATTTCGCACGATGCGGAATTTCCTTAATACGTGGTTTTCTGAAAAATTTTGACCAAAGAAAATTCGCCTAAGGGTTCTCTTTTGAGGCTACACGTTTAGACGTACAGGCCACACCAAATCTTTTTAAGTTACAACGTGTTGTTTAGGAGATACAAGCTAATTTTGTACGATGCGTTATTTCTTCTCTTAAGTTTAAGTTTTTCCAATAAGTAAGTATTTCTCTTTACTCTGCAACACTGTATTTCCTTATAACGTGGTATTCTTACATATTCTTTCGAGAGAAAACTCTCCTGTGCGTTCTCTTTTGAGGCTACACGCTTAGACATACATGCAACACCAAAGCTTTTCGAGTTTAAACGTTTTGTTTAAGAAAAACAAGATAATTTCGCAGAATGCGGGATTTCCTTAAAACGTGGTTTTCTGACAAATTTTGACGAAAGAAAATTTTCCTGTGGGTTCTCTTTTGAGGCTACTCGTTTAGACATACATACCACACCAAATCTTTTCGAGTTATAATGTGTTGTTTAGGAGATACAAACTAATTTTGTAAGATGCCTTATTTCTTCTCGTAAGGTTTAAGTTTTTCCAATAAGTACGTATTTGTCTTTACTCTGCAACACTGTATTTCCTTATAACGTGGTATTCTTACATATTCTTTCGAGAGAAAACTCTCCTGTGCGTTCTCTTTTGAGGCTACACGCTTAGACATACACGCAACACGAAAGCTTTTCGAGTTAAAACGTTTGGTTTAGGAAAAACAAGATAATGTCGCACTATGCGGGATTTCCTTAATACGTGGTTTTCTGACATATTTTGACCAAAGAAAATTCATCTATGGGTTCTCTATTCAGGCTACACGTTTAGACGTACAGGCCACACCAAATCTTTTCAAGCTACAACGTGTTGTTTAGGAGATACAAGCTAATTTTTTTACGATGCGTTATTTCTTCTCATAAAGTTTAAGTGTTTCCATTACGTACATATTTGCCTTTACTCTGCAACACTGTATTTCCTTATAACGTGGTATTCTTGCATATTCTTTCGAGAGAAAACTCTCCTGTGCGTTCCCCTTTGAGGCTACATGCTTAGACATACACGCAACACCACAGCTTTTCGAGTTACAACATGTTTTTTAGGAAAAACAAGATAATTTCACACGATGCGGGATTTCCTTAAAACGTGGTTTTCTGACAAATTTTGACGAAAGAAAATTATCCTGTGGGTTCTCTTTTTAGGCTACACGTTTAGACGTACACACCACACCAAATCTTTTCGAATTATAACGTGTTGTTTAGGAGACACAAACTAATTTTGTAAGATGCCTTATTTCTTCTCGTAAAGTTTAAGATTTTCCAATATGTACGTATTTGTCTTTACTCTGCAACAGTGTATTTCCTTATAATGTGGTATTCTTACACATCCTTTCGAGAGAAAACTCTCCTGTGCGTTCTCTTTTGAGGCTATACGCTTTGACATACACGCAACACCAAAGTTTTTCGAGTTACAATGTGTTGTTTAGGAAAAACAAGATAATTTAGCATGATGCGTGATTTCCTTAAAACGTGGTTTTCTGACAAAATTTGACGAAAGAAAATACTCCTGTGCATTCTCTTTTGAGGCTACACATTTAGACGTGCCCGAGACACAAAATCTTGTCGATTTACAGCGTGTTGTTTAGGGGATACAAGCTAATTTTTTTACGATGCATTATTTCTTCTCATAAAGTTTAAGTGTTTCCATTATGTAAATATTTGGCTTTACTCTGCAACACTGTATTTCCTTATAACGAGGTATTCTTGCATATTCTTTCGAGAGAAAACTCTCCTGTGAGGTCTCCTTTGCGGCTACATGCTTAGACATACACTCAACTCCAAAGCTTTTCGAGTTACAGCATGTTGTTTAGGTAAAACAACATAATTTCGCACGATGCAGGATTTCCTTAAAACGTGGTTTTCTGACAAATTTTGACCAAATAAAACTCTCCTGTGTGTACTATTTTGAGGCTACACTTTTAGACGTACACGCCACACCAAATCTTTTCGAGTTACAACCTGTTGTTTAGGAGATACAAGCTAATTTTTTACGATGCGTTATTTCTTCTCGTAAAGTGTTTCCAATAAGTACGTATTTGTCTTTACTCTGCAACACGGTATTTCCTTAATACGTGGTATTCTTACATATTCTTTCGAGAGAAAACTCTCCTGTGCGTTCTCTTTTGAGGGTACACGCTTAAACATACACGCAACACCAAAGCTTTTCGAGTTACAATGTGTTGTTTATGAAGAACAAGATAATTTCTCACGATGCGGGATTTCCTTAAAACGTGGTTTTCTGACAAATTTTGACGAACGAAAATTGTCCTGTGGTTCTCTTTTGAGGCTACACCTTTAGACGTACACGCCACACCAAATCTTTTCGAGTTACAACGTGTTGTTTAGGAGATACAAGCTAATTTTGTACGATGCTTTATTTCATCTCGTAAAGTTTAAGGGTTTCCAATACGTAATTATTTGTCTTTATTCTGCAACACTGTACTTCCTTATAACGTGGTATTCTCACATATTCTTTCGAGAGAAAACTCTCCTGTGTGTTCTCTTTTGAGGCTACACGCTTAGACATACACGCATCACCAAAGATTTTCGAGTTACTACGTGTTGTTTAGGAAAACAAGATAATTTCGCAAAATGCGGGATTTCCTTAAAACGTGGTTTTCTGACAAATTTTGACGAAATAAAACTCTCCTGTGGGTACTCTTTTGAGGCTACACGTTTAGACGTGCACCCCACACCAAATCTTTTCGAGTTACAACGAGTTGTTTAGGACTTACAAGCTAATTTTGCCAGATGCGTTATTTCTCTCATAAAGTGTTTCCAATACGTACGTATTTGTCTTTACTCTGCAACACTGTATTTCCTTATAACGTGGTATCCTTACATATTCTTTCGAGAGAAAACTCTCCTGTGCGTTCTCTTTTGAGGCTACACGCTTAGACATACACGCAACACCAAAGCTTTCGAGTTACAACGTGTTGTTTAGGAAAAACAAGATAATTTCGCAAGATGCGGGATTTCCTTAAAACGTGGTTTTCTGACAAATTTTGACGAACGAAAATTATCCTGTGGGTTCTCTTTTGAGGCTACAAGTTTAGACGTACACACCACACCAAATCTTTTCAAGTTATAACGTGTTGTTTAGGAGATACAAACTAATTTTGTAAGATGCCTTATTTCTTCTCGTAAAGTTTAAGTTTTTCCAATAAGTACGTATTTGTCTTTACTCTGCAACACTGTATTTCCTTATAACGTGGTATTCTTACATATTCTTTCGAGAGAAAACTCTCCTGGGCATTCTCCTTTGAGGTTACAGGCTTAGACATACACGCAACACCAAAGCTTTTCGAGTTAAAACGTTTTGTTTAGGAAAAACAAGATAATTTCGCACGATGCGGAATTTCCTTAATACGTGGTTTTCTGACAAATTTTGACCAAAGAAAATTCTCCTATGGGTTCTCTTTTGAGGCTACACGTTTAGACGTACAGGCCACACCAAATCTTTTTAAGTTACAACGTGTTGTTTAGGAGATACAAGCTAATTTTGTACGATGCGTTATTTCTTCTCTTAAGTTTAAGTTTTTCCAATAAGTACGTATTTGTCTTTACTCTGCACCACTGTATTTCCTTATAACGTTGTATTCTTACATATTCTTTCGAGAGAAAACTCTCCTGTGCGTTCTCTTTTGAGGCTACACGCTTAGACATACACGCAACACCAAAGCTTTTCGAGTTAAAACGTTTTGTTTAAGAAAAACAAGATAATTTCGCAGAATGCGGGATTTCCTTAAAACGTGGTTTTCTGACAAATTTTGACGAAAGAAAATTTTCCTGTGGGTTCTCTTTTGAGGCTACACGTTTAGACATACACACCACACCAAATCTTTTCGAGTTATAATGTGTTGTTTAGGAGATACAAACTAATTTTTTAAGATGCCTTATTTCTTCTCGTAAGGTTTAAGTTTTTCCAATAAGTACGTATTTGTCTTTACTGTGCAACACTGTATTTCCTTATAACGTGGTATTCTTACATATTCTTTCGAGAGAAAACTCTCCTGTGCGTTCTCTTTTGAGGCTACACGCTTACACATACACGCAACACCAAAGCTTTTCGAGTTAAAACGTTTGGTTTAGAAAAAAACAAGATAATTTCGCACTATGCGGGATTTCCTTAATACGTGGTTTTCTGACATATTTTGAGCAAAAAAATTCATCTATGGGTTCTCTTTTCAGGCTACACGTTTAGACGTACAGGCCACACCAAATCTTTTTAAGCTACAACGTGTTGTTTAGGAGATACAAGCTAATTTCTTACGATGCGTTATTTCTTCTCGTAAAGTCTTTTCCAATACGTAAGTATTTGTCTTTACTCTGCAACACTGTATTTCCTAAAAACGTGGTATTCTTACACATTCTTTCGAGAAAAAACTCTCCTGTGCGTTCTCCTTTGAGGCTACATGCTTAAACATTCACGCAACACCAAAGCTTTTCGATTTACAACGTGTTGTTTAGGAAAAACAAGATAATTTCGCAAGATGCGGGATTTCCTTAAAACGTGGTTTTCTGACAAATTTTGACGAAATAAAACTCTCCTGTGGGTACTCTTTGGAGGCTACACGTTTAGACGTGCACCCCACACCAAATCTTTTCGAGTTACAACCTGTTGTTTAGGACATACAAGCCAATTTTCCAGATGCGTTATTTCTCTCATAAAGTGTTTCCAATACGTACGTATTTGTCTTTACTCTGCAACACTGTATTTCCTTATAATGTGGTATCCTTACATATTCTTTCGAGAGAAAACTCTCCTGTGCGTTCTCTTTTGAGGCTACACGCTTAGACATACACGCAACACCAAAGCTTTCGAGTTACAACGTGTTGTTTAGGAAAAACAAGATAATTTCGCAAGATGCGGGATTTCCTTAAAACGTGGTTTTCTGGCAAATTTTGACGAAAGAAAATTATCCTGTGGGTTCTCTTTTGAGGCTACAAGTTTAGACGTACACACCACACCAAATCTTTTCAAGTTATAACGTGTTGTTTAGGACATACAAACTAATTTTGTAACATGCCTTATTTCTTCTCGTAAAGTTTAAGTTTTTCCAATAAGTACGTATTTGTCTATACTCTGCAACACTGTATTTCCTTTAACGTGGTATTCTTACATATTCTTTCGAGAGAAAACTCTCCTGGGCATTCTCCTTTGAGGTTACAGGCTTAGACATACACGCAACACCAAAGCTAAAGTTTAAGGGTTTCCAATACGTACGTATTTTTCTTTACTCTGCAACACTGTATTTCCTTATAACGTGCTATTCTTACATATTCTTTTGAGAGAAAACTCCCCTGTGTGTTCTCTTTTAAGGCTACACGCTGAGACATACACGCAACACCAAAGGTTTTCGAGTTACAACGTGTTGTTTAGGAAAAACAAGATAATTTCGCACGATGTAGGATTTCCTTAATATGTGGTTTTGTGACAAATTTGACCAAAGAAAATTCTCCTGTGTGTTCTCTTTTTGAGGCTACACGTTTAGACGTACCTGCCACACCAAACATTTTCGAGTTACCACGTGTTGTTTAGGAGATACAAGCTAATTTTTTATGATGCGTTATTTCTTCACGTAAAGTGTTTCCAATATGTACGTATTTGTCTTTACTCTGCAACACTGTATTTCCTTATAACCTGGTATTCTTACTTATTCTTTTGAGTGAAAACTCTCCTGTGTGTTCTCTTTTGAGGCTACACACTGAGACATACACGCAACACCCAAGCTTTTTGAGTTACAACGTGTTGTTTAGGAAAAACAAGATAATTTCGCAGGATGCGGGATTTCGTTAAAACCTTGTTTTCTGACCAATTTTGACGAAAGAAAATTCTCCAGTGGGTTCTCTTTTGAGGCTAAACTTTTAGACATACACGCCAAACTAAATGTTTTCGAGTTTCCACTTGTTGTTTAGGAGATACAAGCTAATATTGTGTGATGCTTAATTTCTTCTCGCAATGTGTTTCCAATATGTACGTATTTGTCTTTACTCTGCAACACTGTATTTCCTTATAACGTTGAATTCTTACATGTTCTAATGAGAGAAAACTCTCCTGTGCATTCTCTTTTGAGGCTACACGCTTAGACATACACGCAACACCAAAGCTTTTCGAATTACCACTTGTTGTTTAGGAAAAACAAGATAATTTCCCACGATGCGGTATTTCCTTAAAACGTGGTTTTCTGACAAATTTTGACGAAAGAAAATTCTCCTTTGTGTTCTCCTTTGAGGCTACACGTTTAGACATACACGCCAAACCAAATCTTTTCGACTTACCATGTGTTGTTTAGGAGATACAAGCTAA
Source organism: Apodemus sylvaticus (assembly GCF_947179515.1). Classification (NCBI taxonomy): domain Eukaryota; kingdom Metazoa; phylum Chordata; class Mammalia; order Rodentia; family Muridae; genus Apodemus; species Apodemus sylvaticus. Next base: position 407,326 of record NW_026263073.1, on the reverse strand, counting down.
TTTTGTTCGATGCGTTATTTCTTCTCGTAAAATGTTCCCAATATGTAAGTATTTGTCTTTACTCTGAAACACTGTATTTCCTTATAACGTGGTATTCTTACATATTCTTTCGAGAGAAAACTATCTTGTGCGTTCCGTTTTGAGGCTACACACTTAGACATGCAGGCAACACCAAAGCTTTTCGAGTTACAACGTGTTGTTAATGAATAAAAAGATAATTTCGCACGATGCGGGATTTATTTAAAACGTGGTTTTCTGAAAAATTTGACAAAGGAAAATTCTTCTGTGGGCTTTCCTTTGAGGCTACACGTATAGACGTACACGTCACACCAAATCTTTTCGAGTTACAACGTGTTGTTTAGGAGATACAAGCTAATTTTTTACGATGCATTATTTCTTCTCGTAAAGTGTTTCCAATATGTACTTATTTGCCTTTAGTCTACAAAATTGTATTTCTTTATAACGTGGTATTCTTACATATTCCTTCGAGAGAAAACTCTCCTGTGCCTTCTCTTTTGAGGCTCCACGCTTAGACATACACGCAACACCAAAGCTTTTCGAGTTACAACATGTTATTTAGGAAAAAGAAGATGATTTCGCACGATGTGGGATTTCCTTAAAACGTGGTGTTCTGAAAAATTTTAACGAAAGAAAATTCTTCTCTGGGTTCTTTTTGAGGCTACACGTTTAGACGTACACGCCACACCAAATCTTTTCGAGTTACAACGTGTTGTTTAGGAGATACAAGCTAATTTTGTACGATGCTTTATTTCATCTCGTAAAGTTTAAGGGTTTCCAATACGTAAGTATTTGTCATTATTCTGCAACAGTGGACTTCCTTATAACGTGGTATTCTCACATATTCTTTCGAGAGAAAAGTCTCCTGTGTGTTCTCTTATGAGGCTACACGCTTAGACATACACGCAACACCAAAGCTTTTCGAGTTACAATGCGTTGTTTAGGAAAAACAAGATAATTTCGCACGATGCGGGATTTCCTTAATATGTGGTTTTCTGACAAATTTTGACCAAATAAACCCCTCCTGTGTGTACTCTTTTGAGGCTACACGTTTAGACGTACATGCCACACCAAATCCTTTCGAGTTACCACGTGTTGTTTAGGAGATACACGCTAATTTTGTACGATGCGTTATTTCTTCTCGTAAAGTGTTTCCAATATGTACGTATTTGTCTTTACTCTGCAACACTGTATTTCCTTATAACGTTGTATTCTTACATGTCTTTCGAGAGAAAACTCTCTTGGGCATTGTCTTTAGAGGAAACATGCTCAGTCATACACGCTACAACAAAGCTTTCAAGTTACAACGTGTTGTTTAAGAAAAACAAGATAATTTTGCACGATGCGGGATTTCCTTAAAACGTGGTTTTTTGACAAATTTTGACAAAAGAAAATTCTCCTGTGGTTTCTGTTTTGAGGCTACACGTGTAGACGTACAAGCCACACCAAATATTTTCGAGTTACAACGTGTTGTTTAGGAGATACAAGCAAATATTGTACGATGCGTTATTTCTTCCCTAAAGTGTTTCCAATATGTACTTATTTGTCTTTACTCTGCAACACTGTATTTTCTTATAACGTGGTATTCTTACATATTCTTTCTAGGGAAAACTCTCCTGTGCATTCTCTTTTGAGGCTACACGCTTAGACAAACAAGGAACGCCAAAGCTTTTCGAGTTACAACGTGTTGTTTAGGAAAAACAAGATAATTTCGCACGATGCGAGATTTCCATAAAACGTGGATTTCTGACAAATTTTGACGAAAGAAAGTTCTCCTGTGGGTTCTCTTTTGAGGCTACACGTGTAGAGGTACGAGCCACACCAAATCTTTTCGAGTTAAAACCTGTTGTTTAGGAGATACAAGCTAATTTTGTATTATGCTTTATTTCTTCTCTTAAAGTGTTTCCAATACGTACGTATTTGTCTTTACTCTGCAACACTGTATTTCCTTATAACTTGGTATTCTTACATTTTCTTTCGAGAGAAAACTCTCCTGTGCATTCTCTTTTGAGGCTACACACTTAGATATACACGCAACACCAAAGCTTTTCGAGTTACAACTTGTTGTTTAGGAAAAACAAGATAATTTCGCACGATGCAAGATTTCCTTAAAACGTGGTTTCTGACAAATTTTGATGAAAGAATATTCTCCTGTCGGTTCTCGTTTGAGGCTACACTTTTAGACGTACATGTCACACCAAATCTTTTCGAGTTACAACGTGTTGTTTAGGAGATACAAGCTACTTTTTTAAGATGCGTTATTTCTTCTCGTAAAGTGTTTCCAATATGTACTTATTTGTCTTTACTCTGCAAAATTGTATTTCCTTTTAACGTGGTATTCTTACATATTCTTTCGAGAGAAAACTCTCCTGTGCCTTCTCTTTGGAGGCTCCACGCTTACACATACACGCAACACCAAAGCTTTTCGAGTTACAACATGTTGTTTAGGAAAAAGATGATTTCGTACGATGAGGGATTTCCTTAAAACGTGGTTTTCTGAAAAATTTTGAAGGAAGAAAATTCTCCTGTGGGTTCTCTTTTGATGCTACACATTTAGACGTACATGCCACACCAAATCTTTTCTAGGTACAACCTTTTGTTTAGGAGATACAAGCTAATTTTCTACGATGTGTTCTTTTCATAAAGTGTTTCCAATACGTACATATTTGTCTTTACTCTGCAACATTGTATTTCCTTATAACGTGGTATTTTTACATATTCTTTCGAGAGAAAACTATCCTGTGCGTTCCCTTTTGAGGCTACACACTGAGACATACAGGCAACACCAAAGCTTTTCGAGTTACAACGTGTTGTTTATGAAAAACAAGATAATTTCGCACGATGCAGGATTTCCTTAAAACGTGGTTTTCTGACAAATTTTGAAGAAAGAAAATTCTCCTGTCGGTTCTCTTTTGAGGCTACACGTTTAGACGTACACGACACACCAAATCCTTTCGAGTTACCACGTGTTGTTTAGGAGATACACGCTAATTTTGTTCAATGCGTTATTTCTTCTCGTAAAGTGTTTCCAATATGTACGTATTTGTCTTTACTCTGCAACACTGTATTTCCTTATAACGTTGTATTCTTACAGGTTCTTTCGAAAGAAAACTCTCTTGTGCATTGTCTTTAGAGGCAACATGCTCAGACATACACGCAACACCAAAGCTTTTCGAGTTAAAACGTGTTGTTTAGGAAAAACAAGATAATTTTGCACGATGCGGGATTTCCTTAAAACGTGGTTTTTTGACACATTTTGACGAAAGAAAATGCTCCTGTGGTTTCTGTTTTGAGGCTACACGTGTAGACGTACGAGCCACACCAAATATTTTCGAGTTACAACGTGTTGTTTAGGAGATACAAGCAAATATTGTACGATGCATTATTTCTTCCCTAAAGTGTTTCCAATATATACTTATTTGTCTTTACTCTGCAACACTGTATTTTCTTATAACGTGGTATTCTTACATATTCTTTCTAGGGAAAACTCTCCTGTGCATTCTCTTTTGAGGCTACACGCTTAGACAAACAAGGAACGCCAAAGCTTTTCGAGTTACAACGTGTTGTTTAGGAAAAACAAGATAATTTCGCAGGATGCGAGATTTCCATAAAACGTGGTTTTCTGACAAATTTTGACGAAAGAAAGTTCTCCTGTGGGTTCTCTTTTGAGGCAACACGTGTAGAGGTACGAGCCACACCAAATCTTTTCGAATTATAACCTGTTGTTTAGGAGATACAAGCTAATTTTGTATTATGCTTTATTTCTTCTCTTAAAGTGTTTCCAATACGTACGTAGTTGTCTTTACTCTGCAACACTGTATTTCCTTATAATGTGTTATTCTTACATATTCTTTCGAGAGAAAACTCTCCTGTGCATTCTCTTTTGAGGCTACACGCTTAGACATACACGCAACACCAAAGCTTTTTGTGTTGCAATGTGTTGTTTAGGAAAAACAAGATAATTTTTCCCGATGCGAGATTTCCTTAAAACGTGGTTTCTGACAAATTTTGATGAAAGAAAATTCTCCTGTGGGTTCTCGTTTGAGGCTACACTTTTAGACGTACACGTCACACCGAATCTTTTCGAGTTACAACGTGTTGTTTAGGAGATACAAGCTAATTTTGTAGGATGCATTATTTCTTTTTGTAAAGTGTTTCCAATATGTACTTATTTGTCTTTACTCTGCAACACTGTATTTCCTCATAACGTGGTATTCTTACATATTCTTTCGAGAGAAAACTCTCCTGTGCCTTCTCTTTTGAGGCTCCACGCTTACACATACACGCAACACCAAAGCTTTTCGAGTTACATCATGTTGTTTAGGAAAAAGAAGATGATTTTGCACGATGCGGGATTTCCTTAAAACGTGGTTTTCTGAAAAAATTTAGAGAAAGAAAATTCTCCTGTGGGTTTTCTTTTTTAGGCTACACGTTGAGACGTACATGCCATACCAAATCTTTTCGAGTTACAACGTGTTGTTTAGGAGATACAAGCTAATTTTTTAAGATGCCTTAATTCTTCTCGTAAAGTGTTTCCAATAAGTATGTATTTGTCTTTATTCTGCAACATTGTATTTCCTTATAACGTGGTATTCGTACATATTCTTTCGAGAGAAAACTTCCTGTGCGTTCTCTTTTGAGGTTACACGCTTAGACATACAGGCAACACCAAAGCTTTTCGAGTTACAACGTGTTGTTTAGGAAAAACAAGATAATTTCGCACGATACGAGATTTCCTTAAAACGTGGTTTCTGAAAAATTTTGATGAAAGAAAATTCTCCTGTGGGTTCCCTGTTGAGGTTACACGTTTAGACGTACACGTCACACCAAATCTTTTCGAGTTACAACGTGTTGTTTAGGAGATACAAGCTAATATTTCACGATGCGTTATTTCTTCTCGTAAAGTGTTTCCAATATGTACTTATTTGTCTTTACTCTGCAAAATTGTATTTCCTTAACGTGGTATTCTTACATAATCTTTCAAGAGAAAACTCTCCTGTGCCTTCTCTTCTGAGGCTACACACTTAGACATACACGCAACACCAAAGCTTTTCGAGTTACAACATGTTGTTTAGGAAAAAGAAGATGATTTCGCATGATGCGGGATTTCCTTATAACGTGGTTTTCTGAAAAATTTTGAAGAAATAAAATTCTCCTGTGGGTTCTCTTTTGAGGCTACACGTTTAGACGTACACGCCACACCAAAACTTTTCGAGTTACAACGTGTTGTTTCGGAGATACAAGCTAATTTTTTTAGGATGCGTTACTTCTTCTTGTAAAGTGTGTCCAATACGTACATATTTGTCTTTACTCTGCAACACTGTATTTCCTTATAACGTGGTATTCTTACATATTCTTTTGAGAGAAAACTATCCCGTGCTTTCCCCGTTTTAGGCTACACACTTAGACATACAGGCAACACCAAAGCTTTTCGAGTTACAACGTGTTGTTTATGAAAAACAAGATAATTTCGCACGATGCGGGATTTCCTTAAAACGTGGTTTTCTGAAACATTTTGACGAAAGAAAATTCTTCAGTGTGTTTTCTTTTGAGGCTACACATTTAGACGTACACGCCACACCAAATCCTTTCGAGTTACCACGTGTTGTTTAGGAGATACAAGCTAATTTTGTACGATGCATTATTTCTTCTCATAAAGTGTTTCCAATACGTACGTATTTGTCTTTACTCTGCAACACTGTATTTCCTTATAAAGTTGTATTCTTACATATTCTTTCGAGAGAAAACTCTCCTGTGCGTTCTCTTTAGAGGCTACACGCTTAGACATACACGCAACGCCAAAGCATTTCGAGTTACAATGTGTTGTTTAGGAAAAACAAGATAATTTCGCACGATGCGAGATTTCCATAAAACGTGGTTTTCTGAAAAATTTTGAGGGAAGAAAGTTATCCTGTGGGTTCTCTTTTGAGGCTACACGTGTAGAGGTACAAGCCACACCAAATCTTTTCGAGTTACAACGTGTTGTTTAGGAGATACAAGCTAATTTTTTACGATGCGTTACTTCTTCTCTTAAAGTGTTTCCAATAGTATTTGTCTTTACTCTGCAACCCTGTATTTCCTTATAACGTGGTATTCTTACATATTCTTTCGAGAAAAAAGTCTCCTGTGCCTTCTCTTTTGAGGCTACACGCTTAGACATACACGCAACACCAAAGCTTTCGAGTTACAACGTGTTGTTTAGGAAAAACAAGATAATTTCGCACGATGCGAGATTTCCTTAAAACGTGGTTTCTGACAAATTTTGATGAAAGAAAATTCTCCTGTGGGTTCTCGTTTGAGGCTACACTTTTAGACGTATACGTCACACCAAATCTTTTCGAGTTACAACGTGTTGTTTAGGAGATACAAGGTAATTTTGAACGATGCGTTATTTCTTCTCGTAAAGTGTTTCCAATATGTACTTATTTGTCTTTACTCTGCAAAATTGTATTTCCTTATAACATGGTATTCTTACATATTCTTTTGAGAGAAAACTCTCCTGTGCCTTCTCTTTTCAGGCTACACACTTACACATACACGGAACACCAATGCTTTTCGAGTTACAACATGTTGTTTAGGAAAAAGAAGATGATTTCGCACGATGCGGGATTTCCTTAAAACGTGGTGTTCTGAAAAATTTTGAAAAAAGAAAATTCTCCTGTGTGTTCTCTTTTGAGGCTACACGTTTAGACGTACACGCCACACCAAATCCTTTCGAGTTACCTCTTAAAGTTTAGGAGATACAAGCTAATTTTGTACGATGCGTTATTTCTTCTAGTAAAGTGTTTCCAATATGTACTTATTTGTCTTTACTCTGCAAAATTGTATTTCCTTATAACGTGGTATTCTTACATATTCTTTCGAGAGAAAACTCTCCTGTGCCTTCTCTTTTGAGGCTCCACGCTTACACATACACGCAACACCAAAGCTTTTTGAGTTACAACATGTTGTTTAGAAAAAGAAGATGATTTCCCACGATGCGGGATTTCCTTATAACGTGGTTTTCTGAAAAATTTTGAAGAAAGAAAATTCTCCTGTAGGTTCTCTTTTGAGGCTACACGTTTAGACGTGCATGCCACACCAAATCTTTTCGAGTTACAACGTGTTGTTTAGGAGATAAAACCTAATTTTTTACGATGCGTTAATTCTTCTCGTAATGTGTTTCCAATACATACGTATTTGTCTTTACTCTGCAACATTGTATTTCCTTATAACGTGGTATTCTTACATATTCTTTCGAGAGAAAACTATCCTGTGCGTTCTCTTTTGAGGTAACACACTTAGACATTGATGCAACAGCAAACCTTTTCGAGTAAGAACGTGTTATTTTGGAAAAACAATATAATTTCTCACAATGCGAGATTTCCTTAAAACGTGGTTTCTGACAAATTTTGATGAAAGAAAATTCACCTGTGGGTTCTCTTTTGAGGCTATACATTTAGACGTACACGTCACACCAAATCCTTTTGAGTTACAACGTGTTGTTTAGGAGATACAAGCTAATTTTGTATGATGCGTTATTTCTTCTTGTAAAGAGTTTCCAATATGTACTTATTTGTCTTTATTCTGAAAAATTGTATTTCCTTATAACGTGGTATTCTTACATATTCTTTCGAGAGAAAACTCTCCTGTGCCTTCTCTTTTGAGGCTCCATGCTTAGACATACACGCAACACTAAAGCTTTTCGAGTTACAACATGTTTTTTAGGAAAAAGAAGGTGATTTCGCACGATGCGGGATTTCTTTAAAACGTGGCTTTCTGAAAAATTTTAACGAAAGAAAATTCTCCTGTGGGTTCTCTGTTGAGGCTACACGTTTAGATGTACAAGCCACACCAAATCTTTTCCAGTTACAACGTGTTGTTTAGGAGATACAAGCTAATTTTGTAAGATGCGTTATTTCTTCTTGTAATGTGTTTCCAAAATGTACGTATTTGTCTTTACTCTGCAACACTGTATTTCCTTATAACGTGGTATTCTTACATATTCTTTCGAGAAAAAAACTCTCCTTTACATTCTCTTTTGAGGCTACATGCTTAGACATACACGCAACACCAAAGCTTTTCAAGTTACAACGTGATGTTTAGGAAAAACAAGATAATTTCGCATGATGCGAGATTTCCTTAAAACGTGGTTTCTGACAAATTTTGATGAAAGAAAATTCACCTGTGGGTTCTCTTTTGAGGCTATACATTTAGACGTACACGTCACACCAAATCCTATTGAGTTACAACGTGTTGTTTAGGAGATACAAGCTAATTTTGTATGATGTGTTATTTCTTCTTGTAAAGTGTTTCCAATATGTGCTTATTTGTCTTTATTCTGAAAAATTGTATTTCCTTATAACGTGTTATTCTTACATATTCTTTCGAGAGAAAAATCTCCTGTGCCTTCTCTTTTGAGGCTCCATGCTTAGACATACACGCAACACTAAAGCTTTTCGAGTTACAACATGTTTTTTAGGAAAAAGAAGGTGATTTCGCACGATGCGGGATTTCCTTAAAATGTGGCTTTCTGAAAAATTTTAACGAAAGAATATTCTCCTGTGGGTTCTCTTTTGAGGCTACACGTTTAGACGTACAAGCCACACCAAATCTTTTCCAGTTACAACGTGTTGTTTAGGAGATACAAGCTAATTTTGTAAGATGCGTTATTTCTTCTCGTAATGTGTTTCCAATATATACGTATCTGTCTTTACTCTGCAACACTGTATTTCCTTATAATGTGGTATTCTTACATATTCTTTCGAGAAAATCTCTCCTTTACATTCTGTTTTGAGGCTACATGCTTAGACATACACGCAACACCAAAGCTTTTCGAGTTACAACGTGTTGTTTAGGAAAAACAAGATAATTTCGCATGATGCGAGATTTCCTTAAAACGTGGTTTCTGACAAATTTTGATGAAAGAAAATTCTCTTGTGGGTTCCCTTTTGATGCTACATGCTTAGACGTACACGTCACACCAAATCTTTTCGAGTTACAACGTGTTGTTTAGGAGACACAAACTAATTTTGTACGATGCGTTATTTCTTCTTGTAAAGTGTTTCCAATATGTACTTATTGGTCTTTACTCTGCAAAATTGTATTTCCTTATAACGTGGTATTCTTACATAATCTTTCGAGAGAAAACTCTCCTGTGCCTTCTCTTTTGAGGCTCCACGCTTACACATACACGCAACACCAAAGCTTTTCGAGTTACAACATGTTGTTTAGGAAAAAGAAGATGATTTCGCACGATGCGGGATTTCCTTAAAACGTGGTTTTCTGACAAATTTTGACGAAAGAAAATTCTCCTGTGGGTTCTCTTTTGAGGCTACACGTTTAGACATACACGGCACACCAAATCTTTTCGAGTTACAACGTGTTGTTACGGAGATACAAGGTAATTTTTTATGATGAGTTACTTCTTCTCTTAAAGTGTTTCCAATATGTTCTTATTTGTCTTTACTCTGCAACACTGTATTTCCTTATAACGTGGTATTCTTACATATTCGTTCGAGAGAAACCTATCCTGTGTGTTCCCTTTTTAGTCTACACACTTAGACATACAGGCAACACCACAGCTTTCTGAGTTACAACGTGTTGTTTATGAAAAACAAGATAATTTCGCACGATGCGGGATTTCCTTAAAACGTAGTTTTCTGAAAAATTTTGACGAAAGAAAATTCTTCAGTGTGTTCTCTTTTGAGGCTACACGTTTAGACGTACACGCCACACCAAATCCTTTCGAGTTACCACGTGTGGTTTAGGAGATACAAGCTAATATTTTAAGATACGTTATTTCTTCTCATTAAGTGTTTCCAACATGTACGTATTTGTCTTTACTCTGCAACACTGTATTTCCTTATAACTTTGTATTCTTACATATTCTTTCGAGAGAAAACTCTCCTGTGCGTTCTCTTTAGAGGCTACACGCTTAGACATACAAGCAACGCCAAAGCTTTTCGAGTTACAATGTGTTGTTTAGGAAAAACAAGATAATTACGCACGATGCGAGATTTCCATAAAACGTGGTTTTCTGAAAAATTTTGACCAAAGAAAGTTCTCCTGTGGGTTCTCCTTTGAGGCTACACATGTAGAGGTACGAGACACACCAAATCTATTCGAGTTACAACGTGTTGTTTAGGAGATACAAGCTAATTTTGCACGATGCGTTATTTCTTCTCTTAAAGTGTTTCCAGTAGTATTTGTCTTTACTCTGCAACAATGTATTTCCTTATAACATGGTATTCTTACATATTCTTTCGAGAGAAAACTCGCCTGTGCGTTCTCTTTTGAGGCTACACGCTTAGACAAATACGCAACGCCAAAGCTTTTCGAGTTACAACGTGTTGTTTAGGAAAACAAGATAATTTCGCACGATGCAGGATTTCCATAAAACGTGGTTTTCTGAAAAATTTTGACGAAAGAAATGTCTCCTGTCTGTTCTCTTTTGAGGCTACACGTGTAGAAGTACGAGCCACACCAAATCTTTTCGAGTTACCACGTGTTGTTTAGGAGATACAAGCTAATTTTGTACGATGTGTTATTTCATCTCTTAAAGTGTTTCCAATACTTACATAGTTGTCTTTACTCTGCAACACTGTATTCCCTTATAACGTGGTATTCTTACATATTCTTTGGAGAGAAAACTCTTGTGCGTTCTCTTTTGAGGCTACACGCTTAGACATACACGAAACGCCAAAGCATTTCGAGTTACAATGTGTTGTTTAGGAAAAACAAGATAATTCCGCACTATGCGAGATTTCCATAAAACGTGGTTTTCTGAAAAATTTTGACCAAAGAAAGTTCTCCTGTGGGTTATCTTTTGAGGCTACACGTGTAGAGGTACGAGCCACACCAAATCTACTCGAGTTACAACGTGTTGTTTAGGAGATACAAGCTAATTTTTTATGATGCCTTATTTCTTCTCTTAAAGTGTTTCCAGTAGTATTTGTCTTTACTCTGCAACACTGTATTTCCTTATAACATGGTATTCTTACATATTCTTTCGAGAGAAAACTCGCCTGTGCGTTCTCTTTTGAGGCTACACACTTAGACAAATATACAACGCCAAAGCTTTTCGAGTTACAACGTGTTGTTTAGGAAAAACAAGATAATTTCGCACGATGCGAGATTTCCATAAAACGTGGTTTTCTGAAAAATTTTGACCAAAGAAAGTTCTCCTGTGGGTTCTCCTTTGAGGCTACACATGTAGAGGTACGAGACACACCAAATCTATTCGAGTTACAACGTGTTGTTTAGGAGATACAAGCTAATTTTGCACGATGCGTTATTTCTTCTCTTAAAGTGTTTCCAGTAGTATTTGTCTTTACTCTGCAACAATGTATTTCCTTATAACATGGTATTCTTACATATTCTTTCGAGAGAAAACTCGCCTGTGCGTTCTCTTTTGAGGCTACACGCTTAGACAAATACGCAACGCCAAAGCTTTTCGAGTTACAACGTGTTGTTTAGGAAAACAAGATAATTTCGCACGATGCAGGATTTCCATAAAACGTGGTTTTCTGAAAAATTTTGACGAAAGAAATGTCTCCTGTCTGTTCTCTTTTGAGGCTACACGTGTAGAAGTACGAGCCACACCAAATCTTTTCGAGTTACCACGTGTTGTTTAGGAGATACAAGCTAATTTTGTACGATGTGTTATTTCATCTCTTAAAGTGTTTCCAATACTTACATAGTTGTCTTTACTCTGCAACACTGTATTCCCTTATAACGTGGTATTCTTACATATTCTTTGGAGAGAAAACTCTTGTGCGTTCTCTTTTGAGGCTACACGCTTAGACATACACGAAACGCCAAAGCATTTCGAGTTACAATGTGTTGTTTAGGAAAAACAAGATAATTCCGCACTATGCGAGATTTCCATAAAACGTGGTTTTCTGAAAAATTTTGACCAAAGAAAGTTCTCCTGTGGGTTATCTTTTGAGGCTACACGTGTAGAGGTACGAGCCACACCAAATCTACTCGAGTTACAACGTGTTGTTTAGGAGATACAAGCTAATTTTTTATGATGCTTTATTTCTTCTCTTAAAGTGTTTCCAGTAGTATTTGTCTTTACTCTGCAACACTGTATTTCCTTATAACATGGTATTCTTACATATTCTTTCGAGAGAAAACTCGCCTGTGCGTTCTCTTTTGAGGCTACACACTTAGACAAATATACAACGCCAAAGCTTTTCGAGTTACAACGTGTTGTTTAGGAAAACAAGATAATTTCGCACGATGCGAGATTTCCATAAAACGTGGTTTTCTGAAAAATTTTGATGAAAGAAAATTCTCCCGTGGGTTCTCGTTTGAGGCTACACTTTTAGACGTACACGTCACACCAAATATTTTTGAGTTACAACGTGTTGTTTAGGAGATACAAGCTAATATTGTAAGATGCGTTATTTCTTCTCATAAAGTGTTTCCAATATGTACTTATTTGTCTTTACTCTGCAAAATTGTATTTCCTTATAACGTGGTATTCTTACATATTCTTTCGAGAGAAAACTCTCCAGTGCCTTCTCTTTTGAGGCTCCACGCTTACACATACACGCAACACCAAAGCTTTTTGAGTTACAACATGTTATTTAGGAAAAAGAAGATGATTTCGCACAATGCGGGATTTCCTTAAAAAGTGGTTTTCTGAAAAATATTGAAGAAAGAAAATTCTCCTGTGGGTTCTCTTTTGAGGCTTCACGTTTAGACGTACACGCCACACCAAATCCTTTCAAGTTACCACGTGTTGTTTAGGAGATACAAGCTAATTTTGTACGATGCATTATTTCTTCTCGTAAAGTGTTTTCAATACGTACTTATTTGTCTTTAATCTGCAACACTGTATTTCCTTATAACGTGGTATTCTTACGTATTTTTTCTAGGGAAAACTCTCATGTGCGTTCTCTTTGAGGCGACACGCTTAGACAAACACGCAATGCCAAAGCTTTTCGAGTTACAATGTGTTGTTTAGGAAAAACGAGATAATTTAGCACGATGCGAGATTTCCATAGAAGGTGGTTTTCTGAAAAATTTTGACGAATGAAAGTTCTCCTGTGGGTTCTCTTTTGAGGCTACACGTGTAGAGGTACGAGCCACACCAAATCTTTTCGAATTACAATGTGTTGTTTAGGACATACAAGCTAATTTTTTACGATGTGTTAATTATTCTCATAAAGTGTTTCCAATAAGTACCTATTTGTCTTTGCAACATTATATTTCCTTATAACGTGGTATTCTTACATATTCCTCCGAGAGAAAACGATCCTGTGCGTTCCATTTTGAGGCTACACACTTAGACATACAGACAACACCAAAGCTTTTCGAGTTACAACGTGTTGTTTATGGAAAACAAGATAATTTCGCACGATGCAGGATTTCCTTAAAACGTGGTTTTCTGACAAATTTTGACGAAGGAAAATTCTCCTGTGGCTTCTCTTTTGAGGCTACACGTTTAGACGTGCATGCCACACCAAATCATTTCGAGTTACCACGTGTTGTTTAGGAGATACAAGCTAATTTTGTATGATGCGTTATTTCTTTTCGTAAAGTGTTTCCAATACGTACATATTTGTCTTTACTCTGCAACACTGTATTTCCTTATAACGTTGTATTCTTACATGTTCTTTCGAGAGAAAACTCTCCTGTGCATTCTCTTTAGAGGCTATATGCTCAGACATACACGCAACACTAAAGCTTTTCGAATTACAATGTGTTGTTTAGGAAAAACAAAATAATTTTGTACGATGCGGGATTTCCTTAAAACGTGGTTTTCTGACAAATTTTGACGAAAGAAAGTTCTCCTGTGGGTTCTCTTTTGAGGCTACACGTGTAGACGTACGAGCCACACCAACTATTTTTGAGTTACAACGTGTTGTTTAGGAGATACAAGCAAATATTGTACGATGTGTTATTTCTTCTCGTAAAGTGTTTCCAAAACGTACATATTTGTCATTACTCTGCAACACTGTATTTCCTTAAAACATGGTATTCTTACATATTCTTTCGAGGGAAAACTCTCCTGTGCATTCTCTTTTGAGGCTACACGATTAGACAAACACGCAACACCAAAGCTTTTCGAGTTAAAACATGTTGTTTAGGAAAAAGAAGATGATTTCGCACGATGCGGGATTTCCTTAAAACCTGGTTTTCTGAAAATTTTTTTACGAAAGAAAATTCTCCTGTGGGTTCTCTTTTGAGGCTACGTATTTAAACATACATGCCACCAAATCTTTTCGAGTTACAACATGTTGTTTAGGAGAGACAAGCTAATATTTTATAATGCGTTAATTCTTCTCGTAACGTGTTTCCAATATGTACGTATTTGTCTTTACTCTGCAACATTGTATTTCCTTATAACGTGATATTCTTACATATTCTTTCGAGAGAAAACTATCCTGTGCGTTCCCTTTTGAGGCTAAACACTTAGACATAGAGGCAACACCATAACTTTTCGAGTTACAACGAGTTGTTTATAAAAAACAAGATAATTTCGCACGATGCCTGATTTCCTTAAAACATGATTTTCTGACAAATTTTGACGAAAGAAAATTACTCTGTGGGTTCTCTTTTGAGGCTTCACGTTTAGACGTGCACGCCACACCTAATCCTTTCGAGTTAACACGTGTTGTTTAGGAGATACATGCTAATTTTGTACGATGCGTTATTTCTTCTCGTAAAGTGTTTCCAATACGTACGTATTTGTCTTTACTCTGCAACACTGTATTTCCTTATAACGTGGTATTCTTGCATATTCTTTCGAGAGAAAACTATCCTGTGTGTTCCCTTTTGAGGCTACACACTGAGACATACAGGCAACACCAAAGCTTTTCGAGTTACAACGTGTTTTTTATGAAAAACAAGATAATTTCGCACGATGCGGGATTTCCTTAAAACTTGGTGTTCAGACAAATTTTGACGAAAGAAAATTCTCCTGTGTCTTCGCTTTTGAGGCTACACATTTAGGCGTACGAGCCACACCAAATATTTCGAGTTACAACTTGTTGTTTAGGAGATAATAGCAAATTTTGTACGATGCGTTATTTCTTCTTGTAAAGTGTTTCCAATAAGTACTTATCTGTCTTTACTCTGCAACACTGTATTTCCTTATAACGTGGTATTCTTACATATTCTTTCGAGGGAAAACTCTCCTGTGCGTTCTCTTTTGAGGCTACATTCTTAGACATACACGCAACGCCAAATCTTTTCGAGTTACAAAGTGTTGTTTCGGAAAAACAATATAATTTCGCACGATGCGAGATTTCCATAAAACGTGGTTTTCTGAAAAATTTTGACCACAGAAAGTTCTCCTGTGGGTTCTCTTTTGTGGCTACATGTTTAGACGTACACGTCACACCAAATCTTTTCGAGTTACAACGTGTTGTTTAGGAGATACAAGCTAAACTTGTACGATGAGTTATTTCTTCTCATAAAGTGTTTCCAATAAGTACTTATTTGTCGTTACTCTGCAAAATTGTATTTCCTTATAACGTGGTATTCTTACATATTCTTTCGAGAGAAAACTCTCCTGTGCCTTCTCTTTTGAGGCTCCACGCTTACACATACAAGCAACAGCAAAGCTTTTCGAGTTACAACATGTTGTTTAGGAAAAAAAAGATGATTTCGCATAATGCGGGATTTCCTTAAAACGAGGTTTTCTGAAAAATTTTGACGAAAGAAAATTCTCCTGTGGGTTCTCTTTTGAGGCTACACATTTAGACATACAGGACACAGCAAATCATGTCGAGTTACAACGTGTTGTTTAGGAGATACAAGCTAATTTTTTACGATGTGTTAATTATTCTCGTAAAATGTTTCTAATACATACGCATTTGTCTTTACTCTGCAACATTGTATTTCCTTATAACGTGGTATTCTTACATATTCTTTCGATAGAAAACTATCCTGTGTGTTCCCCTTTGAGGCTACACACTTAGACATACAGGCAACACCAAAGCTTTTCGAGTTACAACGTGTTGTTTATGAAAAACTAGATAATTTCGCACGATGCGGGATTTCCATAAACGTGGTGTTCTGACAAATTTTGATGAAAGAAAATTCTCCTGTGGGTTCTCTTTTGAGGCTACACGTTTAGAGATACATGCCACACCAAATCCTTTCGAGTTACCACGTGTTGTTTAGGAGATACAAGCTAATTTTGTACGATGCGTTATTTCTTCTCGTAAAGTGTTTCCAAACGTACGTATTTGTCTTTACACTGCAACACTGTATTTCCTTATAATGTTGAATTCTTACATGTTCTTTCGAGAGAAAACTCTCCTGTGCATTCTCTTTAGAGGCTACATGCTCACTCATACACGCAACACCAAAGCTTTTCGAGTTACAACGTGTTGTTCAGGAAAAACAAGATAATTTTGCACTATGCGGGATTTCCTTAAAACGTGGTTTTCTGACAAATTTTGACGAAAGAAAGTTCTCCTGTGGGTTGTCTTTTGAGGCTACAGGTTTAGACGTACATGCCACACCAAATCTTTTCGAGGTACAACTTGTTGTTTAGGAGATACAAGCAAATTTTGTACGATGCGTTATTTCTTCTTGTAAAGTGTTTCCAATACGTACTTAATTGTCTTTACTCTGCAACACTGTATTTCCATATAACGTGGTATTCTTACATATTCTTTTGAGGGAAAACTCTCCTGTGCGTTCTCTTTTGAGGCTACATGCTTAGACATATAGGCAACGCCAAAGCTTTTCGAGTTACAACATGTTGTTTATGAAAACAAGATAATTTCGCACGATGCGGGATTTCCTTAAAACGTGGTTTTCTGACAAATTTTGACGAAAGAAAATTCTCCTGTGGGTTCTCTTTTGAGGCTACACGTTTAGAGGTACACGCCACACAAAATCCTTTCGAGTTACCACGTGTTGTTTAGGAGATACAGCTAATTTTGTATGATGCATTATTTCTTCTCGTAAAGTGTTTCCAATACGTACGTATTTGTCTTTACTCTGCAACACTGTATTTCCTTATAATGTTGTATTCTTACATGTTCTTTCGAGAGAAAACTCTCCTGTGCATTGTCTTTAGAGGCTACATGCTCACACATACACGCAATACCAAAGCTTTTCGAGTTACAACGTGTTGTTAGGAAAAACAAGATAATTTTTAAAGATGCGGGATTTCCTTAAAACTTGGTTTCTGACAAATTTTGACGAAAGAAAGTTCTCCTGTGGGTCATCTTTTGAGGCTACACGTTTAGACATACATGCCACACCAAATCTTTTCGAGTTACAACTTCTTGTTTAGGAGATACAAGCAAATTTTGTACGATGCGTTATTTCTTCTTGGAAAGTTTTTCCAATACGTTCTTATTTGTCTTTAATCTGCAACACTGTATTTCCTTATAACGTGGTATTCTTACATATTCTTTCGAGGGAAAACTCTCCTGTGCGTTCTCTTTTGAGGCTACATGCTTAGACATACACGCAACGCCAAAGCTTTTCGACTTACAACGTGTTGTTTAGGAAAAACAAGATAATTTCCCACGATGCGAGATTTCCTTAAAACGTGGTTTCTGACAAATTTTGATGAAAGAAAATTCTCCTGTGGGTTCTCTTTTGAGGCTACACGTTTAGACATACACGTCACACCAAATCTTTTCGAGATACAACGTGTTGTTTAGGAGATACAAGTTAATTTTGTATGATGCGTTATTTCTTCTCGTAAAGTGTTTCCAATATGTACTTATTTGTCTTTTCTCTGCAAAATTGTATTACCTTATAACGTGGTATTCTTACATATTCTTTCGAGAGAAAATGCTCCTGTGCCTTCTCTTTTGAGGCTCCACGCTTAGACATACACGCAACACTAAAGCTTTTCGAGTTGCAACATGTTTTTTAGGAAAAAGAAGATGATTTCGCACGATGCAGGATTTCCTTAAAACGTGGTTTTCTGAAAAATTATAACGAAAGAAAATTCTCCTGTGGGTTCTCTTTGAGGCTACACGTTTAGACGTACACGCCACACCAAATCTTTTCGAGTTACAACGTGTTGTTTAAGAGATACAAGCTAATTTTTTACGATGTGTTATTTCTTCTTGTAAAGTGTTTCCAATAAGTACTTATCTGTCTTTAATCTGCAACACTGTATTTCCTTATAACGTGGTATTCTTACATATTGTTTCGAGGGAAAACTCTCCTGTGCATTCTCTTTTGAGGCTACATGCTTAGACATACACGCAACGCCAAAGCTTTTAGAGTTACAAAGTGTTGTTTAGGAAAAACAAGATAATTTCGCACGATGCGAGATTTCCATAAAACGTGGTTTTCTGAAAAATTTTGACGAAAGAAAGTTCTCCTGTGGGTTCTCTTTTTAGGCTACATGTTTAGACGTACACGTCACACCAAATCTTTTCGAATTACAACGTGTTGTTTAGGAGATACGAGCCAATTTTGTACGATGCGTTATTTCTTCCCATAAAGTGTTTCCAATAAGTTCTTATTTGTCTTTACTCTGCAAAATTGTATTTCCTTATAACGTAGTATTCTTACATATGCTTCCGAGAGAAAACTCTCCTGTGCCTTTTCTTTTGAGGCTACACGCTTACACATACACGCACCACCAAAGCTTTTCGAGTTACAACGTGTTGTTTATTAAAAAGAAGATGATTTCGCATGATGCGGGATTTCCTTAAAACGAGGTTTTCTGAAAAATTTTGACGAAAGAAAATTCTCCTGTGGGTTCTCTTTTGAGGCTACACATTTAGACGTACAGGCCACACCAAATCTTGTCGAGTTACAACGTGTTGTTTAGGAGATACAAGCTAATTTTTTACGATGTGTTAATTATTCTCATAAAGTGGTTCCAATACATACGTATTTGTCTTTACTCTGCAACATTTTATTTCGTTATAACGTGGTATTCTTACATATTCTTTCGATAGAAAAGTATCTTGTGCGTTCCCCTTTGAGGCTACACACTTAGACATACAGACAACACCAAAGCTTTTCGAGTTACAACGTGTTGTTTATGAAAAACAAGATAATTTCCCACGATGCGGGATTTCCTTAAAACGTGGTGTTCTGACAAATTTTGACGAAAGAAAATTCTCCTGTGGGTTCTCTTTTGAGGCTACACGTTTAGAGGTACACGCCACACCAAATCCTTTCGAGTTACCACGTGTTGTTTAGGAGATACAAGCTAATTTTGTACGATGCGTTATTTCTTCTCGTAAAGTGTTTCCAAACGTACGTATTTGTCTTTACACTGCAACACTGTATTTTCTTATAATGTTGAATTCTTACATGTTCTTTCAAAAGAAAACTCTCCTGTGAATTCTCTTTAGAGGCTACATGCTCACACATACACGCAACACCAAAGCTTTTCGAGTTACAACGTTGTTCAGGAAAAACAAGATAATTTTGCACTATGCGGGATTTCCTTAAAACGTGGTTTTCTGACAAATTTTGACGAAAGAAAGTTCTCCTGTGGGTTGTCTTTTGAGGCTACAAGTTTAGACCTACGAGCCACACCAAATCTTTTCGAGGTACAACTTGTTGTTTAGGAGATACAAGCAAATTTTGTACGATGCGTTATTTCTTCTTGTAAAGTGTTTCCAATACGTACTTAATTGTCTTTACTCTGCAACACTGTATTTCCATATAACGTGGTATTCTTACATATTCTTTCGAGGGAAAACTCTCCTGTGCGTTCTCTTTTGAGGCTACATGCTTAGACATATAGGCAACGCCAAAGCTTTTCGAGTTACAACATGTTGTTTATGAAAAACAAGATAATTTCGCACGATGCGGGATTTCCTTAAAACGTGGTTTTCTGACAAATTTTGACGAAAGAAAATTCTCCTGTGGGTTCTCTTTTGAGGCTACACGTTTAGAGGTACACGCCACACAAAATCCTTTCGAGTTACCACGTGTTGTTTAGGAGATACAGCTAATTTTGTATGATGCATTATTTCTTCTCATAAAGTGTTTCCAATACGTACGTATTTGTCTTTACTCTGCAACACTGTATTTCCTTATAATGTTGTATTCTTACATGTTCTTTCGAGAGAAAACTCTCCTGTGCATTGTCTTTAGAGGCTACATGCTCACACATACATGCAATACCAAAGCTTTTCGAGTTACAACGTGTTGTTTAGGAAAAACAAGATAATTTTTCACGATGCGGGATTTCCTTAAAACGTGGTTTCTGACAAATTTTGACGAAAGAAAGTTCTCCTGTGGGTCGTCTTTTGAGGCTACACGTTTAGACATACATGCCACACCAAATCTTTTCGAGTTAGAACTTCTTGTTTAGGAGATACAAGCAAATTTTGTACGATGCGTTATTTCTTCTTGGAAAGTTTTTCCAATACGTTCTTATTTGTCTTTAATCTGCAACACTGTATTTCCTTATAACGTGGTATTCTTACATATTCTTTCGAGGGAAAACTCTCCTGTGCGTTCTCTTTTGAGGCTACATGCTTAGACATACACGCAACGCCAAAGCTTTTCGACTTACAACGTGTTGTTTAGGAAAAACAAGATAATTTCCCACGATGCGAGATTTCCTTAAAACGTGGTTTCTGACAAATTTTGATGAAAGAAAATTCTGCTGTGGGTTCTCTTTTGAGGCTACACGTTTAGACATACACGTCACACCAAATCTTTTCGAGATACAACGTGTTGTTTAGGAGATACAAGATAATTTTGTATGATGCGTTATTTCTTCTCATAAAGTGTTTCCAATATGTACTTATTTGTCTTTACTCTGCAAAATTGTATTACCTTATAACGTGGTATTCTTACATATTCTTTCGAGAGAAAATGCTCCTGTGCCTTCTCTTTTGAGGCTCCACGCTTAGACATACACGCAACACTAAAGCTTTTCGAGTTGCAACATGTTTTTTAGGAAAAAGAAGATGATTTCGCACGATGCAGGATTTCCTTAAAACGTGGTTTTCTGAAAAATTTTAACGAAAGAAAACTCTCCTGTGGGTTCTCTTTTGAGGCTACACATTTAGACGTACACGCCACACCAAATCTTTTCGAGTTACAACGTGTTGTTTAAGAGATACAAGCTAATTTTTTACGATGTGTTATTTCTTCTTGTAAAGTGTTTCCAATAAGTACTTATCTGTCTTTAATCTGCAACACTGTATTTCCTTATAACGTGGTATTCTTACATATTGTTTCGAGGGAAAACTCTCCTGTGCATTCTCTTTTGAGGCTACATGCTTAGACATACACGCAACGCCAAAGCTTTTCGAGTTACAAAGTGTTGTTTAGGAAAAACAAGATAATTTCGCACGATGCGAGATTTCCATAAAACGTGGTTTTCTGAAAAATTTTGAGGAAAGAAAGTTCTCCTGTGGGTTCTCTTTTTGGGCTACATGTTTAGACGTACACGTCACACCAAATCTTTTCGAATTACAACGTGTTGTTTAGGAGATACAAGCCAATTTTGTACGATGCATTATTTCTTCTCATAAAGTGTTTCCAATAAGTACTTATTTGTCTTTACTCTGCAAAATTGTATTTCCTTATAACGTAGTATTCTTACATATTTTTCCGAGAGAAAACTCTCCTGTGCCTTTTCTTTTGAGGCTACACGCTTACACATACACGCACCACCAAAGCTTTTCGAGTTACAACATGTTGTTTATTAAAAAGAAGATGATTTCGCATGATGCGGGATTTCCTTAAAACGAGGTTTTCTGAAAAATTTTGACGAAAGAAAATTCTCCTGTGGGTTCTCTTTTGAGGCTACACATTTAGACGTACAGGCCACACCAAATCTTGTCGAGTTACAACGTGTTGTTTAGGAGATACAAGCTAATTTTTTACGATGTGTTAATTATTCTCATAAAGTGGTTCCAATACATACGTATTTGTCTTTACTCTGCAACATTTTATTTCGTTATAACGTGGTATTTTTACATATTCTTTCGTTAGAAAACTATCCTGTGCGTTCCCCTTTGAGGCTACACACTTAGACATACAGACAACACCAAAGCTTTTCGAGTTACAACGTGTTGTTTATGAAAAACAAGATAATTTCCCACGATGCGGGATTTCCTTAAAACGTGGTGTTCTGACAAATTTTGACGAAAGAAAATTCTCCTGTGGGTTCTCTTTTGAGGCTACACGTTTAGAGGTACACGCCACACCAAATCCTTTCGAGTTACCACGTGTTGTTTAGGAGATACAAGCTAATTTTGTACGATGCGTTATTTCTTCTCGTAAAGTGTTTCCAAACGTACGTATTTGTCTTTACACTGCAACACTGTATTTTCTTATAATGTTGAATTCTTACATGTTCTTTCAAAAGAAAACTCTCCTGTGAATTCTCTTTAGAGGCTACATGCTCACACATACACGCAACACCAAAGCTTTTCGAGTTACAACGTGTTGTTCAGGAAAAACAAGATAATTTTGCACTATGCGGGATTTCCTTAAAACGTGGTTTTCTGACAAATTTTGACGAAAGAAAGTTCTCCTGTGGGTTGTCTTTTGAGGCTACAAGTTTAGACCTACGAGCCACACCAAATCTTTTCGAGGTACAACTTGTTGTTTAAGAGATACAAGCAAATTTTGTACGATGCGTTATTTCTTCTTGTAAAGTGTTTCCAATACGTACTTAATTGTCTTTACTCTGCAACACTGTATTTCCATATAACGTGGTATTCTTACATATTCTTTCGAGGGAAAACTCTCCTGTGCGTTCTCTTTTGAGGCTACACGCGTAGACATATAGGCAACACCAAAGCTTTTCGAGTTACAACGTGTTGTTTATGAAAAACAAGATAATTTCGCACGATGCGGGATTTCCTTAAAACGTGGTTTTCTGACAAACTTTGACGAAAGAAAATTCTCCTGTGGGTTCTCTTTTGAGGCTACACATTTAGAGGTACACGCCACACCAAATCCTTTCGAGTTACCACGTGTTGTTTAGGAGATACAGCTAATTTTGTACGATGCGTTATTTCTTCTCGTAAAGTGTTTCCAATACGTACGTATTTGTCTTTACTCTGCAACACTGTATTTCCTTATAATGTTGTATTCTTACATGTTCTTTCGAGAGAAAACTCTCCTGTGCATTGTCTTTAGAGGCTACATGCTCACACATACACGCAATACCAAAGCTTTTCGAGTTACAACGTGTTGTTCAGGAAAAACAAGATAATTTTTCACGATGCGGCTTACAAAATTAGCTTGTATCTCCTAAACAACATGTTGTAACTCGAAATGAATTGGTGTGGCATGTACGTCTAAACGTGTAGCCACAAAGGAGAACCCATAGGAGAATTTTCTTTCGTCAAAATTTTTCAGAAAATCACGTTTTAAGGAAATCCCGCATCGTGCAAAATTATCTTTTTTTCCTAAACAACACGTTGTAACTCGAAAAGCTTTCGTGTTGCGTGTATGTCTAAGTGTGTAGCCTCCAAAGAGAAGGCACAGGAGAGTTTTCTCTCGAAATAATATGTAAGAATACCATGTTATAAGGATATAAAGTGTTGCAGAGTAAAGACAAATATGTACTTATTGGAAACACTTTAGGAGAAGAAATAATGCATCATACAAAATTAGCTTGAATCTCCTAAACAACACGCTGTAACTTGAAGACATTTGGTGTGGCGTGTACATCTTATCGTGTAGCCTCAAAAGAGAACCCACAGGAGAATTTTGTTTCGTCAAAATTTGTCAGAAAACCACGTTTTAAGGAAATCCTGCATAGTGTGAAATATTCTTGTTTTTCCTAAACAACACATCGTAACTCGAAAAGCTTTGGTGTTGCGTGTATGTCTAATCGTGTCGCCTCACAAGAGAACGCACAGGAGAGTTTTCTCTGGAAAGAATATATAAGAATACCACGTTACAAGGAAATACAGTGTTGCAGAGTAAAGACAAATACATACATATTGGAAACACTTTATGAGAAGAAATAACGCATCGCAAAAATTAGCTTGTATCTCCTAAACAACATTTTGTAACTCGAAAAGATTTGGTGTGGCGTGTACGTCTAAACGTCTAGCCTCAAACGGGAACTCACAGGAAAATTTTCTTTTGTCAAAATTTTTCAGAAAACCACGTTTTAAGGAAATCCCGCATTGTGCGACATTATCTTGTTTTTCCTAAACAACACGTTGTAACTCGAAAAGCTTTGGTGTTGCGTGTATGTCTAAGTGTGTAGCCTCAAAAGAGAACGCACAGGAGAGTTTTCTCTCGAAAGAATATGTAAGAAAACCACGTTATAAGGAATTACAGTGTTTCAGAGTAAAGACAAACATGTACGTATTGGAAACACTATACGAGAAGAAATAACGCATCATAAAAAATTAGCTTGTATCTCCTAAACAACACGTTGTAACCGAAAAGATTTGGTGTGGCATGTACGTCTAAACGTGTAGCCTCAAAAGAGAACCAACAGGACAATTTTCTTAGGTCAAAATTTTTCAGAAAGCCATGTTTTAAGGAAATCCCGCACATTATAAGGAAATACAGTGTTGCAGAGTAAAGACAAATATGTACCTATTGGAAACACTTTACAAGAAAAAATAACGCATCGTACAAAATTAGCTTGTGTCTCCTAAACAACACTTTGTAATTCGAAAAGATTTGGTTTGGCATGTACGTCTAAACGTGTAGCCTCAAAAGAGAAGCCACAGGAGAATTTTCTTTCGTTAAAATTTGTCAGAAAAGAGAACGCACAGGAGAGTTTTCTCTCGAAAGAATATATAAGAATAACACGTTATAAGAAAATACAGTGCTGCAAAGTAAAGACAAATACGTACCTTTTGGAAACACTTAAACTTTACGAGAAGTAAAGCATAGTACAAAATTAGCTTGTATCTCTTAAACAACACGTTGTAACTCGAAAAGCTTTGGTGTTGCGCGCATTTATGAGCATGTAGCCTCAAAAGAGAAGGCACAGGAAGAAAGAATGCATCGCAAAAAATTAGCTCGTATCTCCTAAACAACATGTTGTTACTCGAAAAGATTTGGTGTGGCGTGTACGTCTAAACGTGTAGCCTCAAAAGAGAACACACAGGAGAATTTTCTTTGGTCAAAATTTGTCAGAAAACCTCGTTTTAAGGAAATCCCGCATCGTGCGAAATTATCTTGTTTTTCCTAAACAACACGTTGTAACCCGAAAACTTTGGTGTTGCGTGTATGTCTAATCATGTAGCCTCAAAAGAGAACGCACAGGAGACTTTTCTCTCGAAAGAATATGTAAGAATACCACGTTATAAGGAAATACAGTGATGCAGAGTAAAGACAAATTAGTACGTATTGGAAACACTTTACGAGAAGAAATAATGCATCGTACAAAATTAGCTTGTATCTCCTAAACAACATGTTGTAACTCGAAAAGATTTGGTGTGGCGTGTACGTCTAAACGTGTAGCCTCAAAAGAGAACCCACAGGAGAATTGTTTTTCGTTAAAATTTGTCAGAAAACCATGTTTTAAGGAAATCACTCATCGTGAGAAATTATCATGTTTTTCCTAAACAACACGTTGTAACTCGAAAAGCTTTGATGTTGCGTGTATGTCTAAGCGTGTAGCCTCAAAAGAGAACTCACAGGAGAGTTTTCTCTCGAAAGAACATGTAAGAATACCACATTATAAGGAAATACAATTTTGCAGAGTAAAGACAAATACGTATGTATTTGAAACACTTTACGAGAAGAAATAACGCATCGTAAAATTTAGTTTGTATCTCCTAAACAACACATTGTAACTCGAAAAGAGTTGGTGTGGCGTGTACGTCTAAACGTGTAGCCTCAAAGGAGAACCCACAGGAGAATTTTCTTTCGTCAAAATTTGTCAGAAAACCACTTATTAAGGAAATCTCGCATCGTGCGAAACTATCTTGTTTTTCCTAAACAACACATTGTAACTCGAAAATTTTTGATGTTGCATGTATGTCTAAGCATGTAGCCTCAAAAGAGAACGCACAGGAGAGATTTCTCTCGAACGAGTATGTAAGAATACCACGTTATAAGGAAATACAGTGTAGCAAATTAAAGATAAATATGTAGCTTTTGGAAACACTTAAACTTTACGAGAAGATATAAAGCATCGTAAAAAATTAGCTTGTATCTCCTAAACAACACGTTGTAACTCGAAAAGATTTGGTGTGGCGTGTACGTCTAAATGTGTAGCCTCAAATGAAAACCCACAGGAGAATTTTCTTTCGTCAAAATTTGTCAGAAAACTACGTTTTAAAGAATTCCCGCATCTTGCGAAATTATCTTGTTTTACCTAAACAACATGTTCTAACTCGAAATGCTTTGGTGTTGCGTGTATGTCTAAGCGTCTAGCCTCAAAAGAGAACGCACAGGAGAGTTTTCTCATGAAAGAATATGTACAAATACCATGTTATAAGGAAATACAATGTTGTAGAGTAAAGACAAATACGTACGTATTGGAAACACTTTAGGAGAAGAAATAACGCATCGTACAAAATTAGCTTGTATCTCCTAAACAACACGTTGTAACTCGAAAAGATTTGGTGTGGCGTGTACGTCTAAGCGTGTAGCCTCAAATGAAAACCCACAGGAGAATTTTCTTTCGTCAAAATTTTTCAGAAAACCACGTTTTAAGGAATTCCCGCATCTTGCTTAATTATCTTGTTTTTCATAAACAACACGATCTAACTCGAAATGCATTGGTGTTGCGTGTATGTCTAAGCGTGTAGCCTCAAAAGAGAATGCACAGGAGAGTTTTCTCTCGAAAGAATATGTACGAATACCATGTTATAAGGAAATACAGTGTTGTAGAGGAAAGACAAATACGTACGTTTTGGAAACACTTTAGGATAAGAAATAACGCATCATTCAAAATTAGCTTGTATCTCCTAAACAGCACGTTGTAACTCGAAAATCTTTGGTGTTGCGTGTATGTCTAAGCGTGTAGCCTCAAAAGAGAACGCACAGGAGAGTTTTCTCTCGAAAAAATATGTAAGAATACCACGTCATAAGGAAATACAGTGTTGCAAAATAAAGAAAAATACATA
Organism: Apodemus sylvaticus; assembly: GCF_947179515.1. NCBI lineage: Eukaryota > Metazoa > Chordata > Mammalia > Rodentia > Muridae > Apodemus > Apodemus sylvaticus. Next base: position 380,348 of record NW_026263073.1, on the reverse strand, counting down.
CCTTTTGGAAACACTTAAACGTTACGAGAAGAAATAATGCATCATTGAAAATTAGCTTGTATCTCCTAAACAATACGTTGTAACTCGAAAAGATTTGGTGTTGCGTGTATGACTAAGCATGTAGCCTCAAAAGAGAGCACACAGGAGAGTTTTCTCTCGAAAGAATATGTAAGAATACCACGTTATAAGGAAATACAGTGTTGCAGAGTAAAGAAAAATACGTTCATATTGGAAAAACTTTACGAGAAGAAATAACACATCCTACAAAATTAGCTTGTATCTCCTAAACAACACCTTGTAACTCAAAAGGATTTGGTGTGGCGTGTACGTCTAAACGTGTAGCCTCAAAAGAGAACCCACAAGAGAATTTTCTTTGGTCAAAATTTGTCAGAAAACCACGTTTTATGGAAATCCCGCATCGTGCGAAATTATCTGGTTTTTCCTAAACAACACGTTTTAACTCGAAAAGCTTTGGTGTTGCGTGTATGTCTAAGTGTTTAGCCTCAAAAGAGAACGCACAGGAGAGTTTTCTTTGGTCAAAATTTGTCAGAAAATCACGTTTTAAGGAAATCCCTCATCGTGCGAAATTATATTGTTTTTCCTAAACAATACTTTGTAACTCGTAAAGCTTTGGTGTTCCGTGTATGTCTAAGAGTGTAGCTTCAAAAGAGAACGCACAGGAGAGTTTTCTCTCGAAAGAATATGTAAGAATACCATGTTATAAGGAAATACAGTGTTGCAGAGTAAAGATCAATAGGTAGTTATTGTTAATATTTTACGAGAAAAAATAACGCATGGTACAAAATTAGCTTGTATCTCTTAAACAACACGTTGTAATTCGAAAATATTTGGTGTGGCGGTTACGTCTAAATGTGTAGCCTCAAAAGAGAACCCACAGGAGTATTTTCTTTCGTCAAAATTTTTCAGAAAACCACGTTTTAAGGTAATCCCTCATCGTGCGAAATTATCTTGTTTTTCCTAAACAGCACAATGTAACTCGAAAAGCTTTGGTGTTGCGTGTATGTCTAAGCATGTAGCATCAAAAGAGAGCGCACAGGAGAGTATTCTCTCGAAAGAATATGTAAGAATACCACGTTATAAGGAAATACAGTGTTGCAGAGTAAAGAAAAATACGTACGTATTGGAAAAACTTTATGAGAAGAAATAACGCATCGTACAAAATTAGCTAGTATCTCGTAAACAACACCTTGTAACTCGAAAGGATTTGGTGTGGCGTGTACGTCTAAATGTGTAGCCTCAAAAGAGAACCCAAAGGAGAATTTTCTTTGGTCAAAATTTGACAGAAAACCACGTTTTAAGGAAATCCCGCATCGTGCGAAATTATCTTGTTTTTCCTAAACAACACGTTGTAACTCGAAAAGCTTTGGTGTTGCGTGTATGTCTAAGCGTGTAGCCTCAAAAGAGAACGCACAGGAGAGTTTTCTCTCGAAAGAATATGTAAGAATACCACGTTATAAGGAAATACCGTGTTGAAGAGTAAAGATAAATAGGTAGTTATTGTAAATACTTTACGAGAAGAAATGACGCATGGTACAAAATTAGATTGTATCTCCTAAACAACACGTTGGAATTCGAAAATATTTGGTGTGGCATGTACGTCTAAACGTGTAGCCTCAAAAGAGGACCGACAGGAGTATTTTCTTTCGTCAAAATTTTTCAGAAATCACGTTTTAATGAAATCCCTCATTGTGCGAAATTATCTTGTTTTTCCTAAACAACACGTTGTAACTCGAAAAGCTTTGGTGTTGCCTGTATGTCTAAGCGTGTAGCCTCAAAAGACAATGCACAGGAGAGTTTTCTCTCGAAAGAATATGTAAGAATACAATGTTATAAGGAAATACAGTGTTGCAGAGTAAAGACAAATATGTACGTATTGGAAACACTTTAAGAGAAGAAATAAAGCATCGTAAAAATTAAGCTTTTATCTCCTAAACAACACTTTGTAACTCGAAAGATTTGGTGTGGCGTGTACGTCTAAACGTGTAGCCTCAAAAGAGAACCCACAGGAGAATTATCTTTCGTCAATATTTGTCAGAAAACCATGTATTAAGGACATCCCGCATCGTGCGAAATTATCTGGTTTTTCCTAAACAACACGTTTTAACTCGAAAAGCTTTGGTGTTGCGTGTATGTCTAAGTGTTTAGCCTCAAAAGAGAACGCACAGGAGAGTTTTCTCTCGAAAGAATATGTAAGAATTCCACGTTATAAGGAAATACAGTGTTGCAGAGTAAAGAAAAATACGTACGTATTGGAAAAACTTTACGAGAAGAAATAACGCATCCTACAAAATTAGCTTGTATCTCCTAAACAACACCTTGTAACTCGAAAGGATTTGGTGTGGCGTGTACGTCAAACGTGTAGCCTCAAAAGAGAACCCACAGGAGAATTTTCTTTGGTCAAAATTTGTCAGAAAATCACGTTTTAAGGAAATCCCTCATCGTGCGAAATTATATTGTTTTTCCTAAACAATACTTTGTAACTCGTAAAGCTTTGGTGTTGCGTGTATGTCTAAGAGTGTAGCTTCAAAAGAGAACGCACAGGAGAGTTTTCTCTCGAAAGAATATGTAAGAATACCATGTTATAAGGAAATACAGTGTTGCAGAGTAAAGATCAATAGGTAGTTATTGTAAATACTTTACGAGAAAAAATAACGCATGGTACAAAATTAGCTTGTATCTCTTAAACAACACGTTGTAATTCGAAAATATTTGGTGTGGCGGTTACGTCTAAATGTGTAGCCTCAAAAGAGAACCCACAGGAGTATTTTCTTTCGTCAAAATTTTTCAGAAAACCACGTTTTAAGGTAATCCCTCATCGTGCGAAATTATCTTGTTTTTCCTAAACAGCACAATGTAACTCGAAAAGCTTTGGTGTTGCGTGTATGTCTAAGCATGTAGCATCAAAAGAGAGCGCACAGGAGAGTATTCTCTCGAAAGAATATGTAAGAATACCACGTTATAAGGAAATACAGTGTTGCAGAGTAAAGAAAAATACGTACGTATTGGAAAAACTTTATGAGAAGAAATAACGCATCGTACAAAATTAGCTAGTATCTCGTAAACAACACCTTGTAACTCGAAAGGATTTGGTGTGGCGTGTACGTCTAAATGGGTAGCCTCAAAAGAGAACCCAAAGGAGAATTTTCTTTGGTCAAAATTTGACAGAAAACCACGTTTTAAGGAAATCCCGCATCGTGCGAAATTATCTTGTTTTTCCTAAACAACACGTTGTAACTCGAAAAGCTTTGGTGTTGCGTGTATGTCTAAGCGTGTAGCCTCAAAAGAGAACGCACAGGAGAGTTTTCTCTCGAAAGAATATGTAAGAATACCACGTTATAAGGAAATACCGTGTTGAAGAGTAAAGATAAATAGGTAGTTATTGTAAATACTTTACGAGAAGAAATGACGCATGGTACAAAATTAGATTGTATCTCCTAAACAACACGTTGGAATTCGAAAATATTTGGTGTGGCATGTACGTCTAAACGTGTAGCCTCAAAAGAGGACCGACAGGAGTATTTTCTTTCGTCAAAATTTTTCAGAAATCACGTTTTAATGAAATCCCTCATTGTGCGAAATTATCTTGTTTTTCCTAAACAACACGTTGTAACTCGAAAAGCTTTGGTGTTGCCTGTATGTCTAAGCGTGTAGCCTCAAAAGACAATGCACAGGAGAGTTTTCTCTCGAAAGAATATGTAAGAATACAATGTTATAAGGAAATACAGTGTTGCAGAGTAAAGACAAATATGTACGTATTGGAAACACTTTAAGAGAAGAAATAAAGCATCGTAAAAATTAAGCTTTTATCTCCTAAACAACACTTTGTAACTCGAAAGATTTGGTGTGGCGTGTACGTCTAAACGTGTAGCCTCAAAAGAGAACCCACAGGAGAATTATCTTTCGTCAATATTTGTCAGAAAACCATGTATTAAGGACATCCCGCATCGTGCGAAATTATCTGGTTTTTCCTAAACAACACGTTTTAACTCGAAAAGCTTTGGTGTTGCGTGTATGTCTAAGTGTTTAGCCTCAAAAGAGAACGCACAGGAGAGTTTTCTCTCGAAAGAATATGTAAGAATTCCACGTTATAAGGAAATACAGTGTTGCAGAGTAAAGAAAAATACGTACGTATTGGAAAAACTTTACGAGAAGAAATAACGCATCCTACAAAATTAGCTTGTATCTCCTAAACAACACCTTGTAACTCGAAAGGATTTGGTGTGGCGTGTACGTCAAACGTGTAGCCTCAAAAGAGAACCCACAGGAGAATTTTCTTTGGTCAAAATTTGTCAGAAAATCACGTTTTAAGGAAATCCCTCATCGTGCGAAATTATATTGTTTTTCCTAAACAATACTTTGTAACTCGTAAAGCTTTGGTGTTGCGTGTATGTCTAAGAGTGTAGCTTCAAAAGAGAACGCACAGGAGAGTTTTCTCTCGAAAGAATATGTAAGAATACCATGTTATAAGGAAATACAGTGTTGCAGAGTAAAGATCAATAGGTAGTTATTGTAAATACTTTACGAGAAAAAATAACGCATGGTACAAAATTAGCTTGTATCTCTTAAACAACACGTTGTAATTCGAAAATATTTGGTGTGGCGGTTACGTCTAAATGTGTAGCCTCAAAAGAGAACCCACAGGAGTATTTTCTTTCGTCAAAATTTTTCAGAAAACCACGTTTTAAGGTAATCCCTCATCGTGCGAAATTATCTTGTTTTTCCTAAACAGCACAATGTAACTCGAAAAGCTTTGGTGTTGCGTGTATGTCTAAGCATGTAGCATCAAAAGAGAGCGCACAGGAGAGTATTCTCTCGAAAGAATATGTAAGAATACCACGTTATAAGGAAATACAGTGTTGCAGAGTAAAGAAAAATACGTACGTATTGGAAAAACTTTATGAGAAGAAATAACGCATCGTACAAAATTAGCTAGTATCTCGTAAACAACACCTTGTAACTCGAAAGGATTTGGTGTGGCGTGTACGTCTAAATGTGTAGCCTCAAAAGAGAACCCAAAGGAGAATTTTCTTTGGTCAAAATTTGACAGAAAACCACGTTTTAAGGAAATCCCGCATCGTGCGAAATTATCTTGTTTTTCCTAAACAACACGTTGTAACTCGAAAAGCTTTGGTGTTGCGTGTATATCTAAGCGTGTAGCCTCAAAAGAGAATGCACAGGAGAGTTTTCTCTCGAAAGAATATGTAAGAATACCACGTTATAAGGAAATACCGTGTTGAAGAGTAAAGATAAATAGGTAGTTATTGTAAATACTTTACGAGAAGAAATGACGCATGGTACAAAATTAGATTGTATCTCCTAAACAACACGTTGGAATTCGAAAATATTTGGTGTGGCATGTACGTCTAAACGTGTAGCCTCAAAAGAGGACCGACAGGAGAATTTTCTTTCGTCAAAATATTTCAGAAATCACGTTTTAATGAAATCCCTCATTGTGCGAAATTATCTTGTTTTTCCTAAACAACACGTTGTAACTCGAAAAGCTTTGGTGTTGCCTGTATGTCTAAGCATGTAGTCTCAAAAGACAATGCACAGGAGAGTTTTCTCTCGAAAGAATATGTAAGAATACAATGTTATAAGGAAATACAGTGTTGCAGAGTAAAGACAAATATGTACGTATTGGAAGCACTTTATGAGAAGAAATAAAGCATCGTAAAAATTAAGCTTTTATCTCCTAAACAACACTTTGTAACTCGAAAGATTTGGTGTGGCATGTACGTCTAAACGTGTAGCCTCAAAAAAGAACCCACAGGAGAATTTTCTTTCGTCAAAATTTGTCAGAAAACCATGTATTAAGGAAATCCCGTATCGTGCAAAATTATCTTGTTTTTCCTAAACAACACATTGTAACTCGAAAAGCTTTGGTGTTGCGTGTACGTCTATGCGTGTAGCCTCAAAAGAGAATGCACAGGAGAGTTTTCTCTCGAAAGAATATGTAAGAATACCACGTTATTAGTAAATACAGTGTTGCAGAGTAAAGATAAATAGGTAGTTATTGTAAATACTTTACGAGAAGAAATAACGCATATTACAAAAGAGTTTTCTCTCGAAAGAATATGTAAGACTACCAAGTTATAAGGAAATACAGTGTTGCAGAATAAAGACAAATATGTACGCATAGAAAACACTTTATGAGAAGAAATAACGCATCGTACAAAATTAGCTTGCATCTCCTAAACAACACGTTGTAACTCGAAAATATTTGGTGTGGTGTGTACGTCTAAACGTGTAGCCTCAAAAGAGAACCCACAGGAGAATTTTCTTCCGTCAAAATTTGTCTGAAAAACATTTTCTAAGGAAATCACGCATCGTGCGAAATTATCTTGTTTTTCCTAAACTACACGTTGCAACTTGAAAAGCTTTGGTGTTGCGTGTATGTCTAAGCATGTAGCCTCAAAAGAGAGCGCACAGGAGAGTTTTCTCTCGAAAGAATATGTAAGAAAACCACATTATAAGGAAATACAGTGTTGCAGAGTAAAGAAAAATACGTACATATTGGAAAAACTTTACGAGAAGAAATAACTCATTTGTACAAAATTAGCTTATATCTCCTAAACAACACCTTGTAACTCGAAAAGATTTTGTTTGGCATGTAAGTCTAAAGGTGTAGCCTCAAAAGAGAAGCCACCGGAGAATTTTCTTTGGTCAAAATTTGTCAGCAAGCCACGTTTTAAGGAAATCCCGCATCGTGCGAAATTATCTTGTTTTTCCTAAACAACACGTTGTAACTCGAAAAGCTTTGGTGTTGCGTGTATGTCTAAGCATGTAGCCTCAAAAGAGAATGCACAGGAGAGTTTTCTCTCGAAAGAATATGTAAGAATACCACGGTATAAGGAAATACAGTGTTGCAGAGTAATGACAAATACTTACGTATTGGAAACACGTTACAAGAAGAAATAACGCATGGTACAAAATTAGCTTGTACCTCCTAAACAACTCGTTGTAACTCGAAAAGATTTGATGTGACGTTTGCATCTAAACGTGTAGCCTCAAAAGGGAACCCACAGGAGAATTTTCTTTCGTCAAAATTTTTCAGAATACCATGTTTTACGGAAATCCCACATCATGCGAAATTATCTTGTTTTTCCTAAACAACACGTTGTAACTCGAAAAGCTTTGGTGTTGCGTGTATGTCTAAGCTTGTAGCCTCAAAGGAGAACGCACAGGACAGTTTCCTGCGAAAGAATATGTAAGAATACCACGTTATGAGGAAATACAGTGTTGCAGAGTAAAGAGAAATACCTACGCATTGGAAACACTTTACAATAAGAAATAGTGCATTGTAAAAATTAGCTTGTATCTCCTAAACAACACGTTGTAACTCGAAAAGATTTGGTGTGGCGTGCATTTCTAAACGTGTAGCCTCAAAAGAGAACCCACAGGAGAATTTTCTTTGGTCAAAATTTGTCAGAAAACCAGGTTTTATGGAAATCCTGAAAAATTTTGACGAAAGAAAATTCTCCTATGGGTTCTCTTATGAGGCTACACGTTTAGACGTACACGCCACACCAATTCCTTTCGAGTTACAACGTGTTGTTTAGGAGATAGAAGCTAATTTTGTATGATGCGTTATTTCTTCTCGTAAAGTGTTTCCAATACGTATGTATTTGTCTTTACTCTGCAACATTGTATTTCCTTATAACTTGGTGTTCTTACATATTCTTTCAAGAGAAAACTATCCTGTGCCTTCTTTTTTGAGGCTACACACTTAGACATATGCGCAACACCAAAGTTTTTTGAGTTGCAACGTGTGGTTTAGGAAAAACCAGATAATTTCGCAAGATGTGGGATTTCCTTAAAACGTGATTGTCTGAAAAATTTTGAGGAAAGAAAATTCTCCTATGGGTTCTCTTTTGAGGCTACATGTTTAGACGTACACGCCACACCAAATCTTTTCGAGTTACAACGTGTTGTTTAGGAGATACAAGCTAATTTTGTACGATGCCTTATTTCTTCTCGTAAAGTGTTTCCAATAGGTACGTATTTGTCTTTACTCTGCAACACTGTATTTCCTATTAACGTGGTATTCTTACATATTCTTTCGAGAGAAAACTCTCCTGTGCCTTCTCTTTTGAGGTTACACACTTAGACATACACGCAACACGAAAGCTTTTCGAGTTACAAGGTGTTGTTTAGGAAAATCAAGATAATTTCGCACGATGCGGGATTTCCTTAAAATGTGATTTTCTGAAAAATTTTGACGAAAGAAAATTCTCCTATAAGTTCTCTTTTGAGGCTACACGTTTAGACGTACACGCCACACCAAATCTTTTCGAGTTACAACGTGCTGTTTAGAAGATACAAGCAAATATTTTATGATGCGTTATTTCTTCTCGTAAACTGTTTCCAATACGTACGTATTTGTCTTTACTCTGCAACACTGTATTTCCTTATAACGTGGTATTCTTACATATTCTTTCGAGAGAAAACTCTCCTGTGTGTTCTCTTTGAGGCTACACGCTTAGACATACACGCAACACCAAAGATTTTCGAGTTACAACGTGTTGTTTAGGAAAAACAAGATAATTTCGCATGATGCGGGATTTCCTTAAAACGTGGTTTTCTGACAAATTTTGACGAAAGAAATTTCTCCTGTGGGTTCTCTTTTGAGGCTACATGTTTAGACGTACACACCACGCCAAATATTTTCGAGTTACAACGTGTTCTTTAGGAGAAACAAGCTAATTTTGTACGATGCATTATTTCTTCTCGTAAAGTGTTTCCAATACGTACGTATTTGTCTTTATTTTGCAACACTGTATTTCCTTAAAACGTGGTATTCTTATATATTCTTTCGAGAGAAAACTCTCCTGTGCATTCTCTTTTGAGGCTACATGCTTAGACATACACGAACACCAAAGCTTTTTGAGTTACAATGTGTTGTTTAGGAAAAACAAGATAAGTTCGCACGATGAGGGATTTCCTTAAAACGTGGTTTTCTGACAAATTTTGAAGAAAGAAAATTCTCCTGTGGGTTCTCTTTTGAGGCTACACGTTTAGACGCACATGCCACACCAAATATTTTCGAATTACAACGTGTTGTTTAGGAGATACAAGCTAATTTTGTACCATGCGTCATTTCTTCTGGTATAGTATTTACAATTACTACCTATTTATCTTTACTCTGCAACACTGTATTTCCTTATAACGTGGTATTCCTACATATTCTTTCGAGAGAAAACTCTCCTGTGTCCTCTTTTGAGGCTACACGCTTAGACATACACGCAACACCAAAGCTTTTCGAGTTACAACGTGTAGTTTAGGAAAAACAAGGTAATTTCGCACGATGAGGTATTTCCTTAGAACATGGTTTTCTGACAAATTTTGACGAAAGAAAATTCTCTTGTGGGTTCTCTTTTGAGGCTACACGTTTAGACGTACACGCCACACGAAATCTTTTCGAGTTACAACGTGTTAGTTAGGAGATACAAGCTAATTTTGTACGATGCGTTATTTCTTCTCGTAAAGTGTTTCCAATACGTACGTATTTGTCTTTATGCTGCAACACTGTATTTCCTTATAACGTGGTATTCTTACATATTCTTTCGACAGAAACTCTCCTGTGAATTCTCTTTTGAGGCCACACGCTTAGACATACATGCAACACCAAAGCTTTTCGAATTACAACGTGTTGTTTAGGAGAAACAAGATAATTTCGCACGATGCGGGATTTCCATAAAATGTGGGTTTCTGACAAATTTTGACAAAGGAAAATCCTCCTGTCGTTTCTCTTTTGAGGCTACACGTTTAGCCGTACATGCCACACCAAATCCTTTCGAGTTACAACGTGTTGTTTAGGAGATACAAGCTAATTTTGTATGATGCATTATATCTTTTCGTAAAGTTTTTTCCAATACTTACGTATTTGTCTTTAGTCTGCAACACTGTATTTCCTTATAACGTGGTATTCTCACATATTGTTTCGAGAGAATACTCTACTGTGCATTCTCTTTTGAGGCTACAAGCTTAGATATACACGCAACACCAAAGCTTTTTGAATTACAACGTGTTGTTTAGGAAAAACAAGATAATTTCGCAGGATGCAGGATTTCCTTAAAACGTGGTTTTCTCACAAATTTTGACGAAAGAAAATTCTCCTGTTCGTTGTCTTTGAGGCTACACTTTTAGACGTACACGCCAAACCAAATCTTTTCGAGTTACCACTTGTTGTTTAGGAGATACAAGTTAATAATTTATGATGCGTTATTTCTTCTCGTAAAGTGTTTCCAATATGTACGTTTTTGTCTTTACTCTGCAACACTGTATTTCCTTATAACGTGGTATTCTTACATGTTCTTCCGAGAGAAAACTCTCCTGTGCATTCTCTTTTGAGGCTACACGCTTAGACATACACGCAACACCAAAGCTTTTCGAGTTACAACGTGTTGTTTAGGAAAAACAAATAATTTCGCACGATGCGGGATTTCCTTAAAACGTGGTTTTCTGACAAATTTTGACGAAAGAAAATTCTCTTGTTGGTTCTCTTTTGAGGCTACACGTTTAGACTTACATGCCAAACCAAATCTTTTCGAGTTACAACGTGTTGTTTAGGAGATAAAAGCTAATTTTTAATAATGCATTATTTCTTCTCGTAAAGTGTTCCCAATATGTACGTATTTGTCTTTACTCTGCAAAATTGTATTTCCTAATAGCGTGGTGTTCTTACATATTCTTTCGAGAGAAAACTCTCCTGTGCCTTCTCTTTTGAGGCTCCACGTTTAGACATACACGCAACACTAAAGTTTTTCGAGTTACAACATGTTGTTTAGGAAAAAGAAGATGATTTCGCACGATGCAGGATTTCCTTAAAACGTGGTTTTCTCAAAAATTTTGAAGAAAGAAAATTCTCCTGTGGGTTCTCTTTTGAGGCTACACGTTTAGACATACACGCCACACCAGATCTTTTTGAGTTACAACGTGTTGTTTAGGAGATACATGTTAATTTTTTACTATGCGTTAATTCTTCTAGTAAAGTGTTTCCAATACGTACGTGTTTATCTTTACTCTGCAACACTGTATTTCCTTATAACGTGGTATTCTTACATATTCTTTCGAGAGAAAACTCTCCTTTGCGTTCTCTGTTGAGGCTACATGCTTAGACATACATGCAACACCAAAGCTTTTCGAGTTACAACGTGTTGTTTAGGAAAAACAAGATAATTTCGCACGATGCGAGATTTCCTTAAAACGTGGTTTCTGACAAATTTTGATGAAAGAAAACACTCCTGTGGGTTCTCTTTTGAGGGTACACGTTTAGACATACACGTCACACCAAATGTTTTCAAGTAACAACGTGTTGTTTAGGAGATACAAGCTAATTTTGTAAGATGCGTTATTTCTTCTCGTAAAGTGTTTCCAATATGTACTTATTTGTCTTTACTCATCAAAATTTTATTTCCTTATAACGTGGAATTCTTACATATTCTTTCAAGAGAAAACTCTCCTGTGCCTTCTCTTTTGAGGCTCCACGCTTAGACATACACGCAACACCAAAGCTTTTCGAGTTACAACTTGTTGTTTAGGAAAAAGATGATTTCGCACGATGCGGGATTTCCTTAAAACGTGGTTTTCTGAAAAATTTTAACGAAAGAAAATTCTCCTGTGGGTTCTCTTTTGAAGCTACACATTTAGACGTACACGCCGCACCAAATCTTTTCGAGTTACAACGTGTTGTTTAGGAGATACAAGCTAATTTTGTACGATGCGTTATTTCTTCTCGTAAAGTTTTCCAATACGTACATATTTTTCTTTACTCTGCAACACTGTATTTCCTTATAACTTGGTATTCTTACATATTCTTTTGAGAGAAAACTGTCCTGTGCGTTCCCTTTGAGCCTACACACTTAGACATACAGGCATCACCAAAGGTTTTCGAGTTACAATGTGTTGTTTATGAAAATCAAGATTATTTCGCACGATGCGTGATTTCCTTAAAATGTGGTTTTCTCACAAATTTTGACGAAAGAAAATTATCCTGTGGGTTCTCTTTTGAGGCTACACGTTTAGACGTACATGCCACACCAAATCCTTTCGAGTTACCACGTGTTGTTTAGGAGATACAAGCTAATTTTTTATGATGCGTTATTTCTTCTTGTAAAGTGTTTCCAATACGTACTTATTTCTCTTTACTCTGCAACATTGTATTTCCCTATAACGTGGTATTCTTACATATTCTTTCGAGGGAAAACTCTCCTTGTGTTCTCTTTTGAGGCTACATGCTTAGGCATACACGCAACGCCAAAGCTTTTCGAGTTACAACGTTTTGTTTAGGAAAAACAAGATAATTTCGCACGATGCGAGATTTCCATAAAACGTGGTTTTCTGGAAAATTTTGACCAAAGAAAGTTCTCCTATGCATTCTCTTTTGAGGCTACACGTGTAGTCGTACGAGCCAAAACAAATCTTTTCGAGTTACAACGTGTTGTTTAGAAGATACAAGCTAATTTTTTACGATGCATTATTTCTTCTCTTAAAGTGTTTCCAATACGTACGTATTTGTCTTTACTCTGCAACACTGTATTTCCTTATAACGTGGTATTCTTACATATTCTTTCGAGAGAAAACTCTCCTGTGCGTTCTCTTGTGAGGCGACACGCTTAGACATACACGCAACAGCAAAGCTTTTCGAGATACAACATGTTGTTTAGGAAAAACAAGATAATTTCGCACGATGCAAGATTTCCTTAAAACGTGGTTTCTGACAAATTTTGATGAAAGAAAATTCTCCTGTGTGTTCTCTTTTGAGGCTACACGTTTAGACGCACACGCCACACTAAATCTTTTCGAGTTATAACGTGTAGTTTAGGAGATACATGCTAATTTTGTACGATGCATTATTTCTTCTCGTAAAGTGTTTCCAATACGTACGTATTTGTCTTTACTCTGCAACACCGTATTTCCTTATAACGTGGTATTCTTGCATATTCTTTCGAGAGAAAATTCTCCTGTGCCTTCTCATTTGAGGCTACATGCTTAGACATACACGCAAAACCAAATCTTTTTGATTTACACGTGTTGATTAGGAAAAACAATATAATTTCGCATGATGCGGGCTTTCCTTAAAACGTGGTTTTCTTACAAATTTTGACGAAAGAAAATTCTCCTGTGGGTTCTCTTTTGAGGCTACACGTTTAGACGTACACACCACACCAAATCTTTTCGAGTTACAACGTGCTGTTTAGGAGTTACAAGCTAATTTTTTCTGATGCATTATTTCTTCTCGTAAAGTTTAAGTGTTTCCAGTATGTACATATTTGTCTTTACTCTGCAACATTGTATTTCCTCATAACGTGGTATTCTTACATATACTTTCGAGAGAAAACTGTCCTGTGCGTTCTCTTTTGAGGCTACACGCTTAGACATACACGCAACACCAAAGCTATCCGAGTTACAACGTGTTGTTTAGGAAAAACAAGATAATTTTGCACGATGTGGGATTTTCTAAAATCGTGGTTTTCTGAAAAAAATTTGACCAAAGAAAATACTCCTGTGGGTTCTCTTTTGAGGCTACACGTTTAGATGTACACGTCACACCAAATCTTTTCGAGTTATAACGTGTAGTTTAGGAGATACATGCTAATTTTGTACAATGCATTATTTCTTCTCGTAAAGTGTTTCCAATACGTACGTATTTGTCTTTACTCTGCAACACTGTATTTCCTTATAACGTGGTATTCTTGCATATTCTTTCGAGAGAAAATTCTCCTGTGCCTTCTCATTTGAGGCTACATGCTTAGACATACACGCAAAACCAAATCTTTTTGATTTACACGTGTTGATTAGGAAAAACAATATAATTTCGCATGATGCGGGCTTTCCTTAAAACGTGGTTTTCTTACAAATTTTGACGAAAGAAAATTCTCCTGTGGGTTCTCTTTTGAGGCTACATGTTTAGACGTACACGCCACACCAAATCATTTCGAGTTAAAACGTGTTGTTTAGGAGATACAAGCTTGTACGAAGCGTTATTTCTTCTCGTAAAGTGTTTCCAATACGAACGTATTTGTCTTTACTCTGCAACAATGTATTTCCTTATAACGTGGTATTCTTACATATTCTTTATAGAGAAAACTCTCCTGTGCCTTCTCTTTTGAGGCTACACGCTTAGACATAGAGGCAACACCAAATCTTTTCGAGTTACGACGTTTTGTTTGGGAAAACCAAGATAATTTCGCAGGATGCGGGATTTCCTTAAAACGTGGTTTTCTGAAAAATTTTGACGAACGAAAATTCTCCTGTGGGATCTCTTTTGAGGCTACACGATTAGACGCACACACCACACCAAATATTTTCGAGTTACAACGTGTTGTTTAGGAGATACAAGCTAATTTTTTACGATGCTTTATTTCTTCTCGTAAAGTGTTTCCAATACATAAGTATTTGTCTTTACTCTGCAACACTGTATTTCCTTATAACGTGGTATTCTTACATATTCTTTCGAGAGAAAACTCTCCTGTGCATTCTCTTTTGAAGGCTACATGCTTAGACATACATGCAACACCAAAGCACACGAGTTACAACGTGTTGTTTAGGAAAAACAAGATAATTTCGCACGATGCGGGATTTCCTAAAATCGTGGTTTTCTGAAAAAATTTTGACGAAAGAAAATACTCCTGTGGGTTCTCTTTTGAGGCTACACGTTTAGATGTACACGCCACACCAAATCTTTTCGAGTTATAACGTGTAGTTTAGGAGATACAAGCTAATTTTTTACGATGCATTATTTCTTCTTGTAAAGTGTTTCCAATATGTACGTATTTGTCTTTACTCTGCAACACTGTATTTCTTTTTAACGTGGTATTCTTACATTTTCTTTAAGGGAAAACTCTCTTCCTATGCCTTCTCTTTTGAGGCTACATGCTTAGACATACTCGCAACACCAAAGCTTTTCGAGTTACGACCGGTTGTTTAGGAAAAACAAGATAATTTCGCATGATGCGGGATTTCCTTAAAATGTGGTTTACTGACCAATTTTGACGAAAGAAAATTCTCCTGTGGCTTCTCTTTTGAGGCTACACGTTTAGACATATAGGCCATACCAAATCTTTTCGAGTTACAACGTGTTGTTTAGGAGATACAAGCTAATTTTGTACGATGCGTTATTTCTTCTCTTAAAGTGTTTCCAATACGTACGTATTTGTCTTTACTCTGCAACACTGTATTTCCTTATAACGTGGTATTCTTACATATTCTTTCGAGAGAAAACTCTCCTGTGAGTTCTCTTTTGAGGCTACAAGCTTAGACATACAGGCAACCCCAAAGCTTTTCGGGTTACAACGTGCTGTTTAGGAAAAACAAGATAATTTTGCACGATGCGAGATTTCTTTAAAACGTGGTTTCTGACAAATTTTGATGAAAGAAAATTCTCCTGTGGGTTCTCTTTTGAGGCTACACGTTTAGACGTACACGTCACACCAAATCTTTTCGAGTTACAACGTGTTGTTTAGGAGATACAAGCTAATTTTGTACGATGCGTTATTTCTTCTCGTAAAGTGTTTCCAATATGTACTTATTTGTCTTTACTCTGCAAAATTGTATTTCCTTATAACATGGTATACTTACCTATTCTTTTGAGAGAAAACTCTCCTGTGCCTTCTCTTTTGAGGCTCCATGCTTACACATACACGCAACACCAAAGCTTTTCGAGTTACAACATGTTGTTTAGGAAAAACAAGATGATTTCGCACGATGCGGGATTTCCTTAAAACGTGGTTTTCTGAAAAATTTTGACGAAAGAAAATTCTCCTGTGGGTTTTCTTTTGAGGCTACACGTTTAGACGCACATGCCATACCAAATCTTTTCGAGTTACAACGTGTTGTTTAGGAGATACAAGTTAATTTTTTACGTTGCGTTAATTCTTTTCGTAAAGTGTTTCCCATACGTACATATTTGTCTTTATTCTGCAACATTGTATTTCCTTATAAGGTGGAATTCATGCATATTCTTTCGAGAGAAAACTATCCTGTGCGTTCCCTTTTGAGGCTACACACTTAGACATACAGGCAACACCAAAGCTTTTCGAGTTACAACGTGTTGTTTATGAAAAACAAGATAATTTCGCAAGATGCGGGATTTCCTTAAAACGTGGTTTTAGGAAAAATTTTGACGAAAGAAAATTCTCCTGTGGGTTCTCTTTTGAGGCTACCTGTATAGACGTACACGCCACACCAAATCCTTTCGAGTTACCACGTGTTGTTTAGGAGATACAAGCTAATTTTGTACGATGCGTTATTTTTTCTCGTAAAGTGTTTCCCTTATGTACATATTTGTCTTTACTCTGCAACACTGTTTTTCCTTATGACATTGTATTCTTACATGTTCTTTCGAGAGAAAACTCTCCTGTGCATTCTCTTTAGAGACTACATGCTCAGACATTCACACAACACCAAAGCTTTTCGAGTTACAACGTGTTGTTAAGGAAAAACAAGATAATTTTGCACGATGTGGGATTTCCTTAAAACGTGGTTTTTTGACAAATTTTGACGAAAGAAAGTTCTCCTGTAGGTTCTCTTTTGAGGCTACACGTGTAGAGGTACGAGCCACACCAAATATTTTTGAGTTACAACGTGTTGTTAGGAGATACAAGCAAATATTGTATGATGCGTTATTTCTTCTCGTAAAGTGTTTCCAATATGTACTTATTTGTCTTTACTCTGCAACACTGTATTTCCTTATAACGTGGTATTCTTACATATTCTTTCGAAGGAAAACTCTCCTGTACATTCTCTTTTGAGGCTAGAAGCTTAGACAAACACGCAACTCCAAAGCTTTTCGAGTTACCACGTGTTGTTTAGGAAAAAGAAGGAAATTTTGCACGATGCGAGATTTCCATAAAACGTGGTTTTCTGAAAAATTTTGACGAAAGAAAATTCTCCTGTGGGTTCTATTTTGATGCTACACGTTTAGACACACACGCCACACCAAATCTTTTCGGGTTATAACGTGTTGTTTAGGAGATACAAGCTAATTTTGTACGATGCGTTATTTCTTCTCTTAAAGATTTCCAATACGTACGTAGTTGTCTTTACTCTGCAACACGGTATTTCCTTATAACGTGGTATTCTTACATATTCTTTCGAGAGAAAATTCTCCTGTGCGTTCTCTTTTGAGGCTACAAGCTTAGAAATACACGCAACACCAAAGCTTTTCGAGTTACAACGTGTTGTTTAGGAAAAACAAGATAATTTCGCACGATGTGAGATTTCCTTAAAATGTGGTTTTCTGACAAATATTGACGAAAGAAAATTCTCCTATGGGTTTTCTTTTGAGGCTACACGTTTAGTCATACATGCCACACCAAGTCTTTTCGAGTTACAACGTGTTGTTGAGGAGATACAAGCTATTTTTTACGATGTGTTATTTTTTCTCATAATGTTAAAGTGTTTCCAATATGTAAGTATTTGTCTTTACTCTGCAACACTGTATTTCCTTATAACGTGGTATTCTTACATATTCTTTCTAGAGAAAACTCTCCATTGCCTTCTCTTTTGAGGCTACACGCTAAGACTTACACGCAACACCAAACCTTTTCGAGTTACAACATGTTGTTTAGGAAAAACAAGATAATTTCACACGATGAGGGATTTCCTTAAAACGTGGTTTTCTGACATATTTTGATGAAAGAAAATTCTCCTGTGGGTTCTCTTTTGAGGCTACACGTTTAGGTGTACACGCCACACCAAATCTTTTCAAGTTACAACGTGCTGTTTAGGAGATACAAGCTAATTTTGTACG
Source organism: Apodemus sylvaticus (assembly GCF_947179515.1). Classification (NCBI taxonomy): domain Eukaryota; kingdom Metazoa; phylum Chordata; class Mammalia; order Rodentia; family Muridae; genus Apodemus; species Apodemus sylvaticus. Next base: position 362,575 of record NW_026263073.1, on the reverse strand, counting down.
ATGCATTATTTCTTCTCATAAAGTTTAAGTGTTTCTAATAAGTGCGTATTTGTCTTTACTCTGCAACACTGTATTTCCTTATAACGTGGTATTCTTACATATTCTTTCGAGAGAAAACTCTCCTGTGCCTTCTCTTTTGAGGCTACACGCCTAGACATACACGCAACACCAAAGCTTTTCGAGTTACGATGTGTTGTTTAGGAAAAACAAGATAATTTCGCACAATGCGGGATTTCCTTAAAACACGTTTTTCTGGCAAATTTTGACGAAAAAAAATTCTCCTGTGGGTTCTCTTTTAAGCCTACATGTTTAGTTGTAAACGCCAGACCAAATCTTTTCCATTTACAACGTGTTGTTTAGGAGATATAAGCTAATTTTAAATGATGCGTTATTACTTCTCGTAAAGTTTAAGTGTTTCTAATTAGTAGGTATTTGTCTTTACTCTGCCACACTGTATTTCCTTATAACGTGGTATTCTTACATATTGTTTTGAGTGAAAACTCTCCTGTGCCTTCTCTTTTGAGGCTACACGCTTAGACATACACGCAACACCAAAGCTTTTCGAGTTAAGATGTGTTGTTTAGGAAAAACAAGATAATTTTGCACGATGCGGGATTTCCTTATAACATGGTTTTCTGACAAATTTTGATGAAAGAAAATTCTCCTGTGGGTTCTCTTTTGAGGCTACACGTTTAGAATTACACGACACACCAAATCTTTTTAAGTTACAACGTGCTGTTTAGGAGATACAAGCTAAATTTGTATGATAAGTTATTTCTTCTCATAAAGTTTAAGTGTTTCCAATAAGTAAGTATTTGTCTTTACTCTGCAACACTGTATTTCCTTATAACGTGGTATTCTTACATATTCTTTTGAGAGAAAACTCTCCTGTGCCTTCTCTTTTGAGGCTACACGCTTAGACATACACGCAACACCAAATCTTTTCGAGTTACAACGTGTTGATTAGGAAAAACAAGATAATTTCGCACGATGCGAGATTTCCTTAAAACGTGGATTTCTGACAAATTTTGAAGAAAGAAAATTCTCCTGTGGGTTCTCTTTTGAGGCTACACGTTTAGACGTACACGCCACACCAAATCATTTCGAGTTAAAACGTGTTGTTTAGAAGATACAAGCTTGTACGAAGCATTATTTCTTCTCCTAAAATGTTTCCAAAACGTACGTATTTGTCTTTGCTCTGCAACACTGTATTTCCTTATAACGTGGTATTCTTACATATTCTTTTGAGAGAAAACTCTCCTGTGCCTTCTCTTTTGAGGCTACACGATTAGATATACAAGCAACGCCAAAGCTTTTCGAGTTACGATGTTTTGTTTAGGAAAAACAAGATAATTTCGCACGATGCGGGATTTCCTTAAAACGTGGTTTTCTGATAAATTTTGACGAAAGAAAATTCTCCTGTGGGTTCTCTTTTGATGCTACACGTTTAGACGCACACGCCACACCAAATATTTTCGAGTTACAACGTGTTGTTTAGGAGATACAAGCTAATTTTTTATGATGCGTTATTTCTTCTCCTAAAGTGTTTCCAATACGTATGTACTTGTCTTTACTCTGCAACACTGTAGTTCCTATTTACGTGGTATTCTTACATATTCTTTTGAGAGAAAACTCTCCGTTGCCTTCTCTTTTGAGGCTACACGCTAAGACTTACACGAAACACCAAAGCTTTTCGAGTTACAACGTGTTGTTTAGGAATAACCAGATAATTTCGCATGATGCGGGATTTCCTTAAACCGTGGTTTTCTGACAAATTTTGACGCAAGAAAATTCTCCTGTGGGTTCTCTTTTGAGGCTACACGTTTAGAAGTACACGCCACACCAAATCATTTCTAGTTACAACGTGCTGTTAGGAGATACAAGCTAATTTTGTATGATGCATTATTTCTTCTCATAAAGTTTAAGTATTTCCAATATGTATGTATTTGTCTTTACTCTGCAACACTGTATTTCCTTATAACGTGGTATTCTTACATATTCTTTGGAGAGAAAACTCTCCTGTGCATTCCCTTTTGTGGCTACATGCTTAGACATACATGCAACACCAAAGCTTTTCGAGTTACAACGTGTTGTTTAGGAAAAACAAGATAATTTCGCACGATGCGGGATTTCCTTAAAACGTGGTTTTCTGAAAAAATTTGATGAAAGAAAATACTCCTGTGGGTTCTCTTTTGAGGCTACACGTTTATACGTACACCCCACACCAAATCTTTTCGAGTTATAACGTGTAGTTTAGGAGATACAAGCTAATTTTGTACGATGCATTATTTCTCCTTCTAAAGTGTTTCCAATACGTAGGTATTTGTCTTTACTCTGCAACACTGTATTTCCTTATAACGTGGTATTCTTACATATTCTTTAGAGAGAAAACTCTCCTGTGCCTTCTCTTTTGAGGCTACACGCTTAGACATACACGCAACACCAAAGCTTTTCGAGTTACGACGTGTTGTTTAGGAAAAACAAGATAATTTCGCTAGATGTGGGATTTCCTTAAAACGTGGTTTACTGACCAATTTTGACGAAAGAAAATTCTCCTGTGTGGTTCTCTTTTGAGGCTACACGTTTAGAAGTACACGCCACACCAAATCTTTTCGAGTTACAACGTGCTGTTAGGAGATACAAGCTAATTTTGTATGATGCATTATTTCTTCTCATAAAGTTTAAGTGTTTCCAATATATATGTATTTGTCTTTACTCTGCAACACTGTATTTCCTTATAACGTGGTATTCTTACATATTCTTTGGAGAGAAAACTCTCCTGCGCTTTCCCTTTTGTGGCTACATGCTTAGACATACATGCAACACCAAAGCTTTTGGAGTTACAACGTGTTGTTTAGGAAAAACAAGATAATTTCGCACGATGCGGGATTTACTTAAAACGTGGTTTTCTGACAAATTTTGACCTAAGAATATTCTCCTGTGGGTTCTTTTTTGAGGCTACACTTTTAGACGTGCAAGCCACATCAAATCTTTTCGAGTTACAACGTGTTGTTTAGGAGGTACAAGCTAATTTTGTACGATGCATTATTTCTTCTCGTAAAGTTTAAGTGTTTCCAATATGTACGTATTTGTCTTTTCTCTGCAACACTGTATATCCTTATAAGGTGGTATTCTTACATATTCGTTCGAGAGAAAACTCTCCTGTGCCTTCTTCTTTGAGGCTACATGATTAGACATACACACAAAACCAAAGCTTTTCGAGTTACGAAGTATTGTTTAGGAAAAACAAGATAATTTCGCACGATGCAGTATTTCCTTAAAATGTGGTTTTCTAACAAATTTTGACGAAAGAAAATTCTCCTGTGGGTTCTCTTTTGAGGCTACACGTTTAGACGTACACGCCACACCAAATCATTTTGAGTTAAAACGTGTTGTTTAGGAGATACAAGCTTGTACGAAGCATTATTTCTTCTCGTAAAATGTTTCCAATATATACGTATTTGTCTTTAATCTGCAACACTGTATTTCCTTATAACATGGTATTCTTACATATTCTTTCGAGGGAAAACTCTCCTGTGCCTTCTCTTTTGAGGCTACACGCTTAGACATACACGCAACACCAAAGATTTTCGAGTCAGGACGTTTTGTTTAGGAAAAAATAGATAATTTCGCACAATGCCGGATTTCCTTAAAATGTGGTTGTCTGAAAAATTTTGACGAAAGAAAATTTTACTGTGGGTTCTCTTTTGAGGCTACACGTTTAGACGCACATGCCACACCAAATCTTTTCGAGTTACAACGTGTTGTTTAGGAGATACAAGCTAATTTTGTACGATAAGTTATTTCTTCTCGTAAAGTTTAAGTGTTTCCAATATGTACGTATTTGTCTTTACTCTGCAACACTGTATTTCCTTATAACGTGGTCTTCTTACATATCCTTTCGAGAGAAAACTCTCCTGTGCCTTCTCTTTTGATGCTACACGCTTAGAAATACACGCAACACCAAAGCTTTTCAAGTTACAACGTGTTGTTTAGGAAAAACAAGATAATTTCGCACGATGCGGGATTTCCTTAAAATGTGGTTTTCTGACAAATATTGACGAAAGAAAATTCTCCTATGGGTTCTCTTTTGAGGCTACACGTTTTGTCATATATGCCGCACCAAATCCTTTCGAGTTACAACGTGTTGTTTAGGAGATACAAGCTATTTTTTACGATGTGTTATTATTTCTCATAAAGTTTAAGTTTTTCCATTACGTACTTATTTGTCTTTACTCTGCAACACTTTATTTCCTTATAACGTGGTATTCTTACATATTCTTTCGAGAGAAAACTCTCCATTGCCGTCTCTTTTGAGGCTACACGCTAAGACTTACACGCAACACCAAAGCTTTTCGAGTTACAACGTGTTGTTTAGGAAAAACAAGATAATTACACACGATGCGGGATTTCCTTAAAACGTGGTTTTCTGACAAATTTTGAGGAAAGAAAATTCTCTTGTGGGTTCTCTTTTGAGGCTACACGTTTAGATATACACGCCACACCAAATCTTTTCAAGTTACAACGTGCTGTTTCGGAGATACAAGCTAATTTTGTATGATGCATCATTTCTTCTCGTAAAGTTTAAGTGTTTCCAATAAGTGCTTATTTGTCTTTACTCTGCAACACTGTATTTCCTTATAACGTGGTATTCTTACATATTCTTTCGAGAGAAAACTCTCCATTGCCGTCTCTTTTGAGGCTACACGCCTAGACATACACGCAACACCAAAGCTTTTCGAGTTATGATGTGTTGTTTAGAAAAAACAAGATATTTTCGAACGATGCGGGATTTCCTTAAAACATGGTTTTCTGACAAATTTTGACGAAGAAAATTCTCCTGTGGGTTCTCTTTTAAGGCTACATGTTTAGTTGTAAACGCCACACCAAATCGTTTCGAGTTACAACGTGTTGTTTAGGAGATATAAGCTAATTTTGTATGATGCTTTATTTCTTCTCTAATGTTTAAGTGTTTCCAATACGTACGTAATTGTCTTTACTCTGCAACACTGTATTTCCTTATAACGTGGTATTCTTACATATTGTTTCGAGAGAAAACTCTCCTGTGCCTTCTCTTTTGAGGCTACACGCTTAGACATACACGCAACACCAAAGCTTTATGCGTTAAGATGAGTTGTTTAGGAAAAAGATAATTTTGCAAGATGCGGGATTTCCTTAAAACATGGTTTTCTGACATTTTCACAAAGAAAATTCTCCTGTGGGTTCTCTTTTGAGGCTACACGTTCAGACTTACACGCCACACCAAATCTTTTCGAGTTACAACGTGTTGTTTAGGAGATACAAGCTAATTTTTTACGATAAGTTATTTCTTCTCGTAAAGTTTAAGTGTTTCCAATACGTATGTATTTGTCTTTATCTGCAACACTGTATTTCCTTATAACGTGGTATTCTTACATATTCTTTCGAGAGAAAACTCTCCTGTGCCTTCTCTTTTGAGGCTAAACGGTTAGACATACACGCAACACCAAAGCTTTTCGAATTACAACGTGTTGTTTAGGCAAAACAAGATAATTTTTCACGATGCAGGATTTCCTTAAAACGTAGTTTTCTGACAAATTTTGACGAATGAAAATTCTCCTGTGGGTTCTCTTTTGAGGCTACATGTTTAGACATACACGCCATACCAAATATTTTCGAGTTACAACGTGTTGTTTAGGAGATACAAGCTAATTTTGTACGATGCGTTATTTCTACTCCTAAAGTTTCTCCAATGCATACATATTTGTCTTTACTCTGCAAAACTGTATTTCTTTATAACGTGGTATTCTTACATATTCTTTCGAGAGAAAACTCTCCTGTGCCTTCTCTTTTGAGGCTACACGCTTAGACATACACGCAACACCAAAGCTTTTCGAGTTACAACATGTTGATTAGGAAAAACAAGATAATTTCGCACGATGCGGGATTACCTTAAAACATGGTTTTCTGACAAATTTTGACGAAAGAAAATTATCCTGTGGTTTCTCTTTTGAGGCTACACGTTTAGACGTACACGCCCCACCAAATCTTTTCGAGTTACAACGTGTTGTTTAGGAGATACAAGCTAATTTTTACGATGCGTTATTTCTTTTCGGAACGTGTTTCCAATAAGTATGTATTTGTCTTTACTCTGCAACATTCGATTTCCTTATAACGTGGTATTCTTACATATTTTTTCGAGACAAAACTCTCCTGTGTGTTCTCCTTTGAGGCTACATGCTAAGACATACTCACAAGACCAATGCTTTTCATGTTACAACATGTTGTTTAGGAAAAATAAGATAATTTCGCACGATATGGGATTTCCTTAAAACGTGGTTTTCTGACAAATTTTGACGAAAGAAAATTCTCCTGTAGGTTCTCTTTTGAGGCTACACGTTTAGATGTACACGCCACACCAAGTCTTTTCGAGTTACAATGTGTTATTTAGGAGATACAAGCTAATTTTTTAAGATGCGTTATTTCTTCTCATAAACTTTAAGTGTTTCCAATAGGTACGTATTTGTCTTTATTCTGCAAAACTATTTCCTTATAACGTGGTATTCTTACATATTCTTTCGTGAGAAAACTCTCCTGTGCCTTCTCTTTTGAGGCTACACGCTTAGACATACCCGCAACACCAAAGCTTTTGAGTTACAACATGTTGTTTAGGAAAAACAAGATAATTTCGCACGATGCGGGATTTCCTTAAAACTTGGTTTTCTGACAAATTTTGATGAAAGAAAATTCTCCTGTGGGTTCTCTTTTGAGGCTACACGTTTAGACATACACGCCACACCAAATCTTTTCGAGTTACAACGTGCTGTTTATGAGATACAAGCTAATTTTTTACGATGCATTTTTTATTCTCGTAAAGTTTAAGTGTTTCCAATAGGTACGTATTTGTCTTTACTCTGCAACACTGTATTTCCTTATAACGTGGTTTTCCTACATATTCTTTCGAGAGAAAACTCTCCTGTGCTTTTTCTTTTGAGGCTACGTGCTTAGACATACACGCAAAACCAAAGCATTTTTTGTTACAACGTGTTGATTAGGAAAAACAAGATAAATTCGCACGATGCCGGATTTCCATAAAACGTGGTTTTCTGACAAATTTTGACGAAAGAAAAGTCTCCTGTGGGTTCTCTTTTGAGGCTACACGTTTAGACGTACAAGCCACTCCAAATCTTTTCGAGTTACAACGTGTTGTTTAGGAGATACAAACTAATTTTGTACGAGGCGTTAATTCTTCTCGTAAAGTGTTTCCAAAATGTACGTATTTGTCTTTACTTTGCAACACTGTATTTCCTTATAACGTGGTATTCTTACATATTCTTTTGAGAGAAAACTCTCCTTTGCCTTCTCTTTTGAGGCTACAATCTTAGACATACACGCAACACCAAAGCTTTTCTAGTTACAACGTGTTCTTTAGGAAAAACAAGATAATTTCACACGATGCCGGATTTCCTTAAACGTGGTTTTCTGACAAATTTTGATGAAAGAAAATTCTCCTGTGGGTTCTCCTTTGAGGCTACACGTTTAGATGTACACGCCACACCAAATCTTTTCGAGTTACAAAGTGCTGTTTAAGAGATACAACCTAATTTTGTACGATGCGTTATTTCTTCTTGTAAAGTGTTTCCACTATGTATGTATTTGTCTTTACTCTGCCACACTGTATTTCCTTATAATGTGGTATTCTTATGTATTCTTTCGAGAGAATACTCTCCTGTGCCTCTTCTTTTTTGATGCTACTCGCTTAGACATACACGCAACAACAAAGCTTTTCGAGTTAAAATTTGTTGTTTAGGAAAAACAAGATAATTTCACACGATGCGTGATTTCCTTAAATGTGGTTTTCTAAAAAAAATTTGAAGAACGAAAATTCTCCAGTGAGTTCTCATTTGAGGCTACACGTTTAGACGTACACGCCACACCAAATCTTTTCGAGTTACAACGTGTAGTTTAGGGGATACAAGCTAATTTTGAACGATGGGTTATTTCTTCTTGTAAAGTGTTTCCAATATGTACGTATTTGTCTTTACTCTGCAACACAGTATTTCCTTATAACGTGGTATTCTTACATATTCTTTCGAGAAAACTCTCCTGTGCCTTCTCTTTTGAGGCTACATGCTTAGACATACACGCAACACCAAAGCTTTTCGATTTATAACATGTTGTTTAGGAAAAATAAGATAATTTCGCACAATGCGGGATTTCTTTAAAACGTGGTTTCTGACAAATTTTGATGAATGAAAATTTTCCTGTGCGTTCTCTTTGAGGCTACACGTTTAGACGTACACGCCACACCAAATCTTTTCGAGTTACAACGTGCTGTTTAGGAGATACAAACTAATTTTGTACGATGCATTATTTCTTCTCGTATAGTTTAAGTGTTTCCAATATGTACGTATTTGTCTTTTCTCTACAACATTGTATTTCCTTATAACGTGTTATTCTTACATATTCTTTTGAGAGAAAACTCTCCTGTGCCTTCTCTTTTGAGGCTACACGCTTAGACATACACGCAATACGAAAGCTTTTCGAGTTACAACATGTTGTTTAGGAAAAACAAGATAATTTCGCCCGATGCGGGATTTCCTTAAAACGTGGTTTTCTGACAAATATTGACAAAAGAAAATTCTCCTGTGGGCTCTCTTTTGAGGCTACACGTTTAGACATACACGCCACACCAAATCTTTTCGAGTTACAACATGTTGTTTAGGAGATACAACCTAATTTTGTAAGATGCGTTATTTCTTCTCGTAAAGTGTTTCCAGTACATACCTACTTCTCTTTACTCTGCAACACTGTATTTCCTTATAACGTGGTATTCTTACATATTCTTTTGAGAGAAAACTCTCCTGTGCCTTCTCTTTTGAAGCTACATGCTTAGACATACACGCAACACCAAAGCGTTTCGGGTTACAACGTGTTGTTTAGGAAAAACAAGATAATTTCGCGCGAAGCTGGATTTCCTTAAAACGTGGTTTTCAGACAAATTTTGACAAAAGAAAATTCTCCTGTGGGTTCTCTTTTGAAGGCTACACGTTTAGACGTACATGCCACACGAAATCTTTTCGAGTTACAACGTGTTGTTTAGGAGATATCAGCTAATTTTTTAAGATGCGTTATTTCTTCTCTTAAAGTGTTTCCAATACGTAAGTATTTGTCTTTACTCTGCAACACTGTATTTCCTTATAACGTATTCTTACATATTCTTTCGAGAGAAAACTCTCCTGTGCCTTCTCTTTTGAGGCTACACGCTTAGACATACACGCAACACCAAAGATTTTCGAGTTACAACGTGTTGTTTAGGAAAAACAAGATAATTTCGCACAATGCGGGATTTCCTTATAACGTGGTTTTCTGACAAATTTTGACGAAAGAAAATTCTCCTGTGGGTTCTCTTTTGAGGCTACACGTTTAGACGTACACGCCACACCAAATCTTTTCGAGTTACTACGTGTTGTTTATGAGATACAAGCTAATTTTTTACGATGCATTTTTTATTCTCGTAAAGTTTAAGTGTTTCCAATAGGTACGTATTTGTCTTTACTCTGCAACACTGTATTTCCTTATAACGTGGTATTCTTACGTATTCTTTCAAGAGAAAACTCTCCTGTGCCTTCTCTTTTGAGGCTACATGCTTAGACATACACGCAACACCAAAGCTTTTCGAGTTACAACTTGTTGATTAGGAAAAACAAGATAATATCTCACGATGCGGGATTTCATCAAAACTTTGTTTTGTGACAAATTTTGACGAAAGAAACTTCTCCTGTGTGTTCTCTTTTGAGGCTACACGTTTAGACGTACATGCCACACCAAATATTTTCGAGTAAAACGTGTTGTTTAGGAGTTACAAGCTAATTTTGTACGATGCGTTATTTCTTCTCGTAAGTGTTTCCAATATATACATATTTGTCTTTACTCTGCAGCACTGTATTTAATAATAATGTGGTATTCTTACATATTCTTTCGAGAGAAAACTCTCCTGTGTGTTCTCTTTTGAAGCTACACGCTTAAATATACACGCAACACCAAAGCTTTTCGAGTTACAACGTGTTGTTTAGGAGATACAAGCTAATTTTTTACGATGCGTTATTTCTTCTCATAAAGTGTTTCCAACATGTACCTATATGTCTTTACTCTGCAACACTGTATTTCCATATAACGTGGTATTCTTACATATTCTTTCGAGAGAAAACTCTCCTGTGACTTCTCTTTTGAGGCTGCACGCTTAGACATAGACAGAACACCAAAGCTTTTCGAGTTACAACGTGTTGTTTAGGAAAAACAAGATAATTTCGCATGTTGCGGGATTTCCTTAAAACGTGGTTTTCTGAAAAAAAATTGACGAAAGAAAATTCTCCTGTGGGTTCTCTTTTGAGGCTACACGTTTAGACATACAAGCTACACCAAATCTTTTCAAGTTACAACGTGTAGTTTAGGAGATACAAGCTAATTTTTATGATGCGTTATTTCTTCTTGTAAAGTCTTTCCAATACGTACATGTTTGTCTTTACTCTGCAACACTGTATTTCCTTATAATGTGGTATTCTTACATATTCTTTCGAGAGAAAACTCTCCTGCGCCTTCTGTTTTGAGGCTACACGCTTAGACATACACGCAACACCAAAGCTTTTCGAGATACGATGTGTTGTTTAGGAAAAACAAGATAATTTCGCACGATTTGGGATTTCCTTAAAACGTGGTTTTCTGACAAATTTTGATGAAAGAAAATTCTCCTGTGATTTCTCCTTTGAGGCTACATATTTAAACGTACAGGCCACACCAAATCTATTCGAGTTACAACGTGTTGTTTAGGAGATGCAAGCTAATTTTGTAAGATGCGTTATTTCTTCTAGTAAAGTGTTTCCAATACGTATTTGTCTTTACTCTGCAATACTGTATATCCTTATAACGTGGTATTGTTACATATTCTTTCAAGAGAAAACTCTCATGTGCGATCTCTTTTGAGGCTACATGCTTAGATATACTCGCAACAGCAAAGCTTTTCCTGTTAAAACGAGTTGTTTAAGAAAAATAAGTTAATTTCGCACGATGCGGGATTTCCTTAAAACGTGGTTTTCTGACAAATTTTGAGGAAAAAAACAAAATTAGCTTGTATCTCCTAAACAAAACGTTGTAACTCGAAAAGATTTGGTGTGGCGTGTACGTCTAAACGTGTAGCCTATAAAGAGAACCCACAGGAGAATTTTCTTTCGTCAAAATTGTCAGAAAACCACGTTTTAAGGAAATCCCCCATCCTGCGAAATTATCTTGTTTTTCCTAATCAACACGTTGTAATGCGAAAAGCTTTGGTGTTGCATGTATGTCAAAGCGTGTAGCCTCAAAGGAGAACGCACAGGTGAGTTTTCTATGGAAAGAATATGTAAGAATACCACTTTATTAGGAAACACAGTGTCTCAGAGCAAAGACAAATACTTACTCTATTGGAAACACTTTACGAAAAGAAATAACGCATCATACAAAATTAGCTTGTATCTCCTAAACAGCACGTTGTAACTCGAAAGGACTTGGTGGGGCGTGTACGTGTACACGTGTAGCCTCAAAACAGAACCCACAGGAGAATTTTCTTTCGTCAAAATTTTTCAGAAAACCACGTTTTAAGGAAAGTATCTTTTTTTTTCCTAATCAACATGTTGCAACGCTAAATGCTTTGGTTTTGCGTGTATGACTAAGTTTGTAGCCTCAAAAGAGAATGCACAAGAGCGTTTTCTATCGAAAGAATATGTAAGAATACCACCTTATAAGGAAATACAGTGGTGCAGAGTAAAGACAAATACGTACGTATTGGAAACACTTTATGAGAAGAAATAACGCATCGTAAAAAATTAGCTTGTATCTCCTAAACTACACGTTGTAATTCGAAAAGCTTCGGTGTTGCGTGTATGTCTAAGCATGTAGCTTCAAAATAGAAGGTACAGGAGAGTTTTCTCTCGAAAGAATATGTAAGAATACCACCTTATAAGGAAATACAGTGTTGCAGAGTAAAGACAAATACATACGTATTGGAAACACTTTACGAGAAGAAATAACGCTTCTAACAAAATTAGCTTGTATCTCCTATACAACACGTTGTAACTCGAAAAGCTTCGGTGTTGCGTGTATGTCTAAGCATGTAGCCTCAAAATAGAAGGTACAGGAGAGTTTTCTCTCGAAAGAATATGTAAGAATACCACGTTATAAGGAAATACAGTGTTGCAGAGTAAAGACCAATACATACGTATTGGAAACACTTTACGAGAAGAAATAACCCTTCTCACAAAATTAGCTTGTATCTCCTATACAACACGTTGTAACTCGAAAAGATCTGGTGTGTCGTGTATGTCTAAACGTGTAGCCTCAAAAGAGAACCAACAGGAGAATTTTCTTCCCTCAAAATTTGTCAGAAAACCACGTTTTATGGAAATCCCGCATCATGAGAAATTATCTTATTTTTCCTAATCAACATGTTGTAACACAAAATGCTTTGGTTTTGCCTGTATGCCTAAGCGTGTACCCTCAAAAGAGAAGGCACAGGAGAGTTTTCTCTCGAAAGAATATGTAAGAATACCACGTTATAAAAAAATACAATGTTGCAGAATAAAGACAAATACGTACGTATTGGAAACACTTTAAGAGAAGAAATAAAGCATCATACAAAATTAGCTTGTATCTCCTAAACAACACGTTGCAACTCGAAAGGTTTTGGTGTGGCGTGTACGTCTAAATGTGTAGCCTCAAAAGAGAACCAACAGCAGAATTTTCTTTCGTCAAACTTTTTCAGAAAACCACGTTTTAAGGAAATCCCGCATCGTGCAAAATTATCTTATTTTTCCTTATCAACACGTTGTAACACGAAATGCTTTGGTTTTGCCTGTATGTCTAAGCATGTAGCCTCAAAAGAGAAGGTACAGGAGAGTTTTCTCTCGAAAGAATATGTAAGAATACCACGTTATAAGGAAATACAGTGTTGCAGAGTAAAGACAAATACATACGTATTGGAAAAACTTTACGAGAAGAAATAAAGCATCCTACAAAATTAGCTTTTATCTCCTAAACAACAAGTTTTAACTCGAAAAGTTTTGGTGTGGCGTGTACGTCTCAACGTGTAGCCTCAAAGGAGAACCCACAGGAGAATTTTCTCTCGTCAAAATTTTTCAGAAAAGCACGTTTTAAGGAAATCCAGCATCGTGTGAAACGATCTTGTTTTTCCGAAACAACACGTCGAAACTCGAAAAGCTTTGGTATTGCGTGTATGGGTAAGCGTGTAGCCTCAAAAGAGTAGGCACAGGAGAATTATCTCTCGAAAGAATATGTAAGCATACCACGTTAAAAGGAAATACAGTGTTGCAGAGTAAAGACAAATACGTACTTATTGGAAACACTTTAAGAGAAGAAATAACGCATCGTACAAAATTAGCTTGTATCTCCTAATCAACACGTTGTAACTCGAAAAGATTTGGTGTGGCGTGTACGTCTAAACGTGTAGCCTCAAAAGAGAACCCACAGGAGAATTTTCTTTCGTCAAAATTTGTCAGAAAACCAAGTTTGGAGAAAATCCCGCATCGTGGGAAATTATCCTGTTTTTCCTAAACAACACGTCGTAACTCGAAAAGCTTTCGTGTTGCGTGTCTGTCTAAGTGTGTAGCCTCAAAAGAGAAGGCACAGGAGAGTTTTCTCTCGAAAGAATATGCAAGAATACTACGTTATAAGGAAATACAGTGTTGCAGAGTAAAGACAAATACGTACTTATTGGAAACACTTTACGAGAAGAAATAGCGCATCGCAAAAATTAGATTGTATCTCCTAAACAACACGTTGTAACTCGAAAATATTTGGTGTGACGTGTACTTCTAAACGTGTAGCCTCAAAAGAGAAGCCAAGGAGAATTTTCTTTCGTCAAAATTTGTCAGAAATCCACGTTTTAAGGAAATCCCGCATAGTGCGAAATTATCTTGTTTTTCCTAAACAACATGTTGTAACTCGAAAAGCTTTGGTGTTGCGTGTATGTCTAAGCGTGTAGCCTCAAAATAGAACACTCAGGAGAGTTTTCTCTCGAAAGAATATGTAAGAATACCACCTTATAAGGAAATACAGTGTTGCAGAGTAAAGACAAATACGTACCTATTGGAAACACTTTACGAAGTGAAATAACGCATCTTACAAAATTAGCTTGTATCTCCTAAACAGCATGTTGTAACTCGAAAAGCTTTGGTGTTGCGTGTAGCTTTTCGAGTTATGACGTGTTGTTTAGGAAAAACAGGATAATTTCCCACGATGCGGGATTTTCTCCAAACTTGGTTTTCTGACAAATTTTGACGAAAGAAAATTCTCCTGTGGGTTCTCTTTTGAGGCTACACGTTTAGACGTACACGCCACACCAAATCTTTTCGAGTTACAACGTGTTGATTAGGAGATACAAGCTAATTTTGTAAGATGCGTTATTTCTTCTCTTAAAGTGTTTCCAATAAGTACGTATTTGTCTTTACTCTGCAACACTGTATTTCCTTTTAACGTGGTATGCTTACATATTCTTTCGAGAGATAATTCTCCTGTGCCTACTCTTTTGAGGCTACACGCTTACCCATACACGCAATACCAAAGCTTTTCGAGTTTCGACGTGTTGTTTCGGAAAAACAAGATCGTTTCACACGATGCTGGATTTCCTTAAAACGTGCTTTTCTGAAAAATTTTGACGAGAGAAAATTCTCCTGTGGGTTCTCTTTTGAGGCTACACGTTTAGACATACACGCCACACCAAAACTTTTCGAGTTAAAACTTGTTGTTTAGGAGATAAAAGCTAATTTTGTAGGATGCTTTATTTCTTCTCGTAAAGTGTTTCCAATACGTATGTATTTGTCTTTACTCTGCAACACTGTATTTCCTTATAACGTGGTATTCTTACATATTCTTTCGAGAGAAAACTCTCCTGTGCCTTCTCTTTTGAGGCTACATGCTTAGACATACAGGCAAAACCAAAGCATTTCGTGTTACAACGTGTTGATAAGGAAAAATAAGATAATTTTGCACGATGCGGGATTTCCTTAAAACGTGGTTTTCTGAAAAAGTTTGACGAAAGAAAATTCTGCTGTTGGTTCTCTTTTGAGGCTACACATTTAGACGTACACGCCACACCAAAACCTTTCGAGTTGCAACGTGTTGTTTAGGAGATACAAGCTAATTTTGTATGATGCTTTATTTCTTCTCATAAAGTGTTTCCAATACGTACGTATTTGTCTTTATTCTGCAACATTGTATTTTCTTATAACGTGGTATTCTTACATATTCTTTCGAGAGAAAACTCTCCTGTGCCTTCTCCTTTGAGGGTACACGCTTAGGCATACAGGCAAAACCAAAGCATTTCGTGTTACAACATGTTGATTAGGAAAAATAAGATAATTTCTCATGATGCGGGATTTCCATAAAACGTGGTTTTCTGACAAATTTTGAGGGAAGAAAATTCTCCTGTTGGTTCTCTTTTGAGGCTACACGTTTAGACGTACACGACACACCAAATCTTTTCGAGTTACAACGTGTTGTATAGGAGATACAAGCTAATTTTGTTAGAAGCGTTATTTCTTCTCGTAAAGTGTTTCCAATACGTATGTATTTTTCTTTACTCTGCAACACTGTATTTCCTTATAACGTGGTATTCTTACATATTCTTTCGAGAGAAACTCTCCTGTACCTTCTATTTTGAAGCTACATGCTTAGACATACACGCAACACCGAAGCTTTTCGAGTTACAACGTGTAGTTTAGGAGATACAAGCTAATTTTGTACGATGCGTTATTTCTTCTCATAAAGTGTTTCCAATACGTACGTATTTGTCTTTGCACCACTGTATTTCCTTATAAGGTGGTATTCTTACATATTCTTTCGATAGAAAACTCTCTTGTGCATTCTCTTTTGAGGCTACAAACTTAGTCATACACGCAACACCAAAGCATTTAGCGTTACAACATGTTGATTAGGAAAAAAAAAGATACTTTCCTTAAAACGTGGTTTTTTGAAAAATTTTGACGAAAGAAAATTCTCCTGTGGGTTCTGTTTTGAGGCTACACGTGTACACGTACACGCCCCACCAAATCCTTTCGAGTTACAACGTGCTGTTTAGGAGATACAAGCTAATTTTGTATGATGCGTTATTTCTTTTCGTAAAGTGTTTCCAATAGAGTACGTATTTGTCTTTGCTCTGAGACACTGTGTTTCCTAATAAAGTGGTATTCTTACATATTCTTTCCATAGAAAACTGACCTGTGCGTTCTCCTTTGAGGCTACACGCTTTGACATACATGCAACACCAAAGCTTTTCGCATTACAACGTGTTGATTAGGAGAAACAAGATAATTTCGCAGGATGGGGGATTTCCTTAAAACGTGGTTTTCTGACAATTTTGACGAAAGAAAATTCTCCTGTGGGTTCTCTTTATAGGCTACACGTTTAGACGTACACGCCACACCAAATCTTTTCGAGTTACAACGTTTTGTTTAGGAGATACAAGCTAATTTTGTTTTTTTTTCGTCAAAATTTGTCAGAAAACCACGTTTTAAGGAAATCCCGCATCGTGCGAAATTAACTTATTTTTCCTAAACAACACGTTTTAACAGGAAAAGCTTTGCTGTTGCGAGTATATCTAAGCATGTAGCCTCAAAAGAGATCGCACATGAGAGTTTTCTCTTGAAAGAATATGTAACAATACCACGTTATAAGGATATACAGTATTGCAGAGTAAAGACAAATACGTATTGGAAACACTTTACTAGAAGAAATAACGCATCTTACAAAATTAGCTTGCATCTCCTAAACAACACGTTGTAACTCGAAAAGATTTGGTGTGGCCTGTACGTTTAAATATGTAGCCTCAAAGGAGAAATCACAGGAGAATTTTCTTTCATCAAAATTTGTCAGAAAACCACGTTTTAAGGAAATCCCAAATCGTGCGAAATTATCTTGTTTTTCCTAAACAACACATCGTATCTCGAAAAGCTTTGGTGTTGCGTGTATGTCTAAGCGTGTAGCCTCAAAACAGAAGGCGCAGGAGAGTTTTCTCTCGAAAGAATATGTAAGAATACCATATTATAAGGAAATACAGTGTTGCAGAGTAAAGACAAACATGTACGTATTGGAAAGACTTTACAAGAAGAAATAACGCATCATAAAAATTAGCTTGTATCTCCTAAACTACACGTTGTAACTTGAAAAGATTTGGTGTAGCTTGTATGTCTAAACGTGTAGCCTCAAAAGAGAACCCACAGGAGAATTTTCTTTCGTCAATTTTTTTTCAGAAAACCACGTTTTAAGGAAATCCCGCAACATGCGAAATT
This sequence comes from Apodemus sylvaticus, assembly GCF_947179515.1. NCBI lineage: Eukaryota > Metazoa > Chordata > Mammalia > Rodentia > Muridae > Apodemus > Apodemus sylvaticus. The sequence continues at coordinate 345,257 of NW_026263073.1, read as the reverse complement.
ATCTTGTTTTTCCTAAACAACACGTTGTAACTCGAAAAGCTTTGGTGTTCTGTCTATGTCTAAGCATGCAGCCTCAAAAAAGAAGTCACAGGAGAGTTTTCTCTCGAAAGAATATGTAAGAATACCACGTTATATGGAAATACAGTGTTGCAGAGTAAAGACATATAGGTACATGTTGGAAACACTTTATGAGAAGAAATAACGCATCGTAAAAAATTAGCTTGTATCTCCTAAACAACACGTTGTAACTCGAAAAGCTTTGGTGTTGCGTGTATATTTAAGCGTGTAGCTTCAAAAGAGAACACACAGGAGAGTTTTCTCTCGAAAGAATATGTAAGAATACCACATTATTATTAAATACAGTGCTGCAGAGTAAAGACAAATATGTATATATTGGAAACACTTTACGAGAAGAAATAACGCATCGTACAAAATTAGCTTGTAACTCCTAAACAACACGTTTTACTCGAAAATATTTGGTGTGGCATGTACGTCTAAACATGTAGCCTCAAAAGAGAACACACAGGAGAAGTTTCTTTCGTCAAAATTTGTCACAAAACAAAGTTTTGATGAAATCCCGCATCGTGAGAAATTATCTTGTTTTTCCTAATCAACAAGTTGTAACTCGAAAAGCTTTGGTGTTGCGTGTATGTCTAAGCATGTAGCCTCAAAAGAGAAGGCACAGGAGAGTTTTCTCTTGAAAGAATACGTAAGAATACCACGTTATAAGGAAATACAGTGTTGCAGAGTAAAGACAAATACGTACCTATTGGAAACACTTAGACTTTACGAGAATAAAAAATGCATCGTAAAAAATTAGCTTGTATCTCATAAACAACACGTTGTAACTCAAAAAGATTTGGTGTGGCGTGTACGTCTAAACGTGTAGCCTCAAAAGAGAACCCACAGGAGAATTTTCTTTCGTCAAAATTTGTCACAAAGCAAAGTTTTGATGAAATCCCGCATCGTGAGAAATTATCTTGTTTTTCCTAATCAACAAGTTGTAACTCGAAAAGCTTTGGTGTTGCGTGTATGTCTAAGCATGTAGCCTCAAAAGAGAAGGCACAGGAGAGTTTTCTCTTGAAAGAATACGTAAGAATACCACGTTATAAGGAAATACAGTGTTGCAGAGTAAAGACAAATACGTACCTATTGGAAACACTTAGACTTTACGAGAATAAAAAATGCATCGTAAAAAAATTAGCTTGTATCTCATAAACAACACGTTGTAACTCAAAAAGATTTGGTGTGGCGTGTACGTCTAAACGTGTAGCCTCAAAAGAGAACCCACAGGAGAATTTTCTTTTGTCAAAATTTGTCAGAAAACCACGTTATAAGGAAATCCCGCATCGTGAGAAATTATCTTGTTTTTCCTAAACAACACGTTGTAACCCGAAAATCTTTGGTGTTGCGTGTATGTCTAAGCGTGTAGCCTCAAAAGAGAAGGCACAGGAGAGTTTTCTCTCGAAAGAATATGTAAGAATACCACGTTATAAGGAAATACAGTGTTGCAGAGTAAAGACAAATTCTTATGTATTGGAAACACTTTAAGAGAAGAAATAACGCATCTTAAAAAATTAGCTGATATCTCCTAAACAACACGTTGTAACTCGAAAAGATTTCGTGTGGCATGTACGTCTAAACGTGTAGCCTTCAAAAGAGAACCCACAGGAGAATTTTCTTTTGTCAAAATTTGTCTGAAAACCACGTTTTAAGGAAATCCAGCTTCGCGCGAAATTATCTTGTTTTTCCTAAACAACACGTTGTAACCCGAAACGCTTTGGTGTTGCGTGTATGTCTAAGCATTTAGCTTCAAAAGAGAAGGCACAGGAGAGTTTTCTCTCAAAAGAATATGTAAGAATACCACGTTATAAGGAAATACAGTGTTGCAGAGTAAAGAGAAGTACGTATGTACTGGAAACACTTTATGAGAAGAAATAACGCATCTTACAAAATTAGGTTGTATCTCCTAAACAACACGTTGTAACTCGAAAAGATTTGGTGTGGCGTGTATGTCTAAACGTGTAGCCTCAAAAGAGAGCCCACAGGAGAATTTTCTTTTGTCAATATTTGTCAGAAAACCACGTTTTAAGGAAATCCAGCATCGGGCGAAATTATCTTGTTTTTCCTAAACAACATGTTGTAACTCGAAAAGCTTTCGTATTGCGTGTATGTCTAAGCGTGTAGCCTCAAAAGGGAAGGCACAGGAGAGTTTTCTCTTAAAAGAATATGTAAGAATAACACGTTATAAGGAAATACAATGTTGTAGAGAAAAGACAAATACGTACATATTTGAAACACTTAAACTATACGAGAAGAAATAATGCATCGTACAAAATTAGTTTGTATCTCCTAAACAGCACGTTGTAACTCGAAAAGATTTGGTGTGGCGTGTACATCTAAACATGTAGCCTCAAAGAGAACGCACAGGAAATTTTTCATTCATCAAAATTTGTCAGAAACCACGTTTTAAAGAAATCCCGCATTGTGCGAAATTATCTTATTTTTCCTAAACAACATGTTATAAATCGAAAAGCTTTGGTGTTGCGTGTATGTCTAAGCATGTAGCCTCAAAAGAGAAGGCACAGGAGAGTTTTCTCGAAAGAATATGTAAGAATACCACGTTATAAGGAAATACTGTGTTGCAGAGTAAAGACAAATACGTACATATTGGAAACACTTTACAAGAAGAAATAACCCATCATACAAAATTAGCTTGTATCTCCTAAACTACACGTTGTAACTCGAAAAGATTTGGTGTGGCGTGTACGTCTAAACGTGTAGCCTCAAATGAGAACCCACTGGAGAATTTTCGTTCTTCAAATTTTTTTTAGAAAACCACGTTTTAAGGAAATCACGCATCGTGTGAAATTATCTTGTTTTTCCTAAACAACAAATTTTAACTCGAAAAGCTTTGTTGTTGCGTGTATGTCTAAGTGAGTAGCATCAAAAAAGAAGAGGCACAGGAGAGTATTCTCTCGAAAGAATACATAAGAATACCACATTATAAGGAAATACAGTGTGGCAGAGTAAAGACAAATACATACATAGTGGAAACACTTTACAAGAAGAAATAACGCATCGTACAAAATTAGGTTGTATCTCTTAAACAGCACTTTGTAACTCGAAAAGATTTGGTGTGGCGTGTACATCTAAACGTGTAGCCTCAAAGGAGAACCCACAGGAGAATTTTCTTTCATCAAAATTTGTCAGAAAACCACGTTTAAGGAAATCCCGCATCGTGTGAAATTATCTTGTTTTTCCTAAAGAACACGTTGTAACTCGAAAAGCTTTGGTGTTGCGTGTATGTCTAAGATTGTAGCCTCAAAAGAGAAGGCAAAGGAGAGTTTTCTCTCAAAAGAATATGTAAGAATACCACGTTATAAGGAAATACAGTGTTGCAAAGTAAAGACAAATACGTACATTTTGGAAACACTTTACGAGAAGAATTAACGCCTCGTACAAAATTAGTTTCTATCTCCTAAACAACACGTTGTAACTCGAAAAGATTTGGAGTGGCTTGTACGTCTAAACGTGTAGCCTCAAAAGAGAACCCACAGGAGAATTTTCTTTCGTCAAAATTTGTCAGAAAACCACGTTTTAAGGAAATCCGGCATCGTGCGAATTTATCTTGTTTTTCCTAATCAACACGTTGTAACACAAAATGCTTTGGTTTTGCGTGTATGTCTAAGCACGTAGCCTCAGAAGAAAAAGCACAGGAGAGTTTTCTCTCGAAAGAATATGTAGGAATACCACGTTATAAGGAAATACAGTGTTGCAGAGTAAAGACAAATACGTACCTATTGGAAACACTTAAACTTTACGAGAATAAAAAATGCATCGTAAAAAATTAGCTTGTATCTCATAAACAGCACGTTGTAACTCGAAAAGATTTGGTGTGGCGTGTATGTCTAAACGTGTACCCTCAAAAGAGAACCCACAGGAGAATTTTCTTTCATCAAAATTTGTCAGAAAACCAAGTTTTAAGGAAATCCCGCATCGTGCGAAATTATCTTGTTTTTCCTAAACAACATGTTGTAACTCAAAAGCTTTGGTGTTGCGTGTATGTCTAAGCGTGTAGCCTCAAAAGAGAAGGCACAGGAGAGTTTTCTCACGAAAGAATATGTAAGAATACCACGTTATAAGGAAATACAGTTTTGCAGAATAAAGACAAATACGTACCTATTGGAAACACTTAAAGTTTATGAGAAGAAATAACGCATCTTAAAAAATTAGCTTGTATCTCCTAAACAACACATTGTAACTCGAAAAGACTTGGTGTGGCGTGTACATCTAAGCGTGTAGCCTCAAAAGAGAACCTACAGGAGAATTTTCTTTCGTCAAAATTTGTCAGAAAACCACGTTTTAAGGAAATCCCATATCGTGCGAAATTATCTTATTTTTCCTAAACAACATGTTGTAACATGAAAAGCATTGGTCTTGTGAGTATGTCTTAGCATGTAGCCTCAAAGGAGGACGCACAGGAGAGTTTTGTCTCGAAAAAATATGTAAGAATACCACGTTATAAGGAAATCGAATGTTGCAGAGTAAAGACAAATACATACTTATTGGAAACACGTTCCGAAAAGAAATAACGCATCGTAAAAATTAGCTTGTATCTCCTAAACAACACGTTGTAACTCGAAAAGATTTGGTGGGGCGTGTACGTCTAAACGTGTAGCCTCAAAAGAGAACCCACAGGATAATTTTCTTTCGTCAAAATTTGTCAGAAAACCATGTTTTAAGGTAATCCCGCATCGTGCGAAATTATCTTGTTTTTCCTAATCAACATGTTGTAACTCGAAAAGCTTTGGTGTTGCGTGTATGTCTAAGCGTGTAGCCTCAAAAGAGAAGGCACAGGAGAGTTTTCTCTCGAAAGAATATGTAAGAATACCACGTTATAAAGAAATACAGTTTTGCAGAGTAAAGACAAATATGTATGCATTGGAGAAACTTTAGGAGTAGAAATAACGCATCGTACAAAATTAGCTTGTATCTCCTAAACAACACGTTGTAACTCAAAAATATTTGGTATGGCGTGTATGTCTAAACATGTAGCCTCAAAAGAGAACCCACAGGAGAATTTTCATTCGTCAAAATTTGTCAGAAAACCACGTTTTAAGGAAATCCTGCATCGTGAAAAATTATCTTGTTTTGCCTAAACAACACGTTGTAATTCGAAAAGCTTTGGTGTTGAGTGTATGTCTAACCGTTTAGCCTCAAAAGAGAAGGCACAGGAGAGTTTTCTCTCGAAAGAATATGTAAGAATACCACGTTTTAAGGAAATACAGTGTTGCAGATAAAGACAAATACATACGTATTGGAAACACTTAAACTTTACGAGAAGAAATAACTTATCGTAAAAAATTAGCTTGTATCTCCTAAACAACACGTTGTAACTCGAAAAGATTTGGTGTGGCGTGTAAGTCTAAACGTGTAGCCTCAAAAGAGAACCCACAGGAGAATTTTCTTTGTGAAAATGTCAGAAAACCATGTTTTAAGGAAATCCCGCATCTTGCAAAATTATCTTTTTCCTAAACAACTCATCTTAACGCATAAAGCTTTGGTGTTGCGTGTATGTCTAAGCGTGTAGCCTCAAAAGAGAAGGCACAGGAGAGTTTTCTCTCGAAACAATATGTAAGAATACCACGTTATAAGGAAATACAGTGTTGCAGAGTAAAGACAATTACGTACGTATTGGAAACACTTAAACATTAGAGAAGAAATAAAGCATCATACAAAATTAGCTTATATCTCCTAAACAACACGTTGTAACTCGAAATGATTTGGTGTGGCGTTTACAACTAAACATGTAGCCTTAAAAGAGAACCCACAGGAGAATTTTCTTCGTCAAAATTTGTCAGAAAACCATGTTTTAAGGAAATCCCGCATCGTTCGAAAATATCTTGTTTTTTCTAAACAACACATCTTAACTCGAAAAGCTTTGGTGTTGCGTGTATGTCTAGGCGTGTAGCCTCAAAAGAGACGGCAATGGAGAGTTTTCTCTCGAAAGAATATGTAAGAATACCACGTTATAAGGAAATACAGTGTTGCAGAGTAAAGACAAATAAGCACTTATTGGAAACACTTAAACTTTACGAGAAGAAATGATGCATCATACAAAATTAGCTTGTATCTCCTAAACAGCACGTTGTAACTTGAAAAGATTTGGTGTGGCGTGTATATCTAAACGTGTAGCCTCAAAAGAGAACCCACAAGAGAATTTTCTTTCCTCAAAATTTGTCAGAAAACCACGTTTTAAGGAAATCCCGCATCGTGTGTAATTATCTTGTTTTTCCTAAACAACACGTTGTAACTCGAAAAGCTTTGGTGTTGCGTGTAAGTCTTAGCGTGTAGCCTCAAAAGAGACGGCAATGGAGAGTTTTCTCTCGAAAGAATATGTAAGAATACCACGTTATAAGGAAATAAAGTGTTGCAGAGTAAAGACAAATAAGTACGTAATGGAAAAACTTAAACTTTATGAGAAATAATAACACATCGTAAAAAATAGCTTGTATCTCCTAAACAACACGTTGTAACTCGAAAGGATTTGGTGCGGCATATATGACAAAACGTGTAGCCTCAAAAGAGAACCCATAGGAGAATTTTCTTTCATCAATATTTGTCAGAAAACCACATTTTAAGGAAATCCCGCATCGTGCGAAATTATCTTGTTTTTCCTAAACAACACGTTGTAACTTGAAAAGCTTTGGTGTTGCGTGTATTTCTAAGCGTGTAGCATCAAAAGAGAAGGCACAGGAGAGTTTTCTCTCGAAAGGATATGTAAGAATACCACGTTATAAGGAAATACAGTGTTGCAGAGTAAAGACAAATACGTACATATTGGAAACACTTAAACTTTACGAGAAGAAATAACTTATCGTACAAAATTAGCTTGTATCTCCTAAACAACACGTTGTAACTCGAAAAGATTTGGTGTGGTTGTGCGTCTAAACGTGTAGCCTCAAAAGAGAACCCACAGTAGAATTTTCTTTCGTCAAAAATTTTCAGACAACCACATTTTAAGGAAATCCGGCATTGTGCGAAATTATCTATTTTTTCCTAAACAAAACGTCCTGACTCGAAAATCTTTGGTGTTGCGTGTATGTCTAAGCGTGTAGCCTAAAAGAGAAGGCACAGGAGAGTTTTCTCTCGAAACAATATGTAAGAATACCATGTTATAAGGAAATACAGTGTTGCAGATTAAAGACAAATACGTATATATTGGAAATATTTTACGAGAAGAAATAATGCTTCGTACAAGCTTGTATCTCCTAAACAACACGTTTTAACTCAAAATGATTTGGTGTGGCGTGTACGTCTAAACGTGTAGCCTCAAAAGAGAACCCACAGGAGAATTTTCTTTCGTCAAAATTTGTTAGAAAACCACATTTTAAGGAAATACTGCATCGTGCGAAATTATCTTGTTTTTCCTAAACAACACTTCGTAACTCGAAAAGCTTTGGTTTTGTGTGTATGTCTAATCATGTAGCCTCAAAGGAGAAGGCACAGGAGAGTTTTCTCTCGAACGAATATGTAAGAATACCACCTTATAAGGATATACAGTGTTGCAGAGAAAAGACAAATACGTACATATTGGAAACACTTAAACTTTACGAGAAGAAATAATGCATCGTACAAAATTAGCTTGTACCTCCTAAACAACACGTTGTAACTCGGAAAGATTTGATGTGGCTTGTACGTCTAAAAGTGTAGCCTCAAAAAAGAACCCACAGGAGAATATTCTTAGGTCAAAATTTGTCAGAAAACCACGTTTTAAGTAAATCCCGCATCGTGCGAAATTATCTTGTTTTTCCTAAACAACACGTTGTAACTCCAAAAGCTTTGGTGTTGCATGTATGTCTAAGCATGTAGCCACAAAAGGGAATGCACAGGAGAGTTTTCTCTCCAAAGAATATGTAAGAATACCAGGTTATAAGGAAATACAGTGTTGCAGAGTAAAGACAAAAAGTACATATTGGAAACACTTTACGAGAAGAAATAACGCATCGTACAAAATTAGCTTGTATCTCCAAAACAACACGTATTAACTCGAAAAGATTTGGTGTGGCGTGTACGGCTAAACGTGTAGCCTCAAATGAGAACCCACAGGAGAATTTTCTTTCGTCAAAATTGGTCAGTAAACCACGTTTTAAGGAAATCCCACATCATGCGAAATTATCTTGTTTTTCCTAAACAACACGTCATAACTCGAAAAGCTTTGGTGTTGCGTGTATGTCTAAGCATGTAGCCTCAAAAGAGAAGGCACAGGAGAGTTTTCTCTCTAAAGAATATGTAAGAATACCACGTTATAAGGAAATACAGTGTTGCAGAGTAAAGACAAATACCTACGTATTGGAAACACTTTAGAAGAAGAAATAATGCATCGTACAAAATTAGCTTGTATCTCCTAAACTACACGTTATAACTCGAAAAGATTTGGTGTGGGGTGTACGTCTAAAGGTGTAGCCTCAAAAGAGAACCCACAGGAGTATTTTCTTTCGTCAAAATTTTTTCAGAAAACCACGTTTTAAGGAAATCCCGCATCGTGCGAAATTATCTTGTTTTTCCTAAACAACACGTTGTAACTCGAAAAGCTTTGGTGTTGCATGTATGTCTAAGCATGTAGCCACAAAAGGGAATGCACAGGAGAGTTTTCTCTCGAAAGAATATGTAAGAATACCACGTTATAAGGAAATACAGTGTTGCAGAGTAAAGACAAATACATACATATTGGAAACACTTAAACTTTATGAGAAGAAATAATGCATCATACAAAATTAGCTTGTATCTCCTAACAGTACGTTGTAACTCGAAAAGATTTGGTGTGGCGTGTACTTCTAAACGTGTAGCCTCAAAAGAGAACCACACAGGAGAATTTTCTCTCGTCAAAATTGGTCAGTAAACCACGTTTTAAGGAAATCCCACATCATGCGAAATTATCCTGTTTTTCCTAAACAACACGTCGTAACTCGAAAAGCTTTGGTGTTGCGTGTATGTCTAAGCATGTAGCCTCAAAAGAGAAGGCACAGGAGAGTTTTCTCTCTAAAGAATATGTAAGAATACCACGTTATAAGGAAATACAGTGTTGCAGAGTAAAGACAAATACCTACGTATTGGAAACACTTTAGAAGAAGAAATAATGCATCGTACAAAATTAGCTTGTATCTCCTAAACTACACGTTATAACTCGAAAAGATTTGGTGTGGGGTGTACGTATAAACGTGTAGCCTCAAAAGAGAACCCACAGGAGTATTTTCTTTCATCAAAATTTTTTCAGAAAACCACGTTTTAAGGAAATCCCGCATCGTGCGAAATTATCTTGTTTTTCCTAAACAACACGTTGTAACTCGAAAAGCTTTGGTGTTGCATGTATGTCTAAGCATGTAGCCACAAAAGGGAATGCACAGGAGAGTTTTCTCTCGAAAGAATATGTAAGAATACCACGTTATAAGGAAATACAGTGTTGCAGAGTAAAGACAAATACATACATATTGGAAATACTTAAACTTTATGAGAAGAAATAATGCATCATACAAAATTAGCTTGTATCTCCTAACAGCACGTTGTAACTCGAAAAGATTTGGTGTGGCGTGTACTTCTAAACGTGTAGCCTCAAAAGAGAACCACACAGGAGAATTTTCTTTCGTCAAAATTTGTCTGAAAACCATGTTTTAAGGAAATCCCGCATCGTTGGAAATTACCTTGTTTTTCCTAAACAACAAGTTGTCACTCGAAAAGCTTTGGTGTTGCGTGTATGTCTAAGCGAATAGCCTCAAAAGAGAAGGCACAGGAGAGTTTTCTCTCGAAATAATATGTAAGAATACCACGTTATAAGGAATTACAGTGTTGCAGAGTAAAGCAAATACATACGTATTGGAAACACTTTACAAGAAGAAATAGCGCATCATACAAAATTAGCTTGTATCTCCTAAACAATACGTTGTAACTCGGAAAGATTTGATGTGGCTTGTACGTCTAAACGTGTGGCCTCAAAGGAGAACCCACAGGATAATATTCTTTAGTCAAAATTAGTCAGAAAACCACGTTTTAAGGAAATTACGCATCGTGCGAAATTATCTTGGTTTTCCTAAAGAACACGTTGTAACTCGAAAAGCTTTGCTGTTGCGTGAATGTCTAAGCGCGAAGCCTCAAAAGAGAAGGCACAGGAGAGTTTTCTCTTGAAAGAATATGTAAGAATACCAAGTTATAAGGAAATACAGTGTTGCAGAGTAAAGACAAATATGTAATTATTGGAAACACTTTACAAGAAGAAATAACGCATCGTACAAAAAATAGCTTGTTTCTCCTAAGCTACACGTTGTAACTCGAAAAGATTTGGTGTGGCGTGTACATCTAAACGTGTAGCCTCAAAAGAGAACCCACAGGAGAGTTTTCTTTCGTCAAATTTTTTTTCAGAAAACCACGTTTTAAGGAAATCCCACATCGTGCTAAATTATCTTGTTTTTCGTAAACAACACGTTGTCACTCGAAATGCTTTGGTGTTGCGTGTATGTCTAAGCTTGTAGCCCCAAAGAGAACGCACAGGAGAGTTTTCTCTCGAAAGAATATGTAAGAATACCACGTTATAAGGAAGTACAGTGTTGCAGAATAAAGCAAATACATACGTATTGGAAACACTTTACAAGAAGAAATAACGTATCATACAAAATTAGCTTGTATCTCCTAAACAACACATTGTAACTCAGAAAGATTTGATGTGGCTTGTATGTCTAAACGTGTAGCCTCAAAGGAGAACCCACAGGAGAATATTCTTTAGTCAAAATTGGTCAGAAAACCACGTTTTAAGGAAATCCCGCATTGTGCGAAATTATCTTGTTTTTCCTAAAGAACACTTTGTAACTCGAAAAGCTTTGGTGTTGCATGTATGTCTAAGCGTGTAGCCTCTAAAGAGAAGGCACAGGAGAGTTTTCTCTCGAAAGAATACGTAAGAATATCACGTTATATGGAAATACAGTGTTGCAGAGTAAAGACAAATACGTACGTATTCGAAACAATTTACAAGAAGAACGCAACGTGCAAAATTACGTTGTATCTCCTAAATTACACGTTGTAACTCGAAAAGATTTCGTATGGCATGTACGTCTAAACATGTAGCCTGAAAAGAGAACCCACAGGAGAATTTTCTTTCGTCAAATTTTTTTCAGAAATCCACGTTTTAAGGAAATCCCGCATCGTGCGAAATTATCTTGTTTTTCCTAAAGAACACGTTGTAACTCGAAAAGCTTTGGTGTTTAGTGTATGTCTAAGCATGTAGCCTCAAAAGAGAACGCACAGGAGTGTTTTCTCTCGAAAGAATATGTAAGCATACCACGTTATTAGGAAATACAGTGTTGCAGAGTCAAGAAAAATATGTAAGTATTGGAAACACTTTACGAGAAGAAATAACGCATCAAACAAAATTAGCTTGTATCTCCTAAACAACACGTTGTAACTCGAAATGATTTGGCATGGCGTGTATGTCTAAACGTGTAGCCTCAAAAGAGAACCCACAGGAGAATTTTCTTTCGTCAAAATTTGTCAGAAAACAATTTTTTAAGGAAATCCCGCATCGTGCGAAATTATCTTGTGTTTCCAAAACAACACATCGTAACTCGAAAAGCTTTGATGTTGCGTGTATGTCTAAGCGTGTACCCTCAAAAGAGAAGGCACAGGAGAGTTTTCTCTCAAAAGAATAGGTAAGAATACCACGTTATAATGAAATACAGTGTTGCAGACTAAAGACAAATACGTACGTATTGGAAACACTTAAACTTTACGAGAAGAAATAACTTATACAAAATTAGCTTGTATCTCCTAAACAGCACGTTGTAACTCGAAAAGATTTGGTGTGGCGTGTACGTCTAAATGTGTAGCCTTAAAAGAGAACCCCCAGGAGAATTTTCTTTCGTCAAAATTTTTCAGAAAACCACGTTTTAAGGAAATCCCGCATCGTGCGAAATTATCTTGTTTTTCCTAAACAACACGTCGTTACTAGAAAAGCTTTGGTGTTGCGTGTATGTCTAAGCATGTAGCCTCAAAAGAGAATGCACTGGAGAGTTTTCTCTCGAAAGAATATATAAGAATACCACAATATAAGGAAATATAGTGTTGCAGAGTAAAGACAAATATGTACTTATTGGAAACACTTTACGAGGAGAAATAACGCATAGTAAAAAAATTAGCTTGTATCTCCTAAACAACACATTGTAACTCGAAAACATTTGGTGTGGCGTGTACGTCTAAAGGTGTAGCCTCATAAGAGTACCCACAGGAAAATTTTCTTTCGTCAAAATTTGTCACAAAACCACGTTTTAAGGAAATCACGCATCGTGTGAAAAATCTTGTTTTTCCTAAACAACACGTTGTAACTCGAAAAGCTGTGGTGTTGCGTGTATGTCTATGCGTGTAGCCTCAAAAGAGAAGGCACAGGAGAGTTTTCTCTGGAAACAATATGTAACAATACCACGTTATAAGGAAATACAGTGTTGCAGAATAAAGACAAATCCATACATATTGGAAACACTTAAACTTTACGAGAAGAAATAATGCATCGTACAAAATTAGCTTTTATCTCTTAACAGCACGTTGTAACTAGAAATGATTTGGTGTGGCGTGTACTTCTAAACGTGTAGCCTCAAAAGAGAACCCACAGGAGAATTTTCTTGCGTCAAAATTTGTCAGAAAACCACGGTTTAAGGAAATCCCGCATCATGCGAAATTATCTGGTTATTCCTAAACAACACGTTGTAACTCGAAAACCTTTGGTGTTTCGTGTAAGACTTAGCGTGTAGCCTCAAAAGAGAAGGCAACGGAGAGTTTTCTCTCAAAAGGATATGTAAGAATACCACGTAAATAGGAACTACAGTGTTGCAGAGTAAAGACAAGTACGTACGTATTGGAAACACTTTAGGAGAAGAAACAACGCATCATAAAAAATTAGCTTGTATCTCCTAAACAACACGTTGTAACTCGAAAATATTTGGTGTGGCGTGTGCGTCTAAACGTGTAGCCTCAAAAGAGAACACACAGGAGAATTTTCTTTCATCAAAATTTGTCAGAAACCACGTTTTAAGGAAATCTTGCATTGTGCGAAATTATCTTGTTTTTCCTAAACAACATGTTGTATCTCGAAAAGCTTTGCTGTTGCGTGTATGTCTAATCGTGTCGCCTCACAAGAGAACGCACAGGAGAGTTTTCTCTCGAAAGAATATGTAAGAATACCACGTTATAAGGAAATACAGTGTTGCAGAGTAAAGACAAATACGTACGTATTGGAAACACTTTAAGAGAAGAAATAATGCATCGTAAAAAATTAGCTTGTAACTTCTAAACAACACGTTGTAACTCGAAAAGATTTGTTTTGGCTCGTACGACTACACGTGTAGCCTCAAAAGAGAATGCATAGGAGAACTTTCTTTGGTCAAAATTTTTCAGAAAACCACGTTTTATGGAAATCTCGCATCGTGCGAAATTATCTTGTTTTTCCTAAACAAAACGTTGTAACTCGAAAAGCTTTGGCGTTGCGTGTATGCCTAAGCATGTAGCCTCAAAAGAGAACACACAGGAGAGTTTTCCCTCGAAAGAATATGTAAGAATACCACGTTATAGGGAAATACAATGTTGCAGAGTAAAGAGAAATAAGTACGTATTGGAAACACTTTACGAGAAGAAATAACGCATCATAAAAATTTAGCTTGTATCTCCTAAACAACACGTGGTAACTCGAAAGGATTTGGTGTGGCATGTACGTCTAAACGTGTAACCTCAAAAGAGAACCCACAGGATAATTTTCTTTCGTCAAAATTTGTGAGAAAACCACATTTTAAGGAAATCACGCATCGTGCGAAATAATCTTGATTTTCATAAACAACACGTTGTAACTCGAAAAGCTTTGGTGATGCCTGTATGTCTAAGTGTGTAGCCTCAAAGGGAACGCACAGGATAGTTTTCTCTCAAAAGAATATGTAAGAATACCAAGTTATAAGGAAATACAGTGTTGCAGAGTAAAGAAAAATATGTACGTATTGGAAAACTTTAGGAGAAGAAATAACGCATCGTACAATATTAGCTTGTATCTCCTAAACAACACGTTGTAACTCGAAAAGATTTGGTGCGGCGTGTACGTCTAAATGTGTAGCTTCAAAAGAGAACCCACAGGAGAATTTTCTTTCGTTAAAATTTTTCAGAAAACCACGTTTTAAGGAAATCCCGCATCGTGCGAAATCATCTTCTTTTTCCTAAACAACAAGTTGTAACTCGAAAAGCTTTGGTGTTGCGTGTATGTCTAAGCGTGGAGCCTCAAAAGAGAAGGCACAGGAGAGTTTTCTCTTGAAAGAATATGTAAGAATACCACGTTATAAGGAAATAAAATTTTGATGAGTAAAGACAAATAAGTACATATTGGAAACACTTTACGAGAAGAAATAACGCATCTTACAAAATTAGCTTGTATCTCCTAAACAACACGTTGTTACTCGAAAACATTTGGTGTGACGTGTATGTCTAAACGTGTACCCTCAAAAGAGAACCCACAGGAGAGTTTTCTTTCATCAAAATTTGTCAGAAACCACGTTTTAAGGAAATCTCGCATCGTGCGAAATTATCTTGTTTTTCCTAAACAACACGTTGTAACTCGAAAAGCTTTGGTGTTGCATGTATGTCTAAGCGTGTAGCCTCAACAGAGAACGCAAAGGAGAGTTTTCTCTCGAAAGAATATGTAAGAATACCACGTTATAAGGAAATACAGTGTTGCAGAGTAAAGATAAACACGTACGTATTGGAAACACTTTACTAGAATAATTAACGCATAGTAAAAAATTAACATGTATCTCCTAAACAACACGTTGTAACTCAAAAAGATCTGGTGTGGCGTGTATGTCTAAACGTGTAGCCTCAAAAGAGAACCCACAGGAGAATTTTCTTTCTTCAAAATTTTTGAGAAAACCACGTTTTAAGGAAATCCTGCATCGTGCGAAATCATCTTCTTTTTCCTAAACAACATGTTGTAACTCGAAAAACTTTAGTGTTGCGTGTATGTCTAAACGTGGAGCCTTAAAAGAGAAGGCACAGGAGGGTTTTCTCTCGAAAGAATATGTAAGAACACCACGCTATTAGGAAATACAATTTTGCAGAGTAAAGACAAATACGTACATATTGGGAACACTTTACGAGAAGAAATAATGCATTATTAAAAATTAGCTTTTATCTCCTAAACAACACGTTGTAACTCGAAAAGATTTGCTTTGGCATGTAAGTCTAAACTTGTAGCCTCAAAAGAGAACCAACAGGAGAATTTTCTTTCGTCAAAATTTGTCAGAAAACCACGTTTTAAGGAAATCCCGCATCGTGCGAAATTATTTGTTTTTCCTAAACAACACGTTGTAACTCGAAAAGCTTTGGTGTTGCGTGTATGTCTAAGCGTGTAGCCTCAAAAGAGAATGCACAGGAGAGTTTTCTCTCGGAAAAACATGTAAGAATACCACGTTATAAGGAAATACAGTGTTGCAGAGTAAAGACAAAAACGTACATATTGGAAACACTTTACGAGAAGAAATAACGCATCATAAATTATTAACTTGTATCTCCTAAACAACAAGTGGTAACTCGAAAAGATTTGGTTTGGCGTGTACGTCTAAAAGTGTAGCCTCAAAGACAACGAACAGGAGAATTTTCTTTCGTCAAAATTTGTGAGAAAACCACGTTTTAAGGAAATCCTGCATCCTGCGAAATTATCTTGTTTCTCCTAAACAACACGTTGTAATTCGAAAAGCTTTGGTATTGCATGTATGTCTATGCGTGTGGCCTCAAAAGAGAATTCACAGGAGAGTTTCTGTCGAAAGAATATGTAAGAATACCACGTTATAAGGAAATACAGTGTTGCAGCATAAAGACAAATACGTACGTATTGGAAACACTTTACGAGAAGAAATAACGCATCGTACAAAATTAGCTTGTATCTCCTAACTAACACGTTGTAATTCGAAAAGATTTTGTGTGGCGTGTACGTCTAAATGTGTAGCCTCAAAAGAGAACCCACAAGAGAATTTTCTTTCGTCAAAATTTGTCAGAAAACCATGTTCTAAGGAAATACCTCATCGTGAGAAATTACCTTGTTTTTCCTAAACTACACGTTGTAACTCGAAAAGCTTTGGTGTTGCGTGTATGTCTAAGCGTGTAGCCTCAAAAGAAGACACAGGAGAGTTTTCTCTCGAAAGAATATGTAGGAATACCACGTTATAAGGAAATACAGTGTTGCAGAGTAAAGATAAATAGGTAGTAATTGTAAATACTATACGAGAAGAAATGACGCATGGTACAAAATTAGCTTGTATCTCCTAAACAACACGTTGTAATTCGATAATATTTGGTGTGGCGTGTGCGTTTAAAAGTGTAGCCTCAAAAGAGAACCCACAGGAGAATTTTCTTTCTTCAAAATTTGTCAGAAAACCACGTTTTAAGGAAATCCCTCATCGTGCGAACTTATCTTGTTTTTCCTAAACAACACGTTGTAACTCAAAAAGCTTTGGTGTTCGTGTATGTCTAAGCATGTAGCCTCAAAAGAGAATGCACAGGAGAGTTTTCTCTTGAAAGAATATATAAGAATACCACGTTATAAGGAAATACAGTGTTGCAAAATAAAGACAAATACGTACGTATTGGAAACACTTTACGAGAAGAAATAATGCATCGTACAAAATTAGCTTGTTTCTCCTAAAGAACACGTTGTAACTCGAAAATATTTGGCATGGTGTGTACGTCTAAACATGTAGCCTCAAAAGAGAACCCACAGGAGAAATTTCTTTCGTCAAAATTTGTCAGAAAACCACGTTTTAAGGAAATCCCGCATCATGCGAAATTATCTTGTTTTTCCTAAACAACACGTTGTAACTCGAAAAGCTTTGGTGTTTCGTGTATGTCTAAGCATGTAGCCTCAAAAGAGAAGGCACAGGAGAGTTTTCTCTCAAAATAATATGCAAGAATACCACGTTATAAGGAAATACAGTGTTGCAGAATAAAGACAAATACGTATGTATTGGAAACACTTTAGGAGAAGAAATAACATATCTTACAAAATTAGCTTGTATCTCCAAAACAACAAGTTGTAACTCGAAAAGATTTGGTGTGGCATATTCCTCTAAACGTGTAGCCTCAAAAGAGAACCCACAGGAGAATTCTCTTTGGTCAAAATTTGTCAGAAAACCAGGTTTTAACGAAATCCCATATCGTGCGAAATTATCTTGTTTTTCCTAAACAACACGTTGTAACTCGAAAATCTTTGGTGTTGCGTGTATGTCTAAGCATGTAGCCTCAAAGAGAACACACAGGAGAGTTTTCTCTCGAAAGAATATGTAAGAATACCACGTTATAAGGAAATACAGTGTTGCAGAGTAAAGACAAATACGTACGTATTGGAAACAGTTTACGAGAAGAAATAACGCATCATAAAATATTTGCTTATATCTCCTAAACAACACGTTGTAACTCGAAAAGATTTGGTGTGGCGTGTACGTCTAAACGTGTAGCCTCAAAAGAGAACTTATAGGAGAATTTTCTTTCGTCAAAATTTTTCAGAAAATCACATTTTAAGGAAATCCCGCATCGTGCGAAATTATCTTGATTTTCCTAAACAACACCTTGTAACTCGAAAAGCTTTCGTGTTGCGTGTATGTCTAAGTGTGTAACCTCAAAAGAGAAGGCACAGGAGAGTTTTCTCTCGAAAGAATATGTAAGAATACCACGTTAATAGGAAATACAGTGTTGCAGAGTAAAGACAAATACGTACCTATTGGAAACACTTTACGAGAAGAAATAACGCATCGTACAAAATTAGCTTGTATCTCCTAAACAACACGTTGTAACTCGAAAAGATTTGGTGTGGCGTGTACGTCTAAACATGTAGCCTCAAAAGAGAACCCATAGGAGAATTTTCTTTCGTCAAAATTTTTCAGAAAACCACGTTTTAAGGAAATCCCGCATCGTGCGAAATTATCTTGTTTTTCCTAAACAACACGTTGTTACTCGAAAAGCTTTCGTGTTGCGTGTATGCCTAAGTGTGTAGCCTCAAAAGAGAAGGCACAGGAGAGTTTTCTCTCGAACGAATATATAAGAATACCACATTATAAGGAAATACAGTTTTGCGGAGTAAAGACAAATACATATGTATTGGAAACACTTTACGAGAAGAAATAGCGCATCGTACAAAATTAGCTTGTATCTCCTAAACAACACGTTGTAACTCGGAAAGATTTGGTGTGGCGTGTACGTCTAAACGTGTAGCCTCAAAAGAGAACCCATAGGAGAATTTTCTTTCCTCAAAATTTTTCAGACAATCACGTTTTAAGGAAATCCCACATCTTGCGAAATTATCTGGTTTTTCCTAAACCACACGTTGCAACTCAAAAAACTTTGGTGTTGCGCATATGTCTAAGTGTGTAGCCTCAAAAAAGAAGGCACAGGATAGTTTTCTCTTGAAAGAATATGTAAGAACACCAAGTTATAAGGAAATACAATGTTGCAGAGTAAAGACAAATACATACGTATTGGAAACACTTTACGAGAAGAAATAACGCATCATACAAAATTAGCTTCTATCTCCTAAACAACACGTTGTAACTCGAAAGGAATTGGTGTGGCGTGTACGTCTAAACGTGTAGCCTCATAAGAGAACCCATAGGAGAATTTTCTTTCGTCAAAATTTTTCAGGATTTCCATAAAACCTGGTTTTCTGACAAATTTTGACCAAAGAAAATTCTCCTGTGGGTTCTCTTTTGAGGCTACACGTTTAGAAATGCACGCCACACCAAATCTTTTCGAGTTACAACGTGTTGTTTAGGAGATACAAGCTAATTTTTACAATGCACTATTTCTTATTGTAAAGTGTTTCCAATGCGTAGGTATTTCTCTTTACTCTGCAACACTGTATTTCCTCATAACGTGGTATTCTTACATATTCTTTCGCAGGAAACTGTCCTGTGCGTTCTCCTTTGAGGCTACAAGCTGAGACATACACGCAACACCAAAGCTTTTCGAGTTACAACGTGTTGTTTAGGAAAAACAAGATAATTTCGCATGATGTGGGATTTCCGTAAAACATGGTATTCTGAAAAATTTTGACGAAAGAAAATTCTCCTGTGGGTTCCCTTTTGAGGCTACATGTTTAGATGCAAACGTCACATCAAATCTTTTCGAGTTACAACGAGTTGTTTAGGAGGTACAAGCTAATTTTGTACCATGCGTTATTTCTTCTCGTAACGTGTTTCCAATACGTAAGTATTTGTCATTACTCTGCAACACTGTATTTCCTTATACCGTGGTATTCTTACATATTCTTTCGAGAGAAAACTCTCCTGTGCATTCTCTTTTGTGGCTACATGCTTAGACATACACGCAACACCAAAGCTTTTCGAGTTACAACGTGTTGTTTAGGAAAAACAAGATAATTTCGCACGATGCGGGATTTCCTTAAAACGTGGCTTGCTGACAAATTTTGACCAAAGAAAATTCTCCGGTGGCTTCTCTTTTGAGGCTACACCTTTAGACTTACATGCCAAACAAAATCTTTTCGAGTTACAAGGTGTTGTTTAGGAGATACAAGCTAATTTTGTACAAATGCGTTATTTCTTCTCGTAACGTTTTTCCAATACGTACGTATTTTTCTTTACTCTGCAACACTGTATTTCCTTATAATGTGGTTTTCTTACATATTCTTTCGAGAGAAAACTCTCCTGTGCGCTCTCTTTTGAGGCTACATGCTTAGACATACACGCAACACCAAAGCTTTTCAAGTTGCAATGTGTAGTTTAGGAAAAACAAGATAATTTCGCACGATGCGTGATTTCCTTAGAAAATGTTTTTCAGACAAATTTTGACGGAAGAAAATTCTCCTGTGGGTTCTTTTTTGAGGCTACACGTTTAGACGTACACACCACACCAAATATTTTCGAGTTACAACGTGTTGTTTAGGAGATGCAAGCTAATTTTGTACGATGCGTTATTTCTTCTCATAAAGTGTTTTCTATACGTACATATTTGTCTTTATTCTGCAACACTGTATTTCCTTATAACTTGGTAGTCTTACATATTCTTTCGAGAGAAAACTCTTTTGTAATATGCGTTATTTCTTCTCGTAAAGTATTTACAATAACTACCTATTTATCTTTACTCTGCAACACTGTATTTACTTATAACGTGGTATTCTTACATATTCTTTCGAGAGAAAACTCTCCTGTGCATTCTCTTTTGAGGCTACACGCATAGACGTACACGCAACACCAAAGCTTTTCGAGTTACAATGTGTTGTTTAGGAAAAACAAGATAATTTTGCACGATACGGGATTTCCTTAATACATGGTTTTCTGACAAATTTTGACGAAAGAAAATTCTCCTGTGGGTTCTCTTTTGAGGCTACACGTTTAGACGTACACGCCACACCAAATCTTTCGAGTTACAAAGTGTTGTTTAGGAGATAAAAGCTTAATTTTTACGATGCTTTATTTCTTCTCATAAAGTGTTTCCAATACGTACATATTTGTCTTTACTCTGCAACACTGTATTTCCTTATAACATTGTATTCTTACATATTCTTTCGAGAGAAAACTCTCCTGTGCATTGTCTTTTGAGGCTACACGCTTAGACATACAGGCAACACCAAAGCTTTTCGAGTTACAACGTGTTGTTTAGGAAAAACAAGATAATTTCGCACAATGAGGGATTTCATTAAAACGTGATTTCTGAAAAATTTTGACGAAAGAAAATTCTCCTGTCGGTCCTCTTTTGAGGCTACACGTTTAGACGTACATGCCACACCAAATATTTTCGAATTCCAACGTGTTGTTTAGGAGATACAATCTAATTTTGTACCATGCGTCATTTCTTCTCGTAAAGTATTTACAATAACTACCTATTTATCTTTACTCTTCAACACGGTATTTCCTTATAACGTGGTATTCTTACATATTCTTTCGAGAGAAAACTCTCCTGTGCGTTCTCTTTTGAGGCTACACGCTTAGACATACACGCAACACCAAAGCTTTTCGAGTTACAACGTGTTGTTTAGGAAAAACAAGATAATTTCGCACGATGCGGGATTTCCTTAAAACGTGGTTTTCTGTCAAATTTTGACCAAAGAAAATTCTCCTTTGGGTTCTCTTTTGAGGCTACACATTTAGACGTACACGCCACACCAAATCCTTTCGAGTTACAAGGTGTTGTTTACGAGATTCTAGCTAATTTTGTACGATGCGCTATTTCTTCTCATAAAGTTTTTCCAATACGTACGTATTTTTCTTTACTCTGCAACACTGTATTTCCTTATAACGTGGTATTCTTACATATTCTTTCGAGAGAATACTCTCCTGTGCGCTCTCTTTTGATGCTACATGCTTAGACATACACGCAACACCAAAGCTTTTCGAGTTACATTGTGCTGTTTAGGAAAAACAAGATAATTTCGCACAATGAGGGATTACCTTAAAACGTGGTTTTCTGAAAAATTTTGACGAAAGAAAATTCTCCTGTGGGTTCTCTTTTGAGGCTACACATTTAGACATACACGCCACACCAAATATTTTCGAATTACAACGTGTTGTTTAAGAGATACAAGCTAATTTTGTACCATGCGTTATTTTTTCTCGTAAAGTATTTACAATAACTACCTATTGATCTTTACTCTGCAACACTGTATTTCCTTATAACATGGTATTCTTTCGAGAGAAAACTCTCCTGTGCGTTCTCTTTTGAAGCTACACTCTTAGACATACACGCAACACCAAAGCTTTACGAGTTACCAAGTATTGTTTAGGAAAAACAATATAATTTCGCACGATGAGGGATTTCCTTAAAACGTGATTTTCTGACAAATTTTGACCAAAGAAAATTCTCCTGTGGGTTCTCTTTTGAGGCTACACGTTTGACATACAAGCCACACCAAATCCTTTCAAGTTACAAGGTGTTGTTTAGGAGATACAAGATAATTTTGTAGGATGCGTTATTTCTTCTCGTAAAGTTTTTCCAATACGTACGTATTTTTCTTTACTCTGCAACACTGTATTTCCTTATAACGTGGAATTCTTACATATTCTTTCGAGAGAAAACTCTCCTGTGCGTTCTCTTTTTAGGCTAAACACTTAGACATACACGCAACACCAAAGCTTTTCGAGTTAAAACGTGTTGTTTAGGAAAAACCAGATAATTTCGCACGATGCGGGATTTCCTTAAAACGTGGTTTTCTGACAAATTTTGACCAAAGAAAATTCTCTTGTGGGTTCTCTTTTGAGGCTACACGTTTAGACGTACACGCCACACCAAATCCTTTCGAGTTACAAGGTGTTGTTTAGGAGATACAAGCTAATTTTGTAGGATGCGTTATTTCTTCTCGTAAAGTTTTTCCAATATGCACGTATTTTTCTTTACTCTGCAACACTGTATTTCCTTATAACGTGGTATTCTTACATATTCTTTCGAGAGAAAACTCTCCTGTGCGCTCTCTTTTGAGGCTACATGCTTAGTCATACACGCAACACCAAATCTTCTCGAGTTACAACGTATTGTTTAGGAGATACAAGCTAATTTTCAATGATGCATTATTTCTTCTCGTAACGTTTAAGTGTTTCCAAAAGGTACGTATTTTTCTTTACTTTGCAACACTGTATATCCTTATGACGTGGTATTCTTACATATTTTTTCGAGAGAAAACTCTCCTGTGCGTTCTCTTTTGAGGCTACATGCTTAGACATACACGCTACACCAAAGATTTTCGAGTTACAACGTGCTGTTTAGGAGATACAAGCTAATTTTGAACGATGCGTTATTTCTTATCCTAAAGTGTTTCCAAAACGTACGTATTTGTCTTTCCTCTACAACACTGTATTTCCTTATAACATGGTATTCGTACATATTCTTTCGAGACAAAACTCTCCTGTGCATTCTATTTTGAGGCTACACGCTTAGACATACACGCAACACCAATGCATTTCGAGTTAGATCGTGTTGTTTATGAAAAACAAGATAATTTCGCAAGATGCGGGAATTCCTTAAAACGTGGTTTTCTGACAAATTTTGACGAAAGAAAATTCTCCTGTGGGTTTTCATTTGAGGCTACACGCTTAGACGTACACGCCACACCAAATCTTTTCGAGTTACAACGTGTTGTTTAGGAGATACAAGGTAATTTTGTACGATGCGTTATTTCTTCTCCTAAAGTGTTTCCAATACGTACGTATTTGTCTTTACTCTACAACATTGTATTTCCTTATAACATGGTATTTGTACATATTCTTTCATGAGAAAACTCTCCTGTGCGTTCTCTTTTGAGGCTAGACGCTTAGACATACACGCAACACCAAAGCATTTCGAGTTAGAACATGTTGTTTAGGAAAAACAAGATAATTTCGCAAGATGCGGTAATTCTTTAAAACGTAGTTTTCTGACAAATTTTGACGAAAGAAAATTCTCCTGTGGGTTTTCATTTGAGGCTACACATTTAGACGTACACGCCACACCAAATCTTTTCGAGTTACAACGTGTTGTTTAGGAGATACAAGCTAATTTTTTACGATGCTTTATATCTTCTCGTAAAGTTTAAGTGTTTCCAAAAGCTACATATTTATCTTTAATTTGCCACACTGTATTTCCTTATAACGTGGTATTCTTACATACTCGTTCGAGAGAAATCTCTCCTGTGCGTTCTCTTTTGAGGCTACATGCTTAGACATACATGCAACATCAAAAATTTTCGAGTTACAATGTGTTGTTTAGGAAAAACAAGATAGTTTCGCACGATGCGAGATTTCCTTAATAAGTGGTTTTCTGACAAATTTTGACGAAAGAAAATTCTCCTGTGGGTTCTCCTTTGAGGCTACACGTTTAGACGTACACGCCACACCAACTCTTTTCGAGTTACAATGTGTTGTTTAGGAGATACAAACTAAATTTTACGATGCGTTATTTCTTCTCGTAAAGTGTTTCAAATACATATGTATTTGTCTTTACTCTGCAAAATTGTATTTCCTTATAATGTGGTATTCTTACATGTTCTTTCGAGAGAAAACTCTCCTGTGAGTTCTCTTTTGAGGCTACACGCTTAGACATACACGCAACATCAAAGCTTTTCGAGTTACAACGTGTTGTTTAGGAAAAACATGATAATTTCTCACGATGAGTGATTTCCTTAAAACATGGTTTTCTGACAAATTTTATCGAAAAACAATTCTCCTGTGGGTTCTCTTTTGAGGCTACACGTTTAGACGTACACGCCACACCAAATCTTTTCGAGTTACAACATGTTGTTTAGGAGATACAAGCTAATTTTGTACGATGCATTATTTCTTCTCGTAAAGTGTTTCCAATACGTACTAATTTGTCTTTACTCTGCATCACTGTATTTCCTTATAACGTGGTATTCTTACATATTCTTTCGAGAGAAAAGTCTCCTGTGCATTCTCTTTTGAGGCTACATGATTAGACATACACGCAACACCAAAGTTTTCGAGTTACAACGTGTTGTTTAGGAAAAACAAGATAATTTCGCACGATGCGGGATTTCCTTAAAACGAGGTTTTCTGACAAATTTTGACCAAAGAAAATTCTCCTGTGTGTTCTCTTTTGAGGCTACACGTTTAGACGTACACGCCACACCAAATCTTTTCGAGTAACAACATGTTGTTTAGGAGATACGAGCTAATTTTTTGCGATGCATTCTTTCTTCCTGTGCCTTCTCTTTTGAGGCTACATGCTCATAAATGCGCGCAACACCAAAGCTTTTCGAGTTACAACGTGTTGTTTAAGAGATACAAGCTAATTTTGTACTATGCTTTACTTCTCGTAAAGTTTTAAGTGTTTCCAAAAGGTACGTATTTGTCTTTACTTTGCAGCACTGTATTTTCTTATAACGTGTTATTCTTATATATTCTTTCGAGAGAAAACTCTCCTGTGCGTTCTCTTTTCTGACAAATTTTAACGAAAGAAAATTCTCCTGTGGCTTCTCTTTTGAGGCTACACGTTTAGACGTACATGCCAAACCAAATCTTTTCGAATTACAAAGTGTTGTTTAGGAGACACAAGCTAATTTTGTACGATGCGTTATTTCTTCTTGTAAAGTGTTTCCAATAGGTACATATTTGTCTTTACTCTGCAACACTGTATTTCCTTATAATGTGCGGGATTTCCTTAAAACATGGTTTTCTGACAAATTTTGACCTAAGAAAATTCTCCTGTGGGTTCTCTTTTGAGGCTACACGTTTAGACGTACATGCCACACCAAATCTTTTCGGTTACAACGTGTTGTTAGGAGATACAAGCTAATTTTTTATGATGCGTTATTTCTTCTCGTATAGTGTTTCCAATACGTACATGTTTGTCTTTACTCTGAAACACTGTAATTCCTTATAACGTGGTTTTCTTACATATTCTTTCGAGAGAAAACTCTCCTGTGCGTTCTCTTTTGAGGCTACACACTTAGACATACACGCAACACCAAAGCTTTTCGAGTTACAACGTGTTGTTTAGGAAAAACAAGATAATTTCGCACAATGCGGGATTTCCTTAAAACGTGGTTTTCTGAAAAATGTTGACTAAAGAAAATTTTCCTGTGAGTTCCCGTTTGAGGCTAGACGTTTAGACGTACACGCCACACCAAATCTTTTCGAGTTACAAAATGTTGTTTAGGAGATACAAGCTAATTTTTGCGATGCGTTATTTCTTCTCATAAAGTGTTTCCAATATGTAAGTATTTGTCTTTACTCTGCAACACTGTATTTCCTTATAACGTGGTATTCTTATATATTCTTTCCAGAGAAAACTCTCCTGTGCCTTCTCTTTTGAGGCTACACGCTTTGAAATGCACGCAACACCAAAGCTTTTCGAGTTACAAAGTGTTGTTTAAGAGATACAAGCTAATTTTGTACGATGCGTTATTTCTTCTCGTAAAGTTTAAGTGTTTCCAATATGTACATATTTGTCTTTATTCTACAACACTGTAATTCCTTATAACATGGTATTCTTACTTATTCATTCGAGAGAAAACTCTCCTCTGCGTTCTCTTTTGAGGCTACACGCTTAGACATACACGCAACACCAAAGCTTTTCGAGTTACGACGTGTTGTTTAGGAAAAACAAGAATATTTCGCACTATGCAGGATTTCCTTAAAACGTGGTTTTCTGACAAATTTTGACGAACCAAAATTCTCCTGTGGGTTCTCTTTTGAGGCTCCACGTTAAGATGTACACGCCACACCAAATGTCTTCAAGTTACAGCGTGTTGTTTAGGAGATTCAAGCTAATTTTGTACGATGCATTATTTCTTCTCCTAAAGTGTTTCCAATACGTACATATTTGTCTTTACTCTGCAACACTTTATATCCTTATAACATGGTATTCTTACATATTATTTCGAGAGAAAACTCTCCTGTGCCTTCTCTTTGGAGGCTACACACTTAGACATACACGCAACACGAAAGCTTTTCGAGTTACAACGTGTTGTTTGGGAAAAAAAAAGATAATTTTGCACGATGCGGGATTTCCTTAAAACGTGATTTTCTGAAAAATTTTGACGAAAGAAAATTCTCCTATGGGTTCTCCTTTGTGGCTACACGTTTAGACGTACACGCCACACCAATTCATTTCGAGTTACAACGTGTTGTTTAGGAGATACAAGCTAATTTTGTAAGCCGCATCGTGAAAAATTATCTTGTTTTTCCTGAACAACACGTTGTAACTCGAAAAGCTTTGGTATTGCGTGTATGTGTGAGCATGTAGCCTCTAAAGACAATGCACAGGAGAGTTTTCTCTCGAAAGAACATGTAAGAATACAACATTATAAGGAAATACAGTGTTGCAGAGTAAAGACAAATACGTACGTATTGGAAACACTTTACGAGAAGAAATAACGCATCGTACAAAATTAGCTGTATCTCCTAAACAACACGTGGTAACTCGAAAGGATTTGGTGTGGCGTGTACCTCTAAACGTGTAGCCTCAAAAGAGAACCCACAGGAGAATTTTCTTTCGTCAAAATTTGTCAGAAAACCACGTTTTAAGGAAATCCCGCATCGTGCGAAATTATCTTGTTTTTCATAAACAACACGTTGTAACTCGAAAAGCTTTGGCGTTGCCTATATGTCTACGCGTGTAGCCTCAAAAGAGAACGCACAGGAGAGTTTTCCCTCGAAAGAATATGTAAGAATACCACGTTATATGGAAATACAGTGTTGCAGAGTAAAGACAATTAAGTACGTATTGGAAACACTTTACAAGAAGAAATAACGCATCGTACAAAATTTGCTTGTATCTCCTAAACAACAAGTTGTACCTCGAAAAGATTTGGTGTGGCTCGTAGGTCTAAACTTGTAGCCTCAAAAGACAACCCACAGGAGAACTTTCTTTCGTCAAAATTTGTCAGAAAACCACGTTTTAAGGAAATCCCGCATAGTGCAAAATTATCTTGTTTTTCCTGAACAACGTTGTAACTCGAAAAGCTTTGGTGTTGCGTGTATGTGTGAGCATGTAGCCTCTAAAGAGAATTCACAGGAGAGTTTTCTTTTGAAAGAACATGTAAGAATTCAACATTATAAGAAAATACAGTGTTGCAGTGTAAAGACAAATACGTACGTTTGGAAACACTATTACGAGAAGAAATAACGCATCGTACAAAATTAGCTTGTAATCTCCTAAACAACACGTGGTAACTCGAAAGGATTTGGTGTGGCGTGTACCTCTAAACGTGTAGCCTCAAAAGAGAACCCACAGGAGAATTTTCTTTCGTCAAAATTTGTCAGAACACCACGTTTAAGGAAATCCCGCATCGTGGGAAATTATCTTGTTTTTCATAAACAACACGTTGTAACTCGAAAAAGCTTTGGTGTTGTCTGTATGTCTAAGTGTGTAGCCTCAAAGGGGAACGCACAGGATACTTTTCTATCGAAAAGAATATGTAAGAATACCACGTTATAACGAAATAAAATGTTGCAGAGTAAAGACAAATACGTATGTATTGGAACCACTTTATGAGAATAATTAACACATCGTAAAAAATTAGCTTGTATCTCCTAAACAACACGTTGTAACTCGACAAGATTTGGTGTGGCCTGTACGTCTAAATGTGTAGCCTCAAAAGAGAACCCACAGGAGAATTTTCTTTTGTCAAAATTTTTCAGAAAACCTCGTTTTAAGGAAATCCCGCATCATGCGAAATCATCTTCTTTTTAATAAACAACACGTTGTAACTCGAAAAGCTTTGGTGGTGCGTGTATGTGTAAGCGTGTAGCCTCAAAAGAAAAGGCACAGGAGAGTTTTCTCTCGGAAGAATATGTAAGAATACTACGTTATAAGGAAATACAATTTTGCAGAGTAAAGACAAATAAGAACTTATTGGAAACACTTTATGGGAAGAAATAACGCATCGTACAAAATTGGCTTGTATCTCCTAAACAACACGTTGTAATTCGAAAAGATTTGGTGTGACGTGTACGTCTAAACATGTAGCCTAAAAAGAGAACCCACAGGAGAACTTTCTTTCGTCAAAATTTTTCAGAAAACCACGTTTTATGGAAATCTCGCATCGTGCGAAATTATCTTGTTTTTCCTAAACAACACTTTGTAACTCGAAAAGCTTTGGCGTTGCGTGTATGTCTAAGCATGTAGCCTCAAAAGAGAATGCACAGGAGAGTTTTCCCTCGAAACAATATGTAAGAATACCACGTTATAAGGAAATACAGTGTTGCAGATTAAAGACAGATAAGTACTTATTGGAAACACTTTACAAGAAGAAATAACACATCGTAAAAAATTAGCTTGTATCTCTTAAACAACACGTTGTAACTCGAAAAGATTTGGTGTGGCGTGTACGTCTAAACGTGTAGCCTCAAAAGAGAACCCACAGGAGAATTTTCTTTCGTTATAATTTTTCAGAAAACCACGTTTTAAGGAAATCCTGCATCGTGCGAAATCATCTTCTTTTTCCTAAAAAACATGTTGCAACTCGAAAAGCTTTAGTGTTGCGTGTATGTCTAAGCGTGGAGCCTCAAAAGAGAAGGCACAGGAGCATTTTCTCTCGAAAGAATATGTAAGAATACCACGTTATAAGGTAATACAATTTTGCAGAGTAAAGACAAATAAGTACATATTGGAAACACTTTACGAGAAGAAATAACGCATCATACAAAATTAACTTGTATCTCCTAAACAACACGTTGTATCTCGAAAAGATTTGGTGTGACGTGTATGTCTAAACGTGTAGCCTCAAAAGAGAACCCACAGGAGAATTTTCTTTCATCAAAATTTGTCAGAAACCACGTTTTAAGGAAATCTCGCATCGTGGGAAATTATCTTGTTTTTCCTAAACAACACGTTGTAAGTCGAAAAGCTTTGGCGTTGCGTGTATGTCTAAGCATGTAGCCTCAAAAGAGAACGCACAGGAGAGTTTTCCCTCGAAAGAATATGTAAGAATACCACGTTATAAGGAAATACAGTGTTGCAGATTAAAGACAAATAAGAACGTATTGGAAAAACTTTCCAAGAAGAAATAACGCATCGTACAAAATTTGCTTGTATCTCCTAAACAAGAAGTTGTAACTCGAAAAGATTTGGTGTGGCATGTATGTCTAAACGTGTAGCCTCAAAAGATGACCCACAGGAGAACTTTCTTTCGTCAAAATTTGTCAGAAACCAAGTTTTAAGGAAATCCCGCATCTTTAAAAATTATCTTGTTTTTCCTAACAACACGTTGTAACTCGAAAAGCTTTGGTATTGCGTGTATGTGTGAGCATGTAGCCTCTAAAGACAATGCACAGGAGAGTTTTCTCTCGAAAGAACATGTAAGAATACAACATTATAAGGAAATACAGTGTTGCAGAGTAAAGACAAATACGTACGTATTGGAAACACTTTACGAGAAGAAATAATGCATCATACAAAATTAGCTGTATCTCCTAAACAACACGTGGTAACTCGAAAGGATTTTGTGTGGCGTGTACCTCTAAACGTGTAGCCTCAAAAGAGAACCCACAGGAGAATTTTCTTTCGTCAAAATTTGTCAGAAAACCACGTTTTAAGGAAATCCCGCATCGTGCGAAATTATCTTGTTTTTCATAAACAACATGTTGTAACTCGAAAAGCTTTGGCGTTGCCTATATGTCTAAGCATGTAGCCTCAAAAGAGAATGCACAGGAGAGTTTTCCCTCAAAAGAATATGTAAGAATACCACGTTATATGGAAATACAGTGTTGCAGAGTAAAGACAATTAAGTACGTATCAGAAACACTTTACAAGAAGAAATAACGCATCGTACAAAATTTGCTTGTATCTCCTAAACAACAAGTTGTAACTCGAAAAGATTTGGTGTGGCATGTACGTCTAAACCTGTAGCCTCAAAAGACAACCCACAGGAGAACTTTCTTTCGTCAAATTTTGTCAGAAAACCACGTTTTAAGGAAATCCCGCATAGTGCAAAATTATCTTGTTTTTCCTGAACAACACGTTGTAACTCGAAAAGCTTTGGTGTTGCGTGTATGAGTGAGCATGTAGCCTCTAAAGAGAATGCACAGGAGAGTTTTCTCTCGAAAGAACATGTAAGAATTCAACATTATAAGGAAATACAGTGTTGCAGTGTAAAGACAAATACGTACGTTTGGAAACACTTTACGAGAAGAAATAACGCATCGTACAAAATTAGCTTGTATCTCCTAAACAACACGTGGTAACTCGAAAGGATTTGGTGTGGCATGTACCTCTAAACGTGTAGCCTCAAAAGAGAACCCACAGGAGAATTTTCTTTCGTCAAAATGTGTCAGAACACCACGTTTATGGAAATCCCGCATCGTGCGAAATTATCTAGTTTTTCATAAACAACACGTTGTAACTCGAAAAGCTTTGGTGTTGCCTGTATGTCTAAGTGTGTAGCCTCAAAGGGGAACACACAGGATAGTTTCTATCGAAAGAATATGTAAGAATACCACGTTATAAGGAAATACAATGTTGCAGAGTAAAGACAAATGCGTATGTATTAGAAACATTTTATGAGAATAATTAACACATCGTAAAAAATTAGCTTGTATCTCCTAAACAACACGTTGTAACTCGACATGATTTGGTGTTTCCTGTATGTCTAAATGTGTAGCCTCAAAAGAGAACCCACAGGAGAATTTTCTTTCGTCAAAATTTTTCAGAAAACCTCGTTTTAAGGAAATCCCGCATTATGCTAAATCATCTTCTTTTTCCTAAACAACATGTTGTAACTCGAAAAGCTTTGCTGTAGCTTGTATGTGTAAGCGTGGAGCCTCAAAAGAGAAGGCACAGGAGAGTTTTCTCTCGAAAGAATATGTAAGAATACCACGTTATAAGGAAATACAATTTTGCAGAGTAACGACAAATAAGTACTTATTGGAAACACTTTATGAGAAGAAATAACTCATCGTACAAGTTTACCTTGTATCTCCTAAACAACACGTTGTAACTCGAAAAGATTTGGTGTGACGTGTACGTCTAAACATGTAGCCACAAAAGAGAACCCACAGGAGAACTTTCTGTGGTCAAAATTTTTCAGAAAACCACGTTTTATGGAAATCTCGCATCGTGCGAAATTATCTTGTTTTTCCTAAACAACACATTGTAACTCGAAAAGATTTGGCGTTGCGTGTATGTCTAAGAATGTAGCCTCAAAAGAGAATGCACAGGAGAGTTTTCCCTCGAAAGACTATGTAAGAATACCACGTTATAAGGAAATACAGTGTTGCAGAGTAAAGACAGATAAGTACTTATTGGAAACACTTTACAAGAAGAAATAACGCATCGTACAAAATTTGCTATTATCTCCTAAACAACAAGTTGTAACTCGAAATATTTGGTGTGGCTCGTACGCCTAAATGTGTAGCCTCAAAAGAGAAGACACAGGAGAATTTTCTTTCGTCAAAATTTGTCTGAACACCAAGTTTTAAGAAAATCCCGCATCGTGCGAAATTATCTTGTTTTTCATAAACAACACGTTGTAACTCGAAAAGCTTTGGTGTTGCCTGTATGTCTCAGTGTGTAGCCTCAAAAGGGAACACACAGGATAGTTTTCTCTCGAAAGAATATGCAAGAATACCACGTTATAAGGAAATACAGTGTTGCAGAGTAAAGACAAATACGTACGTATTGGAAACACTTTACGAGAAGAAATAACGCATCGTACAAAATTAGCATGTATCTCCTAAACAACACGTGTTAACTCGAAAGGATTAGGTGTGGCGTGCATGTCTAAACGTGAAGCCTCAAAAGAGAACCCACAGAGTAATTTTCTTTCGTCAAAATTTGTCAGAAAATCATGTTTTAAGGAAATCAGGCATCGTGCGAAATTATCTTGTTTTTTATAAACAACTCGTTGTAACTCGAAAAGCTATGGTGTTGCCTCTATGTCTAAGTGTTTAGCCTCAAAAGGGAACGCACAGGATAGTTTTCTCTCGAAAGAATATGTAAGAATATCACGTTATAAGGAAATACAATGTTGCAGAGTAAAGACAAATACGTACATATTGGAAACACGTTACAAGAAGAATTAACGCATTATAAAATATTAGCTTGTCTCTCCTAAACAACATGTTGTAACTCGAAAAGATTTGGTGGCATGTACGTTTAAATATGTAGCCTCAAAAGAGAACCCACAGGAGAATTTTCTTTCGTAAAAAATTTTCAGAAAACCAGGTTTTAAGGAAATCCCGCATCGTGCGAAATCATCTTCTTTTTCCTAAACAACATGTTTTAACTCGAAAAGCTTTGGTGTTGCGTGTTTGTCTAATCGTGTAGCCTCAAAAGAGAATGCACAGGAGAGTTTTCCCTCGAAAGAATATGTAAGAATACCATGTTTTAAGGAAATACAGTGTTGCAGAGTAATGACAAATATGTACGTTTTGGAAACACTTTACGAGAAGAAATAACACATCGTACAATATTTGCTTGTATCTCCTAAACAACACGTTGTAACTCAAAAATAGTTGGTGTGGCTCGTACGTCTACACGTGTAGCCTCAAAAGAGAACCCACAGGAGAACTTTCTTTCGTCAAAATTTGTCAGAAAACCACGTTTTAAGGAAATCCCGCATCGTACAAAATTATTTTGTTTTTCCTAAACAACACATTGTAATTCGAAAAGCTTTAGTGTTGCGTGTATGTCTGAGCATATAGCCTCTAAAGGGAATGCACAGGAGAGTTTTCTCTCGAAAGAACATGTAAGAATACAACGTTATAAGGAAATACAGTGTTGCAGAGTAAAGACAAATATGTACGTATTGGAAACACTTTACGAAAAGAAATAACGCATCATACAAAATTAGCTTGTATCTCCTAAACAACACGTGGTAACTCGAAATGATTTGGTGTGGCATGCACGTCTAAACGTGTAGCCTCAAAAGAGAAGCCACAGGAGAATTTTCCTTCGTCAAAATTTGTCAGAAAACCACGTTTTAAGGAAATCCTGCATCGTGCGAAATTATCTTGTTTTCCATAAACAACACGTTGTAACTCGAAAAGCTTTGGTGTTGCCTGTATGTCTAAGAGTGTAGCCTCAAAATGGAACGCACAGGATCGTTCTCTCTCGGAGGAATATGTAAGAATACCACGTTATAAGGAAATATAATGTTGCAAAGACAAATAGGTACTTATTGGAAACACTTTATGAGAATAATTAACACATCGTAAAAAATTAGCTTGTATGTCCTAAACAACACATTGTAATTCGAAAAGATTTGGTGTGGCTCGTACCTCTACACGTGTAGCCTCAAAAGAGAACCCACAGGAGAACTTTCATTCGTCAAAATTTTTCAGAAAACCACCTTCTATGGAAATCTCGCATCGTGCTAAATTATCTCGTTTTTCCTAAACAACACATTGTAACTCGAAAAGCTTTGGCATTGCGTGTTTGTCTAAGCGTGTCGCCTCAAAGAGAACGCACATGAGAGTTTTCCCTAGAAATAATACGTAAGAATACCACGTTATAAGGAAATACAGTGTTGCAGATTAAAGACAAATAAGTACGTATTGAAAACACTTTACGAGAAGAAATAATGCATCGTACAAAATTAGCTTGTATCTCCTAAACAACACGTGGTAACTTGAAAGGATTTGGTGTGGCGTGTACGTCTAAACGTGTAGCCTCAAAAGAGAACCCACAGGAGAATTTTCTTTCTTCAATATTTTTCAGAAAACCACTTTTTAAGGAAATCCCGCATTGTGCGAAATCATCTTCTTTTTCCTAAATAACATGTTGTAACTCAAAAAGCTTTGGTGTTGCGTGTATGTGTAAGCGTGGAGCCTCAAAAGAGAAGGCACTGGAGAGTTTTCTCTCGAAAGAATATGTAAGAATACCACGTTATAAGGAAATACAATTTTGCAGAGTAAAGACAAATAAGTACATATTGGAAACACTTTATGAGAAGAAATAACGCATCTTAAAATATTAGCTTGTATCTCCTAAACAACACGTTGTAACTCGAAAATATTTGGTGTGACGTGTACGTCTAAAAGTGTAACCTCAAACGAGAACCCACAGGAGAATTTTCTTTCATCAAAATTTTTCAGAAAACCACATTTTATGGAAATCTCGCATCGTGCGAAATTATCTTGTTTTCCTAAACAACACGTTGTTACTCGAAAAGCTTTGGCGTTGCATATTTGTCTAAGTGTGTAGCCTCAAAAGAGAACGCACAGGCAAGTTTTCTCTCGAAAGAATATGTAAGAATACCATGTTATAAGGAAATACAGTGTTGCAGAGTAAAGACAAATACTACTGGAAACACTTTAAGAGAAGAAATAAAGCATCATAAAAAATTAGCTTGTATCTCCTAAACAACACTTTGTAACTCGAGTAGATTTGGTGTGGCTCGTACCTCTACACGTGTAGCCTCAAAAGATAACCCATAGGAGAACTTTCTTTGGTCAAAATTTTTCAGAAAACCACGTTTTATGGAAATCTCGCATAGTGCGGAATTATCTTGTTTTTCCTAAACAACACATTGTAACTCGAAATGCTTTGGCGTTTCGTGTATGTCTAAGCGTGTAGCCTCAAAAGAGAACGCACAGGAGAGTTTTCTCTCCAAAGAATATGTAAGAATACCACGTTATAAGGGAATACAGTGTTGCAGAGTAAAGACAACTACGTAAGTATTGGAAACACTTTAAGAGAAGAAATAACACATCGTACAAAATTAGCTTGTATCTCCTAAACAACACGTGGTAACTCGAAAAGATTTGGTGTGGCTCGTACTTCTACACGTGTAGCCTCAAAATAGAACAGACAGGAGACATTTCTTTCGTCAAAATTTTTCAGAAAACCACGTTTTATGGAAATCCTGCATCGTGCGAAATTATCTTGTTTTCCTAAACAACACGTTGTAACTCGAAAAGCTTTGGCGTTGCGTGTTTGTCTAAGCGTGTAGCCTCAAAAGAGAACGCACAGGCGAGTTTTCTCTCGAAGGAATATGTAAGAATACCATGTTATAAGGAAATACATTGTTGCAGAGTAAAGACAAATACTACTGGAAACACTTTAAGAGAAGAAATAACGCATCGTGCAAAATTAGCTTGTATCTCCTAAACAACACGTTGTAACTCGAATAGATTTGGTGTGTCTCGTACCTCTACATGTGTAGCCTCAAAAGAGAACCCACAGGAGAACTTTCTTTGGTCAAAATTTTTCAGAAAACCACGTTTTATGGAAATCTCGCATCGTGCGTAATTATCTTGTTTTTCCTAAACAACACATTGTAACTCGAAAAGCTTTGGCGTTGCTTGTATGTCTAAGCGTGTAGCCTCTAAAGAGAACGCACAGGAGAGTTTTCTCTCGAAAGAATATGTAAGAATACAAAGTTATAAGGAAATACAGTGTTGCAGAGTAAAGACAAATACGTACATGTTGGAAACACTTAATGAGAAGAAATAACGTATCTTAAAATATTAGCTTGTATCTCCTAAACCACACGTGGTAACTCGAAAGGATTTGGTGTGGCGTGTACGTCTAAACGTGTAGCCTCAAAAGAGAACCCACTGAAGAATTTTCTTTCGTCAAAATTTTTCAGAAAACTACGTTTTAAGGAAATCCCGCATCATGCGAAATTATCTTGTTTTTCATAAACAACACGTTGTAACTCAGAAAGCTGTGGTGTTGCCTGTATGTCTAAGTGTGTAGACTAAAAAGGGAACACACAGGATAGTTTTCTCTCGAACGAATATGTAAGAATACCACGTTATAAGGAAATACAGTGTTGCAGAGTAAAGACAAATAAGAACGTATTGGAAACACTTTAAGAGAAGAAGTAACTCATCTTACAAAATTACCTTGTATCTCCGTAACAACACGTTGTAACTCGAAAAGATTTGGTGTGCCGTGTACGTCTAAACGTGTAGCCTCAAAAGAGAACCCACAGGAGAATTTTCTTTGGTCAAAATTTTTCAGAAAGCCACGTTTTAAGGAAATCCCGCATCGTGCGAAATCATCTTCTTTTTCCTAAACAACATGTTGTAACTCGAAAAGCTTTGGTGTTGCGTGTATGTGTAAGCGTGGAGCCTCAAAAGAGAAGGCACAGGAGAGTTTTCTCTCGAAAGATTATGTAAGAATACCACGTTATAAGGAAATACAGTGTTGCAGAGTAAAGACAAATACGTACATATTGGAAACACTTTACAAGAAGAAATAACGCATCGTACAAAATTAGCTTGTGTCTCCTAAACAACACGTTGTAACTCGAAAAGATTTGGTGTGACGTGTACGTCTAAGCGTGTAGCATCAAAAGGGAACCCACAAGAGAATTTTCTTTCATCAAAATTTGTCAGAAACCACGTTTTAAGGAAATCTCGCATCATGCGAAATTATCTTGTTTTTCCTAAACAACACGTTGTAACTCGAAAAGCTTTGGTGTTGCTTGTATGTCTAAGCATGTAGCCTCAAAACAGAATGTAAAGGAGAGTTTTTTCTCGAAAGAATATGTAAGAATACCACGTTATAAGGAAATACAGTGTTGCAGAGTAAAGACAAATACGTACATATTGGAAACACATTACGAGAAGAAATAACGCATCTTACAAATTTAGCTTGTATCTCCTAAACAACACGTTGTAACTGGAAAAGATTTGGTGTGGCTTGTACGTCTAAACGTGTAGCCTCAAAAGAGAACCCACAGGAGAATATTCTTTCGTTAAAATTTTTCTGAAAGCCACATTTTAAGGAAATCCCGCATCGTGCGAAATCACCTTCTTTTTCCTAAAAAACATGTTGTAACTCGAAAAGCTTTAGTGTTGCGTGTATGTCTAAGCAAGGAGCCTCAAAAGAGAAGGCACAGGAGAGTTTTCTCTCGAAAGAATATGTAAGAATAACACGTTATAAGGAAATACAATTTTTCAGAATAAAGACTAATAAGCACATATTGGAAACACTTTACAAGAAGAAATAACGCATCATACAAAATTAGCTTGTATCTCCTAAACAACACGTTGTAACTCAATAGGATTTGGTGTGACGTGTACGTCTAAATGTATAGCCTCAAAAGAGAACCCACAGGTGAATTTTCTTTCATCAAAATTTGTCAGAAACCACGTTTTAAGGAAATCTCGCATCATGCGAAATTATCTTGTTTTTCCTAAACATCACGTTGTAACTTGAAAAGCTTTGGTGTTGCGTGTATGTCTAAACATGTAGCCTCAAAAGAGAATGTAAAGGAGAGTTTTTTCTCGAAAGAATATGTAAGAATACCATGTTATAAGGAAATACAGTGTTGCAGAGTAAAGACAAATACGTACATATTGGAAACACATTACGAGAAGAAATAACGCATCGTACAAAATTAGCTTGTATCTCCTAAACAACACGTTGTAACTGGAAAAGATTTGGTGTGGCTTGTACGTCTAAACGTGTAGCCTCAAAAGAGAACCCACAGGAGAATTTTCTTTCGTTAAAATTTTTCAGAAAGCCACGTTTTAAGGAAATCCCGCATCGTGCGAAATCACCTTCTTTTTCCTAAAAAACATGTTGTAACTCGAAAAGCTTTAGTGCTGCGTGTATGTCTAAGCATGGAGCCTCAAAAGAGAAGGCACAGGAGAGTTTTCTCTCGAAAGAATATGTAAGAATACCACGTTATAAGGAAATACAATTTTTCAGAATAAAGACAAATAAGTACATATTGGAAACTCTTTACAAGAAGAAATAACGCATCATACAAAATTAGCTTGTATCTCCTAAACAACACGTTGTAACTCAAAAGGATTTGGTGTGACGTGTACGTCTAAATGTATAGCCTCAAAAGAGAACCCACAGGTGAATTTTCTTTCATCAAAATTTGTCAGAAACCACGTTTTAAGGAAATCTCGCATCGTGCGAAATTATATTGTTTTTCCTAAATAACACGTTCTTACTCGAAAAGGTTTGGTGTTGCGTCAATGTCTAAGTGTGTAACCTCAAAAGAGAACGCACAGGATAGTTTTCTCTCGAAAGAATATGTAAGAATACCACGTTATAAGGAAATACAATGTTGCAGAGTAAAGACAAATACGTATGTATTGGAAACACATTACGAGAAGAATTAACGCATCGTAAAAAATTAGGTTTTATCTCCTAAACAACACGTTGTAACTCGAAAAGATTTGGTGTGGCATGCACGTCTAAACGTGTAGCCTCAAAAGAGAACCTACAGGAGAATTTTCTTTCTTCAAAATTTTTCAGAAAACCACATTTTAAGGAAATCCCGCATCGTGGGAAATCATCTTCTTTTTCTAAACAACATGTTGTAACTCAAAAAGCTTTGGTGTTGCGTGTATGTGTAAGCGTGGAGCCTCAAAAGAGAAGGCACAGGAGAGTTTTCTCTCGAAAGAATATGTAAGAATACCACGTTATAAGGAAATACAATTTTGCAGAGTAAAGAAAAATAAGTACATATTGGAAACACTTTACGAGAAGAAATAACGCATCTTACAAAATTAGCTTGTATCTCCTAAACTTTACGAGGTAACTCGAAAGGATTTGGTGTGGCATGTACGTCTAAACGTGTAGCCTCAAAAGAGAACACACAGGAGAATTTTCTTTTTTCAAAATTTTTCAGAACACCACGTTTTAAGGAAATCCCGCATCGTGCGAAATCATCTTCTTTTTCCTAAACAACATGTTGTAACTCGAAAAGCATTGGTGTTCCGTGTATGTGTAAGTGTGTAGCCTGAAAAGAGAAGGCACAGGAGAGTTTTCTCTCAAAAGAATATGTAAGAATACCATGTTATAAGGAAATACAATTTTGCAGAGTAAAGACAAATAAGTACATATTGGAAACACTTTACGAGAAAAAATAATGCATCGTTCAAAATTACCTTGTATCTCCTAAACAACACGTTGTAACTCGAAAAGATTTGGTGTGATGTATACGTCTAAAACTGTAGCCTCAAACGAGAACCCACAGGAGAATTTTCTTTCATCAAAATTTGTCAGAAACCACGTTTTAAGGAAATCTCGCATCGTGCGAAATTATCTTGTTTTTCCTAAACAACACGTTGTAACTCGAAAGCTTTGGTGGTCGTGTATGTCTAAGCGTGTAGCCTCAAAAGAGAAGGCACAGGAGACTTTTTTCTCGAAAGAATATGTAAGAATACCACGTTATAAGGAAATACAGGGTTGCAGAGTAAAGACAAATACTATTGGAAACACTTTAAGAGAAGAAGTAACGCATCGTAAAAAATTAGCTTGTATCTCCTAAACAACACGTTGTAACTCGAAAAGATTTGGTGTGGCTCGTACCTCTACATGTGTAACCTCAAAAGAGAACCCACAGGATAACTTTCTTCCCTCAAAATTTTTCAGAAAACCACGTTTTATGGAAATCTCGCGTCGTGCGAAATTATCTTGTTTTTCCTAAACAACACATTGTAACTCGAAATGCTTTGGCGTTGCGTGTATGTCTAAGCGTGTAGCCTCTAAAGAGAACGCACAGGAGAGTTTTCTCTCGAAAGAATATGTAAGAATACAACTTTATAAGGAAATACAGTGTTGCAGAGTAAAGACAAATACGTACGTATTAGAAACACTTTATGAGAAGAAATAATGCATCGTACAAAATTAGCTTGTATCTCCTAAACAACACGTGGTAACTCGAAAGGATTTGGTGTGGCGTGTACGTCTAAATGTGTAGCCTCAAAAGAAAACACACTGAAGAATTTTCTTTCGTCAAAATGTTTCAGAAAACCACGTTTTAAGGAAATCCCGCATCGTGCGAAATTATCTTGTTTTTCATAAACAACACGTTGTAATTCGAAAAGCTTTGGTGTTGCCTGTATGTCTAAGTGTGTAGCCTAAAACGGGAAAGCACGGGATAGTTTTCTCTCAAAAGAATATGTAAGAATACCACGTTATAAGGAAATACAGTGTTGCAGAGTAAAGACAAATATGTACGTATTGGACACACTTTACAAGAAGAAGTAACGCATCCTAAAAAAATTAGCTTGTATCTCCGAAACAACACGTTGTAACTCGAAAAGATTTGGTGTGGCGTGTACGTCTAAACGTGTAGCCTCAAAAGAGAACCCACAGGAGAATTTTATTTCTTCAAAATTTTTCAGAAAACCACGTTATAAGGAAATCCCGCATCATGCGAAATCATCTTCTTTTTCCTAAACAACATGTTGTAACTCGAAAAGATTTGGTGTTGCGTGTGTGTCTAAGTGTGTAGCCTCAGAAGAGAAGGCACAGGAGAGTTTTCTCTTGAAAGATTATGTAAGAATACCACGTTAAGGAAATACAATTTTGCAGAGTAAAGACAAATAAGTACATATTGGAAACACTTTACGAAAAGAAATAACGCATCGTGAAATATTAACTTGTATCTCCTAAACAACACGTTGTAACTCGAAAAGATTTGGTGTGACGTGTACGTCTAAACGTGTAACCTCAAAAGAGAACCCACAGGAGAATTTTCTTTCATCAAAATTTGTCAGAAACCACGTTTTAAGGAAATCTCGTATCGTGCGAAATTATCTTGTTTTTCCTAAACAACACGTTGTAACTCGAAAAGCTTTGGTGTTGCCTGTATGTCTAAGCGTGTAACCTCAAAAGAGAATGCACAGGAAGTTTTCTCTCGAAAGAATATGTAAGAATACCACGTTATAAGGAAATACAATGTTGCAGAATAAAGACAAATACATACTTATTGGAAACACTTTACGAGAAGAATTAAGGCATCTTAAAAAATTAGCTTGTATCTCCTAAACAACACGTTGTAACTCGAAAAGATTTGGTATGGCATGTACGTCTCAACGTGTAGCCTAAAAAAGAAAACCCACAGGAGAATTTTCTTTCTCTAAAATTTTTCAGAAAACCACGTTTTAAGGAAATCCCGCATCATGCAAAATCATCTTCTTTTTCCTAAACAACATGATGTAACTCGAAAAGCTTTGGTGTTGCGTGTATGTGTAAGCGTGGAGCCTCAAAAGAGAAGGCACAGGAGAGTTTTCTCTCGAAAGAATATGTAAGAATACCACGTTATGAGGAAATACAGTGTTGCAGAGTAAAGACAAATAAGTACATATTGGAAACACTTTACAAACAGAAATAATGCATCCTACAAAATTAGCTTGTATCTCCTAAACAACACGTTGTAACTCGAAAAGATTCAGTGTGACGTGTACGTCTAAAAGTGTAGCCTCAAACGAGAACCCACAGGAGAATTTTCTTTCATCAAAATTTGTCAGAAACCACGTTTTAAGGAAATCTCGCATCATGAAAAATTATCTTGTTTTTCCTAAACAACACATTGCAACACGAAAAGCTTTGGTGTTGCGTGTATGTCTAAGCGTGTAGCCTCAAAAGAGAATGCACAGGAGAGTTTTCTCTCGAAAGAATATGTAAGAATACCACATTATAAGGAAATACAGTGTTGCAGAGTAAAGACAACTACGTACGTATTGGAAACACTTTAAGAGAAGAAATAAAGCATAATACAAAATTAGCTTGTATCTCCTAAACAACAGGTTATAATTCGAAAAGATTTGGTGTGGCTCGTACCTCTACACGTGTTGCCACAAAAGAGAACCCACAGGAGAACTTTCTTTCGTCAAAATTTGTCAGAAAACCACGTTTTATGGAAATCTCGCATCCTGCGAAATTATCTTGTTTTTCCTAAACAACACGTTGTAACTCGAAAAGCTTTGGCGTTGCTTGTTTGTCTAAGCGTGTAGCCTCAAAAGAGAATGCAGAGGAGAGTTTTCCCTAGAAAGAATATGTAAGAATACCACGTTATAAGAAAATACAGTATTGCAGAGTAAAGACAAATAAGTACATATTGGAAACACTTTAGGGAAGAAATAACGCATCGTACAATATTTGCTTGTATCTCCTAAACAACACGTTGTAACTCGAAAATATTTGGTGTGGCTCGTACGTCAACACGTGTAGCCTCAAAACAGAAACCACAGGAGAATTTTCTTTCGTCAAAATTTGTCAAAAAACCACGTTTTAAGGAAATCCCGCATCGTGCAAAATTATCTTGTTTTTCCTAAACAACACATTGTAACTCGAAAAGCTTTGTTGTTGCGTGTATGTCTGAGCATGTTTCCTCTAAAGACAATGCACAAGAGAGTTTTCTCTCGAAAGAACATGTAAGAATACAACGTTATAAGGAAATACAGTGTTGCAGAGTAAAGACAAATACGTACATATTGGAAACACTTTACGAGAAGAAATAAGGCATCGTACAAAATTAGCGTGTATCTCCTAAACAACACGTGGTAACTCGAAAGGATTTGGTGTGGCATGTACGTCTAAACGTGTAGCCTCAAAGGAGAACCGACAGGAGAATTTTTTTTTCTTCAAAATTTGTCAGAAAACCACGTTTTAAGGAAATCCTGCATCGTGCGAAATTATCTTGTTTTTCGTAAACAACACGTTGTAACTCGAAAAGCTTTGGTGTTGTCTGTATGTCTCAGTGTGTAGCCTCAAAAGGGAACGCACAGGATAGTTTTCTCTCGAAAGAATATGTAAGAATACCACGTTATAAGGAAATACAATGTTGCAGAGTAAAGACAAATATGTACGTATTGGAAACACTTTACGAAAAGAACACATCTTAGAAAATTAGCTTGTATCTCCTAAACAAAAGGTTGTACCTCGAAAAGATTTGGTGTGGCATGTACGTGTAAATGTGTAGCATCAAAAGAGAACCCACAGGAGAATTTTCTTCCTTCAAAATTTTTCAGAAAACCACGTTTTAAGGAAATCCCTCATCGTACGAAATCATCTTTTTCCTAAACAACATGTTGTAACTCGAAAAGCTTTGGTGTTGCGTGTATGTGTAAGCGTGGAGCCTCCAAAGAGAAGGCACAGGAGAGTTTTCTCTCGAAAGAATATGTAAGAATACCACGTTAAAAGGAAATACAATTTTGCAGAGTAAAGACAAATAAGTACATATTGGAAACACTTTACGAGAAGAAATAACGCATCTTAAAAAAGTAGTTTGTATCTCCTAAACAACACGTTGTAACTCGAAAAGATTTGGTGTGACATGTACGTCTAAAAGTGTAGCCTCAAACGAGAACCGACAGGAGAATTTCTTTCATCAAAATTTGTCAGAAACCACGTTTTAAGGAAATTTCGCATCGTGCGAAATTATCTTGCTTTTCCTAAACAACAAGTTGTAACTCGAAAAGCTTTGGTGTTGCGTGTATGTCTAAGTGTGTAGCCTCAAAAGAGAGTTTTCTCTCGAAAGAATATATAAGAATACCACGTTATAAGGAAATACAGTGTTGCAGAGTAAAGACAAATACGTACGTATTGGAAACACTTTAAGAGAAGAAATAAAGCATAATACAAAATTAGCTTGTATCTCCTAAACAACAGGTTATAACTCGAAAAGATTTGGTGTGGCTCGTACCTCTACACGTGTAGCCTCAAAAGAGAACCCACAGGAGAACTTTCTTTCGTCAAAATTTATCAGAAATCCACGTTTTATGGAAATCTCGCATCGTGCGAAATTATCTTGTTTTTCCTAAACAACACGTTGTAACTCGAAAAGCTTTGGCGTTCCTTGTTTGTCTAAGCGTGTAGCCTCAAAAGAGAATGCACAGGAGAGTTTTCCCTAGAAAGAATATGTAAGAATACCACGTTATAAGAAAATACAGTGTTGCAGAGTAAAGACAAATAAGTACATATTGGAAACACTTTAGGGAAGAAATAACGCATCGTACAATATTTGCTTGTATCTCCTAAACAACACGTTGTAACTCGAAAATATTTGGTGTGGCTCGTACGTCTACACGTGTAGCCTCAAAACAGAAACCACAGGAGAATTTTCTTTCGTCAAAATTTGTCAAAAAACCACGTTTTAAGGAAATCCCGCATCGTGCAAAATTATCTTGTTTTTCCTAAACAACACGTTGTAACTCGAAAAGCTTTGTTGTTGCGTGTATGTCTGAGCATGTTTCCTCTAAAGACAATGCACAAGAGAGTTTTCTCTCGAAAGAACCTGTAAGAATACAACGTTATAAGGAAATACAGTGTTGCAGAGTAAAGACAAACACTTACATATTGGAAACACTTTACGAGAAGAAAAAACGCATCGTACAAAATTAGCGTGTATCTCCTAAACGACACGTGGTAACTCGAAAGGATTTGGTGT
Organism: Apodemus sylvaticus; assembly: GCF_947179515.1. Lineage (NCBI taxonomy): Eukaryota > Metazoa > Chordata > Mammalia > Rodentia > Muridae > Apodemus > Apodemus sylvaticus. The sequence goes on along the minus strand of NW_026263073.1, from coordinate 300,655 downwards.
GGCATGTACGTCTAAACGTGTAGCCTCAAAGGAGAACCGACAGGAGAATTTTCTTTCTTCAAAATTTGTCAGAAAACCACGTTTTAAGGAAATCCTGCATCGTGCGAAATTATCTTGTTTTTCGTAAACAACACGTTGTAACTCGAAAAGCTTTGGTGTTGCCTGTATGTCTCAGTTTGCAGCCTCAAAAGGGAACGCACAGGATAGTTTTCTCTCGAAAGAATATGTAAGAGTACCACGTTATAAGGAAATACAGTGTTGCAGAGTAAAGACAAATACATACATATTGGAAACACTTTATGAGAAGAAGTAATGCATCGTACAAAATTAGCTTGTATCTCCTAAACCAAACGTTGTAACTCGAAAATATTTGGTGCGGCGTGTACGTCTTAACGTGTAGCTTCAAAAGAGAACCCACAGGAGAATTTTCTTTCGTCAATTTCTTTCAGAATACCACATTTTAAGGATATCCCGCATCATGCGAAATCATCTTCTTTTTTCTAAACAACATGTTGTAACACCAAAAGCTTTGGTATTGCGTGTATGTGTAATCGTGGAGCCTCAAAAGAGAAGGCACAGGAGAGTTTTCTCTCGAAAGAATATGTAAGAATACCACGTTATAAGGAAATACAATTTTGCAGAGTAAAGACAGTAAGTACATATTGGAAACACTTTAAGAGAAGAAATAACGCATCGCACAAAATTAGCTTGTATCTCCTAAACAACACGTTGTAACTCAAAAAGATTTGATGTGGCTCGTACCTCTACACGTGTAGCCTCAAATAGAACACACAGCAGAACTTTCTTTCGTCAAAATATATCAGAAAACCACGTTTTATGGAAATCTTGCATCGTGCGAAATTATCTTGTTTTTCCTAAACAACACGTTGTAACTCGAAAAGCTTTGGCGTTGCATGTATGTCTAAGCGTGTAGCCCCAAAGGAGAATGCACAGGAGAGTTTTCCCTCGAAAGAATATGTAAGAATACCACGTTATAAGGAAATAAAGTGTTGCAGAGTAAAGACAAATATGTACTTATTGGAAACACTTTATGAGAAGAAATAATGCATCGAACAAAATTTGCTTGTATCTCCTAAACAACACGTTGTAATTCGAAAAGAATTGGTGTGGCTCGTACGTCTACATGTGTAGACTCAAACGAACACAAACAGGAGAACTTTCTTTTGTCAAAATTTGTCAGAAAACCACGTTTTAAGGAAATCCCGTATCGTGCAAACTTATCTTGTTTTTCCTAAACAACACGTTGTAACTCGAAAAGCTTTGGTGTTGCGTGTATGTCTAAACGTGTGGCCTCAAAAGAGAACGCACAGGAGAGTTTTGTCTCGAAAGAACATGTAAGAATACAACGTTATAAGGAAATACAGTGTTGCAGTGTAAAGACAAATACGTACGTATTGGAAACACTTTAGGAGAAGAAATAACGCATCATACAATATTAGCTTGTATCTCCTAAACAACACGTTGTAACTCGACAAGATTTGGTGTGGAGTGTACGTCGAAACATGTAGCCTCAACAGAGAACCCACAGGAGAATTTTCTTTCGTCAAAATTTGTCAGAAAATCACGTTTTAAGGAAATCCTGTATAGTGTGAAATTATCTTGGTTTACATAAACAACACGTTGTAACTCGAAAACCTTTGGTGTTGCCTGTATGTCTAAGTGTGTAGCCTCAAAAGGGAACGCACAGGATAGTTTTCTCTAGAAAGAATATGTAAGAATACCACGTTATAATGAAATACAGTGTTGCAGAGTAAAGACAAATACTTACATATTGGAAACACTTTAAGAGAAGAATTAACACATCTGGCAAAATTAGCTTGTATCTCCTAAACAACACGTTGTAACTCGAAAAGATTTGGTGTGGCGTGTACGTCTAAACGTGTAGCCTCAAAAGAGAACCCACTGAAGAATTTTCTTTCGTCAAAATTTTTCAGAAAACCACGTTTTAAGGAAATCCTGCATCGTGAGAAATCATCTTGTTTTTCCTAAACAACATGTTGTAACTCAAAAAACTTTGGTGTTGCTTGTATGTGTAAGCATGGAGCCTCAAAAGAGAAGGCGCAGGAGAGTTTTCTCTCGAAGGAATATGAAAGAATACCACGTTATAAGGAAATACAATTTTGCAGAGTAAAGACAAATAAGTACATATTGGAAACACTTTACTAGAAGAAATAACGCATCATACAAAATTAGCTTGTATCTCCTAAACAACAAGTTGTAACTCGAAAAGATTTGGTGTGACGTGTACGTCTAAATGTGTAGCCTCAAAAGAGAACACACAGGAGAATTTTTTTTCATCAAAATTTGTCAGAAACCATGTTTTAAGGAAATCTCGCATCGTGGGAAATTATCTTGTTTTTCCTAAACAACACGTTGTAACTCGAAAAGCTATGGTGTTGCGTGTATGTCTAAGCGTGTAGCCTCAAAAGAGAACGCACAGGAGAGTTTTCTCTCAAAAGAATATGTAAGAATACCACGTTATAAGGAAATACAGTGTTGCAGAGTAAAGACAAATAGGTACGTATTGGAAACACTTTAAGAGAAGAAATAAAGCAACGTAAAAAATTAGCTTGTATCTCCAGAACAACACGTTGTAACTCGAAAAGATTTGGTGTGGCTCGTACCTCTACATGTGTAGCCTCAAAAGAGAACCAACAGGAGAACTTTCTTTCGTCAAAATTTGTCAGAAAACCACGTTTTATGGAAATCTCGCATCTTGCGAAATTATCTTGTTTTTCCTAAACAACACGTTGTAACTCGAAAAGCTTTGGAGTTGCTTGTATGTCTAAGCATGTAGCCTCAAAAGAGAACGCACAGGAGAGTTTTCCCTCGAAAGAATATGTAAGAATACCATGTTATAAGCAAATACAGTGATGCAGAGTAAAGACAAATAAGTACGTATTGGAAACACTTTATGAGAAGAAATAACGCATCATACAAAATTAGCTTGTATCTCCTAAACAACACGTGCTAACTAGAAAGGATTTGGTGTGGCGTGTACGTCTAAACGTGTAGCATCAAAAGAGAAACCACAGGAGAATTTTCTTTTGTCAAAATTTGTCAGAAAACGACATTTTATGAAAATCACTCATCGTGCGAAATAATCTTGTTTTTCAAAAACAAGATGTAACTGGAAAAGCGTTGGTGTTGACTGTATGTCTAAGTGTGTAGCCTCAAAAGGGAACGTACAGGATAGTTTTCTCTCGAAAGAATATGTAAGAATACCACGTTATAAGGAAATACAGTGTTGCAGAGTAAAGACAAATAAGTACTTATTGGAAACACTTTATGAGAAGAAATAAGGCATCGTAAAAAAATAGCTTGTATCTCCTAAACAACACGTTGTAACTCGAAAAGATTTGGTGTGACATGTACGTCTAAAAGTGTAGCCTCAAACAAGAACCGACAGGAGAATATTCTTTCATCAAAATTTGTCAGAAACCACGTTTTAAGGAAATTTCGCATCGTGCGAAATTATCTTGTTTTTCCTAAACAACAAGTTCTAACTCGAAAAGCTTTGGTGTTGCGTGTATGTCTAAGCGTGTAGCCTCAAAAGAGAATGCACAGGAGAGTTTTCTCTCGAAAGAATATGTAAGAATACCACGTTATAAGGAAATACAGTGTTGCAGAGTAAAGACAAATACGTACGTATTGGAAACACTTTAAGAGAAGAAATAAAGCATAATACAAAATTAGCTTGTATCTCCTAAACAACAGGTTATAACTCGAAAAGATTTGGTGTGGCTCATGCCTCTACACACGTAGCCTCAAAAGAGAACCCACAGGAGAACTTTCTTTCGTCAAAATTTGTCAGAAAACCACGTTTTTTTTGAAATCTCGCATCGTGCGAAATTATCTTGTTTTTCCTAAACAACACGTTGTAACTCGAAAAGCTTTTGCGTTGCTTGTTTGTCTAAGCGTGTAGCCTCAAAAGAGAATGCACAGGAGAGTTTTCCCTAGAAAGAATATGTAAGAATACCACGTTATAAGAAAATACAGTATTGCAGAGTAAAGACAAATAAGTACATATTGGAAACACTTTAGGGAAGAAATAACGCATCGTACAATATTTGCTTGTATCTCCTAAAGAACACGTTGTAACTCGAAAATATTTGGTGTGGCTCGTACGTCAACACGTGTAGCCTCAAAACAGAAACCACAGGAGAATTTTCTTTCGTCAAAATTTGTAAAAAAAACCACGTTTTAAGGAAATCCCGCATCGTGCAAAATCATCTTCTTTATCCTAAACAACATGATGTAACTCGAAAAGCTTTGGTGTTGCGTGTATGTGTAAGCGTGGAGCCTCAAAAGAGAAGGCACAGGAGAGTTTTCTCTCGAAAGAATATGTAAGAATACCACGTTATGAGGAAATACAGTGTTGCAGAGTAAAGACAAATAAGTACATATTGGAAACACTTTACAAAAAGAAATAATGCATCCTACAAAATTAGCTTGTATCTCCTAAACAACACGTTGTAACTCGAAAAGATTCGGTGTGACGTGTACGTCTAAAAGTGTAGCCTCAAACGAGAACCCACAGGAGAATTTTCTTTCATCAAAATTTGTCAGAAACCACGTTTTAAGGAAATCTCGCATCGTGATAAATTATCTTGTTTTTCCTAAACAACACATTGCAACACAAAAAGCTTTGGTGTTGCGTGTATGTCTAAGCGTGTAGCCTCAAAAGAGAATGCACAGGAGAGTTTTCTCTTGAAAGAATATGTAAGAATACCACATTATAAGGAAATACAGTGTTGCAGAGTAAAGACAACTACGTACGTATTGGAAACACTTTAAGAGAAGAAATAAAGCATAATACAAAATTAGCTTGTATCTCTTAAACAACAGGTTATAATTCGAAAAGATTTGGTGTGGCTCGTACCTCTACACGTGTTGCCTCAAAAGAGAACCCACAGGAGAACTTTCTTTCGTCAAAATTTGTCAGAAAACCACGTTTTATGGAAATCTCGCATCCTGCGAAATTATCTTGTTTTTCCTAAACAACACGTTGTAACTCGAAAAGCTTTGGCGTTGCTTGTTTGTCTAAGCGTGTAGCCTCAAAAGAAAATGCACAGGAGAGTTTTCCCTAGAAAGAATATGTAAGAATACCACGTTATAAGACAAATACAGTATTGCAGAGTAAAGACAAATAAGTACATATTGGAAACACTTTAGGGAAGAAATAACGCATCGTACAATATTTGCTTGTATCTCCTAAACAGCACGTTGTAACTCGAAAATATTTGGTGTGGCTCGTACGTCAACACGTGTAGCCTCAAAACAGAAACCACAGGAGAATTTTCTTTCGTCAAAATTTGTCAAAAAAACACGTTTTAAGGAAATCCCGCATCGTGCAAAATTATCTTGTTTTTCCTAAACAACACATTGTAACTCGAAAAGCTTTGTTGTTGCGTGTATGTCTGAGCATGTTTCCTCTAAAGACAATGCACAAGAGAGTTTTCTCTCGAAAGAACATGTAAGAATACAACGTTATAAGGAAATACAGTGTTGCAGAGTAAAGACAAATACGTACATATTGGAAACACTTTACGAGAAGAAATAAGGCATCGTACAAAATTAGCGTGTATCTCCTAAACAACACGTGGTAACTCGAAAGGATTTGGTGTGGCATGTACGTCTAAACGTGTAGCCTCAAAGGAGAACCGACAGGAGAATTTTCTTTCTTCAAAATTTGTCAGAAAACCACGTTTTAAGGAAATCCTGCATCGTGCGAAATTATCTTGTTTTTCGTAAACAACACGTTGTAACTCGAAAAGCTTTGGTGTTGTCTGTATGTCTCAGTGTGTAGCCTCAAAAGGGAACGCACAGGATAGTTTTCTCTCGAAAGAATATGTAAGAATACCACGTTATAAGGAAATACAATGTTGCAGAGTAAAGACAAATATGTACGTATTGGAAACACTTTACGAAAAGAGCACATCTTAGAAAATTAGCTTGTATCTCCTAAACAAAAGGTTGTACCTCGAAAAGATTTGGTGTGGCATGTACGTGTAAATGTGTAGCATCAAAAGAGAACCCACAGGAGAATTTTCTTCCTTCAAAATTTTTCAGAAAACCACGTTTTAAGGAAATCCCTCATCATATGAAATTATCTTTTTCCTAAACAACATGTTGTAACTCGAAAAGCTTTGGTGTTGCGTGTATGTGTAAGCGTGGAGCCTCCAAAGAGAAGGCACAGGAGAGTTTTCTCTCGAAAGAATATGTAAGAATACCACGTTAAAAGGAAATACAATTTTGCAGAGTAAAGACAAATAAGTACATATTGGAAACACTTCACGAGAAGAAATAACGCATCTTAAAAAAGTAGTTTGTATCTCCTAAACAACACGTTGTAACTCGAAAAGATTTGGTGTGACATGTACGTCTAAAAGTGTAGCCTTAAACGAGAACCGACAGGAGAATATTCTTTCATCAAAATTTGTCAGAAACCACGTTTTAAGGAAATTTCGCATCGTGCGAAATTATCTTGTTTTTCCTAAACAACAAGTTCTAACTCGAAAAGCTTTGGTGTTGCGTGTATGTCTAAGCGTGTAGCTTCAAAAGAGAATGCACAGGAGAGTTTTCTCTCGAAAGAAAATGTAAGAATACCACGTTATAAGGAAATACAGTGTTGCAGAGTAAAGACAAATACGTACGTATTGGAAACACTTTAAGAGAAGAAATAAAGCATAATACAAAATTAGCTTGTATCTCCTAAACAACAGGTTATAACTCGAAAAGATTTGGTGTGGCTCATACCTCTACACACGTAGCCTCAAAAGAGAACCCACAGGAGTACTTTCTTTCGTCAAAATTTGTCAGAATACCACGTTTTTTTGGAAATCTCGCATCGTGCGAAATTATCTTGTTTTTCCTAAACAACACGTTGTAACTCGAAAAGCTTTTGTGTTGCTTGTTTGTCTAAGCGTGTAGCCTCAAAAGAGAATGCACAGAAGAGTTTTCCCTAGAAAGAATATGTAAGAATACCACGTTATAAGAAAATACAGTATTGCAGAGTAAAGACAAATAAGTACATATTGGAAACACTTTAGGGAAGAAATAACGCATCGTACAATATTTGCTTGTATCTCCTAAACAACACGTTGTAACTCAAAAATATTTGGTGTGGCTCGTACGTCTACACGTGTAGCCTCAAAACAGAAACCACAGGAGAATTTTCTTTCGTCAAAATTTGTCAAAAAACCACGTTTTAAGGAAATCCCGCATCGTGCAAAATTATCTTGTTTTTCCTAAACAACACATTGTAACTCGAAAAGCTTTGTTGTTGCGTGTATGTCTGAGCATGTTTCCTCTAAAGACAATGCACAAGAGAGTTTTCTCTCGAAAGAACATGTAAGAATACAACGTTATAAGGAAATACAGTGTTGCAGAGTAAAGACAAATACGTACATATTGGAAACACTTTACGAGAAGAAATAAGGCATCGTACAAAATTAGCGTGTATCTCCTAAACAACACGTGGTAACTCGAAAGGATTTGGTGTGGCATGTACGTCTAAACGTGTAGCCTCAAAGGAGAACCGACAGGAGAATTTTCTTTCTTCAAAATTTGTCAGAAAACCACGTTTTAAGGAAATCCTGCATCGTGCGAAATTATCTTGTTTTTCGTAAACAACACGTTGTAACTCGAAAAGCTTTGGTGTTGTCTGTATGTCTCAGTGTGTAGCCTCAAAAGGGAACGCACAGGATAGTTTTCTCTCGAAAGAATATGTAAGAGTACCACGTTATAAGGAAATACAGTGTTGCAGAGTAAAGACAAATACCTACATATTGGAAACACTTTATGAGAAGAAGTAATGCATCGTACAAAATTAGCTTGTATCTCCTAAACCAAACGTTGTAACTCGAAAATATTTGGTGCGGCGTGTACGTCTTAACGTGTAGCCTCAAAAGAGAACCCACAGGAGAATTTTCTTTCGTCAATTTTTTTCAGAAAACCACATTTTAAGGATATCCCGCATCATGCGAAATCATCTTCTTTTTTCTAAACAAAATGTTGTAACTCCAAAAGCTTTGGTATTGCGTGTATGTGTAAGCGTGGAGCCTCAAAAGAGAAGGCACGGGAGAGTTTTCTCTCGAAAGAATATGTAAGAATACCACGTTATGAGGAAATACAGTGTTGCAGAGTAAAGACAAATAAGCATATATTGGAAACACTTTACAAAAAGAAATAATGCATCGTAAAAAATTAGCTTGTATCTCCTAAACAACACGTTGTAACTCGAAAAGATTCAGTGTGACGTGTACGTCTAAAAGTGTAGCCACAAACGAGAACCCACAGGAGAATTTTCTTTCATCAAAAATTGTCAGAAACCACGTTTTAAGGAAATCTCGCATCGTGAAAAATTATCTTGTTTTTCCTAAACAACACATTGCAACACGAAAAGCTTTGGTGTTGCGTGTATGTCTAAGCGTGTAGCCTCAAAAGAGAATGCACAGGAGAGTTTTCTCTCGAAAGAATATGTAAGAATACCACATTATAAGGAAATACAGTGTTGCAGAGTAAAGACAACTACGTACGTATTGGAAACACTTTAAGAGAAGTAATTAAGCATAATACAAAATTAGCTTGTATCTCCTAAACAACAGGTTATAATTCGAAAAGATTTGGTGTGGCTCGTACCTCTACATGTGTTGCCTCAAAAGAGAACCCACAGGAGAAATTTCTTTCGTCAAAATTTGTCAGAAAACCCCGTTTTATGGAAATCTCGCATCCTGCGAAATTATCTTGTTTTTCCTAAACAACACGTTGTAACTCAAAAAGCTTTGGCGTTGCTTGTTTGTCTAAGCGTGTAGCCTCAAAAGAGAATGCACAGGAGAGTTTTCCCTAGAAAGAATATGTAAGAATACCACGTTATAAGAAAATACAGTGTTGCAGAGTAAAGACAAATAAGTACATATTGGAAACACTTTAGGGAAGAAATAATGCATCGTACAATATTTGCTTGTATCTCCTAAACAACACGTTGTAACTCGAAAATATTTGGTGTGGCTTGTACGTCTACACGTGTAGCCTCAAAACAGAAACCACAGGAGAATTTTCTTTCGTCAAAATTTGTCAAAAAAACACGTTTTAAGGAAATCCCGCATCGTGCAAAATTATCTTGTTTTCCTAAACAACACGTTTTAACTCGAAAAGCTTTGGTGTTGCGTGTATGTCTGAGCATGTTGCCTCTAAAGACAATGCACAAGAGAGTTTACTCTCGAAAGAACATGTAAGAATACAACGTTATAAGGAAATACAGTGTTGCAGAGTAAAGACAAATACGTACATATTGGAAACACTTTACGAGAAGAAATAACGCATCATACAAAATTAGCGTGTATCTCCTAAACAACACGTGGTAACTCGAAAGGATTTGGCGTGTCGTGTACGTCTAAACGTGTAGCCTCAAAAGAGAACCGACAGGAGAATTTTCTTTCTTCAAAATTTGTCAGAAAACCACGTTTTAAGGAAATCCTGCATCGTGCGAAATTATCTTGTTTTTCATAAACAACACGTTGTAACTCGAAAAACTTTGGTGTTGCCTGTATGTCTCAGTGTGTAGCCTCAAAAGGGAACGCACAGGATAGTTTTCTCTCGAAAGAATATGTAAAAATACCACGTTATAAGGAAATACAATGTTGCAGAGTAAAGACAAATATGTACGTATTGGAGACACTTTATGAAAAGAACACATCGTAGAAAATTAGCTTGTATCTCCTAAACAAAAGGTTGTACCTCGAAAAGATTTGGTGTGGCATGTACGTGTAAATGTGTAGCATCAAAAGAGAACCCACAGGAGAATTTTCTTCCTTCAAAATTTTTCAGAAAACCACGTTTTAAGGAAATCCCTCATCGTACGAAATCATCTTTTTCCTAAACAACATGTTGTAACTCGAAAAGCTTTGGTGTTGCGTGTATGTGTAAGCGTGGAGCCTCCAAAGAGAAGGCACAGGAGAGTTTTCTCTCGAAAGAATATGTAAGAATACCACGTTAAAAGGAAATACAATTTTGCAGAGTAAAGACAAATAAGTACATATTGGAAACACTTTACGAGAAGAAATAACGCATCTTAAAAAAGTAGCTTGTATCTCCTAAACAACACGTTGTAACTCGAAAAGATTTGCTGTGACATGTACGTCTAAAAGTGTAGCCTCAAACGAGAACCGACAGGAGAATATTCTTTCATCAAAATTTGTCAGAAAACACGTTTTAAAGAAATCTCGCATCCTGCGAAATTATCTTGTTTTTCCTAAACAACAAGTTCTAACTCGAAAAGCTTTGGTGTTGCGTGTATATCTAAGTGTGTAGCCTCAAAAGAGAATGCACAGGAGAGTTTTCTCTCGAAAGAATATGTAAGAATACCACGTTATAAGGAAATACAGTGTTGCAGAGTAAAGACAATTACGTACGTATTGGAAACACTTTAAGAGAAGAAATAAAGCATAATACAAAATTAGCTTGTATCTCCTAAACAACAGGTTTTAACTCGAAAAGATTTGGTGTGGCTCATACCTCTACACGTGTAGCCTCAAAAGAGAACCCACAGGAGAACTTTCTTTCGTCAAAATTTGTCAGAAATCCACGTTTTATGGAAATCTTGCATCGTGAGAAATTATCTTGTTTTTCCTAAACAACACGTTGCAACTCGAAAAGCTTTGGCGTTCCTTGTTTGTCTAAGCGTGTAGCCTCAAAAGAGAATCCACAGGAGAGTTTTCCCTAGAAAGAATATGTAAGAATACCACGTTATAAGAAAATACAGTGTTGCAGAGTAAAGACAAATAAGTACATATTGGAAACACTTTAGGGAAGAAATAACGCATCGTACAATATTTGCTTGTATCTCCTAAAGAACACGTTGTAACTCGAAAATATTTGGTGTGGCTTGTACGTCTACACGTGTAGCCTCAAAACAGAAACCACAGGAGAATTTTCTTTCGTCAAAATTTGTCAAAAAACCACGTTTTAAGGAAATCCCGCATCGTGCAAAATTATCTTGTTTTTCCTAAACAACAGGTTGTAACTCGAAAACTTTGTTGTTGCGTGTATGACTGAGCATGTTTCCTCTAAAGACAATGCACAAGAGAGTTTTCTCTCGAAAGACATGTAGGAATACAACGTTATAAGGAAATACAGTGTTGCAGAGTAAAGACAAATACGTACATATTGGAAACACTTTACGAGAAGAAATAACGCATCGTACAAAATTAGCGTGTATCTCCTAAACAACACGTGGTAACTCGAAAGGATTTGGTGTGGCATGTACGTCTAAACGTGTAGCCTCAAAAGAGTACACACAGGAGAGTTTTATTTGGTCAAAATTTGTCAGAAAACCACATATTAAGGAAATCCCGCATCGTGCGAAATTATCTTGTTTTTCCTAAACAACGCATTGTAACTCGAAAAGCTTTGGTGTTGCGTGTATGTCTAAGCGTGTAGCCTCATAAGAGAACACACAGGAGACTTTTCTCTCGAAAGAATATGTGAGAATACCATGTTATAAGGAAGTCCACTGTTGCAGAATAATGACAAATACTTACGTATTGGAAACCCTTAAACTTTACGAGATGAAATAAAGCATCGTACAAAATTAGCTTGTATCTCCTAAACAACACGTTGTAACTCGAAAAGATTTGGTGTGGCGTGTACGTCTAAACGTGTAGCCTCAAAAAGAACCCAGAGAAGAATTTTCTTTCGTTAAAATTTTTCAGAACACCACATTTTAAGGAAATCCCGCATCGTGCGAAATCATCTTCTTTTTCCTAAATAACATGTTGTAACTCGAAAAGCTTTGGTGTTGCGTGTATGTCTAAGCGTGGAGCCTCAAAAGAGAAGGCACAGGAGAGTTTTCTCTCGAAGGAATATGTAAGAATACCACGTTATAAAGAAATACAATTTTGTAGACTAAAGGCAAATAAGTACATATTGGAAACACTTTACGAGAAGAAATAATGCATCGTACAAAATTAGCTTGTATCTCCTAAACAACACGTTGTAACTCGAAAAGATTTGGTGTGACGTGTACGTCTATACGTGTAGCCTCAAAAGGAAATCCCACAGAAGAATTTTCCTTTGTCAAATTTTTCAGAAAACCACGTTTTAAATAAATCCCGCATCGTGCGAAATTATCTTTTTATTCATTAACAACACGTTGTAACTCGAAAAGCTTTGGTGTTGCCTGTATGTCTAAGTGTGTAGCCTCAAAACGGAACGCACAAGATAGTTTTCTCTCGAAAGAATATGTAAGAATACCACGTTATAAGGAAATACAGTGTTGCAGAGTAAAGACAAATATTTACATATTGGGAATATTTTACGAGAAGAAATAACGCATCGAACAAAATTAGCTTGTATCTCCTAAACAACACATGGTAAGTCGAAAAGATTTGGTTTGGCGTGTATGTCTAAACGTGTAGCCTCAAAGGAGAACACAAAGGAGAATTTTCTTTCGTCAAAATTTGTCAGAAAACCACGTTTTAAGGAAATACCGCATCGTGCGAAATTATCTTGTTTTTCCTAAACAACAAGTGGTAACTCGAAAAGCTTTGGTGTTGCGTGTATGTCTAAGCGTGTAGCCTCAAAAGAGAATGCACAGGAGAGTTTTCTCTCATTAGAACATGTAAGAATTCAACGTTATAAGGAAATACAGTGTTGCAGAGTAAAGACAAATACGTACATATTGGAAACACATTACGAGAAGAAATTAAGCATCACACAATATTAGCTTGTATCTCCTAAACAACAAGTGGAAACTCGAAAACATTTAGTTTGGCGTGTATGTCTAAAAGTTTAGCCTCAAAAGAGAACCCACTGGAGAATTTTCTTTTGTCAAAATTGGTCAGAAAACAAGGTTTTAACGAAATCCCGCATCCTGCGAAATTATCTTGTTTTTCCTAAACAACACGTTGTAACTCAAAAAGCTTGGGTGTTGCGTGTATGTCTCAGTGTGTAGCCTCAAAAGAGAACACACAGGAGAGTTTTCACTCAAAAAAATAAGTAAGAATACCAGGTTATAAGGAAATACAGTGTTGCAGAGTAAAGACAAATATGTACGTATTGGAAACACTTTACGTGAAGAAATAACGCATCATAAAAAATTAGCTTGTATCTCCTAAACAACACGTTGTAACTCGAAAATGTTTGGTGTGGCAGGTACGTCTAAACGTGTAGCCTCAATAAGAGAACACACTGGAGAATTTTCTTTGGTCAAATTTGTCACAAAACCACGTATTAAGGAAATCCTACATCGTGCGAAATTATCTTGTTTTTCCTAAACAACACATAGTAACTCGAAATCCTTTGGTGCTGCGTGTATGTCTCAGCGTGTAGCCTTAAACGAGAACACACAGGGGAGTTTTCTCTCAAAAGAATATGTAAGAATACCACGTTATAAGGAAATACAGTGTTGCAGAGTAAAGAAAAATACGTACGTATTGGAAACCCTTAAACTTTACGAGATGAAATACAGCATCGTACAAAATTAGCTCGTATCTCCTAAACAACACTTTGTAACTCGAAAAGATTTGGTGTGGCGTGTACGTCTAAACTTGTAGCCTCAAAAGAGAACCCATAGGAGAATTTTCTTTCGTCAAAGTTTCAGAAAAGCACGTTTTAAGGAAATCCAGCATCGTGTGAAATTATCTTGTTTTTCCTAAACAACACGTAGTAACTCGAAAATCTTTGGTGATGCGTGTATGTCTAAGCGTGTAGCCTCAAAAGAGAACACACAGGAGAGTTTTCTCTCGAAAGAATATGTGAGAATACCACGTTATAAGGAAGTACAGTGTTGCAGAATAAAGACAAATACTTACGTATTGGAAACCCTTAAACTTTACGAGATGAAATAAAGCATCGTACAAAATTAGCTTGTATCTCCTAAACAACACGTTGTAACTCGAAAAGATTTGGTGTGGCGTGTACGTCTAAAGGTGTAGCCTCAAAAGAGAACCACAGGACAATTTTCGTTCGTCAAAATTTGTCAGAAAACCACGTTTTAAGGAAATCCCGCATCGTGAGAAATTATCTTGTTCTTCATAAACAACACATTGTAACTCGAAAAGCTTTGGTGTTGCGTGTATGTTTAAGCGTGTACCCTCAAAAGAGAACGCACAGGAGAGTTTTCTCTCGAAAGAATATGTAAGAAATCCACGTATTAAGGAAATACCGTGTTGCAGAGTAAAGACAAATACGTACTTATTGGAAACACTTTACGAGAAGAAATAACGCATCGTAAAAAATTAGCTTGTATCTCCTAAACAACAGGTTGTAACTCGAAAAGATTTGGTGTGGCGTGTACGTCTAAAAGTGTAGCCTCAAAATAGTACACACAGGAGAGTTTTATTTGGTCAAAATTTGTCAGAAAACCACGTTTTAAGGAAATCCCGCATCGTGCGAAATTATGTTGTTTTTCCTAAACAACATGTTGTAACTCGAAAAGCTTTGGAGTTGAGTGTATGTCTAAGCATGTAGCCTCAAAGGAGACCGCACAGGAGAGTTTTCTCTCAAAAGAATATGCAAGAATACCTCGTTATAAGGAAATACAGTGTTGCAGAGTAAAGCCAAATATTTACATAATGGAAACACTTAAACTTTATGAGAAGAAATAATGCATCGTAAAAAAATTAGCTTGTATCTCCTAAACAACACGTTGTAACTCGACAAGATTTAGTGTCTCGGGCACGTCTAAATGTGTAGCCTCAAAAGAGAACCCACAGGAGTATTTTCTTTCGTCAAAATTTGTCAGAAAACCACGTTTTAAGGAAATCCCGCATCATGCTAAATTATCTTGTTTTTCCTAAACAACACATTGTAACTCAAAAACTTTGGTGTTGCGTGTATGTCAAAGCGTATAGCCTCAAAAGAGAACGCACAGGAGAGTTTTCTCTCGAAAGAATGTGTAAGAATACCACGTTATAAGGAAATACAGTGTTGCAGAGTAAAGACAAATACGTACATATTGGAAAAACTTAAACTTTACGAGAAGAAATAAGGCATCTTACAAAATTAGTTTGTATCTCCTAAACAACACGTTATAACTCGAAAAGATTTGGTGTGGTGTGTACGTCTAAACGTGTAGCCTAAAAAGAGAACCCACAGGATAATTTTCTTTCGTCAAAATTTGTCAGAAAACCACGTTTTAAAGAAATCCCGCATCGTGTGAAATTATCTTGTTTTTCCTAAAAAACACGTTGTAACTCGAAAAGCTTTGGTGTTGCGTGTATGTCTAAGCATGTAGCCTCAAAGGGGAACGCACAGGAGAGTTTTCTCTCGAAAGAATATGCAAAAATACCACGTTATAAGGAAATACAGTGTTGCAGAGTAAAGGCAAATATGTACGTAATGGAAACACTTAAAATTTATGAGAAGAAATAACGCATCGTAAAAAAATTAGCTTGTATCTCCTAAACAACACGTTGTAACTCGAAAAGATTTGGTGTTGCGTGAATGTCTAAGCATGCAGCCTCAAAGGAGAACGCACAGGAGAGTTTTCTCTCGAAAGAATATGCAAGAATACCACGTTATAAGGAAATACAGTGTTGCAGAGTAAAGGCAAATAAGTACATAATGGAAACACTTAAACTTTATGAGAAGAAATAACGCATCGTAAAAAAATTAGCTTGTTTCTCCTAAACAACACGTTGTAACTCGAAAAGATTTGCTGTGGCGTGTACGTCTAAATGTGTAGCCTCAAAAGAGAACCCACGGAGTATTTTCTTTCGTCAAAATTTGTCAGAAAACCACGTTTTAAGGAAATCCCGCATCATGCGAAATTATCTTGTTTTTCCTAAACAACACGTTGTAACTCGAAAAGCTTTGGTGTTGCGTGTATGTCTAAGCGTGTAGCCTCAAAAGAGAACGCAAAGGAGAGTTTTTTCTCGAAAGAATATGTAAGAATACCACGTTATTAGGAAATACAATGTTGCAGAGTAAAGACAAATACTTACGTCTTGGAAAAACTTTACGAGAAGAAATAACGCATCGTAAGAAATTAGCTTGTATCTCCTAAACAACACGTTGTAACTCGAAAAGCTTTGGTGTTGCGTGTATGTGTAAGCGTGTAGCCTCAAAGGAGAAAGCAAAGGAGAGTTTTTTCTCGAAAGAATATGTAAGAATACCACGTTATTAGGAAATACAGTGTTGCAGAGTAAAAACAAATACTTATGTATTGGAAAAACTTTACGAGAAGAAATAACGCATCGTACAAAATTAGCTTGTATCTACTAAACAACACGTTGCAACTTAAAAAGATTTGGTGTGGCCTGTACGTCTAAACGTGTAGCCTGAAGAAAGAAGCCATAGGAGAATTTTCTTTGGTCAAAATTTGTCAGAAAACCACGTATTAATGAAATCCCGCATCGTGCGAAATTATCTTGTTTTTCCTAAACAAAACGTTTTAACTCGAAATGCTTTGGTGTTGCATGTATGTCTAAGCGTGTAGCCTCAAAAGAGAACGCACAGGAGAGTTTTCTCTCGAAAGAATATGTAAGAATACCACGTTATAAGGAAATACAGTGTTGCAGAGTAAAGACAAATAGGTACTTACTGGAAAAACTAAAACTTTACGAGAAGAAATAACGCATCGTACAAAATTAGCTTGTATCTCCTAAACAACACGTTGTAACTTGAAAAGATTTGGTGTGGCTTGTACGTCTAAACGTGTAGCCTCACAAGAGTACCCACAGGACAGTTTTATTTCGTCAAAATTTGTCAGAAAACCACGTTTTAAGGAAATCCCGCATCTTGCGAAATTATCTTGTTTTTCCTAAACAACACGTTGTAACTCGAAAAGCTTTGGTGTTGCGTGAATGTCTAAGCATGTAGCCTCAAAGGAGAACACACAGGAGAGTTTTCTCTCGAAAGAATATGCAAGAATACCACGTTATAAGGAAATACAGTGTTGCAGAGTAAAGGCAAATATGTACGTAATGGA
The DNA here is from genome assembly GCF_947179515.1 of Apodemus sylvaticus. Classification (NCBI taxonomy): domain Eukaryota; kingdom Metazoa; phylum Chordata; class Mammalia; order Rodentia; family Muridae; genus Apodemus; species Apodemus sylvaticus. The sequence goes on along the minus strand of NW_026263073.1, from coordinate 283,701 downwards.
AACACTTAAACTTTATGAGAAGAAATAACGCATCGTAGAAAAATTAGCTTGTTTCTCCTAAACAACACGTTGTAACTCGAAAAGATTTGGTGTGGCGTGTACGTCTAAATGTGTAGCCTCAAAAGAGAACCCACAGGAGTATTTTCTTTCGTCAAAATTTGTCAGAAAACCACGTTTTAAGGAAATCCCGCATCGTGCAAAAATATCTTGTTTTTCCTAAACAACACGTTGTAACTCGAAAAGCTTTGGTGTTGCGTGTATGTCTAAGCGTGTAGCCTCAAAAGAGAACGCACAGGAGAGTTTTTTCTCGAAAGAATATGTAAGAATACCACGTTATTAGGAAATACAGTGTTGCAGAGTAAAGAAAAATACTTACGTCTTGGAAAAACTTTACGAGAAGAAATAACGCATCGTAAGAAATTAGCTTGTATCTCCTAAACAACACGTTGTAACATAAAAAGATTTGGTGTGGCCTGTACGTCTAAACGTGTAGCCTGAAAAGAGAACCCATAGGAGAATTTTCTTTGGTCAAAATTTGTCAGAAAACCATGTATTAAGGAAATCCCGCATAGTGCGACATTATCTTGTTTTTCCTAAACCAAACGTTTTAACTCGAAAAGCTTTCATGTTGCGTGTATGTCTAAGCGTGTAGCCTCAAAAGAGAAGACACAGGAGAGTTTTCTCTCGAAAGAATATGTAAGAATACCACGTTATAAGGAAATACAGTGTTGCAGAGTAAAGACAAATACGTACTTATTGGAAAAACTTAAACCTTACGAGAAGAAATAAGGCATCTTACAAAATTAGTTTGTATCTCCTAAACAACACATTATAACTCGAAAAGATTTGGTGTGGTGTGTATGTCTAAACGAGTAGCCTCAAAAGAGAACCCACAGGAAAATTTTCTTTCATCAAAATTTGTCAGAAAACCACGTTTTAAGGAAAACCCGCATTCTGCGAAATTATCTTGTTTTTCTTAAACAAAACGTTTAAACTCGAAAAGCTTTGGTGTTGCGTGTATGTCTAAGCGTGTAGCCTCAAAAGAGAACGCACAGGAGAGTTTTCTCTCGAAAGAATATGTAAGAATACCACGTTATAAGGAAATACAGTGTTGCAGAGTAAAGACAAATATGTACTTATTGGAAAAACTTAAACTTAAGAGAAGAAATAACGCATCGTACAAAATTAGCTTGTATCTCCTAAACAACACGTTGTAACTTAGAAAGATTTGGTGTGGACTGTACGTCTAAACGTGTAGCCTCAAAAGAGAACCCATAGGCGAATTTTCTTTGGTCAAAATTTGTCAGAAAACCACGTATTAAGGAAATTCCGCATCGTGCGAAATTATCTTGTTTTTCCTAAACAAAACGTTTTAACTCGAAAAGCTTTGGTGTTGCGTGTATGTCTAAGCCTGTAACCTCAAAGGAGAATGCCCAGTAGAGTTTTCTCTCGAAAAAATATGTAAGAATACCACGTTATAAGGAAATACAGTGTTGCAGAGTAAAGACAAATACGTACTTATTGGAAAAACTTAAACTTTACGAGAAGAAATAAGGCATCTTACAAAATTAGTTTGTATCTCCTAAACAACACGTTATAACTTGAAAGATTTGGTGTGGTGTGTACGTCTAAACTTGTAGCCTCAAAAGAGGACCCACAGGATAATTTTCTTTCGTCAAAATTTGTCAGAAAACCACGTTTTAAGGAAATCCCGCATCTTGCGAAATTATCTTGTTTTTCCTAAACAAAACGTTTTAACTCGAAATGCTTTGGTGTTGCGTGTATGTCTAAGCGTGTAGCCTCAAAAGAGAACGCACAGGAGAGTTTTCTCTCGAAAGAATACGTAAGGATACCACGTTATAAGGAAATACAGTGTTGCAGAGTAAAGACAAATACGTACATATTGGAAACACTTTATGAGAGAAATAACGCATCTGGCAAAATTAGCTTGTATGTCCTAAACAACTCGTTGTAACTCGAAAAGATTTGGTGTGGGGTGCACGTCTAAACGTGTAGCCTCAAAAGAGTACCCACAGGAGAGTTTTATTTCGTCAAAATTTGTCAGAAAACCACGTTTTAAGGAAATCCCGCATCTCGCGAAATTATCTTGTTTTTCCTAAACAACACGTTGTAAATCGAAAAGCTTTGGTGTTGCGTGAATGTTTAAGCATGTAGCCTCAAAGGAGAACGCACAGGAGAGTTTTCTCTCGAAAGAATATGCAAGAATACCACGTTATAAGGAAATACAGTGTTGCAGAGTAAAGGCAAATATGTACGTAATGGAAACACTAAAACTTTATGAGAAGAAATAACGCATCGTAAAAAATTAGCTTGTTTCTCCTAAACAACACGTTGTAACTCGAAATGATTTGGTGTGGCATGTACGTCTAAATGTGTAGCCTCAAAAGAGAACCCACAGGAGTATTTTCTTTCGTCAAAATTTGTCAGAAAACCATGTTTTAAGGAAATCCCGCATCGTGCGAAATTATCTTGTTTTTCCTAAACAACACGTTGTAACTCGAAAAGCTTTGGTGTTGCGTGTATGTCTAAGCGTGTAGCCTCAAAAGAGAACGCAAAGGAGAGATTTTTCTCGAAAGAATGTGTAAGAATACCACGTTTTTAGGAAATACAGTGTTGCAGAGTAAAGACAAATACTTACATATTGGAAAAAACTTTACGAGAAGAAATAACGCATCGTAAGAAATTAGCTTGTATCTCCTAAACAACACGTTGTAACTTAAAAAGATTTGGTGTGGCCTGTACGTCTAAACGTGTAGCCTGAAAAGAGAACCCATAGGAGAATTTTCTTTGGTCAAAATATGTCAGAAAACCACGTATTAAGGAAATCCCGCATAGTGCGAAATTATCTTGTTTTTTCTAAACCAAACGTTTTAACTCGAAAAGCTTTGGTGTTGCGTGTATGTCTAAGCGTGTAGCCTCAAAAGAGAACGCACAGGAGAGTTTTCTCTCGAAAGAATATGTAAGAATACCACGTTATAAGGAAATACAGTGTTGCACAGTAAAGACAAATACGTACTTATTGGAAAAACTTAAACCTTACGAGAAGAAATAAGGCATCTTAAAAAATTAGTTTGTATCTCCTAAACAACACGTTGTAACTTAAAAAGATTTGGTGTGGCCTGTACGTCTAAACGTGTAGCCTCAAAAGAGAACCCATAGGCGAATTTTCTTTGGTCAAAATTTGTCAGAAAACCACGTATTAAGGAAATTCCGCATCGTGCGAAATTATCTTGTTTTTCCTAAACAAAACGTTTTAACTCGAAAAGCTTTGGTGTTGCGTGTATGTCTAAGCCTGTAACCTCAAAGGAGAATGCCCAGGAGAGTTTTCTCTCGAAAGAATATGTAAGAATACCACGTTATAAGGAAATACAGTGTTGCAGAGTAAAGACAAATACGTACTTATTGGAAAAACTTAAAACTTTACGAGAAGAAATAAGGCATCTTACAAAATTAGTTTGTATCTCCTAAACAACACGTTATAACTTGAAAAGATTTGGTGTGGTGTGTACGTCTAAACTTGTAGCCTCAAAAGAGAACCCACAGTATAATTTTCTTTCGTCAAAATTTGTCAGAAAACCACATTTTAAGGAAATCCCGCATCTTGCGAAATTATCTTGTTTTTCCTAAACAACACGTTGTAACTCGAAAGCTTTGGTGTTGCGTGTATGTCTAAGCGTGTAGCCTTAAAAGAGAACGCACAGGAGAGTTTTCTCTCGAAAGAATATGTAAGGATACCACGTTATGAAAATCACGTTTTAAGGAAATCCCGCATCGTGCGAAATTATCTTGTTTTTCCTAAACAACACGTTGTAAGTCGAAAAGCTTTCATGTTGCGTGTATGTCTAAGTGTGTAGCCTCAAAAGAGAAGGCACAGGACAGTTTTCTCTCGAAAGGATATGTAAGAATACCACTTCATAAGGAAATACAGTTTTGCAGAGTAAAGACATATACGTACGCATTGGAAACTCTTTACGAGAAGAAATAACGCATAGTACAAAATTAGCTTGTATCTCCAAAACTACACGTTGTATCTCGAAAAGAATTGTTGTGGCGTGTACGTCTTAACATGTAGCATCTAAAGAGAACCAAAAGGAGAATTTTCTTTCGTCAAAATTTTTCAGAAAATCACGTTTTAAGGAAATCCCGCATCGTGCGAAATTATCTTGTTCTTCATAAACAACACATTGAAACTCGAAAAGCTTTGGTGTTGCGTGTATGTTTAAGCGTGTACCCACAAAAGAGAACGCACAGGAGAGTTTTCTCTCGAAAGAATATGTAAGAATACCACGTATTAAGGAAATACCGTGTTGCAGAGTAAAGACAAATACGTACTTATTAGAAACACTTTACGAGAAGAAATAACGCATCGTAAAAAATTAGCTTGTATCTCCTAAACAACAGGTTGTAACTCGAAAAGATTTGGTGTGGCGTGTACGTCTAAACGTGTAGCCTCAAAAGAGTACACACAGGAGAGTTTTATTTGGTCAAAATTTGTCAGAAAACCACGTTTTAAGGAAATCCCGCATCGTGCGAAATTATGTTGTTTTTCCTAAACAACATGTTGTAACTCGAAAAGCTTTGAAGTTGAGTGTATGTCTAAGCATGTAGCCTCAAAGGAGACCGCACAGGAGAGTTTTCTCTCAAAAGAATAAGCAAGAATACCTCGTTATAAGGAAATACAGTGTTGCAGAGTAAAGCCAAATTTTTACATAATGGAAACACTTAAACTTTATGAGAAGAAATAATGCATCGTAAAAAAATTAGCTTGTATCTCCTAAACAACACGTTGTAACTCGACAAGATTTAGTGTCTCGGGCACGTCTAAATGTGTAGCCTCAAAAGAGAACCCACAGGAGTATTTTCTTTCGTCAAAATTTGTCAGAAAACCACGTTTTAAGGAAATCCCGCATCATGCTAAATTATCTTGTTTTTCCTAAACAACACATTGTAACTCGAAAAACTTTGGTGTTGCGTGTATGTCAAAGCGTATAGCCTCAAAAGAGAACGCACAGGAGAGTTTTCTCTCGAAAGAATGTGTAAGAATACCACGTTATAAGGAAATACAGTGTTGCAGAGTAAAGACAAATACGTACTTATTGGAAAAACTTAAACTTTACGAGAAGAAATAAGGCATCTTACAAAATTAGTTTGTATCTCCTAAACAACACGTTATAACTCGAAAAGATTTGGTGTGGTGTGTACGTCTAAACGTGTAGCCTAAAAAGAGAACCCACAGGATAATTTTCTTTCGTCAAAATTTGTCAGAAAACCACGTTTTAAGGAAATCCCGCATCTTGCGAAATTATCTTGTTTTTCCTAAACAACACGTTGTAACTCGAAAAGCTTTGGTGTTGCGTGAATGTCTAAGCATGTAGCCTCAAAGGAGAACGCACAGGAGAGTTTTCTCTCGAAAGAATATGCAAGAATACCACGTTATAAGGAAATACAGTGTTGCAGAGTAAAGGCAAATATGTACGTAATGGAAACACTTAAACTTTATGAGAAGAAATAACGCATCGTAGAAAAATTAGCTTGTTTCTCCTAAACAACACGTTGTAACTCGAAAAGATTTGGTGTGGCGTGTACGTCTAAATGTGTAGCCTCAAAAGAGAACCCACAGGAGTATTTTCTTTTGTCAAAATTTGTCAGAAAACCACGTTTTAAGGAAATCCCGCATCGTGCAAAAATATCTTGTTTTTCCTAAACAACACGTTGTAACTCGAAAAGCTTTGGTGTTGCGTGTATGTCTAAGCGTGTAGCCTCAAAAGAGAACGCACAGGAGAGTTTTTTCTCGAAAGAATATGTAAGAATACCACGTTATTAGGAAATACAGTGTTGCAGAGTAAAGAAAAATACTTACGTCTTGGAAAAACTTTACGAGAAGAAATAACGCATCGTAAGAAATTAGCTTGTCATCTTAAAAAATGCTCCACTTCATTAGTCATTAGGGAAATGCAAATCAAAACAACCCTAAGATTTCATCTTACACCAGTCAGAATGGCTAAGATTAAAAATTCAGGAGACAGCAGGTGTTGGAGAGGGTGCGGAGAAAGAGGAACACTCCTCCACTGCTGGTGGGGTTGCAAATTGGTACAACCACTCTGGAAAGCAGTCTGGCGGTTCCTCCGAAAACTGGGCACCTCACTTCCAGAAGATCCTGCTATACCACTCCTGGGCATATACCCAGAGGATTCCCCACCATGTAATAAGGATACATGCTCTACTATGTTCATAGCAGCCCTATTTATAATTGCCAGATGCTGGAAAGAACCCAGGTATCCCTCAACAGAAGAGTGGATACAAAAAATGTGGTATATCTACACAATGGAGTACTATTCAGCCATTAGAAACAATGAATTCATGAAATTCTTAGGCAAATGGATGGAGCTAGAGAACATCATACTAAGTGAGGTAACCCAGACTCAAAAGGTGAATCATGGTATGCACTCACTAATAAGTGGTTATTAACCTAGAAAACTGGAATACCCAAAACATAATCCACACATCAAATGAGATACAAGAAGAAAGCAGGAGTGGTCCCTGGTTCTGGAAAGACTCAGTGAAACAGTATTTGGCAAAACCAGAACGGGGAACTGGGAAGGGGTGGGAGGGAGGACAGGGGAAGAGAAGGGGGCTTACGGGACTTTCGGGGAGTGGGGGGGGGGCTAGAAAAGGGGAAATCATTTGAAATGTAAATAAATTATATCAAATAAAAAAAAAAGAAATTAGCTTGTATCTCCTAAACAACACGTTGTAACATAAAAAGATTTGGTGTGGCCTGTACGTCTAAACGTGTAGCCTGAAAAGAGAACCCATAGGAGAATTTTCTTTGGTCAAAATTTGTCAGAAAACCATGTATTAAGGAAATCCCGCATAGTGCGACATTATCTTGTTTTTCCTAAACCAAACGTTTTAACTCGAAAAGCTTTCATGTTGCGTGTATGTCTAAGCGTGTAGCCTCAAAAGAGAAGACACAGGAGAGTTTTCTCTCGAAAGAATATGTAAGAATACCACGTTATAAGGAAATACAGTGTTGCAGAGTAAAGACAAATACGTACTTATTGGAAAAACTTAAACCTTACGAGAAGAAATAAGGCATCTTACAAAATTAGTTTGTATCTCCTAAACAACACATTATAACTCGAAAAGATTTGGTGTGGTGTGTATGTCTAAACGAGTAGCCTCAAAAGAGAACCCACAGGAAAATTTTCTTTCATCAAAATTTGTCAGAAAACCACGTTTTAAGGAAAACCCGCATTCTGCGAAATTATCTTGTTTTTCTTAAACAAAACGTTTAAACTCGAAAAGCTTTGGTGTTGCGTGTATGTCTAAGCGTGTAGCCTCAAAAGAGAACGCACAGGAGAGTTTTCTCTCGAAAGAATATGTAAGAATACCACGTTATAAGGAAATACAGTGTTGCAGAGTAAAGACAAATATGTACTTATTGGAAAAACTTAAACTTAAGAGAAGAAATAACGCATCGTACAAAATTAGCTTGTATCTCCTAAACAACACGTTGTAACTTACAAAGATTTGGTGTGGCCTGTACGTCTAAACGTGTAGCCTCAAAAGAGAACCCATAGGCGAATTTTCTTTGGTCAAAATTTGTCAGAAAACCACGTATTAAGGAAATTCCGCATCGTGCGAAATTATCTTGTTTTTCCTAAACAAAACGTTTTAACTCGAAAAGCTTTGGTGTTGCGTGTATGTCTAAGCCTGTAACCTCAAAGGAGAATGCCCAGGAGAGTTTTCTCTCGAAAGAATATGTAAGAATACCACGTTATAAGGAAATACAGTGTTGCAGAGTAAAGACAAATACGTACTTATTGGAAAAACTTAAACTTTACGAGAAGAAATAAGGCATCTTACAAAATTAGTTTGTATCTCCTAAACAACACGTTATAACTTGAAAGATTTGGTGTGGTGTGTACGTCTAAACTTGTAGCCTCAAAAGAGGACCCACAGGATAATTTTCTTTCGTCAAAATTTGTCAGAAAACCACGTTTTAAGGAAATCCCGCATCTTGCGAAATTATCTTGTTTTTCCTAAACAAAACGTTTTAACTCGAAATGCTTTGGTGTTGCGTGTATGTCTAAGCGTGTAGCCTCAAAAGAGAACGCACAGGAGAGTTTTCTCTCGAAAGAATACGTAAGGATACCACGTTATAAGGAAATACAGTGTTGCAGAGTAAAGACAAATACGTACATATTGGAAACACTTTATGAGAGAAATAACGCATCTGGCAAAATTAGCTTGTATGCCCTAAACAACTCGTTGTAACTCGAAAAGATTTGGTGTGGGGTGCACGTCTAAACGTGTAGCCTCAAAAGAGTACCCACAGGAGAGTTTTATTTCGTCAAAATTTGTCAGAAAACCACGTTTTAAGGAAATCCCGCATCTTGCGAAATTATCTTGTTTTTCCTAAACAACACGTTGTAAATCGAAAAGCTTTGGTGTTGCGTGAATGTTTAAGCATGTAGCCTCAAAGGAGAACGCACAGGAGAGTTTTCTCTCGAAAGAATATGCAAGAATACCACGTTATAAGGAAATACAGTGTTGCAGAGTAAAGGCAAATATGTACGTAATGGAAACACTAAAACTTTATGAGAAGAAATAACGCATCGTAAAATATTAGCTTGTTTCTCCTAAACAACACGTTGTAACTCGAAATGATTTGGTGTGGCATGTACGTCTAAATGTGTAGCCTCAAAAGAGAACCCACAGGAGTATTTTCTTTCGTCAAAATTTGTCAGAAAACCATGTTTTAAGGAAATCCCGCATCGTGCGAAATTATCTTGTTTTTCCTAAACAACACGTTGTAACTCGAAAAGCTTTGGTGTTGCGTGTATGTCTAAGCGTGTAGCCTCAAAAGAGAACGCAAAGGAGAGATTTTTCTCGAAAGAATGTGTAAGAATACCACGTTTTTAGGAAATACAGTGTTGCAGAGTAAAGACAAATACTTACATATTGGAAAAAACTTTACGAGAAGAAATAACGCATCGTAAGAAATTAGCTTGTATCTCCTAAACAACACGTTGTAACTTAAAAAGATTTGGTGTGGCCTGTACGTCTAAACGTGTAGCCTGAAAAGAGAACCCATAGGAGAATTTTCTTTGGTCAAAATATGTCAGAAAACCACGTATTAAGAAAATCCCGCATAGTGCGAAATTATCTTGTTTTTTCTAAACCAAACGTTTTAACTCGAAAAGCTTTGGTGTTGCGTGTATGTCTAAGCGTGTAGCCTCAAAAGAGAACGCACAGGAGAGTTTTCTCTCGAAAGAATATGTAAGAATACCACGTTATAAGGAAATACAGTGTTGCACAGTAAAGACAAATACGTACTTATTGGAAAAACTTAAACCTTACGAGAAGAAATAAGGCATCTTAAAAAATTAGTTTGTATCTCCTAAACAACACGTTGTAACTTAAAAAGATTTGGTGTGGCCTGTACGTCTAAACGTGTAGCCTCAAAAGAGAACCCATAGGCGAATTTTCTTTGGTCAAAATTTGTCAGAAAACCAGGTATTAAGGAAATTCCGCATCGTGCGAAATTATCTTGTTTTTCCTAAACAAAACGTTTTAACTCGAAAAGCTTTGGTGTTGCGTGTATGTCTAAGCCTGTAACCTCAAAGGAGAATGCCCAGGAGAGTTTTCTCTCGAAAGAATATGTAAGAATACCACGTTATAAGGAAATACAGTGTTGCAGAGTAAAGACAAATACGTACTTATTGGAAAAACTTAAAACTTTACGAGAAGAAATAAGGCATCTTACAAAATTAGTTTGTATCTCCTAAACAACACGTTATAACTTGAAAAGATTTGGTGTGGTGTGTACGTCTAAACTTGTAGCCTCAAAAGAGAACCCACAGTATAATTTTCTTTCGTCAAAATTTGTCAGAAAACCACATTTTAAGGAAATCCCGCATCTTGCGAAATTATCTTGTTTTTCCTAAACAACACGTTGTAACTCGAAAGCTTTGGTGTTGCGTGTATGTCTAAGCGTGTAGCCTTAAAAGAGAACGCACAGGAGAGTTTTCTCTCGAAAGAATATGTAAGGATACCACGTTATGAAAATCACGTTTTAAGGAAATCCCGCATCGTGCGAAATTATCTTGTTTTTCCTAAACAACACGTTGTAAGTCGAAAAGCTTTCATGTTGCGTGTATGTCTAAGTGTGTAGCCTCAAAAGAGAAGGCACAGGACAGTTTTCTCTCGAAAGGATATGTAAGAATACCACTTCATAAGGAAATACAGTTTTGCAGAGTAAAGACATATACGTACGCATTGGAAACTCTTTACGAGAAGAAATAACGCATAGTACAAAATTAGCTTGTATCTCCAAAACTACACGTTGTATCTCGAAAAGAATTGTTGTGGCGTGTACGTCTTAACATGTAGCATCTAAAGAGAACCAAAAGGAGAATTTTCTTTCGTCAAAATTTTTCAGAAAATCACGTTTTAAGGAAATCCCGCATCGTGCGAAATTATCTTGTTTTTCCTAAACAACACGTTGTAAGTCGAAAAGCTTTCATGTTGCGTGTATGTCTAAGTGTGTAGCCTCAAAAGAGAAGGCACAGGACAGTTTTCTCTCGAAAGGATATGTAAGAATACCACTTCATAAGGAAATACAGTTTTGCAGAGTAAAGACATATACGTACGCATTGGAAACTCTTTACGAGAAGAAATAACGCATAGTACAAAATTAGCTTGTATCTCCAAAACTACACGTTGTATCTCGAAAAGAATTGTTGTGGCGTGTACGTCTTAACATGTAGCATCTAAAGAGAACCAAAAGGAGAATTTTCTTTCGTCAAAATTTTTCAGAAAATCACGTTTTAAGGAAATCCCGCATCGTGCGAAATTATCTTGTTTTTCCTAAACAACACGTTGTAAGTCGAAAAGCTTTCATGTTGCGTGTATGTCTAAGTGTGTAGCCTCAAAAGAGAAGGCACAGGACAGTTTTCTCTCGAAAGGATATGTAAGAAGACCACTTCATAAGGAAATACAGTTTTGCAGAGTAAAGACATATACGTACGCATTGGAAACTCTTTACGAGAAGAAATAACGCATAGTACAAAATTAGCTTGTATCTCCAAAACTACACGTTGTATCTCGAAAAGAATTGTTGTGGCGTGTACGTCTTAACATGTAGCATCTAAAGAGAACCAAAAGGAGAATTTTCTTTCGTCAAAATTTTTCAGAAAATCACGTTTTAAGGAAATCCCGCATCGTGCGAAATTATCTTGTTTTTCCTAAACAACACGTTGTAAGTCGAAAAGCTTTCATGTTGCGTGTATGTCTAAGTGTGTAGCCTCAAAAGAGAAGGCACAGGACAGTTTTCTCTCGAAAGGATATGTAAGAATACCACTTCATAAGGAAATACAGTTTTGCAGAGTAAAGACATATACGTACGCATTGGAAACTCTTTACGAGAAGAAATAACGCATAGTACAAAATTAGCTTGTATCTCCAAAACTACACGTTGTATCTCGAAAAGAATTGTTGTGGCGTGTACGTCTTAACATGTAGCATCTAAAGAGAACCAAAAGGAGAATTTTCTTTCGTCAAAATTTTTCAGAAAATCACGTTTTAAGGAAATCCCGCATCGTGCGAAATTATCTTGTTTTTCCTAAACAACACGTTGTAAGTCGAAAAGCTTTCATGTTGCGTGTATGTCTAAGTGTGTAGCCTCAAAAGAGAAGGCACAGGACAGTTTTCTCTCGAAAGGATATGTAAGAATACCACTTCATAAGGAAATACAGTTTTGCAGAGTAAAGACATATACGTACGCATTGGAAACTCTTTAAGAGAAGAAATAACGCATAGTACAAAATTAGCTTGTATCTCCAAAACTACACGTTGTATCTCGAAAATAATTGTTGTGGCGTGTACGTCTTAACATGTAGCATCTAAAGAGAACGAAAAGGAGAATTTTCTTTCGTCAAAATTTTTCAGAAAATCACGTTTTAAGGAAATCCCGCATCGTGCGAAATTATCTTGTTTTTCCTAAACAACACGTTGTAAGTTCGAAAAGCTTTCATGTTGCGTGTATGTCTAAGTGTGTAGCCTCAAAAGAGAAGGCACAGGACAGTTTTCTCTCGAAAGGATATGTAAGAATGCCACTTCATAAGGAAATACAGTTTTGCAGAGTAAAGACATATACGTACGCATTGGAAACTCTTTACGAGAAGAAATAACGCATAGTACAAAATTAGCTTGTATCTCCAAAACTACACGTTGTATCTCGAAAAGAATTGTTGTGGCGTGTACGTCTTAACATGTAGCATCTAAAGAGAACCAAAAGGAGAATTTTCTTTCGTCAAAATTTTTCAGAAAATCACGTTTTAAGGAAATCCCGCATCGTGCGAAATTATCTTGTTTTTCCTAAACAACACGTTGTAAGTCGAAAAGCTTTCATGTTGCGTGTATGTCTAAGTGTGTAGCCTCAAAAGAGAAGGCACAGGACAGTTTTCTCTCGAAAGGATATGTAAGAATACCACTTCATGAGGAAATACAGTTTTGCAGCGTAAAGACATATACGTACGCATTGGAAACTCTTTACGAGAAGAAATAACGCATAGTACAAAATTAGCTTGTATCTCCAAAACTACACGTTGTATCTCGAAAAGAATTGTTGTGGCGTGTACGTCTTAACATGTAGCATCTAAAGAGAACCAAAAGGAGAATTTTCTTTCGTCAAAATTTTTCAGAAAATCACGTTTTAAGGAAATCCCGCATCGTGCGAAATTATCTTGTTTTTCCTAAACAACACGTTGTAAGTCGAAAAGCTTTCATGTTGCGTGTATGTCTAAGTGTGTAGCCTCAAAAGAGAAGGCACAGGACAGTTTTCTCTCGAAAGGATATGTAAGAATACCACTTCATAAGGAAATACAGTTTTGCAGAGTAAAGACACATACGTACGCATTGGAAACTCTTTACGAGAAGAAATAACGCATAGTACAAAATTAGCTTGTATCTCCAAAACTACACGTTGTATCTCGAAAAGAATTGTTGTGGCGTGTACGTCTTAACATGTAGCATCTAAAGAGAACCAAAAGGAGAATTTTCTTTCGTCAAAATTTTTCAGAAAATCACGTTTTAAGGAAATCCCGCATCGTGCGAAATTATCTTGTTTTTCCTAAACAACACGTTGTAAGTCGAAAAGCTTTCATGTTGCGTGTATGTCTAAGTGTGTAGCCTCAAAAGAGAAGGCACAGGACAGTTTTCTCTCGAAAGGATATGTAAGAATACCACTTCATAAGGAAATACAGTTTTGCAGAGTAAAGACATATACGTATGCATTGGAAACTCTTTACGAGAAGAAATAACGCATAGTACAAAATTAGCTTGTATCTCCAAAACTACACGTTGTATCTCGAAAAGAATTGTTGTGGCGTGTACGTCTTAACATGTAGCATCTAAAGAGAACCAAAAGGAGAATTTTCTTTCGTCAAAATTTTTCAGAAAATCACGTTTTAATGAAATCCCGCATCGTGCGAAATTATCTTGTTTTTCCTAAACAACACGTTGTAAGTCGAAAAGCTTTCATGTTGCGTGTATGTCTAAGTGTGTAGCCTCAAAAGAGAAGGCACAGGACAGTTTTCTCTCGAAAGGATATGTAAGAATACCACTTCATAAGGAAATACAGTTTTGCAGAGTAAAGACATATACGTACGCATTGGAAACTCTTTAAGAGAAGAAATAACGCATAGTACAAAATTAGCTTGTATCTCCAAAACTACACGTTGTATCTCGAAAATAATTGTTGTGGCGTGTACGTCTTAACATGTAGCATCTAAAGAGAACGAAAAGGAGAATTTTCTTTCGTCAAAATTTTTCAGAAAATCACGTTTTAAGGAAATCCCGCATCGTGCGAAATTATCTTGTTTTTCCTAAACAACACGTTGTAAGTCGAAAAGCTTTCATGTTGCGTGTATGTCTAAGTGTGTAGCCTCAAAAGAGAAGGCACAGGACAGTTTTCTCTCGAAAGGATATGTAAGAATGCCACTTCATAAGGAAATACAGTTTTGCAGAGTAAAGACATATACGTACGCATTGGAAACTCTTTACGAGAAGAAATAACGCATAGTACAAAATTAGCTTGTATCTCCAAAACTACACGTTGTATCTCGAAAAGAATTGTTGTGGCGTGTACGTCTTAACATGTAGCATCTAAAGAGAACCAAAAGGAGAATTTTCTTTCGTCAAAATTTTTCAGAAAATCACGTTTTAAGGAAATCCCGCATCGTGCGAAATTATCTTGTTTTTCCTAAACAACACGTTGTAAGTCGAAAAGCTTTCATGTTGCGTGTATGTCTAAGTGTGTAGCCTCAAAAGAGAAGGCACAGGACAGTTTTCTCTCGAAAGGATATGTAAGAATACCACTTCATAAGGAAATACAGTTTTGCAGCGTAAAGACATATACGTACGCATTGGAAACTCTTTACGAGAAGAAATAACGCATAGTACAAAATTAGCTTGTATCTCCAAAACTACACGTTGTATCTCGAAAAGAATTGTTGTGGCGTGTACGTCTTAACATGTAGCATCTAAAGAGAACCAAAAGGAGAATTTTCTTTCGTCAAAATTTTTCAGAAAATCACGTTTTAAGGAAATCCCGCATCGTGCGAAATTATCTTGTTTTTCCTAAACAACACGTTGTAAGTCGAAAAGCTTTCATGTTGCGTGTATGTCTAAGTGTGTAGCCTCAAAAGAGAAGGCACAGGACAGTTTTCTCTCGAAAGGATATGTAAGAATACCACTTCATAAGGAAATACAGTTTTGCAGAGTAAAGACACATACGTACGCATTGGAAACTCTTTACGAGAAGAAATAACGCATAGTACAAAATTAGCTTGTATCTCCAAAACTACACGTTGTATCTCGAAAAGAATTGTTGTGGCGTGTACGTCTTAACATGTAGCATCTAAAGAGAACCAAAAGGAGAATTTTCTTTCGTCAAAATTTTTCAGAAAATCACGTTTTAAGGAAATCCCGCATCGTGCGAAATTATCTTGTTTTTCCTAAACAACACGTTGTAAGTCGAAAAGCTTTCATGTTGCGTGTATGTCTAAGTGTGTAGCCTCAAAAGAGAAGGCACAGGACAGTTTTCTCTCGAAAGGATATGTAAGAATACCACTTCATAAGGAAATACAGTTTTGCAGAGTAAAGACATATACGTATGCATTGGAAACTCTTTACGAGAAGAAATAACGCATAGTACAAAATTAGCTTGTATCTCCAAAACTACACGTTGTATCTCGAAAAGAATTGTTGTGGCGTGTACGTCTTAACATGTAGCATCTAAAGAGAACCAAAAGGAGAATTTTCTTTCGTCAAAATTTTTCAGAAAATCACGTTTTAAGGAAATCCCGCATCGTGCGAAATTATCTTGTTTTTCCTAAACAACACGTTGTAAGTCGAAAAGCTTTCATGTTGCGTGTATGTCTAAGTGTGTAGCCTCAAAAGAGAAGGCACAGGACAGTTTTCTCTCGAAAGGATATGTAAGAATACCACTTCATAAGGAAATACAGTTTTGCAGAGTAAAGACATATACGTGCGCATTGGAAACTCTTTACGAGAAGAAATAACGCATAGTACAAAATTAGCTTGTATCTCCAAAACTACACGTTGTATCTCGAAAAGAATTGCTGTGGCGTGTACGTCTTAACATGTAGCATCTAAAGAGAACCAAAAGGAGAATTTTCTTTCGTCAAAATTTTTCAGAAAATCACGTTTTAAGGAAATCCCGCATCGTGCGAAATTATCTTGTTTTTCCTAAACAACACGTTGTAAGTCGAAAAGCTTTCATGTTGCGTGTATGTCTAAGTGTATAGCCTCAAAAGAGAAGGCACAGGACAGTTTTCTCTCGAAAGGATATGTAAGAATACCACTTCATAAGGAAATACAGTTTTGCAGAGTAAAGACATATACGTACGCATTGGAAACTCTTTACGAGAAGAAATAACGCATAGTACAAAATTAGCTTGTATCTCCAAAACTACACGTTGTATCTCGAAAAGAATTGTTGTGGCGTGTACGTCTTAACATGTAGCATCTAAAGAGAACCAAAAGGAGAATTTTCTTTCGTCAAAATTTTTCAGAAAATCACGTTTTAAGGAAATCCCGCATCGTGCGAAATTATCTTGTTTTTCCTAAACAACACGTTGTAAGTCGAAAAGCTTTCATGTTGCGTGTATGTCTAAGTGTGTAGCCTCAAAAGAGAAGGCACAGGACAGTTTTCTCTCGAAAGGATATGTAAGAATACCACTTCATAAGGAAATACAGTTTTGGAGAGTAAAGACATATACGTACGCATTGGAAACTCTTTACGAAAAGAAATAACGCATAGTACAAAATTAGCTTGTATCTCCAAAACTACACGTTGTATCTCGAAAAGAATTGTTGTGGCGTGTACGTCTTAACATGTAGCATCTAAAGAGAACCAAAAGGAGAATTTTCTTTCGTCAAAATTTTTCAGAAAATCACGTTTTAAGGAAATCCCGCATCGTGCGAAAGTATCTTGTTTTTCCTAAACAACACGTTGTAAGTCGAAAAGCATTCATGTTGCGTGTATGTCTAAGTGTGTAGCTTCAAAAGAGAAGGCACAGGACAGTTTTCTCTCGAAAGGATATGTAAGAATACCACTTCATAAGGAAATACAGTTTTGCAGCGTAAAGACATATACGTACGCATTGGAAACTCTTTACGAGAAGAAATAACGCATAGTACAAAATTAGCTTGTATCTCCAAAACTACACGTTGTATCTCGAAAAGAATTGTTGTGGCGTGTACGTCTTAACATGTAGCATCTAAAGAGAACCAAAAGGAGAATTTTCTTCCGTCAAAATTTTTTAGAAAATCACGTTTTAAGGAAATCCCGCATCGTGCGAAATTATCTTGTTTTTCCTAAACAACACGTTTTAAGTGGAAAAGCTTTCATGTTGCGTGTTTGTCTAAGTGTGTAGCCTCAAAAGAGAAGGCACAGGACAGTTTTCTCTCGAAAGGATATGTAAGAATACCACTTCATAAGGAAATACAGTTTTGCAGAGTAAAGACATATACGTACGCATTGGAAACTCTTTACGAGAAGAAATAACGCATAGTACAAAATTAGCTTGTATCTCCAAAACTACATGTTGTATCTCGAAAAGAATTGTTGTGCCGTGTACGTCTTAACATGTAGCATCTAAAGAGAACCAAAAGGAGAATTTTCTTTCATCAAAATTTTTCAGAAAATCACGTTTTAAGGAAATCCCGCATCGTGCGAAATTATCTTGTTTTTCCTAAACAACACGTTGTAAGTCGAAAAGCTTTCATGTTGCGTGTATGTCTAAGTGTGTAGCCTCAAAAGAGAAGGCACAGGACAGTTTTCTCTCGAAAGGATATGTAAGAATACCACTTCATAAGGAAATACAGTTTTGCAGAGTAAAGACATATACGTACGCATTGGAAACTCTTTACGAGAAGAAATAACGCATAGTACAAAATTAGCTTGTATCTCCAAAACTACACGTTGTATCTCGAAAAGAATTGTTGTGGCGTGTACGTCTTAACATGTAGCATCTAAAGAGAACCAAAAGGAGAATTTTCTTTCGTCAAAATTTTTCAGAAAATCACGTTTTAAGGAAATCCCGCATCGTGCGAAATTATCTTGTTTTTCCTAAACAACACGTTGTAAGTCGAAAAGCTTTCATGTTGCGTGTATGTCTAAGTGTGTAGCCTCAAAAGAGAAGGCACAGGACAGTTTTCTCTCGAAAGGATATGTAAGAATACCACTTCATAAGGAAATACAGTTTTGCAGAGTAAAGACATATACGTACGCATTGGAAATTCTTTACGAGAAGAAATAACGCATAGTACAAAATTAGCTTGTATCTACACGTTGTATCTCGAAAAGAATTGTTGTGGCGTGTACGTCTTAACATGTAGCATCTAAAGAGAACCAAAAGGAGAATTTTCTTTCGTCAAAATTTTTCAGAAAATCACGTTTTAAGGAAATCCCGCATCGTGCGAAATTATCTTGTTTTTCCTAAACAACACGTTGTAAGTCGAAAAGCTTTCATGTTGCGTGTATGTCTAAGTGTGTAGCCTCAAAAGAGAAGGCACAGGACAGTTTTCTCTCAAAAGGATATGTAAGAATACCACTTCATAAGGAAATACAGTTTTGCAGAGTAAAGACATATACGTACGCATTGGAAACTCTTTACGAGAAGAAATAACGCATAGTACAAAATTAGCTTGTATCTCCAAAACTACACGTTGTATCTCGAAAAGAATTGTTGTGGCGTGTATGTCTTAACATGTAGCATCTAAAGAGAACCAAAAGGAGAATTTTCTTTCGTCAAAATTTTTCAGAAAATCACGTTTTAAGGAAATCCCGCATCGTGCGAAATTATCTTGTTTTTCCTAAACAACACGTTGTAAGTCGAAAAGCTTTCATGTTGCGTGTATGTCTAAGTGTGTAGCCTCAAAAGAGAAGGCACAGGACAGTTTTCTCTCGAAAGGATATGTAAGAATACCACTTCATAAGGAAATACAGTTTTGCAGTGTAAAGACATATACGTACGCATTGGAAACTCTTTACGAGAAGAAATAACGCATAGTACAAAATTAGCTTGTATCTCCAAAACTACACGTTGTATCTCGAAAAGAATTGTTGTGGCGTGTACGTCTTAACATGTAGCGTCTAAAGAGAACCAAAAGGAGAATTTTCTTTCGTCAAAATTTTTCAGAAAATCACGTTTTAAGGAAATCCCGCATCGTGCGAAATTATCTTGTTTTTCCTAAACAACACGTTGTAAGTCGAAAAGCTTTCATGTTGCGTGTATGTCTAAGTGTGTAGCCTCAAAAGAGAAGGCACAGGACAGTTTTCTCTCGAAAGGATATGTAAGAATACCACTTCATAAGGAAATACAGTTTTGCAGAGTAAAGACATATACGTACGCATTGGAAACTCTTTACGAGAAGAAATAACGCATAGTACAAAATTAGCTTGTATCTCCAAAACTACACGTTGTATCTCGAAAAGAATTGTTGTGGCGTGTACGTCTTAACATGTAGCATCTAAAGAGAACCAAAAGGAGAATTTTCTTTCGTCAAAATTTTTCAGAAAATCACGTTTTAAGGAAATCCCGCATCGTGCGAAATTATCTTGTTTTTCCTAAACAACACGTTGTAAGTCGAAAAGCTTTCATGTTGCGTGTATGTCTAAGTGTGTAGCCTCAAAAGAGAAGGCACAGGACAGTTTTCTCTCGAAAGGATATGTAAGAATACCACTTCATAAGGAAATACAGTTTTGCAGAGTAAAGACATATACGTACGCATTGGAAACTCTTTACGAGAAGAAATAACCCATAGTACAAAATTAGCTTGTATCTCCAAAACTACACGTTGTATCTCGAAAAGAATTGCTGTGGCGTGTACGTCTTAACATGTAGCATCTAAAGAGAACCAAAAGGAGAATTTTCTTTCGTCAAAATTTTTCAGAAAATCACGTTTTAAGGAAATCCCGCATCGTGCGAAATTATCTTGTTTTTCCTAAACAACACGTTGTAAGTCGAAAAGCTTTCATGTTGCGTGTATGTCTAAGTGTGTAGCCTCAAAAGAGAAGGCACAGGACAGTTTTCTCTCGAAAGGATATGTAAGAATACCACTTCATAAGGAAATACAGTTTTGCAGCGTAAAGACATATACGTACGCATTGGAAACTCTTTACGAGAAGAAATAAAGCATAGTACAAAATTAGCTTGTATCTCCAAAACTACACGTTGTATCTCGAAAAGAATTGTTGTGGCGTGTACGTCTTAACATGTAGCATCTAAAGAGAACCAAAAGGAGAATTTTCTTTCGTCAAAATTTTTCAGAAAATCACGTTTTAAGGAAATCCCGCATCGTGCGAAATTAACTTGTTTTTCCTAAACAACACGTTGTAAGTCGAAAAGCGTTCATGTTGCGTGTATGTCTAAGTGTGTAGCCTCAAAAGAGAAGGCACAGGACAGTTTTCTCTCGAAAGGATATGTAAGAATACCACTTCATAAGGAAATACAGTTTTGCAGAGTAAAGACATATACGTACGCATTGGAAACTCTTTACGAGAAGAAATAACGCATAGTACAAAATTAGCTTGTATCTCCAAAACTACACGTTGTATCTCGAAAAGAATTCTTGGGGCGTGTACGTCTTAACATGTAGCATCTAAAGAGAACCAAAAGGAGAATTTTCTTTCGTCAAAATTTTTCAGAAAATCACGTTTTAAGGAAATCCCGCATCGTGCGAAATTATCTTGTTTTTCCTAAACAACACGTTGTAAGTCGAAAAGCTTTCATGTTGCGTGTATGTCTAAGTGTGTAGCCTCAAAAGAGAAGGCACAGGACAGTTTTCTCTCGAAAGGATATGTAAGAATACCACTTCATAAGGAAATACAGTTTTGCAGAGTAAAGACATATAGTACGCATTGGAAACTCTTTAGGAGAAGAAATAACGCATAGTACAAAATTAGCTTGTATCTCCAAAACTACACGTTGTATCTCGAAAAGAATTGTTGTGGCGTGTACGTCTTAACATGTAGCATCTAAAGAGAACCAAAAGGAGAATTTTCTTTCGTCAAAATTTTTCAGAAAATCACGT
This sequence comes from Apodemus sylvaticus, assembly GCF_947179515.1. Classification (NCBI taxonomy): domain Eukaryota; kingdom Metazoa; phylum Chordata; class Mammalia; order Rodentia; family Muridae; genus Apodemus; species Apodemus sylvaticus. The sequence continues at coordinate 263,052 of NW_026263073.1, read as the reverse complement.
TTTAAGGAAATCCCGCATCGTGCGAAATTATCTTGTTTTTCCTAAACAACACGTTGTAAGTCGAAAAGCTTTCATGTTGCGTGTATGTCTAAGTGTGTAGCCTCAAAAGAGAAGGCACAGGACAGTTTTCTCTCGAAAGGATATGTAAGAATACCACTTCATAAGTAAATACAGTTTTGCAGAGTAAAGACATATACGTACGCATTGGAAACTCTTTACGAGAAGAAATAACGCATAGTACAAAATTAGCTTGTATCTCCAAAACTACACGTTGTATCTCGAAAAGAATTGATGTGGCGTGTACGTCTTAACATGTAGCATCTAAAGAGAACCAAAAGGAGAATTTTCTTTCGTCAAAATTTTTCAGAAAATTACGTTTTAAGGAAATCCCGCATCGTGCGAAATTATCTTGTTTTTCCTAAACAACACGTTGTAAGTCGAAAAGCTTTCATGTTGCGTGTATGTCTAAGTGTGTAGCCTCAAAAGAGAAGGCACAGGACAGATTTCTCTCGAAAGGATATGTAAGAATACCACTTCATAAGGAAATACAGTTTTGCAGAGTAAAGACATATACGTACGCATTGGAAACTCTTTACGAGAAGAAATAACGCATAGTACAAAATTAGCTTGTATCTCCAAAACTACACGTTGTATCTCGAAAAGAATTGTTGTGGCGTGTACGTCTTAACATGTAGCATCTAAAGAGAACCAAAAGGAGAATTTTCTTTCGTCAAAATTTTTCAGAAAATCACGTTTTAAGGAAATCCCGCATCGTGCGAAATTATCTTGTTTTTCCTAAACAACACGTTGTAAGTCGAAAATCTTTCATGTTGCGTGTATGTCTAAGTGTGTAGCCTCAAAAGAGAAGGCACAGGACAGTTTTCTCTCGAAAGGATATGGAAGAATACCACTTCATAAGGAAATACAGTTTTGCAGCGTAAAGACATATACGTACGCATTGGAAACTCTTTACGAGAAGAAATAACGCATAGTACAAAATTAGCTTGTATCTCCAAAACTACACGTTGTATCTCGAAAAGAATTGTTGTGGCGTGTACGTCTTAACATGTAGCATCTAAAGAGAACCAAAAGGAGAATTTTCTATCGTCAAAATTTTTCAGAAAATCACGTTTTAAGGAAATCCCGCATCGTGCGAAATTATCTTGTTTTTCCTAAACAACACGTTGTAAGTCGAAAAGCTTTCATGTTGCGTGTATGTCTAAGTGTGTAGCCTCAAAAGAGAAGGCACAGGACAGTTTTCTCTCGAAAGGATATGTAAGAATACCACTTCATAAGGAAATACAGTTTTGCAGAGTAAAGACATATACGTACGCATTGGAAACTCTTTACGAGAAGAAATAACCCATAGTACAAAATTAGCTTGTATCTCCAAAACTACACGTTGTATCTCGAAAAGAATTGTTGTGGCGTGTACGTCTTAACATGTAGCATCTAAAGAGAACCAAAAGGAGAATTTTCTTTCGTCAAAATTTTTCAGAAAATCACGTTTTAAGGAAATCCCGCATCGTGCGAAATTATCTTGTTTTTCCTAAACAACACGTTGTAAGTCGAAAAGCTTTCATGTTGCGTGTATGTCTAAGTGTGTAGCCTCAAAAGAGAAGGCACAGGACAGTTTTCTCTCGAAAGGATATGTAAGAATACCACTTCATAAGGAAATACAGTTTTGCAGAGTAAAGACATATACGTACGCATTGGAAACTCTTTACGAGAAGAAATAACGCATAGTACAAAATTAGCTTGTATCTCCAAAACTACACGTTGTATCTCGAAAAGAATTGTTGTGGCATGTACGTCTTAACATGTAGCATCTAAAGAGAACCAAAAGGAGAATTTTCTTTCGTCAAAATTTTTCAGAAAATCACGTTTTAAGGAAATCCCGCATCGTGCGAAATTATCTTGTTTTTCCTAAACAACACGTTGTAAGTCGAAAAGCTTTCATGTTGCGTGTATGTCTAAGTGTGTAGCCTCAAAAGAGAAGGCACAGGACAGTTTTCTCTCGAAAGGATATGTAAGAATACCACTTCATAAGGAAATACAGTTTTGCAGAGTAAAGACATATACGTACGCATTGGAAACTCTTTACGAGAAGAAATAACCCATAGTACAAAATTAGCTTGTATCTCCAAAACTACACGTTGTATCTCGAAAAGAATTCTTGGGGCGTGTACGTCTTAACATGTAGCATCTAAAGAGAACCAAAAGGAGAATTTTCTTTCGTCAAAATTTTTCAGAAAATCACGTTTTAAGGATATCCCGCATCGTGCGAAATTATCTTGTTTTTCCTAAACAACACGTTGTAAGTCGAAAAGCTGTCATGTTGCGTGTATGTCTAAGTGTGTAGCCTCAAAAGAGAAGGCACAGGACAGTTTTCTCTCGAAAGGATATGTAAGAATACCACTTCATAAGGAAATACAGTTTTGCAGAGTAAAGACATATAGTACGCATTGGAAACTCTTTAGGAGAAGAAATAACGCATAGTACAAAATTAGCTTGTATCTCCAAAACTACACGTTGTATCTCGAAAAGAATTGTTGTGGCGTGTACGTCTTAACATGTAGCATCTAAAGAGAACCAAAAGGAGAATTTTCTTTCGTCAAAATTTTTCAGAAAATCACGTTTTAAGGAAATCCCGCATCGTGCGAAATTATCTTGTTTTTCCTAAACAACACGTTGTAAGTCGAAAAGCTTTCATGTTGCGTGTATGTCTAAGTGTGTAGCCTCAAAAGAGAAGGCACAGGACAGTTTTCTCTCGAAAGGATATGTAAGAATACCACTTCATAAGTAAATACAGTTTTGCAGAGTAAAGACATATACGTACGCATTGGAAACTCTTTACGAGAAGAAATAACGCATAGTACAAAATTAGCTTGTATCTCCAAAACTACACGTTGTATCTCGAAAAGAATTGTTGTGGCGTGTACGTCTTAACATGTAGCATCTAAAGAGAACCAAAAGGAGAATTTTCTTTCGTCAAAATTTTTCAGAAAATTACGTTTTAAGGAAATCCCGCATCGTGCGAAATTATCTTGTTTTTCCTAAACAACACGTTGTAAGTCGAAAAGCTTTCATGTTGCGTGTATGTCTAAGTGTGTAGCCTCAAAAGAGAAGGCACAGGACAGATTTCTCTCGAAAGGATATGTAAGAATACCACTTCATAAGGAAATACAGTTTTGCAGAGTAAAGACATATACGTACGCATTGGAAACTCTTTACGAGAAGAAATAACGCATAGTACAAAATTAGCTTGTATCTCCAAAACTACACGTTGTATCTCGAAAAGAATTGTTGTGGCATGTACGTCTTAACATGTAGCATCTAAAGAGAACCAAAAGGAGAATTTTCTTTCGTCAAAATTTTTCAGAAAATCACGTTTTAAGGAAATCCCGCATCGTGCGAAATTATCTTGTTTTTCCTAAACAACACGTTGTAAGTCGAAAAGCTTTCATGTTGCGTGTATGTCTAAGTGTGTAGCCTCAAAAGAGAAGGCACAGGACAGTTTTCTCTCGAAAGGATATGTAAGAATACCACTTCATAAGGAAATACAGTTTTGCAGAGTAAAGACATATACGTACGCATTGGAAACTCTTTACGAGAAGAAATAACCCATAGTACAAAATTAGCTTGTATCTCCAAAACTACACGTTGTATCTCGAAAAGAATTGTTGTGGCGTGTACGTCTTAACATGTAGCATCTAAAGAGAACCAAAAGGAGAATTTTCTTTCGTCAAAATTTTTCAGAAAATCACGTTTTAAGGAAATCCCGCATCGTGCGAAATTATCTTGTTTTTCCTAAACAACACGTTGTAAGTCGAAAAGCTTTCATGTTGCGTGTATGTCTAAGTGTGTAGCCTCAAAAGAGAAGGCACAGGACAGTTTTCTCTCGAAAGGATATGTAAGAATACCACTTCATAAGGAAATACAGTTTTGCAGAGTAAAGACATATACGTACGCATTGGAAACTCTTTACGAGAAGAAATAACGCATAGTACAAAATTAGCTTGTATCTCCAAAACTACACGTTGTATCTCGAAAAGAATTGTTGTGGCATGTACGTCTTAACATGTAGCATCTAAAGAGAACCAAAAGGAGAATTTTCTTTCGTCAAAATTTTTCAGAAAATCACGTTTTAAGGAAATCCCGCATCGTGCGAAATTATCTTGTTTTTCCTAAACAACACGTTGTAAGTCGAAAAGCTTTCATGTTGCGTGTATGTCTAAGTGTGTAGCCTCAAAAGAGAAGGCACAGGACAGTTTTCTCTCGAAAGGATATGTAAGAATACCACTTCATAAGGAAATACAGTTTTGCAGCATAAAGACATATACGTACGCATTGGAAACTCTTTACGAGAAGAAATAACGCATAGTACAAAATTAGCTTGTATCTCCAAAACTACACGTTGTATCTCGAAAAGAATTGTTGTGGCGTGTACGTCTTAACATGTAGCATCTAAAGAGAACCAAAAGGAGAATTTTCTTTCGTCAAAATTTTTCAGAAAATCACGTTTTAAGGAAATCCCGCATCGTGCGAAATTAACTTGTTTTTCCTAAACAACACGTTGTAAGTCGAAAAGCGTTCATGTTGCGTGTATGTCTAAGTGTGTAGCCTCAAAAGAGAAGGCACAGGACAGTTTTCTCTCGAAAGGATATGTAAGAATACCACTTCATAAGGAAATACAGTTTTGCAGAGTAAAGACATATACGTACGCATTGGAAACTCTTTACGAGAAGAAATAACGCATAGTACAAAATTAGCTTGTATCTCCAAAACTACACGTTGTATCTCGAAAAGAATTCTTGGGGCGTGTACGTCTTAACATGTAGCATCTAAAGAGAACCAAAAGGAGAATTTTCTTTCGTCAAAATTTTTCAGAAAATCACGTTTTAAGGAAATCCCGCATCGTGCGAAATTATCTTGTTTTTCCTAAACAACACGTTGTAAGTCGAAAAGCTGTCATGTTGCGTGTATGTCTAAGTGTGTAGCCTCAAAAGAGAAGGCACAGGACAGTTTTCTCTCGAAAGGATATGTAAGAATACCACTTCATAAGGAAATACAGTTTTGCAGAGTAAAGACATATACGTACGCATTGGAAACTCTTTACGAGAAGAAATAACGCATAGTACAAAATTAGGTTGTATCTCCAAAACTACACGTTGTATCTCGAAAAGAATTGTTGTGGCGTGTACGTCTTAACATGTAGCATCTAAAGAGAACCAAAAGGAGAATTTTCTTTCGTCAAAATTTTTCAGAAAATCACGTTTTAAGGAAATCCCGCATCGTGCGAAATTATCTTGTTTTTCCTAAACAACACGTTGTAAGTCGAAAAGCTTTCATGTTGCGTGTATGTCTAAGTGTGTAGCCTCAAAAGAGAAGGCACAGGACAGTTTTCTCTCGAAAGGATATGTAAGAATACCACTTCATAAGTAAATACAGTTTTGCAGAGTAAAGACATATACGTACGCATTGGAAACTCTTTACGAGAAGAAATAACGCATAGTACAAAATTAGCTTGTATCTCCAAAACTACACGTTGTATCTCGAAAAGAATTGTTGTGGCGTGTACGTCTTAACATGTAGCATCTAAAGAGAACCAAAAGGAGAATTTTCTTTCGTCAAAATTTTTCAGAAAATTACGTTTTAAGGAAATCCCGCATCGTGCGAAATTATCTTGTTTTTCCTAAACAACACGTTGTAAGTCGAAAAGCTTTCATGTTGCGTGTATGTCTAAGTGTGTAGCCTCAAAAGAGAAGGCACAGGACAGATTTCTCTCGAAAGGATATGTAAGAATACCACTTCATAAGGAAATACAGTTTTGCAGAGTAAAGACATATACGTACGCATTGGAATCTCTTTACGAGAAGAAATAACGCATAGTACAAAATTAGCTTGTATCTCCAAAACTACACGTTGTATCTCGAAAAGAATTGTTGTGGCGTGTACGTCTTAACATGTAGCATCTAAAGAGAACCAAAAGGAGAATTTTCTTTCGTCAAAATTTTTCAGAAAATCACGTTTTAAGGAAATCCCGCATCGTGCGAAATTATCTTGTTTTTCCTAAACAACACGTTGTAAGTCGAAAAGCTTTCATGTTGCGTGTATGTCTAAGTGTGTAGCCTCAAAAGAGAAGGCACAGGACAGTTTTCTCTCGAAAGGATATGGAAGAATACCACTTCATAAGGAAATACAGTTTTGCAGCGTAAAGACATATACGTACGCATTGGAAACTCTTTACGAGAAGAAATAACGCATAGTACAAAATTAGCTTGTATCTCCAAAACTACACGTTGTATCTCGAAAAGAATTGTTGTGGCGTGTACGTCTTAACATGTAGCATCTAAAGAGAACCAAAAGGAGAATTTTCTTTCGTCAAAATTTTTCAGAAAATTACGTTTTAAGGAAATCCCGCATCGTGCGAAATTATCTTGTTTTTCCTAAACAACACGTTGTAAGTCGAAAAGCTTTCATGTTGCGTGTATGTCTAAGTGTGTAGCCTCAAAAGAGAAGGCACAGCACAGATTTCTCTCGAAAGGATATGTAAGAATACCACTTCATAAGGAAATACAGTTTTGCAGAGTAAAGACATATACGTACGCATTGGAAACTCTTTACGAGAAGAAATAACGCATAGTACAAAATTAGCTTGTATCTCCAAAACTACACGTTGTATCTCGAAAAGAATTGTTGTGGCGTGTACGTCTTAACATGTAGCATCTAAAGAGAACCAAAAGGAGAATTTTCTTTCGTCAAAATTTTTCAGAAAATCACGTTTTAAGGAAATCCCGCATCGTGCGAAATTATCTTGTTTTTCCTAAACAACACGTTGTAAGTCGAAAAGCTTTCATGTTGCGTGTATGTCTAAGTGTGTAGCCTCAAAAGAGAAGGCACAGGACAGTTTTCACTCGAAAGGATATGGAAGAATACCACTTCATAAGGAAATACAGTTTTGCAGCGTAAAGACATATACGTACGCATTGGAAACTCTTTACGAGAAGAAATAACGCATAGTACAAAATTAGCTTGTATCTCCAAAACTACACGTTGTATCTCGAAAAGAATTGTTGTGGCGTGTACGTCTTAACATGTAGCATCTAAAGAGAACCAAAAGGAGAATTTTCTATCGTCAAAATTTTTCAGAAAATCACGTTTTAAGGAAATCCCGCATCGTGCGAAATTATCTTGTTTTTCCTAAACAACACGTTGTAAGTCGAAAAGCTTTCATGTTGCGTGTATGTCTAAGTGTGTAGCCTCAAAAGAGAAGGCACAGGACAGTTTTCTCTCGAAAGGATATGTAAGAATACCACTTCATAAGGAAATACAGTTTTGCAGAGTAAAGACATATACGTACGCATTGGAAACTCTTTACGAGAAGAAATAACCCATAGTACAAAATTAGCTTGTATCTCCAAAACTACACGTTGTATCTCGAAAAGAATTGTTGTGGCGTGTACGTCTTAACATGTAGCATCTAAAGAGAACCAAAAGGAGAATTTTCTTTCGTCAAAATTTTTCAGAAAATCACGTTTTAAGGAAATCCCGCATCGTGCGAAATTATCTTGTTTTTCCTAAACAACACGTTGTAAGTCGAAAAGCTTTCATGTTGCGTGTATGTCTAAGTGTGTAGCCTCAAAAGAGAAGGCACAGGACAGTTTTCTCTCGAAAGGATATGTAAGAATACCACTTCATAAGGAAATACAGTTTTGCAGAGTAAAGACATATACGTACGCATTGGAAACTCTTTACGAGAAGAAATAACGCATAGTACAAAATTAGCTTGTATCTCCAAAACTACACGTTGTATCTCGAAAAGAATTGTTGTGGCATGTACGTCTTAACATGTAGCATCTAAAGAGAACCAAAAGGAGAATTTTCTTTCGTCAAAATTTTTCAGAAAATCACGTTTTAAGGAAATCCCGCATCGTGCGAAATTATCTTGTTTTTCCTAAACAACACGTTGTAAGTCGAAAAGCTTTCATGTTGCGTGTATGTCTAAGTGTGTAGCCTCAAAAGAGAAGGCACAGGACAGTTTTCTCTCGAAAGGATATGTAAGAATACCACTTCATAAGGAAATACAGTTTTGCAGAGTAAAGACATATACGTACGCATTGGAAACTCTTTACGAGAAGAAATAACCCATAGTACAAAATTAGCTTGTATCTCCAAAACTACACGTTGTATCTCGAAAAGAATTCTTGGGGCGTGTACGTCTTAACATGTAGCATCTAAAGAGAACCAAAAGGAGAATTTTCTTTCGTCAAAATTTTTCAGAAAATCACGTTTTAAGGAAATCCCGCATCGTGCGAAATTATCTTGTTTTTCCTAAACAACACGTTGTAAGTCGAAAAGCTGTCATGTTGCGTGTATGTCTAAGTGTGTAGCCTCAAAAGAGAAGGCACAGGACAGTTTTCTCTCGAAAGGATATGTAAGAATACCACTTCATAAGGAAATACAGTTTTGCAGAGTAAAGACATATAGTACGCATTGGAAACTCTTTAGGAGAAGAAATAACGCATAGTACAAAATTAGCTTGTATCTCCAAAACTACACGTTGTATCTCGAAAAGAATTGTTGTGGCGTGTACGTCTTAACATGTAGCATCTAAAGAGAACCAAAAGGAGAATTTTCTTTCGTCAAAATTTTTCAGAAAATCACGTTTTAAGGAAATCCCGCATCGTGCGAAATTATCTTGTTTTTCCTAAACAACACGTTGTAAGTCGAAAAGCTGTCATGTTGCGTGTATGTCTAAGTGTGTAGCCTCAAAAGAGAAGGCACAGGACAGTTTTCTCTCGAAAGGATATGTAAGAATACCACTTCATAAGGAAATACAGTTTTGCAGAGTAAAGACATATAGTACGCATTGGAAACTCTTTAGGAGAAGAAATAACGCATAGTACAAAATTAGCTTGTATCTCCAAAACTACACGTTGTATCTCGAAAAGAATTGTTGTGGCGTGTACGTCTTAACATGTAGCATCTAAAGAGAACCAAAAGGAGAATTTTCTTTCTTCAAAATTTTTCAGAAAATCACGTTTTAAGGAAATCCCGCATCGTGCGAAATTATCTTGTTTTTCCTAAACAACACGTTGTAAGTCGAAAAGCTTTCATGTTGCGTGTATGTCTAAGTGTGTAGCCTCAAAAGAGAAGGCACAGGACAGTTTTCTCTCGAAAGGATATGTAAGAATACCACTTCATAAGTAAATACAGTTTTGCAGAGTAAAGACATATACGTACGCATTGGAAACTCTTTACGAGAAGAAATAACGCATAGTACAAAATTAGCTTGTATCTCCAAAACTACACGTTGTATCTCGAAAAGAATTGTTGTGGCGTGTACGTCTTAACATGTAGCATCTAAAGAGAACCAAAAGGAGAATTTTCTTTCGTCAAAATTTTTCAGAAAATCACGTTTTAAGGAAATCCCGCATCGTGCGAAATTATCTTGTTTTTCCTAAACAACACGTTGTAAGTCGAAAAGCTTTCATGTTGCGTGTATGTCTAAGTGTGTAGCCTCAAAAGAGAAGGCACAGGACAGTTTTCTCTCGAAAGGATATGTAAGAATACCACTTCATAAGGAAATACAGTTTTGCAGAGTAAAGACATATACGTACGCATTGGAAACTCTTTACGAGAAGAAATAACGCATAGTACAAAATTAGCTTGTATCTCCAAAACTACACGTTGTATCTCGAAAAGAATTGTTGTGGCGTGTACGTCTTAACATGTAGCATCTAAAGAGAACCAAAAGGAGAATTTTCTTTCGTCAAAATTTTTCAGAAAATCACGTTTTAAGGAAATCCCGCATCGTGCGAAATTATCTTGTTTTTCCTAAACAACACGTTGTAAGTCGAAAAGCTTTCATGTTGCGTGTATGTCTAAGTGTGTAGCCTCAAAAGAGAAGGCACAGGACAGTTTTCTCTCGAAAGGATATGTAAGAATACCACTTCATAAGGAAATACAGTTTTGCAGCGTAAAGACTTATACGTACGCATTGGAAACTCTTTACGAGAAGAAATAACGCATAGTACAAAATTAGCTTGTATCTCCAAAACTACACGTTGTATCTCGAAAAGAATTGTTGTGGCGTGTACGTCTTAACATGTAGCATCTAAAGAGAACCAAAAGGAGAATTTTCTTTCGTCAAAATTTTTCAGAAAATCACGTTTTAAGGAAATCCCGCATTGTGCGAAATTATCTTGTTTTTCCTAAACAACACGTTGTAAGTCGAAAAGCTTTCATGTTGCGTGTATGTCTAAGTGTGTAGCCTCAAAAGAGAAGGCACAGGACAGTTTTCTCTCGAAAGGATATGTAAGAATACCACTTCATAAGGAAATACAGTTTTGCAGAGTAAAGACATATACGTACGCATTGGAAACTCTTTACGAGAAGAAATAACGCATAGTACAAAATTAGCTTGTATCTCCAAAACTACACGTTGTATCTCGAAAAGAATTGTTGTGGCGTGTACGTCTTAACATGTAGCATCTAAAGAGAACCAAAAGGAGAATTTTCTTTCGTCAAAATTTTTCAGAAAATCACGTTTTAAGGAAATCCCGCATCGTGCGAAATTATCTTGTTTTTCCTAAACAACACGTTGTAAGTCGAAAAGCTTTCATGTTGCGTGTATGTCTAAGTGTGTAGCCTCAAAAGAGAAGGCACAGGACAGTTTTCTCTCGAAAGGATATGTAAGAATACCACTTCATAAGGAAATACAGTTTTGCAGCGTAAAGACATATACGTACGCATTGGAAACTCTTTACGAGAAGAAATAACGCATAGTACAAAATTAGCTTGTATCTCCAAAACTACACGTTGTATCTCGAAAAGAATTGTTGTGGCGTGTACGTCTTAACATGTAGCATCTAAAGAGAACCAAAAGGAGAATTTTCTTTCGTCAAAATTTTTCAGAAAATCACGTTTTAAGGAAATCCCGCATCGTGCGAAATTATCTTGTTTTTCCTAAACAACACGTTGTAAGTCGAAAAGCTTTCATGTTGCCTGTATGTCTAAGTGTGTAGCCTCAAAAGAGAAGGCACAGGACAGTTTTCTCTCGAAAGGATATGTAAGAATACCACTTCATAAGGAAATACAGTTTTGCAGAGTAAAGACATATACGTACGCATTGGAAACTCTTTACGAGAAGAAATAACGCATAGTAAAAAATTAGCTTGTATCTCCAAAACTACACGTTGTATCTCGAAAAGAATTGTTGTGGCGTGTACGTCTTAACATGTAGCATCTAAAGAGAACCAAAAGGAGAATTTTCTTTCGTCAAAATTTTTCAGAAAATCACGTTTTAAGGAAATCCCGCATCGTGCGAAATTATCTTGTTTTTCCTAAACAACACGTTGTAAGTCGAAAAGCTTTCATGTTGCGTGTATGACTAAGTGTGTAGCCTCAAAAGAGAAGGCACAGGACAGTTTTCTCTCGAAAGGATATGTAAGAATACCACTTCATAAGGAAATACAGTTTTGCAGCGTAAAGACATATACGTACGCATTGGAAACTCTTTACGAGAAGAAATAACGCATAGTACAAAATTAGCTTGTATCTCCAAAACTACACGTTGTATCTCGAAAAGAATTGTTGTGGCGTGTACGTCTTAACATGTAGCATCTAAAGAGAACCAAAAGGAGAATTTTCTTTCGTCAAAATTTTTCAGAAAATCACGTTTTAAGGAAATCCCGCATCGTGCGAAATTATCTTGTTTTTCCTAAACAACACGTTGTAAGTCGAAAAGCTTTCATGTTGCGTGTATGTCTAAGTGTGTAGCCTCAAAAGAGAAGGCACAGGACAGTTTTCTCTCGAAAGGATATGTAAGAATACCACTTCATAAGGAAATACAGTTTTGCAGCGTAAAGACATATACGTACGCATTGGAAACTCTTTACGAGAAGAAATAACGCATAGTACAAAATTAGCTTGTATCTCCAAAACTACACGTTGTATCTCGAAAATAATTGTTGTGGCGTGAACGTCTTAACATGTAGCATCTAAAGAGAACCAAAATGAGAATTTTCTTCCGTCAAAATTTTTTAGAAAATCACGTTTTAAGGAAATCCCGCATCGTGCGAAATTATCTTGTTTTTCCTAAACAACACGTTGTAAGTCGAAAAGCTTTCATGTTGCGTGTTTGTCTAAGTATGTAGCCTCAAAAGAGAAGGCACAGGACAGTTTTCTCTCGAAAGGATATGTAAGAATACCAATTCATAATGAAATACAGTTTTGCAGAGTAAAGACATATACGTACGCATTGGAAACTTTACGAGAAGAAATAACGCATAGTACAAAATTAGCTTGTATCTCCAAAACTACATGTTGTATCTCGAAAAGAATTGTTGTGGCGTGTACGTCTTAACATGTAGCATCTAAAGAGAACCAAAAGGAGAATTTTCTTTCGTCAAAATTTTTCAGAAAATCACGTTTTAAGGAAATCCCGCATCGTGCGAAATTATCTTGTTTTTCCTAAACAACACGTTGTAAGTCGAAAAGCTTTCATGTTGCGTGTATGTCTAAGTGTGTAGCCTCAAAAGAGAAGGCACAGGACAGTTTTCTCTCGAAAGGATATGTAAGAATACCACTTCATAAGGAAATACAGTTTTGCAGAGTAAAGACATATACGTACGCATTGGAAACTCTTTACGAGAAGAAATAACGCATAGTACAAAATTAGCTTGTATCTCCAAAACTACACGTTGTATCTCGAAAAGAATTGTTGTGGCGTGTACGTCTTAACATGTAGCATCTAAAGAGAACCAAAAGGAGAATTTTCTTTCGTCAAAATTTTTCAGAAAATCACGTTTTAAGGAAATCCCGCATCGTGCGAAATTATCTTGTTTTTCCTAAACAACACGTTGTAAGTCGAAAAGCTTTCATGTTGCGTGTATGTCTAAGTGTGTAGCCTCAAAAGAGAAGACACAGGACAGTTTTCTCTCGAAAGGATATGTAAGAATACCACTTCATAAGGAAATACAGTTTTGCAGCGTAAAGACATATACGTACGCATTGGAAACTCTTTACGAGAAGAAATAACGCATAGTACAAAATTAGCTTGTATCTCCAAAACTACACGTTGTATCTCGAAAAGAATTGTTGTGGCGTGTACGTCTTAACATGTAGCATCTAAAGAGAACCAAAAGGAGAATTTTCTTTCGTCAAAATTTTTCAGAAAATCACGTTTTAAGGAAATCCCGCATCGTGCGAAATTATCTTGTTTTTCCTAAACAACACGTTGTAAGTCGAAAAGCTTTCATGTTGCCTGTATGTCTAAGTGTGTAGCCTCAAAAGAGAAGGCACAGGACAGTTTTCTCTCGAAAGGATATGTAAGAATACCACTTCATAAGGAAATACAGTTTTGCAGAGTAAAGACATATACGTACGCATTGGAAACTCTTTACGAGAAGAAATAACGCATAGTAAAAAATTAGCTTGTATCTCCAAAACTACACGTTGTATCTCGAAAAGAATTGTTGTGGCGTGTACGTCTTAACATGTAGCATCTAAAGAGAACCAAAAGGAGAATTTTCTTTCGTCAAAATTTTTCAGAAAATCACGTTTTAAGGAAATCCCGCATCGTGCGAAATTATCTTGTTTTTCCTAAACAACACGTTGTAAGTCGAAAAGCTTTCATGTTGCGTGTATGACTAAGTGTGTAGCCTCAAAAGAGAAGGCACAGGACAGTTTTCTCTCGAAAGGATATGTAAGAATACCACTTCATAAGGAAATACAGTTTTGCAGCGTAAAGACATATACGTACGCATTGGAAACTCTTTACGAGAAGAAATAACGCATAGTACAAAATTAGCTTGTATCTCCAAAACTACACGTTGTATCTCGAAAAGAATTGTTGTGGCGTGTACGTCTTAACATGTAGCATCTAAAGAGAACCAAAAGGAGAATTTTCTTTCGTCAAAATTTTTCAGAAAATCACGTTTTAAGGAAATCCCGCATCGTGCGAAATTATCTTGTTTTTCCTAAACAACACGTTGTAAGTCGAAAAGCTTTCATGTTGCGTGTATGTCTAAGTGTGTAGCCTCAAAAGAGAAGGCACAGGACAGTTTTCTCTCGAAAGGATATGTAAGAATACCACTTCATAAGGAAATACAGTTTTGCAGCGTAAAGACATATACGTACGCATTGGAAACTCTTTACGAGAAGAAATAACGCATAGTACAAAATTAGCTTGTATCTCCAAAACTACACGTTGTATCTCGAAAATAATTGTTGTGGCGTGTACGTCTTAACATGTAGCATCTAAAGAGAACCAAAATGAGAATTTTCTTCCGTCAAAATTTTTTAGAAAATCACGTTTTAAGGAAATCCCGCATCGTGCGAAATTATCTTGTTTTTCCTAAACAACACGTTGTAAGTCGAAAAGCTTTCATGTTGCGTGTTTGTCTAAGTATGTAGCCTCAAAAGAGAAGGCACAGGACAGTTTTCTCTCGAAAGGATATGTAAGAATACCAATTCATAATGAAATACAGTTTTGCAGAGTAAAGACATATACGTACGCATTGGAAACTTTACGAGAAGAAATAACGCATAGTACAAAATTAGCTTGTATCTCCAAAACTACATGTTGTATCTCGAAAAGAATTGTTGTGGCGTGTACGTCTTAACATGTAGCATCTAAAGAGAACCAAAAGGAGAATTTTCTTTCGTCAAAATTTTTCAGAAAATCACGTTTTAAGGAAATCCCGCATCGTGCGAAATTATCTTGTTTTTCCTAAACAACACGTTGTAAGTCGAAAAGCTTTCATGTTGCGTGTATGTCTAAGTGTGTAACCTCAAAAGAGAAGGCACAGGACAGTTTTCTCTCGAAAGGATATGTAAGAATACCACTTCATGAGGAAATACAGTTTTGCAGAGTAAAGACATATACGTACGCATTGGAAACTCTTTACGAGAAGAAATAACGCATAGTACAAAATTAGCTTGTATCTCCAAAACTACACGTTGTATCTCGAAAAGAATTGTTGTGGCGTGTACGTCTTAACATGTAGCATCTAAAGAGAACCAAAAGGAGAATTTTCTTTCGTCAAAATTTTTCAGAAAATCACGTTTTAAGGAAATCCCGCATCGTGCGAAATTATCTTGTTTTTCCTAAACAACACGTTGTAAGTCGAAAAGCTTTCATGTTGCGTGTATGTCTAAGTGTGTAGCCTCAAAAGAGAAGGCACAGGACAGTTTTCTCTCGAAAGGATATGTAAGAATACCACTTCATAAGGAAATACAGTTTTGCAGAGTAAAGACATATACGTACGCATTGGAAACTCTTTACGAGAAGAAATAACGCATAGTACAAAATTAGCTTTTATCTACACGTTGTATCTCGAAAAGAATTGTTGTGGCGTGTACGTCTTAACATGTAGCATCTAAAGAGAACCAAAAGGAGAATTTTCTTTCGTCAAAATTTTTCAGAAAATCACGTTTTAAGGAAATCCCGCATCGTGCGAAATTATCTTGTTTTTCCTAAACAACACGTTGTAAGTCGAAAAGCTTTCATGTTGCGTGTATGTCTAAGTGTGTAGCCTCAAAAGAGAAGGCACAGGACAGTTTTCTCTCGAAAGGATATGTAAGAATACCACTTCATAAGGAAATACAGTTTTGCAGAGTAAAGACATATACGTACGCATTGGAAACTCTTTACGAGAAGAAATAACGCATAGTAAAAAATTAGCTTGTATCTCCAAAACTACACGTTGTGTCTCGAAAAGAATTGTTGTGGCGTGTACGTCTTAACATGTAGCATCTAAAGAGAACCAAAAGGAGAATTTTCTTTCGTCAAAATTTTTCAGAAAATCACGTTTTAAGGAAATCCCGCATCGTGCGAAATTATCTTGTTTTTCCTAAACAACACGTTGTAAGTCGAAAAGCTTTCATGTTGCGTGTATGTCTAAGTGTGTAGCCTCAAAAGAGAAGGCACAGGACAGTTTTCTCTCGAAAGGATATGTAAGAATACCACTTCATAAGGAAATACAGTTTTGCAGAGTATAGACATATACGTACGCATTGGAAACTCTTTACGAGAAGAAATATCGCATAGTACAAAATTAGCTTGTATCTCCAAAACTACACGTTGTATCTCGAAAAGAATTGTTGTGGCGTGTACGTCTTTACATGTAGCATCTAAAGAGAACCAAAAGGAGAATTTTCTTCCGTCAAAATTTTTTAGAAAATCACGTTTTAAGGAAATCCCGCATCGTGCGAAATTATCTTGTTTTTCCTAAACAACACGTTGTAAGTCGAAAAGCTTTCATGTTGCGTGTTTGTCTAAGTATGTAGCCTCAAAAGAGAAGGCACAGGACAGTTTTCTCTCGAAAGGATATGTAAGAATACCACTTCATAAGGAAATACAGTTTTGCAGAGTAAAGACATATACGTACGCATTGGAAACTTTACGAGAAGAAATAACGCATAGTACAAAATTAGCTTGTATCTCCAAAACTACATGTTGTATCTCGAAAAGAATTGTTGTGGTGTGTACGTCTTAACATGTAGCATCTAAAGAGAACCAAAAGGAGAATTTTCTTTCGTCAAAATTTTTCAGAAAATCACGTTTTAAGGAAATCCCGCATCGTGCGAAATTATCTTGTTTTTCCTAAACAACACGTTGTAAGTCGAAAAGCTTTCATGTTGCGTGTATGTCTAAGTGTGTAGCCTCAAAAGAGAAGGCACAGCACAGTTTTCTCTCGAAAGGATATGTAAGAATACCACTTCATAAGGAAATACAGTTTTGCAGAGTAAAGACATATACGTACGCATTGGAAACTCTTTACGAGAAGAAATAACGCATAGTACAAAATTAGCTTGTATCTCCAAAACTACACGTGATATCTCGAAAAGAGTGTTGTGGCGTGTACGTCTTAACATGTAGCATCTAAAGAGAACCAAAAGGAGAATTTTCTTTCGTCAAAATTTTTCAGAAAATCACGTTTTAAGGAAATCCCGCATCGTGCGAAATTATCTTGTTTTCCCTAAACAACACGTTTTAAGTCGAAAAGCTTTCATGTTGCGTGTATGTCTAAGTGTGTAGCCTCAAAAGAGAAGGCACAGGACAGTTTTCTCTCGAAAGGATATGTAAGAATACCACTTCATAAGGAAATACAGTTTTGCAGAGTAAAGACATATACGTACGCATTGGAAACTCTTTACGAGAAGAAATAACGCATAGTACAAAATTAGCTTGTATCTACACGTTGTATCCCGAAAAGAATTGTTGTGGCGTGTACGTCTTAACATGTAGCATCTAAAGAGAACCAAAAGGAGAATTTTCTTTCGTCAAAATTTTTCAGAAAATCACGTTTTAAGGAAATCCCGCATCGTGCGAAATTATCTTGTTTTTCCTAAAAAACACGTTGTAAGTCGAAAAGCTTTCATGTTGCGTGTATGTCTAAGTGTGTAGCCTCAAAAGAGAAGGCACAGGACAGTTTTCTCTCGAAAGGATATGTAAGAATACCACTTCATAAGGAAATACAGTTTTGCAGCGTAAAGACATATACGTACGCATTGGAAACTCTTTACGAGAAGAAATAACGCATAGTACAAAATTAGCTTGTATCTCCAAAACTACACGTTGTATCTCGAAAAGAATTGTTGTGGCGTGTACGTCTTAACATGTAGCATCTAAAGAGAACCAAAAGGAGAATTTTCTTTCGTCAAAATTTTTCAGAAAATCACGTTTTAAGGAAATCCCGCATCGTGCGAAATTATCTTGTTTTTCCTAAGCAACACGTTGTAAGTCGAAAAGCTTTCATGTTGCGTGTATGTCTAAGTGTGTACCCTGAAAAGAGAAGGCACAGGACAGTTTTCTCTCGAAAGGATATGTAAGAATACCACTTCATAAGGAAATACAGTTTTGCAGCGTAAAGACATATACGTACGCATTGGAAACTCTTTACGAGAAGAAATAACGCATAGTACAAAATTAGCTTGTATCTCCAAAACTACACGTTGTATCTCGAAAAGAATTGTTGTGGCGTGTACGTCTTAACATGTAGCATCTAAAGAGAACCAAAAGGAGAATTTTCTTCCGTCAAAATTTTTCAGAAAATCACGTTTTAAGGAAATCCCGCATAGTGCGAAATTATCTTGTTTTTCCTAAACAACACGTTGTAAGTCGAAAAGCTTTCATGTTGCGTGTTTGTCTAAGTATGTAGCCTCAAAAGAGAAGGCACAGGACAGTTTTCTCTCGAAAGGATATGTAAGAATACCACTTCATAAGGAAATACAGTTTTGCAGAGTAAAGACATATACGTACGCATTGGAAACTTTACGAGAAGAAATAACGCATAGTACAAAATTAGCTTGTATCTCCAAAACTACATGTTGTATCTCGAAAAGAATTGTTGTGGTGTGTACGTCTTAACATGTAGCATCTAAAGAGAACCAAAAGGAGAATTTTCTTTCGTCAAAATTTTTCAGAAAATCACGTTTTAAGGAAATCCCGCATCGTGCGAAATTATCTTGTTTTTCCTAAACAACACGTTGTAAGTCGAAAAGCTTTCATGTTGCGTGTATGTCTAAGTGTGTAGCCTCAAAAGAGAAGGCACAGCACAGTTTTCTCTCGAAAGGATATGTAAGAATACCACTTCATAAGGAAATACAGTTTTGCAGAGTAAAGACATATACGTACGCATTGGAAACTCTTTACGAGAAGAAATAACGCATAGTACAAAATTAGCTTGTATCTCCAAAACTACACGTGATATCTCGAAAAGAGTGTTGTGGCGTGTACGTCTTAACATGTAGCATCTAAAGAGAACCAAAAGGAGAATTTTCTTTCGTCAAAATTTTTCAGAAAATCACGTTTTAAGGAAATCCCGCATCGTGCGAAATTATCTTGTTTTCCCTAAACAACACGTTGTAAGTCGAAAAGCTTTCATGTTGCGTGTATGTCTAA
This sequence comes from Apodemus sylvaticus, assembly GCF_947179515.1. Lineage (NCBI taxonomy): Eukaryota > Metazoa > Chordata > Mammalia > Rodentia > Muridae > Apodemus > Apodemus sylvaticus. The sequence goes on along the minus strand of NW_026263073.1, from coordinate 244,139 downwards.
GTGTGTAGCCTCAAAAGAGAAGGCACAGGACAGTTTTCTCTCGAAAGGATATGTAAGAATACCACTTCATAAGGAAATACAGTTTTGCAGAGTAAAGACATATACGTACGCATTGGAAACTCTTTACGAGAAGAAATAACGCATAGTACAAAATTAGCTTGTATCTACACGTTGTATCCCGAAAAGAATTGTTGTGGCGTGTACGTCTTAACATGTAGCATCTAAAGAGAACCAAAAGGAGAATTTTCTTTCGTCAAAATTTTTCAGAAAATCACGTTTTAAGGAAATCCCGCATCGTGCGAAATTATCTTGTTTTTCCTAAACAACACGTTGTAAGTCGAAAAGCTTTCATGTTGCGTGTATGTCTAAGTGTGTAGCCTCAAAAGAGAAGGCACAGGACAGTTTTCTCTCGAAAGGATATGTAAGAATACCACTTCATAAGGAAATACAGTTTTGCAGCGTAAAGACATATACGTACGCATTGGAAACTCTTTACGAGAAGAAATAACGCATAGTACAAAATTAGCTTGTATCTCCAAAACTACACGTTGTATCTCGAAAAGAATTGTTGTGGCGTGTACGTCTTAACATGTAGCATCTAAAGAGAACCAAAAGGAGAATTTTCTTTCGTCAAAATTTTTCAGAAAATCACGTTTTAAGGAAATCCCGCATCGTGCGAAATTATCTTGTTTTTCCTAAGCAACACGTTGTAAGTCGAAAAGCTTTCATGTTGCGTGTATGTCTAAGTGTGTACCCTGAAAAGAGAAGGCACAGGACAGTTTTCTCTCGAAAGGATATGTAAGAATACCACTTCATAAGGAAATACAGTTTTGCAGCGTAAAGACATATACGTACGCATTGGAAACTCTTTACGAGAAGAAATAACGCATAGTACAAAATTAGCTTGTATCTCCAAAACTACACGTTGTATCTCGAAAAGAATTGTTGTGGCGTGTACGTCTTAACATGTAGCATCTAAAGAGAACCAAAAGGAGAATTTTCTTTCGTCAAAATTTTTCAGAAAATCACGTTTTAAGGAAATCCCGCATCGTGCGAAATTATCTTGTTTTTCCTAAACAACACGTTGTAAGTCGAAAAGCTTTCATGTTGCGTGTATGTCTAAGTGTGTAGCCTCAAAAGAGAAGGCACAGGACAGTTTTCTCTCGAAAGGATATGTAAGAATACCACTTCATAAGGAAATACAGTTTTGCAGCATAAAGACATATACGTACGCATTGGAAACTCTTTACGAGAAGAAATAACGCATAGTACAAAATTAGCTTGTATCTCCAAAACTACACGTTGTATCTCGAAAAGAATTGTTGTGGCGTGTACGTCTTAACATGTAGCATCTAAAGAGAACCAAAAGGAGAATTTTCTTTCGTCAAAATTTTTCAGAAAATCACGTTTTAAGGAAATCCCGCATCGTGCGAAATTATCTTGTTTTTCCTAAACAACACGTTGTAAGTCGAAAAGCTTTCATGTTGCGTGTATGTCTAAGTGTGTAGCCTCAAAAGAGAAGGCACAGGACAGTTTTCTCTCGAAAGGATATGTAAGAATACCACTTCATAAGAAAATACAGTTTTGCAGCGTAAAGACATATACGTACGCATTGGAAACTCTTTACGAGAAGAAATAACGCATAGTACAAAATTAGCTTGTATCTCCAAAACTACACGTTGTATCTCGAAAAGAATTGTTGTGGCGTGTACGTCTTAACATGTAGCATCTAAAGAGAACCAAAAGGAGAATTTTCTTTCGTCAAAATTTTTCAGAAAATCACGTTTTAAGGAAATCCCGCATCGTGCGAAATTATCTTGTTTTTCCTAAACAACACGTTGTAAGTCGAAAAGCTTTCATGTTGCGTGTATGTCTAAGTGTGTAGCCTCAAAAGAGAAGGCACAGGACAGTTTTCTCTCGAAAGGATATGTAAGAATACCACTTCATAAGGAAATACAGTTTTGCAGAGTAAAGACATATACGTACGCATTGGAAACTCTTTAGGAGAAGAAATAACGCATAGTACAAAATTAGCTTGTATCTCCAAAACTACACGTTGTATCTCGAAAAGAATTGTTGTGGCGTGTACGTCTTAACATGTAGCATCTAAAGAGAACCAAAAGGAGAATTTTCTTTCGTCAAAATTTTTCAGAAAATCACGTTTTAAGGAAATCCCGCATCGTGCGAAATTATCTTGTTTTTCCTAAACAACACGTTGTAAGTCGAAAAGCTTTCATGTTGCGTGTATGTCTAAGTGTGTAGCCTCAAAAGAGAAGGCACAGGACAGTTTTCTCTCGAAAGGATATGTAAGAATACCACTTCATAAGGAAATACAGTTTTGCAGAGTAAAGACATATACGTACGCATTGGAAACTCTTTACGAGAAGAAATAACGCATAGTACAAAATTAGCTTGTATCTCCAAAACTACACGTTGTATCTCGAAAAGAATTGTTGTGGCGTGTACGTCTTAACATGTAGCATCTAAAGAGAACCAAAAGGAGAATTTTCTTTCGTCAAAATTTTTCAGAAAATTACGTTTTAAGGAAATCCCGCATCGTGCGAAATTATCTTGTTTTTCCTAAACAACACGTTGTAAGTCGAAAAGCTTTCATGTTGCGTGTATGTCTAAGTGTGTAGCCTCAAAAGAGAAGGCACAGGACAGATTTCTCTCGAAAGGATATGTAAGAATACCACTTCATAAGGAAATACAGTTTTGCAGAGTAAAGACATATACGTACGCTTTGGAAACTCTTTACGAGAAGAAATAACGCATAGTACAAAATTAGCTTGTATCTCCAAAACTACACGTTGTATCTCGAAAAGAATTGTTGTGGCGTGTACGTCTTAACATGTAGCATCTAAAGAGAACCAAAAGGAGAATTTTCTTTCGTCAAAATTTTTCAGAAAATCACGTTTTAAGGAAATCCCGCATCGTGCGAAATTATCTTGTTTTTCCTAAACAACACGTTGTAAGTCGAAAAGCTTTCATGTTGCGTGTATGTCTAAGTGTGTAGCCTCAAAAGAGAAGGCACAGGACAGTTTTCTCTCGAAAGGATATGTAAGAATACCACTTCATAAGGAAATACAGTTTTGCAGAGTAAAGACATATACGTACGCATTGGAAACTCTTTACGAGAAGAAATAACGCATAGTACAAAATTAGCTTGTATCTCCAAAACTACACGTTGTATCTCGAAAAGAATTGTTGTGGCGTGTACGTCTTAACATGTAGCATCTAAAGAGAACCAAAAGGAGAATTTTCTTTCGTCAAAATTTTTCAGAAAATCACGTTTTAAGGAAATCCCGCATCGTGCGAAATTATCTTGTTTTTCCTAAACAACACGTTGTAAGTCGAAAAGCTTTCATGTTGCGTGTATGTCTAAGTGTGTAGCCTCAAAAGAGAAGGCACAGGACAGTTTTCTCTCGAAAGGATATGTAAGAATACCACTTCATAAGGAAATACAGTTTTGCAGAGTATAGACATATACGTACGCATTGGAAACTCTTTACGAGAAGAAATAACGCATAGTACAAAATTAGCTTGTATCTCCAAAACTACACGTTGTATCTCGAAAAGAATTGTTGTGGCGTGTACGTCTTAACATGTAGCATCTAAAGAGAACCAAAAGGAGAATTTTCTTTCGTCAAAATTTTTCAGAAAATCACGTTTTAAGGAAATCCCGCATCGTGCGAAATTATCTTGTTTTTCCTAAACAACACGTTGTAAGTCGAAAAGCTTTCATGTTGCGTGTATGTCTAAGTGTGTAGCCTCAAAAGAGAAGGCACAGGACAGTTTTCTCTCGAAAGGATATGGAAGAATACCACTTCATAAGGAAATACAGTTTTGCAGCGTAAAGACATATACGTATGCATTGGAAACTCTTTACGAGAAGAAATAACGCATAGTACAAAATTAGCTTGTATCTCCAAAACTACACGTTGTATCTCGAAAAGAATTGTTGTGGCGTGTACGTCTTAACATGTAGCATCTAAAGAGAACCAAAAGGAGAATTTTCTTTCGTCAAAATTTTTCAGAAAATCACGTTTTAAGGAAATCCCGCATCGTGCGAAATTATCTTGTTTTTCCTAAACAACACGTTGTAAGTCGAAAAGCTTTCATGTTGCGTGTATGTCTAAGTGTGTAGCCTCAAAAGAGAAGGCACAGGACAGATTTCTCTCGAAAGGATATGTAAGAATACCACTTCATAAGGAAATACAGTTTTGCAGAGTAAAGACATATACGTACGCATTGGAAACTCTTTACGAGAAGAAATAACGCATAGTACAAAATTAGCTTGTATCTCCAAAACTACACGTTGTATCTCGAAAAGAATTGTTGTGGCGTGTACGTCTTAACATGTAGCATCTAAAGAGAACCAAAAGGAGAATTTTCTTTCGTCAAAATTTTTCAGAAAATCACGTTTTAAGGAAATCCCGCATCGTGCGAAATTATCTTGTTTTTCCTAAACAACACGTTGTAAGTCGAAAAGCTTTCATGTTGCGTGTATGTCTAAGTGTGTAGCCTCAAAAGAGAAGGCACAGGACAGTTTTCTCTCGAAAGGATATGGAAGAATACCACTTCATAAGGAAATACAGTTTTGCAGAGTAAAGACATATACGTACGCATTGGAAACTCTTTACGAGAAGAAATAACGCATAGTACAAAATTAGCTTGTATCTCCAAAACTACACGTTGTATCTCGAAAAGAATTGTTGTGGCGTGTACGTCTTAACATGTAGCATCTAAAGAGAACCAAAAGGAGAATTTTCTTTCGTCAAAATTTTTCAGAAAATCACGTTTTAAGGAAATCCCGCATCGTGCGAAATTATCTTGTTTTTCCTAAACAACACGTTGTAAGTCGAAAAGCTTTCATGTTGCGTGTATGTCTAAGTGTGTAGCCTCAAAAGAGAAGGCACAGGACAGTTTTCTCTCGAAAGGATATGGAAGAATACCACTTCATAAGGAAATACAGTTTTGCAGCGTAAAGACATATACGTACGCATTGGAAACTCTTTACGAGAAGAAATAACGCATAGTACAAAATTAGCTTGTATCTCCAAAACTACACGTTGTATCTCGAAAAGAATTGTTGTGGCGTGTACGTCTTAACATGTAGCATCTAAAGAGAACCAAAAGGAGAATTTTCTTTCTTCAAAACTTTTCAGAAAATTACGTTTTAAGGAAATCCCGCATCGTGCGAAATTATCTTGTTTTTCCTAAACAACACGTTGTAAGTCGAAAAGCTTTCATGTTGCGTGTATGTCTAAGTGTGTAGCCTCAAAAGAGAAGGCACAGGACAGTTTTCTCTCGAAAGGATATGTAAGAATACCACTTCATAAGAAAATACAGTTTTGCAGCGTAAAGACATATACGTACGCATTGGAAACTCTTTACGAGAAGAAATAACGCATAGTACAAAATTAGCTTGTATCTCCAAAACTACACGTTGTATCTCGAAAAGAATTGTTGTGGCGTGTACGTCTTAACATGTAGCATCTAAAGAGAACCAAAAGGAGAATTTTCTTTCGTCAAAATTTTTCAGAAAATCACGTTTTAAGGAAATCCCGCATCGTGCGAAATTATCTTGTTTTTCCTAAACAACACGTTGTAAGTCGAAAAGCTTTCATGTTGCGTGTATGTCTAAGTGTGTAGCCTCAAAAGAGAAGGCACAGGACAGTTTTCTCTCGAAAGGATATGTAAGAATACCACTTCATAAGGAAATACAGTTTTGCAGAGTAAAGACATATACGTACGCATTGGAAACTCTTTACGAGAAGAAATAACGCATAGTACAAAATTAGCTTGTATCTCCAAAACTACACGTTGTATCTCGAAAAGAATTGTTGTGGCGTGTACGTCTTAACATGTAGCATCTAAAGAGAACCAAAAGGAGAATTTTCTTTCGTCAAAATTTTTCAGAAAATCACGTTTTAAGGAAATCCCGCATCGTGCGAAATTATCTTGTTTTTCCTAAACAACACGTTGTAAGTCGAAAAGCTTTCATGTTGCGTGTATGTCTAAGTGTGTAGCCTCAAAACAGAAGGCACAGGACAGTTTTCTCTCGAAAGGATATGTAAGAATACCACTTCATAAGAAAATACAGTTTTGCAGCGTAAAGACATATACGTACGCATTGGAAACTCTTTACGAGAAGAAATAACGCATAGTACAAAATTAGCTTGTATCTCCAAAACTACACGTTGTATCTCGAAAAGAATTGTTGTGGCGTGTACGTCTTAACATGTAGCATCTAAAGAGAACCAAAAGGAGAATTTTCTTTCGTCAAAATTTTTCAGAAAATCACGTTTTAAGGAAATCCCGCATCGTGCGAAATTATCTTGTCTTTCCTAAACAACACGTTGTAAGTCGAAAAGCTTTCATGTTGCGTGTATGTCTAAGTGTGTAGCCTCAAAAGAGAAGGCACAGGACAGTTTTCTCTCGAAAGGATATGTAAGAATACCACTTCATAAGGAAATACAGTTTTGCAGAGTAAAGACATATACGTACGCATTGGAAACTCTTTACGAGAAGAAATAACGCATAGTACAAAATTAGCTTGTATCTCCAAAACTACACGTTGTATCTCGAAAAGAATTGTTGTGGCGCGTACGTCTTAACATGTAGCATCTAAAGAGAACCAAAAGGAGAATTTTCTTTCGTCAAAATTTTTCAGAAAATCACGTTTTAAGGAAATCCCGCATCGTGCGAAATTATCTTGTTTTTCCTAAACAACACGTTGTAAGTCGAAAAGCTTTCATGTTGCGTGTATGTCTAAGTGTGTAGCCTCAAAAGAGAAGGCACAGGACAGTTTTCTCTCGAAAGGATATGTAAGAATACCACTTCATAAGGAAATACAGTTTTGCAGAGTATAGACATATACGTACGCATTGGAAACTCTTTACGAGAAGAAATAACGCATAGTACAAAATTAGCTTGTATCTCCAAAACTACACGTTGTATCTCGAAAAGAATTGTTGTGGCGTGTACGTCTTAACATGTAGCATCTAAAGAGAACCAAAAGGAGAATTTTCTTTCGTCAAAATTTTTCAGAAAATTACGTTTTAAGGAAATCCCGCATCGTGCGAAATTATCTTGTTTTTCCTAAACAACACGTTGTAAGTCGAAAAGCTTTCATGTTGCGTGTATGTCTAAGTGTGTAGCCTCAAAAGAGAAGGCACAGGACAGATTTCTCTCGAAAGGATATGTAAGAATACCACTTCATAAGGAAATACAGTTTTGCAGAGTAAAGACATATACGTACGCATTGGAAACTCTTTACGAGAAGAAATAACGCATAGTACAAAATTAGCTTGTATCTCCAAAACTACACGTTGTATCTCGAAAAGAATTGTTGTGGCGTGTACGTCTTAACATGTAGCATCTAAAGAGAACCAAAAGGAGAATTTTCTTTCGTCAAAATTTTTCAGAAAATCACGTTTTAAGGAAATCCCGCATCGTGCGAAATTATCTTGTTTTTCCTAAACAACACGTTGTAAGTCGAAAAGCTTTCATGTTGCGTGTATGTCTAAGTGTGTAGCCTCAAAAGAGAAGGCACAGGACAGTTTTCTCTCGAAAGGATATGGAAGAATACCACTTCATAAGGAAATACAGTTTTGCAGCGTAAAGACATATACGTATGCATTGGAAACTCTTTACGAGAAGAAATAACGCATAGTACAAAATTAGCTTGTATCTCCAAAACTACACGTTGTATCTCGAAAAGAATTGTTGTGGCGTGTACGTCTTAACATGTAGCATCTAAAGAGAACCAAAAGGAGAATTTTCTTTCGTCAAAATTTTTCAGAAAATCACGTTTTAAGGAAATCCCGCATCGTGCGAAATTATCTTGTTTTTCCTAAACAACACGTTGTAAGTCGAAAAGCTTTCATGTTGCGTGTATGTCTAAGTGTGTAGCCTCAAAAGAGAAGGCACAGGACAGTTTTCTCTCGAAAGGATATGTAAGAATACCACTTCATAAGGAAATACAGTTTTGCAGCGTAAAGACATATACGTACGCATTGGAAACTCTTTACGAGAAGAAATAACGCATAGTACAAAATTAGCTTGTATCTCCAAAACTACACGTTGTATCTCGAAAAGAATTGTTGTGGCGTGTACGTCTTAACATGTAGCATCTAAAGAGAACCAAAAGGAGAATTTTCTTTCTTCAACATTTTTCAGAAAATCACGTTTTAAGGAAATCCCGCATCGTGCGAAATTATCTTGTTTTTCCTAAACAACACGTTGTAAGTCGAAAAGCTTTCATGTTGCGTGTATGTCTAAGTGTGTAGCCTCAAAAGAGAAGGCACAGGACAGTTTTCTCTCGAAAGGATATGGAAGAATACCACTTCATAAGGAAATACAGTTTTGCAGCGTAAAGACATATACGTACGCATTGGAAACTCTTTACGAGAAGAAATAACGCATAGTACAAAATTAGCTTGTATCTCCAAAACTACACGTTGTATCTCGAAAAGAATTGTTGTGGCGTGTACGTCTTAACATGTAGCATCTAAAGAGAACCAAAAGGAGAATTTTCTTTCTTCAAAATTTTTCAGAAAATCACGTTTTAAGGAAATCCCGCATCGTGCGAAATTATCTTGTTTTTCCTAAACAACACGTTGTAAGTCGAAAAGCTTTCATGTTGCGTGTATGTCTAAGTGTGTAGCCTCAAAAGAGAAGGCACAGGACAGTTTTCTCTCGAAAGGATATGGAAGAATACCACTTCATAAGGAAATACAGTTTTGCAGCGTAAAGACATATACGTACGCATTGGAAACTCTTTACGAGAAGAAATAACGCATAGTACAAAATTAGCTTGTATCTCCAAAACTACACGTTGTATCTCGAAAAGAATTGTTGTGGCGTGTACGTCTTAACATGTAGCATCTAAAGAGAACCAAAAGGAGAATTTTCTTTCTTCAAAATTTTTCAGAAAATCACGTTTTAAGGAAATCCCGCATCGTGCGAAATTATCTTGTTTTTCCTAAACAACACGTTGTAAGTCGAAAAGCTTTCATGTTGCGTGTATGTCTAAGTGTGTAGCCTCAAAAGAGAAGGCACAGGACAGTTTTCTCTCGAAAGGATATGTAAGAATACCACTTCATAAGAAAATACAGTTTTGCAGCGTAAAGACATATACGTACGTATTGGAAACTCTTTACGAGAAAAAATAACGCATAGTACAAAATTAGCTTGTATCTCCAAAACTACACGTTGTATCTCGAAAAGAATTGTTGTGGCGTGTACGTCTTAACATGTAGCATCTAAAGAGAACCAAAAGGAGAATTTTCTTTCGTCAAAATTTTTCAGAAAATCACGTTTTAAGGAAATCCCGCATCGTGCGAAATTATCTTGTTTTTCCTAAACAACACGTTGTAAGTCGAAAAGCTTTCATGTTGCGTGTATGTCTAAGTGTGTAGCCTCAAAAGAGAAGGCACAGGACAGTTTTCTCTCGAAAGGATATGTAAGAATACCACTTCATAAGGAAATACAGTTTTGCAGAGTAAAGACATATACGTACGCATTGGAAACTCTTTACGAGAAGAAATAACGCATAGTACAAAATTAGCTTGTATCTCCAAAACTACACGTTGTATCTCGAAAATAATTGTTGTGGCGTGTACGTCTTAACATGTAGCATCTAAAGAGAACCAAAAGGAGAATTTTCTTTCGTCAAAATTTTTCAGAAAATCACGTTTTAAGGAAATCCCGCATCGTGCGAAATTATCTTGTTTTTCCTAAACAACACGTTGTAAGTCGAAAAGCTTTCATGTTGCGTGTATGTCTAAGTGTGTAGCCTCAAAAGAGAAGGCACAGGACAGTTTTCTCTCGAAAGGATATGTAAGAATACCACTTCATAAGAAAATACAGTTTTGCAGCGTAAAGACATATACGTACGCATTGGAAACTCTTTACGAGAAGAAATAACGCATAGTACAAAATTAGCTTGTATCTCCAAAACTACACGTTGTATCTCGAAAAGAATTGTTGTGGCGTGTACGTCTTAACATGTAGCATCTAAAGAGAACCAAAAGGAGAATTTTCTTTCGTCAAATTTTTTCAGAAATTCACGTTTTAAGGAAATCCCGCATCGTGCGAAATTATCTTGTTTTTCCTAAACAACACGTTGTAAGTCGAAAAGCTTTCATGTTGCGTGTATGTCTAAGTGTGTAGCCTCAAAAGAGAAGGCACAGGACAGTTTTCTCTCGAAAGGATATGTAAGAATACCACTTCATAAGGAAATACAGTTTTGCAGAGTAAAGACATATACGTACGCATTGGAAACTCTTTACGAGAAGAAATAACGCATAGTACAAAATTAGCTTGTATCTCCAAAACTACACGTTGTATCTCGAAAAGAATTGTTGTGGCGCGTACGTCTTAACATGTAGCATCTAAAGAGAACCAAAAGGAGAATTTTCTTTCGTCAAAATTTTTCAGAAAATCACGTTTTAAGGAAATCCCGCATCGTGCGAAATTATCTTGTTTTTCCTAAACAACACGTTGTAAGTCGAAAAGCTTTCATGTTGCGTGTATGTCTAAGTGTGTAGCCTCAAAAGAGAAGGCACAGGACAGTTTTCTCTCGAAAGGATATGTAAGAATACCACTTCATAAGGAAATACAGTTTTGCAGAGTATAGACATATACGTACGCATTGGAAACTCTTTACGAGAAGAAATAACGCATAGTACAAAATTAGCTTGTATCTCCAAAACTACACGTTGTATCTCGAAAAGAATTGTTGTGGCGTGTACGTCTTAACATGTAGCATCTAAAGAGAACCAAAAGGAGAATTTTCTTTCGTCAAAATTTTTCAGAAAATCACGTTTTAAGGAAATCCCGCATCGTGCGAAATTATCTTGTTTTTCCTAAACAACACGTTGTAAGTCGAAAAGCTTTCATGTTGCGTGTATGTCTAAGTGTGTAGCCTCAAAAGAGAAGGCACAGGACAGTTTTCTCTCGAAAGGATATGTAAGAATACCACTTCATAAGGAAATACAGTTTTGCAGCGTAAAGACATATACGTATGCATTGGAAACTCTTTACGAGAAGAAATAACGCATAGTACAAAATTAGCTTGTATCTCCAAAACTACACGTTGTATCTCGAAAAGAATTGTTGTGGCGTGTACGTCTTAACATGTAGCATCTAAAGAGAACCAAAAGGAGAATTTTCTTTCGTCAAAATTTTTCAGAAAATCACGTTTTAAGGAAATCCCGCATCGTGCGAAATTATCTTGTTTTTCCTAAACAACACGTTGTAAGTCGAAAAGCTTTCATGTTGCGTGTATGTCTAAGTGTGTAGCCTCAAAAGAGAAGGCACAGGACAGTTTTCTCTCAAAAGGATATGTAAGAATACCACTTCATAAGGAAATACAGTTTTGCAGCGTAAAGACATATACATACGCATTGGAAACTCTTTACGAGAAGAAATAACGCATAGTACAAAATTAGCTTGTATCTCCAAAAACTACACGTTGTATCTCGAAAAGAATTGTTGTGGCGTGTACGTCTTAACATGTAGCATCTAAAGAGAACCAAAAGGAGAATTTTCTTTCGTCAAAATTTTTCAGAAAATCACGTTTTAAGGAAATCCCGCATCGTGCGAAATTATCTTGTTTTTCCTAAACAACACGTTGTAAGTCGAAAAGCTTTCATGTTGCGTGTATGTCTAAGTGTGTAGCCTCAAAAGAGAAGGCACAGGACAGTTTTCTCTCGAAAGGATATGTAAGAATACCACTTCATAAGAAAATACAGTTTTGCAGCGTAAAGACATATACGTACGCATTGGAAACTCTTTACGAGAAGAAATAACGCATAGTACAAAATTAGCTTGTATCTCCAAAACTACACGTTGTATCTCGAAAAGAATTGTTGTGGCGTGTACGTCTTAACATGTAGCATCCAAAGAGAACCAAAAGGAGAATTTTCTTTCGTCAAAATTTTTCAGAAAATCACGTTTTAAGGAAATCCCCGCATCGTGCGAAATTATCTTGTTTTTCCTAAACAACACGTTGTAAGTCGAAAAGCTTTCATGTTGCGTGTATGTCTAAGTGTGTAGCCTCAAAAGAGAAGGCACAGGACAGTTTTCTCTCGAAAGGATATGTAAGAATACCACTTCATAAGGAAATACAGTTTTGCAGAGTAAAGACATATACGTACGCATTGGAAACTCTTTACGAGAAGAAATAACGCATAGTACAAAATTAGCTTGTATCTCCAAAACTACACGTTGTATCTCGAAAAGAATTGTTGTGGCGCGTACGTCTTAACATGTAGCATCTAAAGAGAACCAAAAGGAGAATTTTCTTTCGTCAAAATTTTTCAGAAAATCACGTTTTAAGGAAATCCCGCATCGTGCGAAATTATCTTGTTTTTCCTAAACAACACGTTGTAAGTCGAAAAGCTTTCATGTTGCGTGTATGTCTAAGTGTGTAGCCTCAAAAGAGAAGGCACAGGACAGTTTTCTCTCGAAAGGATATGTAAGAATACCACTTCATAAGGAAATACAGTTTTGCAGAGTATAGACATATACGTATGCATTGGAAACTCTTTACGAGAAGAAATAACGCATAGTACAAAATTAGCTTGTATCTCCAAAACTACACGTTGTATCTCAAAAAGAATTGTTGTGGCGTGTACGTCTTAACATGTAGCATCTAAAGAGAACCAAAAGGAGAATTTTCTTTCGTCAAAATTTTCAGAAAATCACGTTTTAAGGAAATCCCGCATCGTGCGAAATTATCTTGTTTTTCCTAAACAACACGTTGTAAGTCGAAAAGCTTTCATGTTGCGTGTATGTCTAAGTGTGTAGCCTCAAAAGAGAAGGCACAGGACAGTTTTCTCTCGAAAGGATATGTAAGAATACCACTTCATAAGGAAATACAGTTTTGCAGCGTAAAGACATATACGTATGCATTGGAAACTCTTTACGAGAAGAAATAACGCATAGTACAAAATTAGCTTGTATCTCCAAAACTACACGTTGTATCTCGAAAAGAATTGTTGTGGCGTGTACGTCTTAACATGTAGCATCTAAAGAGAACCAAAAGGAGAATTTTCTTTCGTCAAAATTTTTCAGAAAATCACGTTTTAAGGAAATCCCGCATCGTGCGAAATTATCCTTGTTTTTCCTAAACAACACGTTGTAAGTCGAAAAGCTTTCATGTTGCGTGTATGTCTAAGTGTGTAGCCTCAAAAGAGAAGGCACAGGACAGTTTTCTCTCGAAAGGATATGTAAGAATACCACTTCATAAGGAAATACAGTTTTGCAGAGTAAAGACATATACGTACGCATTGGAAACTCTTTACGAGAAGAAATAACGCATAGTACAAAATTAGCTTGTTTCTCCAAAACTACACGTTGTATCTCGAAAATAATTGTTGTGGCGTGTACGTCTTAACATGTAGCATCTAAAGAGAACCAAAAGGAGAATTTTCTTTCGTCAAAATTTTTCAGAAAATCACGTTTTAAGGAAATCCCGCATCGTGCGAAATTATCTTGTTTTTCCTAAACAACACGTTGTAAGTCGAAAAGCTTTCATGTTGCGTGTATGTCTAAGTGTGTAGCCTCAAAAGAGAAGGCACAGGACAGTTTTCTCTCGAAAGGATATGTAAGAATACCACTTCATAAGAAAATACAGTTTTGCAGCGTAAAGACATATACGTACGCATTGGAAACTCTTTACGAGAAGAAATAACGCATAGTACAAAATTAGCTTGTATCTCCAAAACTACACGTTGTATCTCGAAAAGAATTGTTGTGGCGTGTACGTCTTAACATGTAGCATCTAAAGAGAACCAAAAGGAGAATTTTCTTTCGTCAAAATTTTTCAGAAAATCACGTTTTAAGGAAATCCCGCATCGTGCGAAATTATCTTGTTTTTCCTAAACAACACGTTGTAAGTCGAAAAGCTTTCATGTTGCGTGTATGTCTAAGTGTGTAGCCTCAAAAGAGAAGGCACAGGACAGTTTTCTCTCGAAAGGATATGTAAGAATACCACTTCATAAGGAAATACAGTTTTGCAGAGTAAAGACATATACGTACGCATTGGAAACTCTTTACGAGAAGAAATAACGCATAGTACAAAATTAGCTTGTATCTCCAAAACTACACGTTGTATCTCGAAAAGAATTGTTGTGGCGCGTACGTCTTAACATGTAGCATCTAAAGAGAACCAAAAGGAGAATTTTCTTTCGTCAAAATTTTTCAGAAAATCACGTTTTAAGGAAATCCCGCATCGTGCGAAATTATCTTGTTTTTCCTAAACAACACGTTGTAAGTCGAAAAGCTTTCATGTTGCGTGTATGTCTAAGTGTGTAGCCTCAAAAGAGAAGGCACAGGACAGTTTTCTCTCGAAAGGATATGTAAGAATACCACTTCATAAGGAAATACAGTTTTGCAGAGTATAGACATATACGTACGCATTGGAAACTCTTTACGAGAAGAAATAACGCATAGTACAAAATTAGCTTGTATCTCCAAAACTACACGTTGTATCTCGAAAAGAATTGTTGTGGCGTGTACGTCTTAACATGTAGCATCTAAAGAGAACCAAAAGGAGAATTTTCTTTCGTCAAAATTTTTCAGAAAATCACGTTTTAAGGAAATCCCGCATCGTGCGAAATTATCTTGTTTTTCCTAAACAACACGTTGTAAGTCGAAAAGCTTTCATGTTGCGTGTATGTCTAAGTGTGTAGCCTCAAAAGAGAAGGCACAGGACAGTTTTCTCTCGAAAGGATATGTAAGAATACCACTTCATAAGGAAATACAGTTTTGCAGCGTAAAGACATATACGTATGCATTGGAAACTCTTTACGAGAAGAAATAACGCATAGTACAAAATTAGCTTGTATCTCCAAAACTACACGTTGTATCTCGAAAAGAATTGTTGTGGCGTGTACGTCTTAACATGTAGCATCTAAAGAGAACCAAAAGGAGAATTTTCTTTCGTCAAAATTTTTCAGAAGATCACGTTTTAAGGAAATCCCGCATCATGCGAAATTATCTTGTTTTTCCTAAACAACACGTTGTAAGTCGAAAAGCTTTCATGTTGCGTGTATGTCTAAGTGTGTAGCCTCAAAAGAGAAGGCACAGGACAGTTTTCTCTCAAAAGGATATGTAAGAATACCACTTCATAAGGAAATACAGTTTTGCAGCGTAAAGACATATACATACGCATTGGAAACTCTTTACGAGAAGAAATAACGCATAGTACAAAATTAGCTTGTATCTCCAAAACTACACGTTGTATCTCGAAAAGAATTGTTGTGGCGTGTACGTCTTAACATGTAGCATCTAAAGAGAACCAAAAGGAGAATTTTCTTTCGTCAAAATTTTTCAGAAAATCACGTTTTAAGGAAATCCCGCATCGTGCGAAATTATCTTGTTTTTCCTAAACAACACGTTGTAAGTCGAAAAGCTTTCATGTTGCGTGTATGTCTAAGTGTGTAGCCTCAAAAGAGAAGGCACAGGACAGTTTTCTCTCGAAAGGATATGTAAGAATACCACTTCATAAGAAAATACAGTTTTGCAGCGTAAAGACATATACGTACGCATTGGAAACTCTTTACGAGAAGAAATAACGCATAGTACAAAATTAGCTTGTATCTCCAAAACTACACGTTGTATCTCGAAAAGAATTGTTGTGGCGTGTACGTCTTAACATGTAGCATCTAAAGAGAACCAAAAGGAGAATTTTCTTTCGTCAAAATTTTTCAGAAAATCACGTTTTAAGGAAATCCCGCATCGTGCGAAATTATCTTGTTTTTCCTAAACAACACGTTGTAAGTCGAAAAGCTTTCATGTTGCGTGTATGTCTAAGTGTGTAGCCTCAAAAGAGAAGGCACAGGACAGTTTTCTCTCGAAAGGATATGTAAGAATACCACTTCATAAGGAAATACAGTTTTGCAGAGTAAAGACATATACATACGCATTGGAAACTCTTTACGAGAAGAAATAACGCATAGTACAAAATTAGCTTGTATCTCCAAAACTACACGTTGTATCTCGAAAAGAATTGTTGTGGCGCGTACGTCTTAACATGTAGCATCTAAAGAGAACCAAAAGGAGAATTTTCTTTCGTCAAAATTTTTCAGAAAATCACGTTTTAAGGAAATCCCGCATCGTGCGAAATTATCTTGTTTTTTCTAAACAACACGTTGTAAGTCGAAAAGCTTTCATGTTGCGTGTATGTCTAAGTGTGTAGCCTCAAAAGAGAAGGCACAGGACAGTTTTCTCTCGAAAGGATATGTAAGAATACCACTTCATAAGGAAATACAGTTTTGCAGAGTATAGACATATACGTACGCATTGGAAACTCTTTACGAGAAGAAATAACGCATAGTACAAAATTAGCTTGTATCTCCAAAACTACACGTTGTATCTCGAAAAGAATTGTTGTGGCGTGTACGTCTTAACATGTAGCATCTAAAGAGAACCAAAAGGAGAATTTTCTTTCGTCAAAATTTTTCAGAAAATCACGTTTTAAGGAAATCCCGCATCGTGCGAAATTATCTTGTTTTTCCTAAACAACACGTTGTAAGTCGAAAAGCTTTCATGTTGCGTGTATGTCTAAGTGTGTAGCCTCAAAAGAGAAGGCACAGGACAGTTTTCTCTCGAAAGGATATGTAAGAATACCACTTCATAAGGAAATACAGTTTTGCAGCGTAAAGACATATACGTATGCATTGGAAACTCTTTACGAGAAGAAATAACGCATAGTACAAAATTAGCTTGTATCTCCAAAACTACACGTTGTATCTCGAAAAGAATTGTTGTGGCGTGTACGTCTTAACATGTAGCATCTAAAGAGAACCAAAAGGAGAATTTTCTTTCGTCAAAATTTTTCAGAAAATCACGTTTTAAGGAAATCCCGCATCGTGCGAAATTATCTTGTTTTTCCTAAACAACACGTTGTAAGTCGAAAAGCTTTCATGTTGCGTGTATGTCTAAGTGTGTAGCCTCAAAAGAGAAGGCACAGGACAGTTTTCTCTCAAAAGGATATGTAAGAATACCACTTCATAAGGAAATACATTTTGCAGCGTAAAGACATATACATACGCATTGGAAACTCTTTACGAGAAGAAATAACGCATAGTACAAAATTAGCTTGTATCTCCAAAACTACACGTTGTATCTCGAAAAGAATTGTTGTGGCGTGTACGTCTTAACATGTAGCATCTAAAGAGAACCAAAAGGAGAATTTTCTTTCGTCAAAATTTTTCAGAAAATCACGTTTTAAGGAAATCCCGCATCGTGCGAAATTATCTTGTTTTTCCTAAACAACACGTTGTAAGTCGAAAAGCTTTCATGTTGCGTGTATGTCTAAGTGTGTAGCCTCAAAAGAGAAGGCACAGGACAGTTTTCTCTCGAAAGGATATGTAAGAATACCACTTCATAAGAAAATACAGTTTTGCAGCGTAAAGACATATACGTACGCATTGGAAACTCTTTACGAGAAGAAATAACGCATAGTACAAAATTAGCTTGTATCTCCAAAACTACACGTTGTATCTCGAAAAGAATTGTTGTGGCGTGTACGTCTTAACATGTAGCATCTAAAGAGAACCAAAAGGAGAATTTTCTTTCGTCAAAATTTTTCAGAAAATCACGTTTTAAGGAAATCCCGCATCGTGCGAAATTATCTTGTTTTTCCTAAACAACACGTTGTAAGTCGAAAAGCTTTCATGTTGCGTGTATGTCTAAGTGTGTAGCCTCAAAAGAGAAGGCACAGGACAGTTTTCTCTCGAAAGGATATGTAAGAATACCACTTCATAAGGAAATACAGTTTTGCAGAGTAAAGACATATACGTACGCATTGGAAACTCTTTACGAGAAGAAATAACGCATAGTACAAAATTAGCTTGTATCTCCAAAACTACACGTTGTATCTCGAAAAGAATTGTTGTGGCGCGTACGTCTTAACATGTAGCATCTAAAGAGAACGAAAAGGAGAATTTTCTTTCGTCAAAATTTTTCAGAAAATCACGTTTTAAGGAAATCCCGCATCGTGCGAAATTATCTTGTTTTTCCTAAACAACACGTTGTAAGTCGAAAAGCTTTCATGTTGCGTGTATGTCTAAGTGTGTAGCCTCAAAAGAGAAGGCACAGGACAGTTTTCTCTCGAAAGGATATGTAAGAATACCACTTCATAAGGAAATACAGTTTTGCAGAGTATAGACATATACGTACGCATTGGAAACTCTTTACGAGAAGAAATAACGCATAGTACAAAATTAGCTTGTATCTCCAAAACTACACGTTGTATCTCGAAAAGAATTGTTGTGGCGTGTACGTCTTAACATGTAGCATCTAAAGAGAACCAAAAGGAGAATTTTCTTTCGTCAAAATTTTTCAGAAAATCACGTTTTAAGGAAATCCCGCATCGTGCGAAATTATCTTGTTTTTCCTAAACAACACGTTGTAAGTCGAAAAGCTTTCATGTTGCGTGTATGTCTAAGTGTGTAGCCTCAAAAGAGAAGGCACAGGACAGTTTTCTCTCGAAAGGATATGTAAGAATACCACTTCATAAGGAAATACAGTTTTGCAGCGTAAAGACATATACGTATGCATTGGAAACTCTTTACGAGAAGAAATAACGCATAGTACAAAATTAGCTTGTATCTCCAAAACTACACGTTGTATCTCGAAAAGAATTGTTGTGGCGTGTACGTCTTAACATGTAGCATCTAAAGAGAACCAAAAGGAGAATTTTCTTTCGTCAAAATTTTTCAGAAAATCACGTTTTAAGGAAATCCCGCATCGTGCGAAATTATCTTGTTTTTCCTAAACAACACGTTGTAAGTCGAAAAGCTTTCATGTTGCGTGTATGTCTAAGTGTGTAGCCTCAAAAGAGAAGGCACAGGACAGTTTTCTCTCAAAAGGATATGTAAGAATACCACTTCATAAGGAAATACAGTTTTGCAGCGTAAAGACATATACATACGCATTGGAAACTCTTTACGAGAAGAAATAACGCATAGTACAAAATTAGCTTGTATCTCCAAAACTACACGTTGTATCTCGAAAAGAATTGTTGTGGCGTGTACGTCTTAACATGTAGCATCTAAAGAGAACCAAAAGGAGAATTTTCTTTCGTCAAAATTTTTCAGAAAATCACGTTTTAAGGAAATCCCGCATCGTGCGAAATTATCTTGTTTTTCCTAAACAACACGTTGTAAGTCGAAAAGCTTTCATGTTGCGTGTATGTCTAAGTGTGTAGCCTCAAAAGAGAAGGCACAGGACAGTTTTCTCTCGAAAGGATATGTAAGAATACCACTTCATAAGAAAATACAGTTTTGCAGCGTAAAGACATATACGTACGCATTGGAAACTCTTTACGAGAAGAAATAACGCATAGTACAAAATTAGCTTGTATCTCCAAAACTACACGTTGTATCTCGAAAAGAATTGTTGTGGCGTGTACGTCTTAACATGTAGCATCTAAAGAGAACCAAAAGGAGAATTTTCTTTCGTCAAAATTTTTCAGAAAATCACGTTTTAAGGAAATCCCGCATCGTGCGAAATTATCTTGTTTTTCCTAAACAACACGTTGTAAGTCGAAAAGCTTTCATGTTGCGTGTATGTCTAAGTGTGTAGCCTCAAAAGAGAAGGCACAGGACAGTTTTCTCTCGAAAGGATATGTAAGAATACCACTTCATAAGGAAATACAGTTTTGCAGAGTAAAGACATATACGTACGCATTGGAAACTCTTTACGAGAAGAAATAACGCATAGTACAAAATTAGCTTGTATCTCCAAAACTACACGTTGTATCTCGAAAAGAATTGTTGTGGCGCGTACGTCTTAACATGTAGCATCTAAGGAGAACGAAAAGGAGAATTTTCTTTCGTCAAAATTTTTCAGAAAATCACGTTTTAAGGAAATCCCGCATCGTGCGAAATTATCTTGTTTTTCCTAAACAACACGTTGTAAGTCGAAAAGCTTTCATGTTGCGTGTATGTCTAAGTGTGTAGCCTCAAAAGAGAAGGCACAGGACAGTTTTCTCTCGAAAGGATATGTAAGAATACCACTTCATAAGGAAATACAGTTTTGCAGAGTATAGACATATACGTACGCATTGGAAACTCTTTACGAGAAGAAATAACGCATAGTACAAAATTAGCTTGTATCTCCAAAACTACACGTTGTATCTCGAAAAGAATTGTTGTGGCGTGTACGTCTTAACATGTAGCATCTAAAGAGAACCAAAAGGAGAATTTTCTTTCGTCAAAATTTTTCAGAAAATCACGTTTTAAGGAAATCCCGCATCGTGCGAAATTATCTTGTTTTTCCTAAACAACACGTTGTAAGTCGAAAAGCTTTCATGTTGCGTGTATGTCTAAGTGTGTAGCCTCAAAAGAGAAGGCACAGGACAGTTTTCTCTCGAAAGGATATGTAAGAATACCACTTCATAAGGAAATACAGTTTTGCAGCGTAAAGACATATACGTATGCATTGGAAACTCTTTACGAGAAGAAATAACGCATAGTACAAAATTAGCTTGTATCTCCAAAACTACACGTTGTATCTCGAAAAGAATTGTTGTGGCGTGTACGTCTTAACATGTAGCATCTAAAGAGAACCAAAAGGAGAATTTTCTTTCGTCAAAATTTTTCAGAAAATCACGTTTTAAGGAAATCCCGCATCGTGCGAAATTATCTTGTTTTTCCTAAACAACACGTTGTAAGTCGAAAAGCTTTCATGTTGCGTGTATGTCTAAGTGTGTAGCCTCAAAAGAGAAGGCACAGGACAGTTTTCTCTCAAAAGGATATGTAAGAATACCACTTCATAAGGAAATACAGTTTTGCAGCGTAAAGACATATACATACGCATTGGAAACTCTTTACGAGAAGAAATAACGCATAGTACAAAATTAGCTTGTATCTCCAAAACTACACGTTGTATCTCGAAAAGAATTGTTGTGGCGTGTACGTCTTAACATGTAGCATCTAAAGAGAACCAAAAGGAGAATTTTCTTTCGTCAAAATTTTTCAGAAAATCACGTTTTAAGGAAATCCCGCATCGTGCGAAATTATCTTGTTTTTCCTAAACAACACGTTGTAAGTCGAAAAGCTTTCATGTTGCGTGTATGTCTAAGTGTGTAGCCTCAAAAGAGAAGGCACAGGACAGTTTTCTCTCGAAAGGATATGTAAGAATACCACTTCATAAGGAAATACAGTTTTGCAGAGTATAGACATATACGTACGCATTGGAAACTCTTTACGAGAAGAAATAACGCATAGTACAAAATTAGCTTGTATCTCCAAAACTACACGTTGTATCTCGAAAAGAATTGTTGTGGCGTGTACGTCTTAACATGTAGCATCTAAAGAGAACCAAAAGGAGAATTTTCTTTCGTCAAAATTTTTCAGAAAATTACGTTTTAAGGAAATCCCGCATCGTGCGAAATTATCTTGTTTTTCCTAAACAACACGTTGTAAGTCGAAAAGCTTTCATGTTGCGTGTATGTCTAAGTGTGTAGCCTCAAAAGAGAAGGCACAGGACAGATTTCTCTCGAAAGGATATGTAAGAATACCACTTCATAAGGAAATACAGTTTTGCAGAGTAAAGACATATACGTACGCATTGGAAACTCTTTACGAGAAGAAATAACGCATAGTACAAAATTAGCTTGTATCTCCAAAACTACACGTTGTATCTCGAAAAGAATTGTTGTGGCGTGTACGTCTTAACATGTAGCATCTAAAGAGAACCAAAAGGAGAATTTTCTTTCGTCAAAATTTTTCAGAAAATCACGTTTTAAGGAAATCCCGCATCGTGCGAAATTATCTTGTTTTTCCTAAACAACACGTTGTAAGTCGAAAAGCTTTCATGTTGCGTGTATGTCTAAGTGTGTAGCCTCAAAAGAGAAGGCACAGGACAGTTTTCTCTCGAAAGGATATGGAAGAATACCACTTCATAATGAAATACAGTTTTGCAGCGTAAAGACATATACGTATGCATTGGAAACTCTTTACGAGAAGAAATAACGCATAGTACAAAATTAGCTTGTATCTCCAAAACTACACGTTGTATCTCGAAAAGAATTGTTGTGGCGTGTACGTCTTAACATGTAGCATCTAAAGAGAACCAAAAGGAGAATTTTCTTTCGTCAAAATTTTTCAGAAAATTACGTTTTAAGGAAATCCCGCATCGTGCGAAATTATCTTGTTTTTCCTAAACAACACGTTGTAAGTCGAAAAGCTTTCATGTTGCGTGTATGTCTAAGTGTGTAGCCTCAAAAGAGAAGGCACAGGACAGATTTCTCTCGAAAGGATATGTAAGAATACCACTTCATAAGGAAATACAGTTTTGCAGAGTAAAGACATATACGTACGCATTGGAAACATTTCGAGGAGAAATAACGCATAGTACAAAATTAGCTTGTATCTCCAAAACTACATGTTGTATCTCGAAAAGAATTGTTGTGGCGTGTACGTCTTAACATGTAGCATCTCAAGAGAACCAAAAGGAGAATTTTCTTTCGTCAAAATTTTTCAGAAAATCACGTTTTAAGGAAATCCCGCATCGTGCGAAATTATCTTGTTTTTCCTAAACAACACGTTGTAAGTCGAAAAGCTTTCATGTTGCGTGTATGTCTAAGTGTGTAGCCTCAAAAGAGAAGGCACAGGACAGTTTTCTCTCGAAAGGATATGTAAGAATACCACTTCATAAGGAAATACAGTTTTGCAGAGTAAAGACATATACGTACGCATTGGAAACTCTTTACGAGAAGAAATAACGCATAGTACAAAATTAGCTTGTATCTCCAAAACTACACGTTGTATCTCGAAAAGAATTGTTGTGGCGTGTACGTCTTAACATGTAGCATCTAAAGAGAACCAAAAGGAGAATTTTCTTTCGTCAAAATTTTTCAGAAAATCACGTTTTAAGGAAATCCCGCATCGTGCGAAATTATCTTGTTTTTCCTAAACAACACGTTGTAAGTCGAAAAGCTTTCATGTTGCGTGTATGTCTAAGTGTGTAGCCTCAAAAGAGAAGGCACAGGACAGTTTTCTCTCGAAAGGATATGTAAGAATACCACTTCATAAGGAAATACAGTTTTGCAGAGTATAGACATATACGTACGCATTGGAAACTCTTTACGAGAAGAAATAACGCATAGTACAAAATTAGCTTGTATCTCCAAAACTACACGTTGTATCTCGAAAAGAATTGTTGTGGCGTGTACGTCTTAACATGTAGCATCTAAAGAGAACCAAAAGGAGAATTTTCTTTCGTCAAAATTTTTCAGAAAATCACGTTTTAAGGAAATCCCGCATCGTGCGAAATTATCTTGTTTTTCCTAAACAACACGTTGTAAGTCGAAAAGCTTTCATGTTGCGTGTATGTCTAAGTGTGTAGCCTCAAAAGAGAAGGCACAGGACAGTTTTCTCTCGAAAGGATATGTAAGAATACCACTTCATAAGGAAATACAGTTTTGCAGCGTAAAGACATATACGTATGCATTGGAAACTCTTTACGAGAAGAAATAACGCATAGTACAAAATTAGCTTGTATCTCCAAAACTACACGTTGTATCTCGAAAAGAATTGTTGTGGCGTGTACGTCTTAACATGTAGCATCTAAAGAGAACCAAAAGGAGAATTTTCTTTCGTCAAAATTTTTCAGAAAATCACGTTTTAAGGAAATCCCGCATCGTGCGAAATTATCTTGTTTTTCCTAAACAACACGTTGTAAGTCGAAAAGCTTTCATGTTGCGTGTATGTCTAAGTGTGTAGCCTCAAAAGAGAAGGCACAGGACAGTTTTCTCTCAAAAGGATATGTAAGAATACCACTTCATAAGGAAATACAGTTTTGCAGCGTAAAGACATATACATACGCATTGGAAACTCTTTACGAGAAGAAATAACGCATAGTACAAAATTAGCTTGTATCTCCAAAACTACACGTTGTATCTCGAAAAGAATTGTTGTGGCGTGTACGTCTTAACATGTAGCATCTAAAGAGAACCAAAAGGAGAATTTTCTTTCGTCAAAATTTTTCAGAAAATCACGTTTTAAGGAAATCCCGCATCGTGCGAAATTATCTTGTTTTTCCTAAACAACACGTTGTAAGTCGAAAAGCTTTCATGTTGCGTGTATGTCTAAGTGTGTAGCCTCAAAAGAGAAGGCACAGGACAGTTTTCTCTCGAAAGGATATGTAAGAATACCACTTCATAAGGAAATACAGTTTTGCAGAGTATAGACATATACGTACGCATTGGAAACTCTTTACGAGAAGAAATAACGCATAGTACAAAATTAGCTTGTATCTCCAAAACTACACGTTGTATCTCGAAAAGAATTGTTGTGGCGTGTACGTCTTAACATGTAGCATCTAAAGAGAACCAAAAGGAGAATTTTCTTTCGTCAAAATTTTTCAGAAAATTACGTTTTAAGGAAATCCCGCATCGTGCGAAATTATCTTGTTTTTCCTAAACAACACGTTGTAAGTCGAAAAGCTTTCATGTTGCGTGTATGTCTAAGTGTGTAGCCTCAAAAGAGAAGGCACAGGACAGATTTCTCTCGAAAGGATATGTAAGAATACCACTTCATAAGGAAATACAGTTTTGCAGAGTAAAGACATATACGTACGCATTGGAAACTCTTTACGAGAAGAAATAACGCATAGTACAAAATTAGCTTGTATCTCCAAAACTACACGTTGTATCTCGAAAAGAATTGTTGTGGCGTGTACGTCTTAACATGTAGCATCTAAAGAGAACCAAAAGGAGAATTTTCTTTCGTCAAAATTTTTCAGAAAATCACGTTTTAAGGAAATCCCGCATCGTGCGAAATTATCTTGTTTTTCCTAAACAACACGTTGTAAGTCGAAAAGCTTTCATGTTGCGTGTATGTCTAAGTGTGTAGCCTCAAAAGAGAAGGCACAGGACAGTTTTCTCTCGAAAGGATATGGAAGAATACCACTTCATAATGAAATACAGTTTTGCAGCGTAAAGACATATACGTATGCATTGGAAACTCTTTACGAGAAGAAATAACGCATAGTACAAAATTAGCTTGTATCTCCAAAACTACACGTTGTATCTCGAAAAGAATTGTTGTGGCGTGTACGTCTTAACATGTAGCATCTAAAGAGAACCAAAAGGAGAATTTTCTTTCGTCAAAATTTTTCAGAAAATTACGTTTTAAGGAAATCCCGCATCGTGCGAAATTATCTTGTTTTTCCTAAACAACACGTTGTAAGTCGAAAAGCTTTCATGTTGCGTGTATGTCTAAGTGTGTAGCCTCAAAAGAGAAGGCACAGGACAGATTTCTCTCGAAAGGATATGTAAGAATACCACTTCATAAGGAAATACAGTTTTGCAGAGTAAAGACATATACGTACGCATTGGAAACTCTTTACGAGAAGAAATAACGCATAGTACAAAATTAGCTTGTATCTCCAAAACTACACGTTGTATCTCGAAAAGAATTGTTGTGGCGTGTACGTCTTAACATGTAGCATCTAAAGAGAACCAAAAGGAGAATTTTCTTTCGTCAAAATTTTTCAGAAAATCACGTTTTAAGGAAATCCCGCATCGTGCGAAATTATCTTGTTTTTCCTAAACAACACGTTGTAAGTCGAAAAGCTTTCATGTTGCGTGTATGTCTAAGTGTGTAGCCTCAAAAGAGAAGGCACAGGACAGTTTTCTCTCGAAAGGATATGGAAGAATACCACTTCATAAGGAAATACAGTTTTGCAGCGTAAAGACATATACGTATGCATTGGAAACTCTTTACGAGAAGAAATAACGCATAGTACAAAATTAGCTTGTATCTCCAAAACTACACGTTGTATCTCGAAAAGAATTGTTGTGGCGTGTACGTCTTAACATGTAGCATCTAAAGAGAACCAAAAGGAAAATTTTCTTTCGTCAAAATTTTTCAGAAAATCACGTTTTAAGGAAATCCCGCATCGTGCGAAATTATCTTGTTTTTCCTAAACAACACGTTGTAAGTCGAAAAGCTTTCATGTTGCGTGTATGTCTAAGTGTGTAGCCTCAAAAGAGAAGGCACAGGACAGTTTTCTCTCGAAAGGATATGGAAGAATACCACTTCATAAGGAAATACAGTTTTGCAGCGTAAAGACATATACGTACGCATTGGAAACTCTTTACGAGAAGAAATAACGCATAGTACAAAATTAGCTTGTATCTCCAAAACTACACGTTGTATCTCGAAAAGAATTGTTGTGGCGTGTACGTCTTAACATGTAGCATCTAAAGAGAACCAAACGGAGAATTTTCTTTCGTCAAAATTTTTCAGAAAATCACGTTTTAAGGAAATCCCGCATCGTGCGAAATTATCTTGTTTTTCCTAAACAACACGTTGTAAGTCGAAAAGCTTTCATGTTGCGTGTATGTCTAAGTGTGTAGCCTCAAAAGAGAAGGCACAGGACAGTTTTCTCTCGAAAGGATATGTAAGAATACCACTTCATAAGGAAATACAGTTTTGCAGAGTAAAGACATATACGTACGCATTGGAAACTCTTTACGAGAAGAAATAACGCATAGTACAAAATTAGCTTGTATCTCCAAAACTACACGTTGTATCTCGAAAAGAATTGTTGTGGCGTGTACGTCTTAACATGTAGCATCTAAAGAGAACCAAAAGGAGAATTTTCTTTCGTCAAAATTTTTCAGAAAATCACGTTTTAAGGAAATCCCGCATCGTGCGAAATTATCTTGTTTTTCCTAAACAACACGTTGTAAGTCGAAAAGCTTTCATGTTGCGTGTATGGCTAAGTGTGTAGCCTCAAAAGAGAAGGCACAGGACAGTTTTCTCTCGAAAGGATATGTAAGAATACCACTTCATAAGAAAATACCGTTTTGCAGCGTAAAGACATATACGTACGCATTGGAAACTCTTTACGAGAAGAAATAACGCATAGTACAAAATTAGCTTGTATCTCCAAAACTACACGTTGTATCTCGAAAAGAATTGTTGTGGCGTGTACGTCTTAACATGTAGCATCTAAAGAGAACCAAAAGGAGAATTTTCTTTCGTCAAAATTTTTCAGAAAATCACGTTTTAAGGAAATCCCGCATCGTGCGAAATTATCTTGTTTTTCCTAAACAACACGTTGTAAGTCGAAAAGCTTTCATGTTGCGTGTATGTCTAAGTGTGTAGCCTCATAAGAGAAGGCACAGGACAGTTTTCTCTCGAAAGGATATGTAAGAATACCACTTCATAAGGAAATACAGTTTTGCAGAGTAAAGACATATACGTACGCATTGGAAACTCTTTACGAGAAGAAATAACGCATAGTACAAAATTAGCATGTATCTCCAAAACTACACGTTGTATCTCGAAAAGAATTGTTGTGGCGTGTACGTCTTAACATGTAGCATCTAAAGAGAACCAAAAGGAGAATTTTCTTTCGTCAAAATTTTTCAGAAAATCACGTTTTAAGGAAATCCCGCATCGTGCGAAATTATCTTGTTTTTCCTAAACAACACGTTGTAAGTCGAAAAGCTTTCATGTTGCGTGTATGTCTAAGTGTGTAGCCTCAAAAGAGAAGGCACAGGACAGTTTTCTCTCGAAAGGATATGTAAGAATACCACTTCATAAGGAAATACAGTTTTGCAGAGTAAAGACATATACGTACGCATTGGAAACTCTTTACGAGAAGAAATAACGCATAGTACAAAATTAGCTTGTATCTCCAAAACTACACGTTGTATCTCGAAAAGAATTGTTGTGGCGTGTACGTCTTAACATGTAGCATCTAAAGAGAACCAAAAGGAGAATTTTCTTTCGTCAAAATTTTTCTGAAAATCACGTTTTAAGGAAATCCCGCATCGTGCGAAATTATCTTGTTTTTCCTAAACAACACGTTGTAAGTCGAAAAGCTTTCATGTTGCGTGTATGTCTAAGTGTGTAGCCTCAAAAGAGAAGGCACAGGACAGTTTTCTCTCAAAAAGATATGTAAGAATACCACTTCATAAGGAAATACAGTTTTGCAGCGTAAAGACATATACATACGCATTGGAAACTCTTTACGAGAAGAAATAACGCATAGTACAAAATTAGCTTGTATCTCCAAAACTACACGTTGTATCTCGAAAAGAATTGTTGTGGCGTGTACGTCTTAACATGTAGCATCTAAAGAGAACCAAAAGGAGAATTTTCTTTCGTCAAAATTTTTCAGAAAATCACGTTTTAAGGAAATCCCGCATCGTGCGAAATTATCTTGTTTTTCCTAAACAACACGTTGTAAGTCGAAAAGCTTTCATGTTGCGTGTATGTCTAAGTGTGTAGCCTCAAAAGAGAAGGCACAGGACAGTTTTCTCTCGAAAGGATATGGAAGAATACCACTTCATAAGGAAATACAGTTTTGCAGCGTAAAGACATATACGTATGCATTGGAAACTCTTTACGAGAAGAAATAACGCATAGTACAAAATTAGCTTGTATCTCCAAAACTACACGTTGTATCTCGAAAAGAATTGTTGTGGCGTGTACGTCTTAACATGTAGCATCTAAAGAGAACCAAAAGGAAAATTTTCTTTCGTCAAAATTTTTCAGAAAATCACGTTTTAAGGAAATCCCGCATCGTGCGAAATTATCTTGTTTTTCCTAAACAACACGTTGTAAGTCGAAAAGCTTTCATGTTGCGTGTATGTCTAAGTGTGTAGCCTCAAAAGAGAAGGCACAGGACAGTTTTCTCTCGAAAGGATATGGAAGAATACCACTTCATAAGGAAATACAGTTTTGCAGCGTAAAGACATATACGTATGCATTGGAAACTCTTTACGAGAAGAAATAACGCATAGTACAAAATTAGCTTGTATCTCCAAAACTACACGTTGTATCTCGAAAAGAATTGTTGTGGCGTGTACGTCTTAACATGTAGCATCTAAAGAGAACCAAAAGGAAAATTTTCTTTCGTCAAAATTTTTCAGAAAATCACGTTTTAAGGAAATCCCGCATCGTGCGAAATTATCTTGTTTTTCCTAAACAACACGTTGTAAGTCGAAAAGCTTTCATGTTGCGTGTATGTCTAAGTGTGTAGCCTCAAAAGAGAAGGCACAGGACAGTTTTCTCTCGAAAGGATATGGAAGAATACCACTTCATAAGGAAATACAGTTTTGCAGCGTAAAGACATATACGTACGCATTGGAAACTCTTTACGAGAAGAAATAACGCATAGTACAAAATTAGCTTGTATCTCCAAAACTACACGTTGTATCTCGAAAAGAATTGTTGTGGCGTGTACGTCTTAACATGTAGCATCTAAAGAGAACCAAACGGAGAATTTTCTTTCGTCAAAATTTTTCAGAAAATCACGTTTTAAGGAAATCCCGCATCGTGCGAAATTATCTTGTTTTTCCTAAACAACACGTTGTAAGTCGAAAAGCTTTCATGTTGCGTGTATGTCTAAGTGTGTAGCCTCAAAAGAGAAGGCACAGGACAGTTTTCTCTCGAAAGGATATGTAAGAATACTACTTCATAAGGAAATACAGTTTTGCAGAGTAAAGACATATACGTACGCATTGGAAACTCTTTACGAGAAGAAATAACGCATAGTACAAAATTAGCTTGTATCTCCAAAACTACACGTTGTATCTCGAAAAGAATTGTTGTGGCGTGTACGTCTTAACATGTAGCATCTAAAGAGAACCAAAAGGAGAATTTTCTTTCGTCAAAATTTTTCAGAAAATCACGTTTTAAGGAAATCCCGCATCGTGCGAAATTATCTTGTTTTTCCTAAACAACACGTTGTAAGTCGAAAAGCTTTCATGTTGCGTGTATGGCTAAGTGTGTAGCCTCAAAAGAGAAGGCACAGGACAGTTTTCTCTCGAAAGGATATGTAAGAATACCACTTCATAAGAAAATACCGTTTTGCAGCGTAAAGACATATACGTACGCATTGGAAACTCTTTACGAGAAGAAATAACGCATAGTACAAAATTAGCTTGTATCTCCAAAACTACACGTTGTATCTCGAAAAGAATTGTTGTGGCGTGTACGTCTTAACATGTAGCATCTAAAGAGAACCAAAAGGAGAATTTTCTTTCGTCAAAATTTTTCAGAAAATCACGTTTTAAGGAAATCCCGCATCGTGCGAAATTATCTTGTTTTTCCTAAACAACACGTTGTAAGTCGAAAAGCTTTCATGTTGCGTGTATGTCTAAGTGTGTAGCCTCATAAGAGAAGGCACAGGACAGTTTTCTCTCGAAAGGATATGTAAGAATACCACTTCATAAGGAAATACAGTTTTGCAGAGTAAAGACATATACGTACGCATTGGAAACTCTTTACGAGAAGAAATAACGCATAGTACAAAATTAGCATGTATCTCCAAAACTACACGTTGTATCTCGAAAAGAATTGTTGTGGCGTGTACGTCTTAACATGTAGCATCTAAAGAGAACCAAAAGGAGAATTTTCTTTCGTCAAAATTTTTCAGAAAATCACGTTTTAAGGAAATCCCGCATCGTGCGAAATTATCTTGTTTTTCCTAAACAACACGTTGTAAGTCGAAAAGCTTTCATGTTGCGTGTATGTCTAAGTGTGTAGCCTCAAAAGAGAAGGCACAGGACAGTTTTCTCTCGAAAGGATATGTAAGAATACCACTTCATAAGGAAATACAGTTTTGCAGAGTAAAGACATATACGTACGCATTGGAAACTCTTTACGAGAAGAAATAACGCATAGTACAAAATTAGCTTGTATCTCCAAAACTACACGTTGTATCTCGAAAAGAATTGTTGTGGCGTGTACGTCTTAACATGTAGCATCTAAAGAGAACCAAAAGGAGAATTTTCTTTCGTCAAAATTTTTCAGAAAATCACGTTTTAAGGAAATCCCGCATCGTGCGAAATTATCTTGTTTTTCCTAAACAACACGTTGTAAGTCGAAAAGCTTTCATGTTGCGTGTATGTCTAAGTGTGTAGCCTCAAAAGAGAAGGCACAGGACAGTTTTCTCTCAAAAGGATATGTAAGAATACCACTTCATAAGGAAATACAGTTTTGCAGCGTAAAGACATATACATACGCATTGGAAACTCTTTACGAGAAGAAATAACGCATAGTACAAAATTAGCTTGTATCTCCAAAACTACACGTTGTATCTCGAAAAGAATTGTTGTGGCGTGTACGTCTTAACATGTAGCATCTAAAGAGAACCAAAAGGAGAATTTTCTTTCGTCAAAATTTTTCAGAAAATCACGTTTTAAGGAAATCCCGCATCGTGCGAAATTATCTTGTTTTTCCTAAACAACACGTTGTAAGTCGAAAAGCTTTCATGTTGCGTGTATGTCTAAGTGTGTAGCCTCAAAAGAGAAGGCACAGGACAGTTTTCTCTCGAAAGGATATGGAAGAATACCACTTCATAAGGAAATACAGTTTTGCAGCGTAAAGACATATACGTATGCATTGGAAACTCTTTACTAGAAGAAATAACGCATAGTACAAAATTAGCTTGTATCTCCAAAACTACACGTTGTATCTCGAAAAGAATTGTTGTGGCGTGTACGTCTTAACATGTAGCATCTAAAGAGAACCAAAAGGAAAATTTTCTTTCGTCAAAATTTTTCAGAAAATCACGTTTTAAGGAAATCCCGCATCGTGCGAAATTATCTTGTTTTTCCTAAACAACACGTTGTAAGTCGAAAAGCTTTCATGTTGCGTGTATGTCTAAGTGTGTAGCCTCAAAAGAGAAGGCACAGGACAGTTTTCTCTCGAAAGGATATGGAAGAATACCACTTCATAAGGAAATACAGTTTTGCAGCGTAAAGACATATACGTACGCATTGGAAACTCTTTACGAGAAGAAATAACGCATAGTACAAAATTAGCTTGTATCTCCAAAACTACACGTTGTATCTCGAAAAGAATTGTTGTGGCGTGTACGTCTTAACATGTAGCATCTAAAGAGAACCAAACGGAGAATTTTCTTTCGTCAAAATTTTTCAGAAAATCACGTTTTAAGGAAATCCCGCATCGTGCGAAATTATCTTGTTTTTCCTAAACAACACGTTGTAAGTCGAAAAGCTTTCATGTTGCGTGTATGTCTAAGTGTGTAGCCTCAAAAGAGAAGGCACAGGACAGTTTTCTCTCGAAAGGATATGTAAGAATACCACTTCATAAGGAAATACAGTTTTGCAGAGTAAAGACATATACGTACGCATTGGAAACTCTTTACGAGAAGAAATAACGCATAGTACAAAATTAGCTTGTATCTCCAAAACTACACGTTGTATCTCGAAAAGAATTGTTGTGGCGTGTACGTCTTAACATGTAGCATCTAAAGAGAACCAAAAGGAGAATTTTCTTTCGTCAAAATTTTTCAGAAAATCACGTTTTAAGGAAATCCCGCATCGTGCGAAATTATCTTGTTTTTCCTAAACAACACGTTGTAAGTCGAAAAGCTTTCATGTTGCGTGTATGGCTAAGTGTGTAGCCTCAAAAGAGAAGGCACAGGACAGTTTTCTCTCGAAAGGATATGTAAGAATACCACTTCATAAGAAAATACCGTTTTGCAGCGTAAAGACATATACGTACGCATTGGAAACTCTTTACGAGAAGAAATAACGCATAGTACAAAATTAGCTTGTATCTCCAAAACTACACGTTGTATCTCGAAAAGAATTGTTGTGGCGTGTACGTCTTAACATGTAGCATCTAAAGAGAACCAAAAGGAGAATTTTCTTTCGTCAAAATTTTTCAGAAAATCACGTTTTAAGGAAATCCCGCATCGTGCGAAATTATCTTGTTTTTCCTAAACAACACGTTGTAAGTCGAAAAGCTTTCATGTTGCGTGTATGTCTAAGTGTGTAGCCTCATAAGAGAAGGCACAGGACAGTTTTCTCTCGAAAGGATATGTAAGAATACCACTTCATAAGGAAATACAGTTTTGCAGAGTAAAGACATATACGTACGCATTGGAAACTCTTTACGAGAAGAAATAACGCATAGTACAAAATTAGCATGTATCTCCAAAACTACACGTTGTATCTCGAAAAGAATTGTTGTGGCGTGTACGTCTTAACATGTAGCATCTAAAGAGAACCAAAAGGAGAATTTTCTTTCGTCAAAATTTTTCAGAAAATCACGTTTTAAGGAAATCCCGCATCGTGCGAAATTATCTTGTTTTTCCTAAACAACACGTTGTAAGTCGAAAAGCTTTCATGTTGCGTGTATGTCTAAGTGTGTAGCCTCAAAAGAGAAGGCACAGGACAGTTTTCTCTCGAAAGGATATGTAAGAATACCACTTCATAAGGAAATACAGTTTTGCAGAGTAAAGACATATACGTACGCATTGGAAACTCTTTACGAGAAGAAATAACGCATAGTACAAAATTAGCTTGTATCTCCAAAACTACACGTTGTATCTCGAAAAGAATTGTTGTGGCGTGTACGTCTTAACATGTAGCATCTAAAGAGAACCAAAAGGAGAATTTTCTTTCGTCAAAATTTTTCAGAAAATCACGTTTTAAGGAAATCCCGCATCGTGCGAAATTATCTTGTTTTTCCTAAACAACACGTTGTAAGTCGAAAAGCTTTCATGTTGCGTGTATGTCTAAGTGTGTAGCCTCAAAAGAGAAGGCACAGGACAGTTTTCTCTCAAAAGGATATGTAAGAATACCACTTCATAAGGAAATACAGTTTTGCAGCGTAAAGACATATACATACGCATTGGAAACTCTTTACGAGAAGAAATAACGCATAGTACAAAATTAGCTTGTATCTCCAAAACTACACGTTGTATCTCGAAAAGAATTGTTGTGGCGTGTACGTCTTAACATGTAGCATCTAAAGAGAACCAAAAGGAGAATTTTCTTTCGTCAAAATTTTTCAGAAAATCACGTTTTAAGGAAATCCCGCATCGTGCGAAATTATCTTGTTTTTCCTAAACAACACGTTGTAAGTCGAAAAGCTTTCATGTTGCGTGTATGTCTAAGTGTGTAGCCTCAAAAGAGAAGGCACAGGACAGTTTTCTCTCGAAAGGATATGGAAGAATACCACTTCATAAGGAAATACAGTTTTGCAGCGTAAAGACATATACGTATGCATTGGAAACTCTTTACGAGAAGAAATAACGCATAGTACAAAATTAGCTTGTATCTCCAAAACTACACGTTGTATCTCGAAAAGAATTGTTGTGGCGTGTACGTCTTAACATGTAGCATCTAAAGAGAACCAAAAGGAAAATTTTCTTTCGTCAAAATTTTTCAGAAAATCACGTTTTAAGGAAATCCCGCATCGTGCGAAATTATCTTGTTTTTCCTAAACAACACGTTGTAAGTCGAAAAGCTTTCATGTTGCGTGTATGTCTAAGTGTGTAGCCTCAAAAGAGAAGGCACAGGACAGTTTTCTCTCGAAAGGATATGGAAGAATACCACTTCATAAGGAAATACAGTTTTGCAGCGTAAAGACATATACGTACGCATTGGAAACTCTTTACGAGAAGAAATAACGCATAGTACAAAATTAGCTTGTATCTCCAAAACTACACGTTGTATCTCGAAAAGAATTGTTGTGGCGTGTACGTCTTAACATGTAGCATCTAAAGAGAACCAAACGGAGAATTTTCTTTCGTCAAAATTTTTCAGAAAATCACGTTTTAAGGAAATCCCGCATCGTGCGAAATTATCTTGTTTTTCCTAAACAACACGTTGTAAGTCGAAAAGCTTTCATGTTGCGTGTATGTCTAAGTGTGTAGCCTCAAAAGAGAAGGCACAGGACAGTTTTCTCTCGAAAGGATATGTAAGAATACCACTTCATAAGGAAATACAGTTTTGCAGAGTAAAGACATATACGTACGCATTGGAAACTCTTTACGAGAAGAAATAACGCATAGTACAAAATTAGCTTGTATCTCCAAAACTACACGTTGTATCTCGAAAAGAATTGTTGTGGCGTGTACGTCTTAACATGTAGCATCTAAAGAGAACCAAAAGGAGAATTTTCTTTCGTCAAAATTTTTCAGAAAATCACGTTTTAAGGAAATCCCGCATCGTGCGAAATTATCTTGTTTTTCCTAAACAACACGTTGTAAGTCGAAAAGCTTTCATGTTGCGTGTATGGCTAAGTGTGTAGCCTCAAAAGAGAAGGCACAGGACAGTTTTCTCTCGAAAGGATATGTAAGAATACCACTTCATAAGAAAATACCGTTTTGCAGCGTAAAGACATATACGTACGCATTGGAAACTCTTTACGAGAAGAAATAACGCATAGTACAAAATTAGCTTGTATCTCCAAAACTACACGTTGTATCTCGAAAAGAATTGTTGTGGCGTGTACGTCTTAACATGTAGCATCTAAAGAGAACCAAAAGGAGAATTTTCTTTCGTCAAAATTTTTCAGAAAATCACGTTTTAAGGAAATCCCGCATCGTGCGAAATTATCTTGTTTTTCCTAAACAACACGTTGTAAGTCGAAAAGCTTTCATGTTGCGTGTATGTCTAAGTGTGTAGCCTCATAAGAGAAGGCACAGGACAGTTTTCTCTCGAAAGGATATGTAAGAATACCACTTCATAAGGAAATACAGTTTTGCAGAGTAAAGACATATACGTACGCATTGGAAACTCTTTACGAGAAGAAATAACGCATAGTACAAAATTAGCATGTATCTCCAAAACTACACGTTGTATCTCGAAAAGAATTGTTGTGGCGTGTACGTCTTAACATGTAGCATCTAAAGAGAACCAAAAGGAGAATTTTCTTTCGTCAAAATTTTTCAGAAAATCACGTTTTAAGGAAATCCCGCATCGTGCGAAATTATCTTGTTTTTCCTAAACAACACGTTGTAAGTCGAAAAGCTTTCATGTTGCGTGTATGTCTAAGTGTGTAGCCTCAAAAGAGAAGGCACAGGACAGTTTTCTCTCGAAAGGATATGTAAGAATACCACTTCATAAGGAAATACAGTTTTGCAGAGTAAAGACATATACGTACGCATTGGAAACTCTTTACGAGAAGAAATAACGCATAGTACAAAATTAGCTTGTATCTCCAAAACTACACGTTGTATCTCGAAAAGAATTGTTGTGGCGTGTACGTCTTAACATGTAGCATCTAAAGAGAACCAAAAGGAGAATTTTCTTTCGTCAAAATTTTTCAGAAAATCACGTTTTAAGGAAATCCCGCATCGTGCGAAATTATCTTGTTTTTCCTAAACAACACGTTGTAAGTCGAAAAGCTTTCATGTTGCGTGTATGTCTAAGTGTGTAGCCTCAAAAGAGAAGGCACAGGACAGTTTTCTCTCAAAAGGATATGTAAGAATACCACTTCATAAGGAAATACAGTTTTGCAGCGTAAAGACATATACATACGCATTGGAAACTCTTTACGAGAAGAAATAACGCATAGTACAAAATTAGCTTGTATCTCCAAAACTACACGTTGTATCTCGAAAAGAATTGTTGTGGCGTGTACGTCTTAACATGTAGCATCTAAAGAGAACCAAAAGGAGAATTTTCTTTCGTCAAAATTTTTCAGAAAATCACGTTTTAAGGAAATCCCGCATCGTGCGAAATTATCTTGTTTTTCCTAAACAACACGTTGTAAGTCGAAAAGCTTTCATGTTGCGTGTATGTCTAAGTGTGTAGCCTCAAAAGAGACGGCACAGGACAGTTTTCTCTCGAAAGGATATGTAAGAATACCACTTCATAAGGAAATAGAGTTTTGCAGAGTATAGACATATACGTACGCATTGGAAACTCTTTACGAGAAGAAATAACGCATAGTACAAAATTAGCTTGTATCTCCACAACTACACGTTGTATCTCGAAAAGAATTGTTGTGGCGTGTACGTCTTAACATGTAGCATCTAAAGAGAACCAAAAGGAGAATTTTCTTTCGTCAAAATTTTTCAGAAAATTACGTTTTAAGGAAATCCCGCATCGTGCGAAATTATCTTGTTTTTCCTAAACAACACGTTGTAAGTCGAAAAGCTTTCATGTTGCGTGTATGTCTAAGTGTGTAGCCTCAAAAGAGAAGGCACAGGACAGATTTCTCTCGAAAGGATATGTAAGAATACCACTTCATAAGGAAATACAGTTTTGCAGAGTAAAGACATATACGTACGCATTGGAAACTCTTTACGAGAAGAAATAACGCATAGTACAAAATTAGCTTGTATCTCCAAAACTACACGTTGTATCTCGAAAAGAATTGTTGTGGCGTGTACGTCTTAACATGTAGCATCTAAAGAGAACCAAAAGGAGAATTTTCTTTCGTCAAAATTTTTCAGAAAATCACGTTTTAAGGAAATCCCGCATCGTGCGAAATTATCTTGTTTTTCCTAAACAACACGTTGTAAGTCGAAAAGCTTTCATGTTGCGTGTATGTCTAAGTGTGTAGCCTCAAAAGAGAAGGCACAGGACAGTTTTCTCTCGAAAGGATATGTAAGAATACCACTTCATAAGAAAATACAGTTTTGCAGCGTAAAGACATATACGTACGCATTGGAAACTCTTTACGAGAAGAAATAAAGCATAGTACAAAATTAGCTTGTATCTCCAAAACTACACGTTGTATCTCGAAAAGAATTGTTGTGGCGTGTACGTCTTAACATGTAGCATCTAAAGAGAACCAAAAGGAGAATTTTCTTTCGTCAAAATTTTTCAGAAAATCACGTTTTAAGGAAATCCCGCATCGTGCGAAATTATCTTGTTTTTCCTAAACAACACGTTGTAAGTCGAAAAGCTTTCATGTTGCGTGTATGTCTAAGTGTGTAGCCTCAAAAGAGAAGGCACAGGACAGATTTCTCTCGAAAGGATATGTAAGAATACCACTTCATAAGGAAATACAGTTTTGCAGAGTAAAGACATATACGTACGCATTGGAAACTCTTTACGAGAAGAAATAACGCATAGTACAAAATTAGCTTGTATCTCCAAAACTACACGTTGTATCTCGAAAAGAATTGTTGTGGCGTGTACGTCTTAACATGTAGCATCTAAAGAGAACCAAAAGGAAAATTTTCTTTCGTCAAAATTTTTCAGAAAATCACGTTTTAAGGAAATCCCGCATCGTGCGAAATTATCTTGTTTTTCCTAAACAACACGTTGTAAGTCGAAAAGCTTTCATGTTGCGTGTATGTCTAAGTGTGTAGCCTCAAAAGAGAAGGCACAGGACAGTTTTCTCTCGAAAGGATATGGAAGAATACCACTTCATAAGGAAATACAGTTTTGCAGCGTAAAGACATATACGTACGCATTGGAAACTCTTTACGAGAAGAAATAACGCATAGTACAAAATTAGCTTGTATCTCCAAAACTACACGTTGTATCTCGAAAAGAATTGTTGTGGCGTGTACGTCTTAACATGTAGCATCTAAAGAGAACCAAAAGGAGAATTTTCTTTCGTCAAAATTTTTCAGAAAATCACGTTTTAAGGAAATCCCGCATCGTGCGAAATTATCTTGTTTTTCCTAAACAACACGTTGTAAGTCGAAAAGCTTTCATGTTGCGTGTATGTCTAAGTGTGTAGCCTCAAAAGAGAAGGCACAGGACAGTTTTCTCTCGAAAGGATATGTAAGAATACCACTTCATAAGGAAATACAGTTTTGCAGAGTAAAGACATATACGTACGCATTGGAAACTCTTTACGAGAAGAAATAACGCATAGTACAAAATTAGCTTGTATCTCCAAAACTACACGTTGTATCTCGAAAAGAATTGTTGTGGCGTGTACGTCTTAACATGTAGCATCTAAAGAGAACCAAAAGGAGAATTTTCTTTCGTCAAAATTTTTCAGAAAATCACGTTTTAAGGAAATCCCGCATCGTGCGAAATTATCTTGTTTTTCCTAAACAACACGTTGTAAGTCGAAAAGCTTTCATGTTGCGTGTATGTCTAAGTGTGTAGCCTCAAAAGAGAAGGCACAGGACAGTTTTCTCTCGAAAGGATATGTAAGAATACCACTTCATAAGGAAATACAGTTTTGCAGAGTAAAGACATATACGTACGCATTGGAAACTCTTTACGAGAAGAAATAACGCATAGTACAAAATTAGCTTGTATCTCCAAAACTACACGTTGTATCTCGAAAAGAATTGTTGTGGCATGTACGTCTTAACATGTAGCATCTAAAGAGAACCAAAAGGAGAATTTTCTTTCGTCAAAATTTTTCAGAAAATCACGTTTTAAGGAAATCCCGCATCGTGCGAAATTATCTTGTTTTTCCTAAACAACACGTTGTAAGTCGAAAAGCTTTCATGTTGCGTGTATGTCTAAGTGTGTAGCCTCAAAAGAGAAGGCACAGGACAGTTTTCTCTCGAAAGGATATGTAAGAATACCACTTCATAAGGAAATACAGTTTTGCAGCATAAAGACATATACGTACGCATTGGAAACTCTTTACGAGAAGAAATAACGCATAGTACAAAATTAGCTTGTATCTCCAAAACTACACGTTGTATCTCGAAAAGAATTGTTGTGGCGTGTACGTCTTAACATGTAGCATCTAAAGAGAACCAAAAGGAGAATTTTCTTTCGTCAAAATTTTTCAGAAAATCACGTTTTAAGGAAATCCCGCATCGTGCGAAATTATCTTGTTTTTCCTAAACAACACGTTGTAAGTCGAAAAGCTTTCATGTTGCGTGTATGTCTAAGTGTGTAGCCTCAAAAGAGAAGGCACAGGACAGTTTTCTCTCGAAAGGATATGTAAGAATACCACTTCATTAGGAAATACAGTTTTGCAGAGTAAAGACATATACGTACGCATTGGAAACTCTTTACGAGAAGAAATAACGCATAGTACAAAATTAGCTTGTATCTCCAAAACTACACGTTGTATCTCGAAAAGAATTGTTGTGGCGTGTACGTCTTAACATGTAGCATCTAAAGAGAACCAAAAGGAGAATTTTCTTTCGTCAAAATTTTTCAGAAAATCACGTTTTAAGGAAATCCCGCATCGTGCGAAATTATCTTGTTTTTCCTAAACAACACGTTGTAAGTCGAAAAGCTTTCATGTTGCGTGT
This sequence comes from Apodemus sylvaticus, assembly GCF_947179515.1. NCBI lineage: Eukaryota > Metazoa > Chordata > Mammalia > Rodentia > Muridae > Apodemus > Apodemus sylvaticus. The sequence continues at coordinate 204,194 of NW_026263073.1, read as the reverse complement.
ATGTCTAAGTGTGTAGCCTCAAAAGAGAAGGCACAGGACAGTTTTCTCTCGAAAGGATATGTAAGAATACCACTTCATAAGGAAATATAGTTTTGCAGCGTAAAGACATATACGTACGCATTGGAAACTCTTTACGAGAAGAAATAACGCATAGTACAAAATTAGCTTGTATCTCCAAAACTACACGTTGTATCTCGAAAAGAATTGTTGTGGCGTGTACGTCTTAACATGTAGCATCTAAAGAGAACCAAAAGGAGAATTTTCTTTCGTCAAAATTTTTCAGAAAATCACGTTTTAAGGAAATCCCGCATCGTGCGAAATTATCTTGTTTTTCCTAAACAACACGTTGTAAGTCGAAAAGCTTTCATGTTGCGTGTATGTCTAAGTGTGTAGCCTCAAAAGAGAAGGCACAGGACAGTTTTCTCTCGAAAGGATATGTAAGAATACCACTTCATAAGGAAATACAGTTTTGCAGAGTAAAGACATATACGTACGCATTGGAAACTCTTTACGAGAAGAAATAACGCATAGTACAAAATTAGCTTGTATCTCCAAAACTACACGTTGTATCTCGAAAAGAATTGTTGTGGCGTGTACGTCTTAACATGTAGCATCTAAAGAGAACCAAAAGGAGAATTTTCTTTCGTCAAAATTTTTCAGAAAATCACGTTTTAAGGAAATCCCGCATCGTGCGAAATTATCTTGTTTTTCCTAAACAACACGTTGTAAGTCGAAAAGCTTTCATGATGCGTGTATGTCTAAGTGTGTAGCCTCAAAAGAGAAGGCACAGGACAGTTTTCTCTCGAAAGGATATGTAAGAATACCACTTCATAAGGAAATACAGTTTTGCAGCGTAAAGACATATACGTACGCATTGGAAACTCTTTACGAGAAGAAATAACGCATAGTACAAAATTAGCTTGTATCTCCAAAACTACACGTTGTATCTCGAAAAGAATTGTTGTGGCGTGTACGTCTTAACATGTAGCATCTAAAGAGAACCAAAAGGAGAATTTTCTTTCGTCAAAATTTTTCAGAAAATCACGTTTTAAGGAAATCCCGCATCGTGCGAAATTATCTTGTTTTTCCTAAACAACACGTTGTAAGTCGAAAAGCTTTCATGTTGCGTGTATGTCTAAGTGTGTCGCCTCAAAAGAGAAGGCACAGGACAGTTTTCTCTCGAAAGGATATGTAAGAATACCACTTCATAAGGAAATACAGTTTTGCAGAGTAAAGACATATACGTACGCATTGGAAACTTTACGAGAAGAAATAACGCATAGTACAAAATTAGCTTGTATCTCCAAAACTACACGTTGTATCTCGAAAAGAATTGTTGTGGCGTGTACGTCTTAACATGTAGCATCTAAAGAGAACCAAAAGGAGAATTTTCTTCCGTCAAAATTTTTTAGAAAATCACGTTTTAAGGAAATCCCGCATCGTGCGAAATTATCTTGTTTTTCCTAAACAACACGTTGTAAGTCGAAAAGCTTTCATGTTGCGTGTTTGTCTAAGTGTGTAGCCTCAAAAGAGAAGTCACAGGACAGTTTTCTCTCGAAAGGATATGTAAGAATACCACTTCATAAGGAAATACAGTTTTGCAGAGTAAAGACATATACGTACGCATTGGAAACTCTTTACGAGAAGAAATAACGCATAGTACAAAATTAGCTTGTATCTCCAAAACTACACGTTGTATCTCGAAAAGAATTGCTGTGGCGTGTACGTCTTAACATGTAGCATCTAAAGAGAACCAAAAGGAGAATTTTCTTTCGTCAAAATTTTTCAGAAAATCACGTTTTAAGGAAATCCCGCATCGTGCGAAATTATCTTGTTTTTCCTAAACAACACGTTGTAAGTCGAAAAGCTTTCATGTTGCGTGTATGTCTAAGTGTGTAGCCTCAAAAGAGAAGGCACAGGACAGTTTTCTCTCGAAAGGATATGTAAGAATACCACTTCATAAGGAAATACAGTTTTGCAGAGTATAGACATATACGTACGCATTGGAAACTCTTTACGAGAAGAAATAACGCATAGTACAAAATTAGCTTGTATCTCCAAAACTACACGTTGTATCTCGAAAAGAATTGTTGTGGCGTGTACGTCTTAACATGTAGCATCTAAAGAGAACCAAAAGGAGAATTTTCTTTCGTCAAAATTTTTCAGAAAATTACGTTTTAAGGAAATCCCGCATCGTGCGAAATTATCTTGTTTTTCCTAAACAACACGTTGTAAGTCGAAAAGCTTTCATGTTGCGTGTATGTCTAAGTGTGTAGCCTCAAAAGAGAAGGCACAGGACAGATTTCTCTCGAAAGGATATGTAAGAATACCACTTCATAAGGAAATACAGTTTTGCAGAGTAAAGACATATACGTACGCATTGGAAACTCTTTACGAGAAGAAATAACGCATAGTACAAAATTAGCTTGTATCTCCAAAACTACACATTGTATCTCGAAAAGAATTGTTGTGGCGTGTACGTCTTAACATGTAGCATCTAAAGAGAACCAAAAGGAGAATTTTCTTTCGTCAAAATTTTTCAGAAAATCACGTTTTAAGGAAATCCCGCATCGTGCGAAATTATCTTGTTTTTCCTAAACAACACGTTGTAAGTCGAAAAGCTTTCATGTTGCGTGTATGTCTAAGTGTGTAGCCTCAAAAGAGAAGGCACAGGACAGTTTTCTCTCGAAAGGATATGTAAGAATACCACTTCATAAGGAAATACAGTTTTGCAGAGTAAAGACATATACGTACGCATTGGAAACTCTTTACGAGAAGAAATAACGCATAGTACAAAATTAGCTTGTATCTACACGTTGTATCTCGAAAAGAATTGTTGTGGCGTGTACGTCTTAACATGTAGCATCTAAAGAGAACCAAAAGGAGAATTTTCTTTCGTCAAATTTTTTCAGAAAATCACGTTTTAAGGAAATCCCGCATCGTGCGAAATTATCTTGTTTTTCTAAACAACACGTTGTAAGTCGAAAAGCTTTCATGTTGCGTGTATGTCTAAGTGTGTAGCCTCAAAAGAGAAGGCACAGGACAGTTTTCTCTCGAAAGGATATGTAAGAATACCACTTCATAAGGAAATACAGTTTTGCAGCGTAAAGACATATACGTACGCATTGGAAACTCTTTACGAGAAGAAATAACGCATAGTACAAAATTAGCTTGTATCTCCAAAACTACACGTTGTATCTCGAAAAGAATTGTTGTGGCGTGTACGTCTTAACATGTAGCATCTAAAGAGAACCAAAAGGAGAATTTTCTTCCGTCAAAATTTTTTAGAAAATCACGTTTTAAGGAAATCCCGCATCGTGCGAAATTATCTTGTTTTTCCTAAACAACACGTTGTAAGTCGAAAAGCTTTCATGTTGCGTGTTTGTCTAAGTATGTAGCCTCAAAAGAGAAGGCACAGGACAGTTTTCTCTCGAAAGGATATGTAAGAATACCAATTCATGATGAAATACAGTTTTGCAGAGTAAAGACATATACGTACGCATTGGAAACATTTCGAGGAGAAATAACGCATAGTACAAAATTAGCTTGTATCTCCAAAACTACATGTTGTATCTCGAAAAGAATTGTTGTGGCGTGTACGTCTTAACATGTAGCATCTCAAGAGAACCAAAAGGAGAATTTTCTTTCGTCAAAATTTTTCAGAAAATCACGTTTTAAGGAAATCCCGCATCGTGCGAAATTATCTTGTTTTTCCTAAACAACACGTTGTAAGTCGAAAAGCTTTCATGTTGCGTGTATGTCTAAGTGTGTAGCCTCAAAAGAGAAGGCACAGGACAGTTTTCTCTCGAAAGGATATGTAAGAATACCACTTCATAAGGAAATACAGTTTTGCAGAGTAAAGACATATACGTACGCATTGGAAACTCTTTACGAGAAGAAATAACGCATAGTACAAAATTAGCTTGTATCTCCAAAACTACACGTTGTATCTCGAAAAGAATTGTTGTGGCGTGTACGTCTTAACATGTAGCATCTAAAGAGAACCAAAAGGAGAATTTTCTTTCGTCAAAATTTTTCAGAAAATCACGTTTTAAGGAAATCCCGCATCGTGCGAAATTATCTTGTTTTTCCTAAACAACACGTTGTAAGTCGAAAAGCTTTCATGTTGCGTGTATGTCTAAGTGTGTAGCCTCAAAAGAGAAGGCACAGGACAGTTTTCTCTCGAAAGGATATGTAAGAATACCACTTCATAAGGAAATACAGTTTTGCAGAGTAAAGACATATACGTACGCATTGGAAACTCTTTACGAGAAGAAATAACGCATAGTACAAAATTAGCTTGTATCTCCAAAACTACACGTTGTATCTCGAAAAGAATTGCTGTGGCGTGTACGTCTTAACATGTAGCATCTAAAGAGAACCAAAAGGAGAATTTTCTTTCGTCAAAATTTTTCAGAAAATCACGTTTTAAGGAAATCCCGCATCGTGCGAAATTATCTTGTTTTTCCTAAACAACACGTTGTAAGTCGAAAAGCTTTCATGTTGCGTGTTTGTCTAAGTATGTAGCCTCAAAAGAGAAGGCACAGGACAGTTTTCTCTCGAAAGGATATGTAAGAATACCAATTCATGATGAAATACAGTTTTGCAGAGTAAAGACATATACGTACGCATTGGAAACATTTCGAGGAGAAATAACGCATAGTACAAAATTAGCTTGTATCTCCAAAACTACATGTTGTATCTCGAAAAGAATTGTTGTGGCGTGTACGTCTTAACATGTAGCATCTCAAGAGAACCAAAAGGAGAATTTTCTTTCGTCAAAATTTTTCAGAAAATCACGTTTTAAGGAAATCCCGCATCGTGCGAAATTATCTTGTTTTTCCTAAACAACACGTTGTAAGTCGAAAAGCTTTCATGTTGCGTGTATGTCTAAGTGTGTAGCCTCAAAAGAGAAGGCACAGGACAGTTTTCTCTCGAAAGGATATGTAAGAATACCACTTCATAAGGAAATACAGTTTTGCAGAGTAAAGACATATACGTACGCATTGGAAACTCTTTACGAGAAGAAATAACGCATAGTACAAAATTAGCTTGTATCTCCAAAACTACACGTTGTATCTCGAAAAGAATTGTTGTGGCGTGTACGTCTTAACATGTAGCATCTAAAGAGAACCAAAAGGAGAATTTTCTTTCGTCAAAATTTTTCAGAAAATCACGTTTTAAGGAAATCCCGCATCGTGCGAAATTATCTTGTTTTTCCTAAACAACACGTTGTAAGTCGAAAAGCTTTCATGTTGCGTGTATGTCTAAGTGTGTAGCCTCAAAAGAGAAGGCACAGGACAGTTTTCTCTCGAAAGGATATGTAAGAATACCACTTCATAAGGAAATACAGTTTTGCAGAGTAAAGACATATACGTACGCATTGGAAACTCTTTACGAGAAGAAATAACGCATAGTACAAAATTAGCTTGTATCTCCAAAACTACACGTTGTATCTCGAAAAGAATTGTTGTGGCGTGTACGTCTTAACATGTAGCATCTAAAGAGAACCAAAAGGAGAATTTTCTTTCGTCAAAATTTTTCAGAAAATCACGTTTTAAGGAAATCCCGCATCGTGCGAAATTATCTTGTTTTTCCTAAACAACACGTTGTAAGTCGAAAAGCTTTCATGTTGCGTGTATGTCTAAGTGTGTCGCCTCAAAAGAGAAGGCACAGGACAGTTTTCTCTCGAAAGGATATGTAAGAATACCACTTCATAAGGAAATACAGTTTTGCAGAGTAAAGACATATACGTACGCATTGGAAACTTTACGAGAAGAAATAACGCATAGTACAAAATTAGCTTGTATCTCCAAAACTACACGTTGTATCTCGAAAAGAATTGTTGTGGCGTGTACGTCTTAACATGTAGCATCTAAAGAGAACCAAAAGGAGAATTTTCTTCCGTCAAAATTTTTTAGAAAATCACGTTTTAAGGAAATCCCGCATCGTGCGAAATTATCTTGTTTTTCCTAAACAACACGTTGTAAGTCGAAAAGCTTTCATGTTGCGTGTTTGTCTAAGTGTGTAGCCTCAAAAGAGAAGGCACAGGACAGTTTTCTCTCGAAAGGATATGTAAGAATACCACTTCATAAGGAAATACAGTTTTGCAGAGTAAAGACATATACGTACGCATTGGAAACTCTTTACGAGAAGAAATAACGCATAGTACAAAATTAGCTTGTATCTCCAAAACTACACGTTGTATCTCGAAAAGAATTGCTGTGGCGTGTACGTCTTAACATGTAGCATCTAAAGAGAACCAAAAGGAGAATTTTCTTTCGTCAAAATTTTTCAGAAAATCACGTTTTAAGGAAATCCCGCATCGTGCGAAATTATCTTGTTTTTCCTAAACAACACGTTGTAAGTCGAAAAGCTTTCATGTTGCGTGTATGTCTAAGTGTGTAGCCTCAAAAGAGAAGGCACAGGACAGTTTTCTCTCGAAAGGATATGTAAGAATACCACTTCATAAGGAAATACAGTTTTGCAGAGTATAGACATATACGTACGCATTGGAAACTCTTTACGAGAAGAAATAACGCATAGTACAAAATTAGCTTGTATCTCCAAAACTACACGTTGTATCTCGAAAAGAATTGTTGTGGCGTGTACGTCTTAACATGTAGCATCTAAAGAGAACCAAAAGGAGAATTTTCTTTCGTCAAAATTTTTCAGAAAATTACGTTTTAAGGAAATCCCGCATCGTGCGAAATTATCTTGTTTTTCCTAAACAACACGTTGTAAGTCGAAAAGCTTTCATGTTGCGTGTATGTCTAAGTGTGTAGCCTCAAAAGAGAAGGCACAGGACAGATTTCTCTCGAAAGGATATGTAAGAATACCACTTCATAAGGAAATACAGTTTTGCAGAGTAAAGACATATACGTACGCATTGGAAACTCTTTACGAGAAGAAATAACGCATAGTACAAAATTAGCTTGTATCTCCAAAACTACACATTGTATCTCGAAAAGAATTGTTGTGGCGTGTACGTCTTAACATGTAGCATCTAAAGAGAACCAAAAGGAGAATTTTCTTTCGTCAAAATTTTTCAGAAAATCACGTTTTAAGGAAATCCCGCATCGTGCGAAATTATCTTGTTTTTCCTAAACAACACGTTGTAAGTCGAAAAGCTTTCATGTTGCGTGTATGTCTAAGTGTGTAGCCTCAAAAGAGAAGGCACAGGACAGTTTTCTCTCGAAAGGATATGTAAGAATACCACTTCATAAGGAAATACAGTTTTGCAGAGTAAAGACATATACGTACGCATTGGAAACTCTTTACGAGAAGAAATAACGCATAGTACAAAATTAGCTTGTATCTACACGTTGTATCTCGAAAAGAATTGTTGTGGCGTGTACGTCTTAACATGTAGCATCTAAAGAGAACCAAAAGGAGAATTTTCTTTCGTCAAATTTTTTCAGAAAATCACGTTTTAAGGAAATCCCGCATCGTGCGAAATTATCTTGTTTTTCTAAACAACACGTTGTAAGTCGAAAAGCTTTCATGTTGCGTGTATGTCTAAGTGTGTAGCCTCAAAAGAGAAGGCACAGGACAGTTTTCTCTCGAAAGGATATGTAAGAATACCACTTCATAAGGAAATACAGTTTTGCAGCGTAAAGACATATACGTACGCATTGGAAACTCTTTACGAGAAGAAATAACGCATAGTACAAAATTAGCTTGTATCTCCAAAACTACACGTTGTATCTCGAAAAGAATTGTTGTGGCGTGTACGTCTTAACATGTAGCATCTAAAGAGAACCAAAAGGAGAATTTTCTTCCGTCAAAATTTTTTAGAAAATCACGTTTTAAGGAAATCCCGCATCGTGCGAAATTATCTTGTTTTTCCTAAACAACACGTTGTAAGTCGAAAAGCTTTCATGTTGCGTGTTTGTCTAAGTATGTAGCCTCAAAAGAGAAGGCACAGGACAGTTTTCTCTCGAAAGGATATGTAAGAATACCAATTCATGATGAAATACAGTTTTGCAGAGTAAAGACATATACGTACGCATTGGAAACATTTCGAGGAGAAATAACGCATAGTACAAAATTAGCTTGTATCTCCAAAACTACATGTTGTATCTCGAAAAGAATTGTTGTGGCGTGTACGTCTTAACATGTAGCATCTCAAGAGAACCAAAAGGAGAATTTTCTTTCGTCAAAATTTTTCAGAAAATCACGTTTTAAGGAAATCCCGCATCGTGCGAAATTATCTTGTTTTTCCTAAACAACACGTTGTAAGTCGAAAAGCTTTCATGTTGCGTGTATGTCTAAGTGTGTAGCCTCAAAAGAGAAGGCACAGGACAGTTTTCTCTCGAAAGGATATGTAAGAATACCACTTCATAAGGAAATACAGTTTTGCAGAGTAAAGACATATACGTACGCATTGGAAACTCTTTACGAGAAGAAATAACGCATAGTACAAAATTAGCTTGTATCTCCAAAACTACACGTTGTATCTCGAAAAGAATTGTTGTGGCGTGTACGTCTTAACATGTAGCATCTAAAGAGAACCAAAAGGAGAATTTTCTTTCGTCAAAATTTTTCAGAAAATCACGTTTTAAGGAAATCCCGCATCGTGCGAAATTATCTTGTTTTTCCTAAACAACACGTTGTAAGTCGAAAAGCTTTCATGTTGCGTGTATGTCTAAGTGTGTAGCCTCAAAAGAGAAGGCACAGGACAGTTTTCTCTCGAAAGGATATGTAAGAATACCACTTCATAAGGAAATACAGTTTTGCAGAGTAAAGACATATACGTACGCATTGGAAACTCTTTACGAGAAGAAATAACGCATAGTACAAAATTAGCTTGTATCTCCAAAACTACACGTTGTATCTCGAAAAGAATTGCTGTGGCGTGTACGTCTTAACATGTAGCATCTAAAGAGAACCAAAAGGAGAATTTTCTTTCGTCAAAATTTTTCAGAAAATCACGTTTTAAGGAAATCCCGCATCGTGCGAAATTATCTTGTTTTTCCTAAACAACACGTTGTAAGTCGAAAAGCTTTCATGTTGCGTGTATGTCTAAGTGTGTAGCCTCAAAAGAGAAGGCACAGGACAGTTTTCTCTCGAAAGGATATGTAAGAATACCACTTCATAAGGAAATACAGTTTTGCAGAGTAAAGACATATACGTACGCATTGGAAACTCTTTACGAGAAGAAATAACGCATAGTACAAAATTAGCTTGTATCTCCAAAACTACACGTTGTATCTCGAAAAGAATTGTTGTGGCGTGTACGTCTTAACATGTAGCATCTAAAGAGAACCAAAAGGAGAATTTTCTTTCGTCAAAATTTTTCAGAAAATCACGTTTTAAGGAAATCCCGCATCGTGCGAAATTATCTTGTTTTTCCTAAACAACACGTTGTAAGTCGAAAAGCTTTCATGTTGCGTGTATGTCTAAGTGTGTAGCCTCAAAAGAGAAGGCACAGGACAGTTTTCTCTCAAAAGGATATGTAAGAATACCACTTCATAAGGAAATACAGTTTTGCAGCGTAAAGACATATACATACGCATTGGAAACTCTTTACGAGAAGAAATAACGCATAGTACAAAATTAGCTTGTATCTCCAAAACTACACGTTGTATCTCGAAAAGAATTGTTGTGGCGTGTACGTCTTAACATGTAGCATCTAAAGAGAACCAAAAGGAGAATTTTCTTTCGTCAAAATTTTTCAGAAAATCACGTTTTAAGGAAATCCCGCATCGTGCGAAATTATCTTGTTTTTCCTAAACAACACGTTGTAAGTCGAAAAGCTTTCATGTTGCGTGTATGTCTAAGTGTGTAGCCTCAAAAGAGAAGGCACAGGACAGTTTTCTCTCGAAAGGATATGTAAGAATACCACTTCATAAGGAAATAGAGTTTTGCAGAGTATAGACATATACGTACGCATTGGAAACTCTTTACGAGAAGAAATAACGCATAGTACAAAATTAGCTTGTATCTCCACAACTACACGTTGTATCTCGAAAAGAATTGTTGTGGCGTGTACGTCTTAACATGTAGCATCTAAAGAGAACCAAAAGGAGAATTTTCTTTCGTCAAAATTTTTCAGAAAATTACGTTTTAAGGAAATCCCGCATCGTGCGAAATTATCTTGTTTTTCCTAAACAACACGTTGTAAGTCGAAAAGCTTTCATGTTGCGTGTATGTCTAAGTGTGTAGCCTCAAAAGAGAAGGCACAGGACAGATTTCTCTCGAAAGGATATGTAAGAATACCACTTCATAAGGAAATACAGTTTTGCAGAGTAAAGACATATACGTACGCATTGGAAACTCTTTACGAGAAGAAATAACGCATAGTACAAAATTAGCTTGTATCTCCAAAACTACACGTTGTATCTCGAAAAGAATTGTTGTGGCGTGTACGTCTTAACATGTAGCATCTAAAGAGAACCAAAAGGAGAATTTTCTTTCGTCAAAATTTTTCAGAAAATCACGTTTTAAGGAAATCCCGCATCGTGCGAAATTATCTTGTTTTTCCTAAACAACACGTTGTAAGTCGAAAAGCTTTCATGTTGCGTGTATGTCTAAGTGTGTAGCCTCAAAAGAGAAGGCACAGGACAGTTTTCTCTCGAAAGGATATGTAAGAATACCACTTCATAAGGAAATACAGTTTTGCAGAGTAAAGACATATACGTACGCATTGGAAACTCTTTACGAGAAGAAATAACGCATAGTACAAAATTAGCTTGTATCTCCAAAACTACACGTTGTATCTCGAAAAGAATTGTTGTGGCGTGTACGTCTTAACATGTAGCATCTAAAGAGAACCAAAAGGAGAATTTTCTTTCGTCAAAATTTTTCAGAAAATCACGTTTTAAGGAAATCCCGCATCGTGCGAAATTATCTTGTTTTTCCTAAACAACACGTTGTAAGTCGAAAAGCTTTCATGTTGCGTGTATGTCTAAGTGTGTAGCCTCAAAAGAGAAGGCACAGGACAGATTTCTCTCGAAAGGATATGTAAGAATACCACTTCATAAGGAAATACAGTTTTGCAGAGTAAAGACATATACGTACGCATTGGAAACTCTTTACGAGAAGAAATAACGCATAGTACAAAATTAGCTTGTATCTCCAAAACTACACGTTGTATCTCGAAAAGAATTGTTGTGGCGTGTACGTCTTAACATGTAGCATCTAAAGAGAACCAAAAGGAGAATTTTCTTTCGTCAAAATTTTTCAGAAAATCACGTTTTAAGGAAATCCCGCATCGTGCGAAATTATCTTGTTTTTCCTAAACAACACGTTGTAAGTCGAAAAGCTTTCATGTTGCGTGTATGTCTAAGTGTGTAGCCTCAAAAGAGAAGGCACAGGACAGTTTTCTCTCGAAAGGATATGTAAGAATACCACTTCATAAGGAAATACAGTTTTGCAGCGTAAAGACATATACGTACGCATTGGAAACTCTTTACGAGAAGAAATAACGCATAGTACAAAATTAGCTTGTATCTCCAAAACTACATGTTGTATCTCGAAAAGAATTGTTGTGGCGTGTACGTCTTAACATGTAGCATCTAAAGAGAACCAAAAGGAGAATTTTCTTTCGTCAAAATTTTTCAGAAAATCACGTTTTAAGGAAATCCCGCATCGTGCGAAATTATCTTGTTTTTCCTAAACAACACGTTGTAAGTCGAAAAGCTTTCATGTTGCGTGTATGTCTAAGTGTGTAGCCTCAAAAGAGAAGGCACAGGACAGTTTTCTCTCGAAAGGATATGTAAGAATACCACTTCATAAGGAAATACAGTTTTGCAGAGTAAAGACATATACGTACGCATTGGAAACTCTTTACGAGAAGAAATAACGCATAGTACAAAATTAGCTTGTATCTCCAAAACTACACGTTGTATCTCGAAAAGAATTGTTGTGGCGTGTACGTCTTAACATGTAGCATCTAAAGAGAACCAAAAGGAGAATTTTCTTTCGTCAAAATTTTTCAGAAAATCACGTTTTAAGGAAATCCCGCATCGTGCGAAATTATCTTGTTTTTCCTAAACAACACGTTGTAAGTCGAAAAGCTTTCATGTTGCGTGTATGTCTAAGTGTGTAGCCTCAAAAGAGAAGGCACAGGACAGTTTTCTCTCGAAAGGATATGTAAGAATACCACTTCATAAGGAAATACAGTTTTGCAGAGTATAGACATATACGTACGCATTGGAAACTCTTTACGAGAAGAAATAACGCATAGTACAAAATTAGCTTGTATCTCCAAAACTACACGTTGTATCTCGAAAAGAATTGTTGTGGCGTGTACGTCTTAACATGTAGCATCTAAAGAGAACCAAAAGGAGAATTTTCTTTCGTCAAAATTTTTCAGAAAATTACGTTTTAAGGAAATCCCGCATCGTGCGAAATTATCTTGTTTTTCCTAAACAACACGTTGTAAGTCGAAAAGCTTTCATGTTGCGTGTATGTCTAAGTGTGTAGCCTCAAAAGAGAAGGCACAGGACAGTTTTCTCTCGAAAGGATATGTAAGAATACCACTTCATAAGGAAATACAGTTTTGCAGCATAAAGACATATACGTACGCATTGGAAACTCTTTACGAGAAGAAATAACGCATAGTACAAAATTAGCTTGTATCTCCAAAACTACACGTTGTATCTCGAAAAGAATTGTTGTGGCGTGTACGTCTTAACATGTAGCATCTAAAGAGAACCAAAAGGAGAATTTTCTTTCGTCAAAATTTTTCAGAAAATCACGTTTTAAGGAAATCCCGCATCGTGCGAAATTATCTTGTTTTTCCTAAACAACACGTTGTAAGTCGAAAAGCTTTCATGTTGCGTGTATGTCTAAGTGTGTAGCCTCAAAAGAGAAGGCACAGGACAGTTTTCTCTCGAAAGGATATGTAAGAATACCACTTCATAAGGAAATACAGTTTTGCAGAGTAAAGACATATACGTACGCATTGGAAACTCTTTACGAGAAGAAATAACGCATAGTACAAAATTAGCTTGTATCTCCAAAACTACACGTTGTATCTCGAAAAGAATTGTTGTGGCGTGTACGTCTTAACATGTAGCATCTAAAGAGAACCAAAAGGAGAATTTTCTTTCGTCAAAATTTTTCAGAAAATCACGTTTTAAGGAAATCCCGCATCGTGCGAAATTATCTTGTTTTTCCTAAACAACACGTTGTAAGTCGAAAAGCTTTCATGTTGCGTGTATGTCTAAGTGTGTAGCCTCAAAAGAGAAGGCACAGGACAGTTTTCTCTCGAAAGGATATGTAAGAATACCACTTCATAAGGAAATATAGTTTTGCAGCGTAAAGACATATACGTACGCATTGGAAACTCTTTACGAGAAGAAATAACGCATAGTACAAAATTAGCTTGTATCTCCAAAACTACACGTTGTATCTCGAAAAGAATTGTTGTGGCGTGTACGTCTTAACATGTAGCATCTAAAGAGAACCAAAAGGAGAATTTTCTTTCGTCAAAATTTTTCAGAAAATCACGTTTTAAGGAAATCCCGCATCGTGCGAAATTATCTTGTTTTTCCTAAACAACACGTTGTAAGTCGAAAAGCTTTCATGTTGCGTGTATGTCTAAGTGTGTAGCCTCAAAAGAGAAGGCACAGGACAGTTTTCTCTCGAAAGGATATGTAAGAATACCACTTCATAAGGAAATACAGTTTTGCAGAGTAAAGACATATACGTACGCATTGGAAACTCTTTACGAGAAGAAATAACGCATAGTACAAAATTAGCTTGTATCTCCAAAACTACACGTTGTATCTCGAAAAGAATTGTTGTGGCGTGTACGTCTTAACATGTAGCATCTAAAGAGAACCAAAAGGAGAATTTTCTTTCGTCAAAATTTTTCAGAAAATCACGTTTTAAGGAAATCCCGCATCGTGCGAAATTATCTTGTTTTTCCTAAACAACACGTTGTAAGTCGAAAAGCTTTCATGTTGCGTGTATGTCTAAGTGTGTAGCCTCAAAAGAGAAGGCACAGGACAGTTTTCTCTCGAAAGGATATGTAAGAATACCACTTCATAAGGAAATACAGTTTTGCAGAGTAAAGACATATACGTACGCATTGGAAACTTTACGAGAAGAAATAACGCATAGTACAAAATTAGCTTGTATCTCCAAAACTACACGTTGTATCTCGAAAAGAATTGTTGTGGCGTGTACGTCTTAACATGTAGCATCTAAAGAGAACCAAAAGGAGAATTTTCTTCCGTCAAAATTTTTTAGAAAATCACGTTTTAAGGAAATCCCGCATCGTGCGAAATTATCTTGTTTTTCCTAAACAACACGTTGTAAGTCGAAAAGCTTTCATGTTGCGTGTTTGTCTAAGTGTGTAGCCTCAAAACAGAAGGCACAGGACAGTTTTCTCTCGAAAGGATATGTAAGAATACCACTTCATAAGGAAATACAGTTTTGCAGAGTAAAGACATATACGTACGCATTGGAAACTCTTTACGAGAAGAAATAACGCATAGTACAAAATTAGCTTGTATCTCCAAAACTACACGTTGTATCTCGAAAAGAATTGCTGTGGCGTGTACGTCTTAACATGTAGCATCTAAAGAGAACCAAAAGGAGAATTTTCTTTCGTCAAAATTTTTCAGAAAATCACGTTTTAAGGAAATCCCGCATCGTGCGAAATTATCTTGTTTTTCCTAAACAACACGTTGTAAGTCGAAAAGCTTTCATGTTGCGTGTATGTCTAAGTGTGTAGCCTCAAAAGAGAAGGCACAGGACAGTTTTCTCTCGAAAGGATATGTAAGAATACCACTTCATAAGGAAATACAGTTTTGCAGAGTATAGACATATACGTACGCATTGGAAACTCTTTACGAGAAGAAATAACGCATAGTACAAAATTAGCTTGTATCTCCAAAACTACACGTTGTATCTCGAAAAGAATTGTTGTGGCGTGTACGTCTTAACATGTAGCATCTAAAGAGAACCAAAAGGAGAATTTTCTTTCGTCAAAATTTTTCAGAAAATTACGTTTTAAGGAAATCCCGCATCGTGCGAAATTATCTTGTTTTTCCTAAACAACACGTTGTAAGTCGAAAAGCTTTCATGTTGCGTGTATGTCTAAGTGTGTAGCCTCAAAAGAGAAGGCACAGGACAGATTTCTCTCGAAAGGATATGTAAGAATACCACTTCATAAGGAAATACAGTTTTGCAGAGTAAAGACATATACGTACGCATTGGAAACTCTTTACGAGAAGAAATAACGCATAGTACAAAATTAGCTTGTATCTCCAAAACTACACATTGTATCTCGAAAAGAATTGTTGTGGCGTGTACGTCTTAACATGTAGCATCTAAAGAGAACCAAAAGGAGAATTTTCTTTCGTCAAAATTTTTCAGAAAATCACGTTTTAAGGAAATCCCGCATCGTGCGAAATTATCTTGTTTTTCCTAAACAACACGTTGTAAGTCGAAAAGCTTTCATGTTGCGTGTATGTCTAAGTGTGTAGCCTCAAAAGAGAAGGCACAGGACAGTTTTCTCTCGAAAGGATATGTAAGAATACCACTTCATAAGGAAATATAGTTTTGCAGCGTAAAGACATATACGTACGCATTGGAAACTCTTTACGAGAAGAAATAACGCATAGTACAAAATTAGCTTGTATCTCCAAAACTACACGTTGTATCTCGAAAAGAATTGTTGTGGCGTGTACGTCTTAACATGTAGCATCTAAAGAGAACCAAAAGGAGAATTTTCTTTCGTCAAAATTTTTCAGAAAATCACGTTTTAAGGAAATCCCGCATCGTGCGAAATTATCTTGTTTTTCCTAAACAACACGTTGTAAGTCGAAAAGCTTTCATGTTGCGTGTATGTCTAAGTGTGTAGCCTCAAAAGAGAAGGCACAGGACAGTTTTCTCTCGAAAGGATATGTAAGAATACCACTTCATAAGGAAATACAGTTTTGCAGAGTAAAGACATATACGTACGCATTGGAAACTCTTTACGAGAAGAAATAACGCATAGTACAAAATTAGCTTGTATCTCCAAAACTACACGTTGTATCTCGAAAAGAATTGTTGTGGCGTGTACGTCTTAACATGTAGCATCTAAAGAGAACCAAAAGGAGAATTTTCTTTCGTCAAAATTTTTCAGAAAATCACGTTTTAAGGAAATCCCGCATCGTGCGAAATTATCTTGTTTTTCCTAAACAACACGTTGTAAGTCGAAAAGCTTTCATGTTGCGTGTATGTCTAAGTGTGTAGCCTCAAAAGAGAAGGCACAGGACAGTTTTCTCTCGAAAGGATATGTAAGAATACCACTTCATAAGGAAATACAGTTTTGCAGAGTAAAGACATATACGTACGCATTGGAAACTTTACGAGAAGAAATAACGCATAGTACAAAATTAGCTTGTATCTCCAAAACTACACGTTGTATCTCGAAAAGAATTGTTGTGGCGTGTACGTCTTAACATGTAGCATCTAAAGAGAACCAAAAGGAGAATTTTCTTCCGTCAAAATTTTTTAGAAAATCACGTTTTAAGGAAATCCCGCATCGTGCGAAATTATCTTGTTTTTCCTAAACAACACGTTGTAAGTCGAAAAGCTTTCATGTTGCGTGTTTGTCTAAGTGTGTAGCCTCAAAACAGAAGGCACAGGACAGTTTTCTCTCGAAAGGATATGTAAGAATACCACTTCATAAGGAAATACAGTTTTGCAGAGTAAAGACATATACGTACGCATTGGAAACTCTTTACGAGAAGAAATAACGCATAGTACAAAATTAGCTTGTATCTCCAAAACTACACGTTGTATCTCGAAAAGAATTGCTGTGGCGTGTACGTCTTAACATGTAGCATCTAAAGAGAACCAAAAGGAGAATTTTCTTTCGTCAAAATTTTTCAGAAAATCACGTTTTAAGGAAATCCCGCATCGTGCGAAATTATCTTGTTTTTCCTAAACAACACGTTGTAAGTCGAAAAGCTTTCATGTTGCGTGTATGTCTAAGTGTGTAGCCTCAAAAGAGAAGGCACAGGACAGTTTTCTCTCGAAAGGATATGTAAGAATACCACTTCATAAGGAAATACAGTTTTGCAGAGTATAGACATATACGTACGCATTGGAAACTCTTTACGAGAAGAAATAACGCATAGTACAAAATTAGCTTGTATCTCCAAAACTACACGTTGTATCTCGAAAAGAATTGTTGTGGCGTGTACGTCTTAACATGTAGCATCTAAAGAGAACCAAAAGGAGAATTTTCTTTCGTCAAAATTTTTCAGAAAATTACGTTTTAAGGAAATCCCGCATCGTGCGAAATTATCTTGTTTTTCCTAAACAACACGTTGTAAGTCGAAAAGCTTTCATGTTGCGTGTATGTCTAAGTGTGTAGCCTCAAAAGAGAAGGCACAGGACAGATTTCTCTCGAAAGGATATGTAAGAATACCACTTCATAAGGAAATACAGTTTTGCAGAGTAAAGACATATACGTACGCATTGGAAACTCTTTACGAGAAGAAATAACGCATAGTACAAAATTAGCTTGTATCTCCAAAACTACACATTGTATCTCGAAAAGAATTGTTGTGGCGTGTACATCTTAACATGTAGCATCTAAAGAGAACCAAAAGGAGAATTTTCTTTCGTCAAAATTTTTCAGAAAATCACGTTTTAAGGAAATCCCGCATCGTGCGAAATTATCTTGTTTTTCCTAAACAACACGTTGTAAGTCGAAAAGCTTTCATGTTGCGTGTATGTCTAAGTGTGTAGCCTCAAAAGAGAAGGCACAGGACAGTTTTCTCTCGAAAGGATATGTAAGAATACCACTTCATAAGGAAATACAGTTTTGCAGAGTAAAGACATATACGTACGCATTGGAAACTCTTTACGAGAAGAAATAACGCATAGTACAAAATTAGCTTGTATCTACACGTTGTATCTCGAAAAGAATTGTTGTGGCGTGTACGTCTTAACATGTAGCATCTAAAGAGAACCAAAAGGAGAATTTTCTTTCGTCAAATTTTTTCAGAAAATCACGTTTTAAGGAAATCCCGCATCGTGCGAAATTATCTTGTTTTTCTAAACAACACGTTGTAAGTCGAAAAGCTTTCATGTTGCGTGTATGTCTAAGTGTGTAGCCTCAAAAGAGAAGGCACAGGACAGTTTTCTCTCGAAAGGATATGTAAGAATACCACTTCATAAGGAAATACAGTTTTGCAGCGTAAAGACATATACGTACGCATTGGAAACTCTTTACGAGAAGAAATAACGCATAGTACAAAATTAGCTTGTATCTCCAAAACTACACGTTGTATCTCGAAAAGAATTGTTGTGGCGTGTACGTCTTAACATGTAGCATCTAAAGAGAACCAAAAGGAGAATTTTCTTCCGTCAAAATTTTTTAGAAAATCACGTTTTAAGGAAATCCCGCATCGTGCGAAATTATCTTGTTTTTCCTAAACAACACGTTGTAAGTCGAAAAGCTTTCATGTTGCGTGTTTGTCTAAGTATGTAGCCTCAAAAGAGAAGGCACAGGACAGTTTTCTCTCGAAAGGATATGTAAGAATACCAATTCATGATGAAATACAGTTTTGCAGAGTAAAGACATATACGTACGCATTGGAAACATTACGAGAAGAAATAACGCATAGTACAAAATTAGCTTGTATCTCCAAAACTACATGTTGTATCTCGAAAAGAATTGTTGTGGCGTGTACGTCTTAACATGTAGCATCTCAAGAGAACCAAAAGGAGAATTTTCTTTCGTCAAAATTTTTCAGAAAATCACGTTTTAAGGAAATCCCGCATCGTGCGAAATTATCTTGTTTTTCCTAAACAACACGTTGTAAGTCGAAAAGCTTTCATGTTGCGTGTATGTCTAAGTGTGTAGCCTCAAAAGAGAAGGCACAGGACAGTTTTCTCTCGAAAGGATATGTAAGAATACCACTTCATAAGGAAATACAGTTTT
Organism: Apodemus sylvaticus; assembly: GCF_947179515.1. NCBI lineage: Eukaryota > Metazoa > Chordata > Mammalia > Rodentia > Muridae > Apodemus > Apodemus sylvaticus. The sequence continues at coordinate 185,293 of NW_026263073.1, read as the reverse complement.
GCAGAGTAAAGACATATACGTACGCATTGGAAACTCTTTACGAGAAGAAATAACGCATAGTACAAAATTAGCTTGTATCTCCAAAACTACACGTTGTATCTCGAAAAGAATTGTTGTGGCGTGTACGTCTTAACATGTAGCATCTAAAGAGAACCAAAAGGAGAATTTTCTTTCGTCAAAATTTTTCAGAAAATCACGTTTTAAGGAAATCCCGCATCGTGCGAAATTATCTTGTTTTTCCTAAACAACACGTTGTAAGTCGAAAAGCTTTCATGTTGCGTGTATGTCTAAGTGTGTAGCCTCAAAAGAGAAGGCACAGGACAGTTTTCTCTCGAAAGGATATGTAAGAATACCACTTCATAAGGAAATACAGTTTTGCAGAGTAAAGACATATACGTACGCATTGGAAACTCTTTACGAGAAGAAATAACGCATAGTACAAAATTAGCTTGTATCTACACGTTGTATCTCGAAAAGAATTGTTGTGGCGTGTACGTCTTAACATGTAGCATCTAAAGAGAACCAAAAGGAGAATTTTCTTTCGTCAAAAATTTTCAGAAAATCACGTTTTAAGGAAATCCCGCATCGTGCGAAATTATCTTGTTTTTCCTAAACAACACGTTGTAAGTCGAAAAGCTTTCATGTTGCGTGTATGTCTAAGTGTGTAGCCTCAAAAGAGAAGGCACAGGACAGTTTTCTCTCGAAAGGATATGTAAGAATACCACTTCATAAGGAAATACAGTTTTGCAGCGTAAAGACATATAGGTACGCATTGGAAACTCTTTACGAGAAGAAATAACGCATAGTACAAAATTAGCTTGTATCTCCAAAACTACACGTTGTATCTCGAAAAGAATTGTTGTGGCGTGTACGTCTTAACATGTAGCATCTAAAGAGAACCAAAAGGAGAATTTTCTTTCGTCAAAATTTTTTAGAAAATCACGTTTTAAGGAAATCCCGCATCGTGCGAAATTATCTTGTTTTTCCTAAACAACACGTTGTAAGTCGAAAAGCTTTCATGTTGCGTGTTTGTCTAAGTATGTAGCCTCAAAAGAGAAGGCACAGGACAGTTTTCTCTCGAAAGGATATGTAAGAATACCACTTCATAAGGAAATACAGTTTTGCAGAGTAAAGACATATACGTACGCATTGGAAACTTTACGAGAAGAAATAACGCATAGTACAAAATTAGCTTGTATCTCCAAAACTACATGTTGTATCTCGAAAAGAATTGTTGTGGCGTGTACGTCTTAACATGTAGCATCTAAAGAGAACCAAAAGGAGAATTTTCTTTCGTCAAAATTTTTCAGAAAATCACGTTTTAAGGAAATCCCGCATCGTGCGAAATTATCTTGTTTTTCCTAAACAACACGTTGTAAGTCGAAAAGCTTTCATGTTGCGTGTATGTCTAAGTGTGTAGCCTCAAAAGAGAAGGCACAGGACAGTTTTCTCTCGAAAGGATATGTAAGAATACCACTTCATAAGGAAATACAGTTTTGCAGAGTAAAGACATATACGTACGCATTGGAAACTTTACGAGAAGAAATAACGCATAGTACAAAATTAGCTTGTATCTCCAAAACTACACGTGATATCTCGAAAAGAATTGTTGTGGCGTGTACGTCTTAACATGTAGCATCTAAAGAGAACCAAAAGGAGAATTTTCTTTCGTCAAAATTTTTCAGAAAATCACGTTTTAAGGAAATCCCGCATCGTGCGAAATTATCTTGTTTTTCCTAAACAACACGTTGTAAGTCGAAAAGCTTTCATGTTGCGTGTATGTCTAAGTGTGTAGCCTCAAAAGAGAAGGCACAGGACAGTTTTCTCTCGAAAGGATATGTAAGAATACAACTTCATAAGGAAATACAGTTTTGCAGAGTAAAGACATATACGTACGCATTGGAAACTCTTTACGAGAAGAAATAACGCATAGTACAAAATTAGCTTGTATCTACACGTTGTATCTCGAAAAGAATTGTTGTGGCGTGTACGTCTTAACATGTAGCATCTAAAGAGAACCAAAAGGAGAATTTTCTTTCGTCAAAATTTTTCAGAAAATCACGTTTTAAGGAAATCCCGCATCGTGCGAAATTATCTTGTTTTTCCTAAACAACACGTTGTAAGTCGAAAAGCTTTCATGTTGCGTGTATGTCTAAGTGTGTACCCTGAAAAGAGAAGGCACAGGACAGTTTTCTCTCGAAAGGATATGTAAGAATACCACTTCATAAGGAAATACAGTTTTGCAGCGTAAAGACATATACGTACGCATTGGAAACTCTTTACGAGAAGAAATAACGCATAGTACAAAATTAGCTTGTATCTCCAAAACTACACGTTGTATCTCGAAAAGAATTGTTGTGGCGTGTACGTCTTAACATGTAGCATCTAAAGAGAACCAAAAGGAGAATTTTCTTTCGTCAAAATTTTTCAGAAAATCACGTTTTAAGGAAATCCCGCATCGTGCGAAATTATCTTGTTTTTCCTAAACAACACGTTGTAAGTCGAAAAGCTTTCATGTTGCGTGTATGTCTAAGTGTGTAGCCTCAAAAGAGAAGGCACAGGACAGTTTTCTCTCGAAAGGATATGTAAGAATACCACTTCATAAGGAAATACAGTTTTGCAGAGTAAAGACATATACGTACGCATTGGAAACTCTTTACGAGAAGAAATAACGCATAGTACAAAATTAGCTTGTATCTCCAAAACTACACGTTGTATCTCGAAAAGAATTGTTGTGGCGTGTACGTCTTAACATGTAGCATCTAAAGAGAACCAAAAGGAGAATTTTCTTTCGTCAAAATTTTTCAGAAAATCACGTTTTAAGGAAATCCCGCATCGTGCGAAATTATCTTGTTTTTCCTAAACAACACGTTGTAAGTCGAAAAGCTTTCATGTTGCGTGTATGTCTAAGTGTGTAGCCTCAAAAGAGAAGGCACAGGACAGTTTTCTCTCGAAAGGATATGTAAGAATACCACTTCATAAGGAAATACAGTTTTGCAGAGTAAAGACATATACGTACGCATTGGAAACTCTTTACGAGAAGAAATAACGCATAGTACAAAATTAGCTTGTATCTCCAAAACTACACGTTGTATCTCGAAAAGAATTGTTGTGGCGTGTACGTCTTAACATGTAGCATCTAAAGAGAACCAAAAGGAGAATTTTCTTTCGTCAAAATTTTTCAGAAAATCACGTTTTAAGGAAATCCCGCATCGTGCGAAATTATCTTGTTTTTCCTAAACAACACGTTGTAAGTCGAAAAGCTTTCATGTTGCGTGTATGTCTAAGTGTGTAGCCTCAAAAGAGAAGGCACAGGACAGTTTTCTCTCGAAAGGATATGTAAGAATACCACTTCATAAGAAAATACAGTTTTGCAGCGTAAAGACATATACGTACGCATTGGAAACTCTTTACGAGAAGAAATAACGCATAGTACAAAATTAGCTTGTATCTCCAAAACTACATGTTGTATCTCGAAAAGAATTGTTGTGGCGTGTACGTCTTAACATGTAGCATCTAAAGAGAACCAAAAGGAGAATTTTCTTTCGTCAAAATTTTTCAGAAAATCACGTTTTAAGGAAATCCCGCATCGTGCGAAATTATCTTGTTTTTCCTAAACAACACGTTGTAAGTCGAAAAGCTTTCATGTTGCGTGTATGTCTAAGTGTGTAGCCTCAAAAGAGAAGGCACAGGACAGTTTTCTCTCGAAAGGATATGTAAGAATACCACTTCATAAGGAAATACAGTTTTGCAGAGTAAAGACATATACGTACGCATTGGAAACTCTTTACGAGAAGAAATAACGCATAGTACAAAATTAGCTTGTATCTCCAAAACTACACGTTGTATCTCGAAAAGAATTGTTGTGGCGTGTACGTCTTAACATGTAGCATCTAAAGAGAACCAAAAGGAGAATTTTCTTTCGTCAAAATTTTTCAGAAAATCACGTTTTAAGGAAATCCCGCATCGTGCGAAATTATCTTGTTTTTCCTAAACAACACGTTGTAAGTCGAAAAGCTTTCATGTTGCGTGTATGTCTAAGTGTGTAGCCTCAAAAGAGAAGGCACAGGACAGTTTTCTCTCGAAAGGATATGTAAGAATACCACTTCATAAGGAAATACAGTTTTGCAGAGTAAAGACATATACGTACGCATTGGAAACTCTTTACGAGAAGAAATAACGCATAGTACAAAATTAGCTTGTATCTACACGTTGTATCTCGAAAAGAATTGTTGTGGCGTGTACGTCTTAACATGTAGCATCTAAAGAGAACCAAAAGGAGAATTTTCTTTCGTCAAAATTTTTCAGAAAATCCCGTTTTAAGGAAATCCCGCATCGTGCGAAATTATCTTGTTTTTCCTAAACAACACGTTGTAAGTCGAAAAGCTTTCATGTTGCGTGTATGTCTAAGTGTGTACCCTGAAAAGAGAAGGCACAGGACAGTTTTCTCTCGAAAGGATATGTAAGAATACCACTTCATAAGGAAATACAGTTTTGCAGCGTAAAGACATATACGTACGCATTGGAAACTCTTTACGAAAAGAAATAACGCATAGTACAAAATTAGCTTGTATCTCCAAAACTACACGTTGTATCTCGAAAAGAATTGTTGTGGCGTGTACGTCTTAACATGTAGCATCTAAAGAGAACCAAAAGGAGAATTTTCTTTCGTCAAAATTTTTCAGAAAATCACGTTTTAAGGAAATCCCGCATCGTGCGAAATTATCTTGTTTTTCCTAAACAACACGTTGTAAGTCGAAAAGCTTTCATGTTGCGTGTATGTCTAAGTGTGTAGCCTCAAAAGAGAAGGCACAGGACAGTTTTCTCTCGAAAGGATATGTAAGAATACCACTTCATAAGGAAATACAGTTTTGCAGAGTAAAGACATATACTTACGCATTGGAAACTCTTTACGAGAAGAAATAACGCATAGTACAAAATTAGCTTGTATCTCCAAAACTACACGTTGTATCTCGAAAAGAATTGTTGTGGCGTGTACGTCTTAACATGTAGCATCTAAAGAGAACCAAAAGGAGAATTTTCTTTCGTCAAAATTTTTCAGAAAATCACGTTTTAAGGAAATCCCGCATCGTGCGAAATTATCTTGTTTTTCCTAAACAACACGTTGTAAGTCGAAAAGCTTTCATGTTGCGTGTATGTCTAAGTGTGTAGCCTCAAAAGAGAAGGCACAGGACAGTTTTCTCTCGAAAGGATATGTAAGAATACCACTTCATAAGGAAATACAGTTTTGCAGAGTAAAGACATATACGTACGCATTGGAAACTCTTTACGAGAAGAAATAACGCATAGTACAAAATTAGCTTGTATCTCCAAAACTACACGTTGTATCTCGAAAAGAATTGTTGTGGCGTGTACGTCTTAACATGTAGCATCTAAAGAGAACCAAAAGGAGAATTTTCTTTCGTCAAAATTTTTCAGAAAATCACGTTTTAAGGAAATCCCGCATCGTGCGAAATTATCTTGTTTTTCCTAAACAACACGTTGTAAGTCGAAAAGCTTTCATGTTGCGTGTATGTCTAAGTGTGTAGCCTCAAAAGAGAAGGCACAGGACAGTTTTCTCTCGAAAGGATATGTAAGAATACCACTTCATAAGAAAATACAGTTTTGCAGCGTAAAGACATATACGTACGCATTGGAAACTCTTTACGAGAAGAAATAACGCATAGTACAAAATTAGCTTGTATCTCCAAAACTACATGTTGTATCTCGAAAAGAATTGTTGTGGCGTGTACGTCTTAACATGTAGCATCTAAAGAGAACCAAAAGGAGAATTTTCTTTCGTCAAAATTTTTCAGAAAATCACGTTTTAAGGAAATCCCGCATCGTGCGAAATTATCTTGTTTTTCCTAAACAACACGTTGTAAGTCGAAAAGCTTTCATGTTGCGTGTATGTCTAAGTGTGTAGCCTCAAAAGAGAAGGCACAGGACAGTTTTCTCTCGAAAGGATATGTAAGAATACCACTTCATAAGGAAATACAGTTTTGCAGAGTAAAGACATATACGTACGCATTGGAAACTCTTTACGAGAAGAAATAACGCATAGTACAAAATTAGCTTGTATCTCCAAAACTACACGTTGTATCTCGAAAAGAATTGTTGTGGCGTGTACGTCTTAACATGTAGCATCTAAAGAGAACCAAAAGGAGAATTTTCTTTCGTCAAAATTTTTCAGAAAATCACGTTTTAAGGAAATCCCGCATCGTGCGAAATTATCTTGTTTTTCCTAAACAACACGTTGTAAGTCGAAAAGCTTTCATGTTGCGTGTATGTCTAAGTGTGTAGCCTCAAAAGAGAAGGCACAGGACAGTTTTCTCTCGAAAGGATATGTAAGAATACCACTTCATAAGGAAATACAGTTTTGCAGAGTAAAGACATATACGTACGCATTGGAAACTCTTTACGAGAAGAAATAACGCATAGTACAAAATTAGCTTGTATCTCCAAAACTACACGTTGTATCTCGAAAAGAATTGTTGTGGCGTGTACGTCTTAACATGTAGCATCTAAAGAGAACCAAAAGGAGAATTTTCTTTCGTCAAAATTTTTCAGAAAATCACGTTTTAAGGAAATCCCGCATCGTGCGAAATTATCTTGTTTTTCCTAAACAACACGTTGTAAGTCGAAAAGCTTTCATGTTGCGTGTATGTCTAAGTGTGTAGCCTCAAAAGAGAAGGCACAGGACAGTTTTCTCTCGAAAGGATATGTAAGAATACCACTTCATAAGGAAATACAGTTTTGCAGAGTAAAGACATATACGTACGCATTGGAAACTCTTTACGAGAAGAAATAACGCATAGTACAAAATTAGCTTGTATCTCCAAAACTACACGTGATATCTCGAAAAGAATTGTTGTGGCGTGTACGTCTTAACATGTAGCATCTAAAGAGAACCAAAAGGAGAATTTTCTTTCGTCAAAATTTTTCAGAAAATCACGTTTTAAGGAAATCCCGCATCGTGCGAAATTATCTTGTTTTTCCTAAACAACACGTTGTAAGTCGAAAAGCTTTCATGTTGCGTGTATGTCTAAGTGTGTAGCCTCAAAAGAGAAGGCACAGGACAGTTTTCTCTCGAAAGGATATGTAAGAATACCACTTCATAAGGAAATACAGTTTTGCAGAGTAAAGACATATACGTACGCATTGGAAACTCTTTACGAGAAGAAATAACGCATAGTACAAAATTAGCTTGTATCTCCAAAACTACACGTTGTATCTCGAAAAGAATTGTTGTGGCGTGTACGTCTTAACATGTAGCATCTAAAGAGAACCAAAAGGAGAATTTTCTTTCGTCAAAATTTTTCAGAAAATCACGTTTTAAGGAAATCCCGCATCGTGCGAAATTATCTTGTTTTTCCTAAACAACACGTTGTAAGTCGAAAAGCTTTCATGTTGCGTGTATGTCTAAGTGTGTAGCCTCAAAAGAGAAGGCACAGGACAGTTTTCTCTCGAAAGGATATGTAAGAATACCACTTCATAAGGAAATACAGTTTTGCAGAGTAAAGACATATACGTACGCATTGGAAACTCTTTACGAGAAGAAATAACGCATAGTACAAAATTAGCTTGTATCTCCAAAACTACACGTTGTATCTCGAAAAGAATTGTTGTGGCGTGTACGTCTTAACATGTAGCATCTAAAGAGAACCAAAAGGAGAATTTTCTTTCGTCAAAATTTTTCAGAAAATCACGTTTTAAGGAAATCCCGCATCGTGCGAAATTATCTTGTTTTTCCTAAACAACACGTTGTAAGTCGAAAAGCTTTCATGTTGCGTGTATGTCTAAGTGTGTAGCCTCAAAAGAGAAGGCACAGGACAGTTTTCTCTCGAAAGGATATGTAAGAATACCACTTCATAAGAAAATACAGTTTTGCAGCGTAAAGACATATACGTACGCATTGGAAACTCTTTACGAGAAGAAATAACGCATAGTACAAAATTAGCTTGTATCTCCAAAACTACATGTTGTATCTCGAAAAGAATTGTTGTGGCGTGTACGTCTTAACATGTAGCATCTAAAGAGAACCAAAAGGAGAATTTTCTTTCGTCAAAATTTTTCAGAAAATCACGTTTTAAGGAAATCCCGCATCGTGCGAAATTATCTTGTTTTTCCTAAACAACACGTTGTAAGTCGAAAAGCTTTCATGTTGCGTGTATGTCTAAGTGTGTAGCCTCAAAAGAGAAGGCACAGGACAGTTTTCTCTCGAAAGGATATGTAAGAATACCACTTCATAAGGAAATACAGTTTTGCAGAGTAAAGACATATACGTACGCATTGGAAACTCTTTACGAGAAGAAATAACGCATAGTACAAAATTAGCTTGTATCTCCAAAACTACACGTTGTATCTCGAAAAGAATTGTTGTGGCGTGTACGTCTTAACATGTAGCATCTAAAGAGAACCAAAAGGAGAATTTTCTTTCGTCAAAATTTTTCAGAAAATCACGTTTTAAGGAAATCCCGCATCGTGCGAAATTATCTTGTTTTTCCTAAACAACACGTTGTAAGTCGAAAAGCTTTCATGTTGCGTGTATGTCTAAGTGTGTAGCCTCAAAAGAGAAGGCACAGGACAGTTTTCTCTCGAAAGGATATGTAAGAATACCACTTCATAAGGAAATACAGTTTTGCAGAGTAAAGACATATACGTACGCATTGGAAACTCTTTACGAGAAGAAATAACGCATAGTACAAAATTAGCTTGTATCTCCAAAACTACACGTTGTATCTCGAAAAGAATTGTTGTGGCGTGTACGTCTTAACATGTAGCATCTAAAGAGAACCAAAAGGAGAATTTTCTTTCGTCAAAATTTTTCAGAAAATCACGTTTTAAGGAAATCCCGCATCGTGCGAAATTATCTTGTTTTTCCTAAACAACACGTTGTAAGTCGAAAAGCTTTCATGTTGCGTGTATGTCTAAGTGTGTAGCCTCAAAAGAGAAGGCACAGGACAGTTTTCTCTCGAAAGGATATGTAAGAATACCACTTCATAAGGAAATACAGTTTTGCAGAGTAAAGACATATACGTACGCATTGGAAACTCTTTACGAGAAGAAATAACGCATAGTACAAAATTAGCTTGTATCTACACGTTGTATCTCGAAAAGAATTGTTGTGGCGTGTACGTCTTAACATGTAGCATCTAAAGAGAACCAAAAGGAGAATTTTCTTTCGTCAAAATTTTTCAGAAAATCACGTTTTAAGGAAATCCCGCATCGTGCGAAATTATCTTGTTTTTCCTAAACAACACGTTGTAAGTCGAAAAGCTTTCATGTTGCGTGTATGTCTAAGTGTGTACCCTGAAAAGAGAAGGCACAGGACAGTTTTCTCTCGAAAGGATATGTAAGAATACCACTTCATAAGGAAATACAGTTTTGCAGCGTAAAGACATATACGTACGCATTGGAAACTCTTTACGAAAAGAAATAACGCATAGTAAAAAATTAGCTTGTATCTCCAAAACTACACGTTGTATCTCGAAAAGAATTGTTGTGGCGTGTACGTCTTAACATGTAGCATCTAAAGAGAACCAAAAGGAGAATTTTCTTTCGTCAAAATTTTTCAGAAAATCACGTTTTAAGGAAATCCCGCATCGTGCGAAATTATCTTGTTTTTCCTAAACAACACGTTGTAAGTCGAAAAGCTTTCATGTTGCGTGTATGTCTAAGTGTGTAGCCTCAAAAGAGAAGGCACAGGACAGTTTTCTCTCGAAAGGATATGTAAGAATACCACTTCATAAGGAAATACAGTTTTGCAGAGTAAAGACATATACGTACGCATTGGAAACTCTTTACGAGAAGAAATAACGCATAGTACAAAATTAGCTTGTATCTCCAAAACTACACGTTGTATCTCGAAAAGAATTGTTGTGGCGTGTACGTCTTAACATGTAGCATCTAAAGAGAACCAAAAGGAGAATTTTCTTTCGTCAAAATTTTTCAGAAAATCACGTTTTAAGGAAATCCCGCATCGTGCGAAATTATCTTGTTTTTCCTAAACAACACGTTGTAAGTCGAAAAGCTTTCATGTTGCGTGTATGTCTAAGTGTGTAGCCTCAAAAGAGAAGGCACAGGACAGTTTTCTCTCGAAAGGATATGTAAGAATACCACTTCATAAGGAAATACAGTTTTGCAGAGTAAAGACATATACGTACGCATTGGAAACTCTTTACGAGAAGAAATAACGCATAGTACAAAATTAGCTTGTATCTCCAAAACTACACGTTGTATCTCGAAAAGAATTGTTGTGGCGTGTACGTCTTAACATGTAGCATCTAAAGAGAACCAAAAGGAGAATTTTCTTTCGTCAAAATTTTTCAGAAAATCACGTTTTAAGGAAATCCCGCATCGTGCGAAATTATCTTGTTTTTCCTAAACAACACGTTGTAAGTCGAAAAGCTTTCATGTTGCGTGTATGTCTAAGTGTGTAGCCTCAAAAGAGAAGGCACAGGACAGTTTTCTCTCGAAAGGATATGTAAGAATACCACTTCATAAGAAAATACAGTTTTGCAGCGTAAAGACATATATGTACGCATTGGAAACTCTTTACGACAAGAAATAACGCATAGTACAAAATTAGCTTGTATCTCCAAAACTACATGTTGTATCTCGAAAAGAATTGTTGTGGCGTGTACGTCTTAACATGTAGCATCTAAAGAGAACCAAAAGGAGAATTTTCTTTCGTCAAAATTTTTCAGAAAATCACGTTTTAAGGAAATCCCGCATCGTGCGAAATTATCTTGTTTTTCCTAAACAACACGTTGTAAGTCGAAAAGCTTTCATGTTGCGTGTATGTCTAAGTGTGTAGCCTCAAAAGAGAAGGCACAGGACAGTTTTCTCTCGAAAGGATATGTAAGAATACCACTTCATAAGGAAATACAGTTTTGCAGAGTAAAGACATATACGTACGCATTGGAAACTCTTTACGAGAAGAAATAACGCATAGTACAAAATTAGCTTGTATCTCCAAAACTACACGTTGTATCTCGAAAAGAATTGTTGTGGCGTGTACGTCTTAACATGTAGCATCTAAAGAGAACCAAAAGGAGAATTTTCTTTCGTCAAAATTTTTCAGAAAATCACGTTTTAAGGAAATCCCGCATCGTGCGAAATTATCTTGTTTTTCCTAAACAACACGTTGTAAGTCGAAAAGCTTTCATGTTGCGTGTATGTCTAAGTGTGTAGCCTCAAAAGAGAAGGCACAGGACAGTTTTCTCTCGAAAGGATATGTAAGAATACCACTTCATAAGGAAATACAGTTTTGCAGAGTAAAGACATATACGTACGCATTGGAAACTCTTTACGAGAAGAAATAACGCATAGTACAAAATTAGCTTGTATCTCCAAAACTACACGTTGTATCTCGAAAAGAATTGTTGTGGCGTGTACGTCTTAACATGTAGCATCTAAAGAGAACCAAAAGGAGAATTTTCTTTCGTCAAAATTTTTCAGAAAATCACGTTTTAAGGAAATCCCGCATCGTGCGAAATTATCTTGTTTTTCCTAAACAACACGTTGTAAGTCGAAAAGCTTTCATGTTGCGTGTATGTCTAAGTGTGTAGCCTCAAAAGAGAAGGCACAGGACAGTTTTCTCTCGAAAGGATATGTAAGAATACCACTTCATAAGGAAATACAGTTTTGCAGAGTAAAGACATATACGTACGCATTGGAAACTCTTTACGAGAAGAAATAACGCATAGTACAAAATTAGCTTGTATCTCCAAAACTACACGTGATATCTCGAAAAGAATTGTTGTGGCGTGTACGTCTTAACATGTAGCATCTAAAGAGAACCAAAAGGAGAATTTTCTTTCGTCAAAATTTTTCAGAAAATCACGTTTTAAGGAAATCCCGCATCGTGCGAAATTATCTTGTTTTTCCTAAACAACACGTTGTAAGTCGAAAAGCTTTCATGTTGCGTGTATGTCTAAGTGTGTAGCCTCAAAAGAGAAGGCACAGGACAGTTTTCTCTCGAAAGGATATGTAAGAATACCACTTCATAAGGAAATACAGTTTTGCAGAGTAAAGACATATACGTACGCATTGGAAACTCTTTACGAGAAGAAATAACGCATAGTACAAAATTAGCTTGTATCTCCAAAACTACACGTTGTATCTCGAAAAGAATTGTTGTGGCGTGTACGTCTTAACATGTAGCATCTAAAGAGAACCAAAAGGAGAATTTTCTTTCGTCAAAATTTTTCAGAAAATCACGTTTTAAGGAAATCCCGCATCGTGCGAAATTATCTTGTTTTTCCTAAACAACACGTTGTAAGTCGAAAAGCTTTCATGTTGCGTGTATGTCTAAGTGTGTAGCCTCAAAAGAGAAGGCACAGGACAGTTTTCTCTCGAAAGGATATGTAAGAATACCACTTCATAAGGAAATACAGTTTTGCAGAGTAAAGACATATACGTACGCATTGGAAACTCTTTACGAGAAGAAATAACGCATAGTACAAAATTAGCTTGTATCTACACGTTGTATCTCGAAAAGAATTGTTGTGGCGTGTACGTCTTAACATGTAGCATCTAAAGAGAACCAAAAGGAGAATTTTCTTTCGTCAAAATTTTTCAGAAAATCACGTTTTAAGGAAATCCCGCATCGTGCGAAATTATCTTGTTTTTCCTAAACAACACGTTGTAAGTCGAAAAGCTTTCATGTTGCGTGTATGTCTAAGTGTGTAGCCTCAAAAGAGAAGGCACAGGACAGTTTTCTCTCGAAAGGATATGTAAGAATACCACTTCATAAGGAAATACAGTTTTGCAGAGTAAAGACATATACGTACGCATTGGAAACTCTTTACGAGAAGAAATAACGCATAGTACAAAATTAGCTTGTATCTCCAAAACTACACGTTGTATCTCGAAAAGAATTGTTGTGGCGTGTACGTCTTAACATGTAGCATCTAAAGAGAACCAAAAGGAGAATTTTCTTTCGTCAAAATTTTTCAGAAAATCACGTTTTAAGGAAATCCCGCATCGTGCGAAATTATCTTGTTTTTTCCTAAACAACACGTTGTAAGTCGAAAAGCTTTCATGTTGCGTGTATGTCTAAGTGTGTAGCCTCAAAAGAGAAGGCACAGGACAGTTTTCTCTCGAAAGGATATGTAAGAATACCACTTCATAAGGAAATACAGTTTTGCAGCGTAAAGACATATACGTACGCATTGGAAACTCTTTACGAGAAGAAATAACGCATAGTAAAAAATTAGCTTGTATCTCCAAAACTACACGTTGTATCTCGAAAAGAATTGTTGTGGCGTGTACGTCTTAACATGTAGCATCTAAAGAGAACCAAAAGGAGAATTTTCTTTCGTCAAAATTTTTCAGAAAATCACGTTTTAAGGAAATCCCGCATCGTGCGAAATTATCTTGTTTTTCCTAAACAACACGTTGTAAGTCGAAAAGCTTTCATGTTGCGTGTATGTCTAAGTGTGTAGCCTCAAAAGAGAAGGCACAGGACAGTTTTCTCTCGAAAGGATATGTAAGAATACCACTTCATAAGGAAATACAGTTTTGCAGAGTAAAGACATATACGTACGCATTGGAAACTCTTTACGAGAAGAAATAACGCATAGTACAAAATTAGCTTGTATCTCCAAAACTACACGTTGTATCTCGAAAAGAATTGTTGTGGCGTGTACGTCTTAACATGTAGCATCTAAAGAGAACCAAAAGGAGAATTTTCTTTCGTCAAAATTTTTCAGAAAATCACGTTTTAAGGAAATCCCGCATCGTGCGAAATTATCTTGTTTTTCCTAAACAACACGTTGTAAGTCGAAAAGCTTTCATGTTGCGTGTATGTCTAAGTGTGTACCCTGAAAAGAGAAGGCACAGGACAGTTTTCTCTCGAAAGGATATGTAAGAATACCACTTCATAAGGAAATACAGTTTTGCAGCGTAAAGACATATACGTACACATTGGAAACTCTTTACGAGAAGAAATAACGCATAGTAAAAAATTAGCTTGTATCTCCAAAACTACACGTTGTATCTCGAAAAGAATTGTTGTGGCGTGTACGTCTTAACATGTAGCATCTAAAGAGAACCAAAAGGAGAATTTTCTTTCGTCAAAATTTTTCAGAAAATCACGTTTTAAGGAAATCCCGCATCGTGCGAAATTATCTTGTTTTTCCTAAACAACACGTTGTAAGTCGAAAAGCTTTCATGTTGCGTGTATGTCTAAGTGTGTAGCCTCAAAAGAGAAGGCACAGGACAGTTTTCTCTCGAAAGGATATGTAAGAATACCACTTCATAAGGAAATACAGTTTTGCAGCGTAAAGACATATACGTACACATTGGAAACTCTTTACGAGAAGAAATAACGCATAGTAAAAAATTAGCTTGTATCTCCAAAACTACACGTTGTATCTCGAAAAGAATTGTTGTGGCGTGTACGTCTTAACATGTAGCATCTAAAGAGAACCAAAAGGAGAATTTTCTTTCGTCAAAATTTTTCAGAAAATCACGTTTTAAGGAAATCCCGCATCGTGCGAAATTATCTTGTTTTTCCTAAACAACACGTTGTAAGTCGAAAAGCTTTCATGTTGCGTGTATGTCTAAGTGTGTAGCCTCAAAAGAGAAGGCACAGGACAGATTTCTCTCGAAAGGATATGTAAGAATACCACTTCATAAGGAAATACAGTTTTGCAGAGTAAAGACATATACGTACGCATTGGAAACTCTTTACGAGAAGAAATAACACATAGTACAAAATTAGCTTGTATCTCCAAAACTACACGTTGTATCTCGAAAAGAATTGTTGTGGCGTGTACGTCTTAACATGTAGCATCTAAAGAGAACCAAAAGGAGAATTTTCTTTCGTCAAAATTTTTCAGAAAATCACGTTTTAAGGAAATCCCGCATCGTGCGAAATTATCTTGTTTTTCCTAAACAACACGTTGTAAGTCGAAAAGCTTTCATGTTGCGTGTATGTCTAAGTGTGTAGCCTCAAAAGAGAAGGCACAGGACAGTTTTCTCTCGAAAGGATATGTAAGAATACCACTTCATAAGGAAATACAGTTTTGCAGAGTAAAGACATATACGTACGCATTGGAAACTCTTTACGAGAAGAAATAACGCATAGTACAAAATTAGCTTGTATCTACACGTTGTATCTCGAAAAGAATTGTTGTGGCGTGTACGTCTTAACATGTAGCATCTAAAGAGAACCAAAAGGAGAATTTTCTTTCGTCAAAATTTTTCAGAAAATCACGTTTTAAGGAAATCCCGCATCGTGCGAAATTATCTTGTTTTTCCTAAACAACACGTTCTAAGTCGAAAAGCTTTCATGTTGCGTGTATGTCTAAGTGTGTAGCCTCAAAAGAGAAGGCACAGGACAGTTTTCTCTCGAAAGGATATGTAAGAATACCACTTCATAAGGAAACACAGTTTTGCAGAGTAAAGACATATACGTACGCATTGGAAACTCTTTACGAGAAGAAATAACGCATAGTACAAAATTAGCTTGTATCTCCAAAACTACACGTTGTATCTCGAAAAGAATTGTTGTGGCGTGTACGTCTTAACATGTAGCATCTAAAGAGAACCAAAAGGAGAATTTTCTTTCGTCAAAATTTTTCAGAAAATCACGTTTTAAGGAAATCCCGCATCGTGCGAAATTATCTTGTTTTTCCTAAACAACACGTTGTAAGTCGAAAAGCTTTCATGTTGCGTGTATGTCTAAGTGTGTAGCCTCAAAAGAGAAGGCACAGGACAGTTTTCTCTCGAAAGGATATGTAAGAATACCACTTCATAAGGAAATACAGTTTTGCAGCGTAAAGACATATACGTACGCATTGGAAACTCTTTACGAGAAGAAATAACGCATAGTACAAAATTAGCTTGTATCTCCAAAACTACACGTTGTATCTCGAAAAGAATTGTTGTGGCGTGTACGTCTTAACATGTAGCATCTAAAGAGAACCAAAAGGAGAATTTTCTTCCGTCAATATTTTTTAGAAAATCACGTTTTAAGGAAATCCCGCATCGTGCGAAATTATCTTGTTTTTCCTAAACAACACGATGTAAGTCGAAAAGCTTTCATGTTGCGTGTTTGTCTAAGTATGTAGCCTCAAAAGAGAAGGCACAGGACAGTTTTCTCTCGAAAGGATATGTAAGAATACCACTTCATAAGGAAATACAGTTTTGCAGAGTAAAGACATATACGTACGCATTGGAAACTTTACGAGAAGAAATAACGCATAGTACAAAATTAGCTGGTATCTCCAAAACTACATGTTGTATCTCGAAAAGAATTGTTGTGGCGTGTACGTCTTAACATGTAGCATCTAAAGAGAACCAAAAGGAGAATTTTCTTTCGTCAAAATTTTTCAGAAAATCACGTTTTAAGGAAATCCCGCATCGTGCGAAATTATCTTGTTTTTCCTAAACAACACGTTGTAAGGCGAAAAGCTTTCATGTTGCGTGTATGTCTAAGTGTGTAGCCTCAAAAGAGAAGGCACAGGACAGTTTTCTCTCGAAAGGATATGTAAGAATACCACTTCATAAGGAAATACAGTTTTGCAGAGTAAAGACATATACGTACGCATTGGAAACTCTTTACGAGAAGAAATAACGCATAGTACAAAATTAGCTTGTATCTACACGTTGTATCTCGAAAAGAATTGTTGTGGCGTGTACGTCTTAACATGTAGCATCTAAAGAGAACCAAAAGGAGAATTTTCTTTCGTCAAAATTTTTCAGAAAATCACGTTTTAAGGAAATCCCGCATCGTGCGAAATTATCTTGTTTTTCCTAAACAACACGTTGTAAGTCGAAAAGCTTTCATGTTGCGTGTATGTCTAAGTGTGTAGCCTCAAAAGAGAAGGCACAGGACAGTTTTCTCTCGAAAGGATATGTAAGAATACCACTTCATAAGGAAATACAGTTTTGCAGCGTAAAGACATATACGTACGCATTGGAAACCCTTTACGAGAAGAAATAACGCATAGTACAAAATTAGCTTGTATCTCCAAAACTACACGTTGTATCTCGAAAAGAATTGTTGTGGCGTGTACGTCTTAACATGTAGCATCTAAAGAGAACCAAAAGGAGAATTTTCTTTCGTCAAAATTTTTCAGAAAATCACGTTTTAAGGAAATCCCGCATCGTGCGAAATTATCTTGTTTTTCCTAAACAACACGTTGTAAGTCGAAAAGCTTTCATGTTGCGTGTATGTCTAAGTGTGTACCCTGAAAAGAGAAGGCACAGGACAGTTTTCTCTCGAAAGGATATGTAAGAATACCACTTCATAAGGAAATACAGTTTTGCAGCGTAAAGACATATACGTACGCATTGGAAACTCTTTACGAGAAGAAATAACGCATAGTACAAAATTAGCTTGTATCTCCAAAACTACACGTTGTATCTCGAAAAGAATTGTTGTGGCGTGTACGTCTTAACATGTAGCATCTAAAGAGAACCAAAAGGAGAATTTTCTTTCGTCAAAATTTTTCAGAAAATAACGTTTTAAGGAAATCCCGCATCGTGCGAAATTATCTTGTTTTTCCTAAACAACACGTTGTAAGTCGAAAAGCTTTCATGTTGCGTGTATGTCTAAGTGTGTAGCCTCAAAAGAGAAGGCACAGGACAGTTTTCTCTCGAAAGGATATGTAAGAATACCACTTCATAAGGAAATACAGTTTTGCAGAGTAAAGACATATACGTACGCATTGGAAACTCTTTACGAGAAGAAATAACGCATAGTACAAAATTAGCTTGTATCTCCAAAACTACACGTTGTATCTCGAAAAGAATTGTTGTGGCGTGTACGTCTTAACATGTAGCATCTAAAGAGAACCAAAAGGAGAATTTTCTTTCGTCAAAATTTTTCAGAAAATCACGTTTTAAGGAAATCCCGCATCGTGCGAAATTATTTTGTTTTTCCTAAACAACACGTTGTAAGTCGAAAAGCTTTCATGTTGCGTGTATGTCTAAGTGTGTAGCCTCAAAAGAGAAGGCACAGGACAGTTTTCTCTCGAAAGGATATGTAAGAATACCACTTCATAAGGAAATACAGTTTTGCAGAGTAAAGACATATACGTACGCATTGGAAACTCTTTACGAGAAGAAATAACGCATAGTACAAAATTAGCTTGTATCTCCAAAACTACACGTTGTATCTCGAAAAGAATTGTTGTGGCGTGTACGTCTTAACATGTAGCATCTAAAGAGAACCAAAAGGAGAATTTTCTTTCGTCAAAATTTTTCAGAAAATCACGTTTTAAGGAAATCCCGCATCGTGCGAAATTATCTTGTTTTTCCTAAACAACACGTTGTAAGTCGAAAAGCTTTCATGTTGCGTGTATGTCTAAGTGTGTAGCCTCAAAAGAGAAGGCACAGGACAGTTTTCTCTCGAAAGGATATGTAAGAATACCACTTCATAAGGAAATACAGTTTTGCAGCGTAAAGACATATACGTACGCATTGGAAACTCTTTACGAGAAGAAATAACGCATAGTACAAAATTAGCTTGTATCTCCAAAACTACACGTTGTATCTCGAAAAGAATTGTTGTGGCGTGTACGTCTTAACATGTAGCATCTAAAGAGAACCAAAAGGAGAATTTTCTTTCGTCAAAATTTTTCAGAAAATCACGTTTTAAGGAAATCCCGCATCGTGCGAAATTATCTTGTTTTTCCTAAACAACACGTTGTAAGTCGAAAAGCTTTCATGTTGCGTGTATGTCTAAGTGTGTAGCCTCAAAAGAGAAGGCACAGGACAGTTTTCTCTCGAAAGGATATGTAAGAATACCACTTCATAAGGAAATACAGTTTTGCAGAGTAAAGACATATACGTACGCATTGGAAACTCTTTACGAGAAGAAATAACGCATAGTACAAAATTAGCTTGTATCTCCAAAACTACACGTTGTATCTCGAAAAGAATTGTTGTGGCGTGTACGTCTTAACATGTAGCATCTAAAGAGAACCAAAAGGAGAATTTTCTTTCGTCAAAATTTTTCAGAAAATCACGTTTTAAGGAAATCCCGCATCGTGCGAAATTATCTTGTTTTTCCTAAACAACACGTTGTAAGTCGAAAAGCTTTCATGTTGCGTGTATGTCTAAGTGTGTAGCCTCAAAAGAGAAGGCACAGGACAGTTTTCTCTCGAAAGGATATGTAAGAATACCACTTCATAAGGAAATACAGTTTTGCAGCGTAAAGACATATACGTACGCATTGGAAACTCTTTACGAGAAGAAATAACGCATAGTACAAAATTAGCTTGTATCTCCAAAACTACACGTTGTATCTCGAAAAGAATTGTTGTGGCGTGTACGTCTTAACATGTAGCATCTAAAGAGAACCAAAAGGAGAATTTTCTTCCGTCAAAATTTTTTAGAAAATCACGTTTTAAGGAAATCCCGCATCGTGCGAAATTATCTTGTTTTTCCTAAACAACACGTTGTAAGTCGAAAAGCTTTCATGTTGCGTGTTTGTCTAAGTATGTAGCCTCAAAAGAGAAGGCACAGGACAGTTTTCTCTCGAAAGGATATGTAAGAATACCACTTCATAAGGAAATACAGTTTTGCAGAGTAAAGACATATACGTACGCATTGGAAACTTTACGAGAAGAAATAACGCATAGTACAAAATTAGCTGGTATCTCCAAAACTACATGTTGTATCTCGAAAAGAATTGTTGTGGCGTGTACGTCTTAACATGTAGCATCTAAAGAGAACCAAAAGGAGAATTTTCTTTCGTCAAAATTTTTCAGAAAATCACGTTTTAAGGAAATCCCGCATCGTGCGAAATTATCTTGTTTTTCCTAAACAACACGTTGTAAGGCGAAAAGCTTTCATGTTGCGTGTATGTCTAAGTGTGTAGCCTCAAAAGAGAAGGCACAGGACAGTTTTCTCTCGAAAGGATATGTAAGAATACCACTTCATAAGGAAATACAGTTTTGCAGAGTAAAGACATATACGTACGCATTGGAAACTCTTTACGAGAAGAAATAACGCATAGTACAAAATTAGCTTGTATCTACACGTTGTATCTCGAAAAGAATTGTTGTGGCGTGTACGTCTTAACATGTAGCATCTAAAGAGAACCAAAAGGAGAATTTTCTTTCGTCAAAATTTTTCAGAAAATCACGTTTTAAGGAAATCCCGCATCGTGCGAAATTATCTTGTTTTTCCTAAACAACACGTTGTAAGTCGAAAAGCTTTCATGTTGCGTGTATGTCTAAGTGTGTAGCCTCAAAAGAGAAGGCACAGGACAGTTTTCTCTCGAAAGGATATGTAAGAATACCACTTCATAAGGAAATACAGTTTTGCAGCGTAAAGACATATACGTACGCATTGGAAACCCTTTACGAGAAGAAATAACGCATAGTACAAAATTAGCTTGTATCTCCAAAACTACACGTTGTATCTCGAAAAGAATTGTTGTGGCGTGTACGTCTTAACATGTAGCATCTAAAGAGAACCAAAAGGAGAATTTTCTTTCGTCAAAATTTTTCAGAAAATCACGTTTTAAGGAAATCCCGCATCGTGCGAAATTATCTTGTTTTTCCTAAACAACACGTTGTAAGTCGAAAAGCTTTCATGTTGCGTGTATGTCTAAGTGTGTACCCTGAAAAGAGAAGGCACAGGACAGTTTTCTCTCGAAAGGATATGTAAGAATACCACTTCATAAGGAAATACAGTTTTGCAGCGTAAAGACATATACGTACGCATTGGAAACTCTTTACGAGAAGAAATAACGCATAGTACAAAATTAGCTTGTATCTCCAAAACTACACGTTGTATCTCGAAAAGAATTGTTGTGGCGTGTACGTCTTAACATGTAGCATCTAAAGAGAACCAAAAGGAGAATTTTCTTTCGTCAAAATTTTTCAGAAAATCACGTTTTAAGGAAATCCCGCATCGTGCGAAATTATCTTGTTTTTCCTAAACAACACGTTGTAAGTCGAAAAGCTTTCATGTTGCGTGTATGTCTAAGTGTGTAGCCTCAAAAGAGAAGGCACAGGACAGTTTTCTCTCGAAAGGATATGTAAGAATACCACTTCATAAGGAAATACAGTTTTGCAGCGTAAAGACATATACGTACGCATTGGAAACTCTTTACGAGAAGAAATAACGCATAGTACAAAATTAGCTTGTATCTCCAAAACTACACGTTGTATCTCGAAAAGAATTGTTGTGGCGTGTACGTCTTAACATGTAGCATCTAAAGAGAACCAAAAGGAGAATTTTCTTTCGTCAAAATTTTTCAGAAAATCACGTTTTAAGGAAATCCCGCATCGTGCGAAATTATCTTGTTTTTCCTAAACAACACGTTGTAAGTCGAAAAGCTTTCATGTTGCGTGTATGTCTAAGTGTGTAGCCTCAAAAGAGAAGGCACAGGACAGTTTTCTCTCGAAAGGATATGTAAGAATACCACTTCATAAGGAAATACAGTTTTGCAGAGTAAAGACATATACGTACGCATTGGAAACTCTTTACGAGAAGAAATAACGCATAGTACAAAATTAGCTTGTATCTCCAAAACTACACGTTGTATCTCGAAAAGAATTGTTGTGGCGTGTACGTCTTAACATGTAGCATCTAAAGAGAACCAAAAGGAGAATTTTCTTTCGTCAAAATTTTTCAGAAAATCACGTTTTAAGGAAATCCCGCATCGTGCGAAATTATCTTGTTTTTCCTAAACAACACGTTGTAAGTCGAAAAGCTTTCATGTTGCGTGTATGTCTAAGTGTGTAGCCTCAAAAGAGAAGGCACAGGACAGTTTTCTCTCGAAAGGATATGTAAGAATACCACTTCATAAGGAAATACAGTTTTGCAGCGTAAAGACATATACGTACGCATTGGAAACTCTTTACGAGAAGAAATAACGCATAGTACAAAATTAGCTTGTATCTCCAAAACTACACGTTGTATCTCGAAAAGAATTGTTGTGGCGTGTACGTCTTAACATGTAGCATCTAAAGAGAACCAAAAGGAGAATTTTCTTCCGTCAAAATTTTTTAGAAAATCACGTTTTAAGGAAATCCCGCATCGTGCGAAATTATCTTGTTTTTCCTAAACAACACGTTGTAAGTCGAAAAGCTTTCATGTTGCGTGTTTGTCTAAGTATGTAGCCTCAAAAGAGAAGGCACAGGACAGTTTTCTCTCGAAAGGATATGTAAGAATACCACTTCATAAGGAAATACAGTTTTGCAGAGTAAAGACATATACGTACGCATTGGAAACTTTACGAGAAGAAATAACGCATAGTACAAAATTAGCTGGTATCTCCAAAACTACATGTTGTATCTCGAAAAGAATTGTTGTGGCGTGTACGTCTTAACATGTAGCATCTAAAGAGAACCAAAAGGAGAATTTTCTTTCGTCAAAATTTTTCAGAAAATCACGTTTTAAGGAAATCCCGCATCGTGCGAAATTATCTTGTTTTTCCTAAACAACACGTTGTAAGGCGAAAAGCTTTCATGTTGCGTGTATGTCTAAGTGTGTAGCCTCAAAAGAGAAGGCACAGGACAGTTTTCTCTCGAAAGGATATGTAAGAATACCACTTCATAAGGAAATACAGTTTTGCAGAGTAAAGACATATACGTACGCATTGGAAACTCTTTACGAGAAGAAATAACGCATAGTACAAAATTAGCTTGTATCTACACGTTGTATCTCGAAAAGAATTGTTGTGGCGTGTACGTCTTAACATGTAGCATCTAAAGAGAACCAAAAGGAGAATTTTCTTTCGTCAAAATTTTTCAGAAAATCACGTTTTAAGGAAATCCCGCATCGTGCGAAATTATCTTGTTTTTCCTAAACAACACGTTGTAAGTCGAAAAGCTTTCATGTTGCGTGTATGTCTAAGTGTGTAGCCTCAAAAGAGAAGGCACAGGACAGTTTTCTCTCGAAAGGATATGTAAGAATACCACTTCATAAGGAAATACAGTTTTGCAGCGTAAAGACATATACGTACGCATTGGAAACCCTTTACGAGAAGAAATAACGCATAGTACAAAATTAGCTTGTATCTCCAAAACTACACGTTGTATCTCGAAAAGAATTGTTGTGGCGTGTACGTCTTAACATGTAGCATCTAAAGAGAACCAAAAGGAGAATTTTCTTTCGTCAAAATTTTTCAGAAAATCACGTTTTAAGGAAATCCCGCATCGTGCGAAATTATCTTGTTTTTCCTAAACAACACGTTGTAAGTCGAAAAGCTTTCATGTTGCGTGTATGTCTAAGTGTGTACCCTGAAAAGAGAAGGCACAGGACAGTTTTCTCTCGAAAGGATATGTAAGAATACCACTTCATAAGGAAATACAGTTTTGCAGCGTAAAGACATATACGTACGCATTGGAAACTCTTTACGAGAAGAAATAACGCATAGTACAAAATTAGCTTGTATCTCCAAAACTACACGTTGTATCTCGAAAAGAATTGTTGTGGCGTGTACGTCTTAACATGTAGCATCTAAAGAGAACCAAAAGGAGAATTTTCTTTCGTCAAAATTTTTCAGAAAATCACGTTTTAAGGAAATCCCGCATCGTGCGAAATTATCTTGTTTTTCCTAAACAACACGTTGTAAGTCGAAAAGCTTTCATGTTGCGTGTATGTCTAAGTGTGTAGCCTCAAAAGAGAAGGCACAGGACAGTTTTCTCTCGAAAGGATATGGAAGAATACCACTTCATAAGAAAATACAGTTTTGCAGCGTAAAGACATATACGTACGCATTGGAAACTCTTTACGAGAAGAAATAACGCATAGTACAAAATTAGCTTGTATCTCCAAAACTACACGTTGTATCTCGAAAAGAATTGTTGTGGCGTGTACGTCTTAACATGTAGCATCTAAAGAGAACCAAAAGGAGAATTTTCTTTCGTCAAAATTTTTCAGAAAATCACGTTTTAAGGAAATCCCGCATCGTGCGAAATTATCTTGTTTTTCCTAAACAACACGTTGTAAGTCGAAAAGCTTTCATGTTGCGTGTATGTCTAAGTGTGTAGCCTCAAAAGAGAAGGCACAGGACAGTTTTCTCTCGAAAGGATATGTAAGAATACCACTTCATAAGGAAATACAGTTTTGCAGAGTAAAGACATATACGTACGCATTGGAAACTCTTTACGAGAAGAAATAACGCATAGTACAAAATTAGCTTGTATCTCCAAAACTACACGTTGTATCTCGAAAAGAATTGTTGTGGCGTGTACGTCTTAACATGTAGCATCTAAAGAGAACCAAAAGGAGAATTTTCTTTCGTCAAAATTTTTCAGAAAATCACGTTTTAAGGAAATCCCGCATCGTGCGAAATTATCTTGTTTTTCCTAAACAACACGTTGTAAGTCGAAAAGCTTTCATGTTGCGTGTATGTCTAAGTGTGTAGCCTCAAAAGAGAAGGCACAGGACAGTTTTCTCTCGAAAGGATATGTAAGAATACCACTTCATAAGGAAATACAGTTTTGCAGAGTAAAGACATATACGTACGCATTGGAAACTCTTTACGAGAAGAAATAACGCATAGTACAAAATTAGCTTGTATCTCCAAAACTACACGTTGTATCTCGAAAAGAATTGTTGTGGCGTGTACGTCTTAACATGTAGCATCTAAAGAGAACCAAAAGGAGAATTTTCTTTCGTCAAAATTTTTCAGAAAATCACGTTTTAAGGAAATCCCGCATCGTGCGAAATTATCTTGTTTTTCCTAAACAACACGTTGTAAGTCGAAAAGCTTTCATGTTGCGTGTATGTCTAAGTGTGTAGCCTCAAAAGAGAAGGCACAGGACAGTTTTCTCTCGAAAGGATATGTAAGAATACCACTTCATAAGGAAATACAGTTTTGCAGCGTAAAGACATATACGTACGCATTGGAAACTCTTTACGAGAAGAAATAACGCATAGTACAAAATTAGCTTGTATCTCCAAAACTACACGTTGTATCTCGAAAAGAATTGTTGTGGCGTGTACGTCTTAACATGTAGCATCTAAAGAGAACCAAAAGGAGAATTTTCTTCCGTCAAAATTTTTTAGAAAATCACGTTTTAAGGAAATCCCGCATCGTGCGAAATTATCTTGTTTTTCCTAAACAACACGTTGTAAGTCGAAAAGCTTTCATGTTGCGTGTTTGTCTAAGTATGTAGCCTCAAAAGAGAAGGCACAGGACAGTTTTCTCTCGAAAGGATATGTAAGAATACCACTTCATAAGGAAATACAGTTTTGCAGAGTAAAGACATATACGTACGCATTGGAAACTTTACGAGAAGAAATAACGCATAGTACAAAATTAGCTGGTATCTCCAAAACTACATGTTGTATCTCGAAAAGAATTGTTGTGGCGTGTACGTCTTAACATGTAGCATCTAAAGAGAACCAAAAGGAGAATTTTCTTTCGTCAAAATTTTTCAGAAAATCACGTTTTAAGGAAATCCCGCATCGTGCGAAATTATCTTGTTTTTCCTAAACAACACGTTGTAAGGCGAAAAGCTTTCATGTTGCGTGTATGTCTAAGTGTGTAGTCTCAAAAGAGAAGGCACAGGACAGTTTTCTCTCGAAAGGATATGTAAGAATACCACTTCATAAGGAAATACAGTTTTGCAGAGTAAAGACATATACGTACGCATTGGAAACTCTTTACGAGAAGAAATAACGCATAGTACAAAATTAGCTTGTATCTACACGTTGTATCTCGAAAAGAATTGTTGTGGCGTGTACGTCTTAACATGTAGCATCTAAAGAGAACCAAAAGGAGAATTTTCTTTCGTCAAAATTTTTCAGAAAATCACGTTTTAAGGAAATCCCGCATCGTGCGAAATTATCTTGTTTTTCCTAAACAACACGTTGTAAGTCGAAAAGCTTTCATGTTGCGTGTATGTCTAAGTGTGTAGCCTCAAAAGAGAAGGCACAGGACAGTTTTCTCTCGAAAGGATATGTAAGAATACCACTTCATAAGGAAATACAGTTTTGCAGCGTAAAGACATATACGTACGCATTGGAAACCCTTTACGAGAAGAAATAACGCATAGTACAAAATTAGCTTGTATCTCCAAAACTACACGTTGTATCTCGAAAAGAATTGTTGTGGCGTGTACGTCTTAACATGTAGCATCTAAAGAGAACCAAAAGGAGAATTTTCTTTCGTCAAAATTTTTCAGAAAATCACGTTTTAAGGAAATCCCGCATCGTGCGAAATTATCTTGTTTTTCCTAAACAACACGTTGTAAGTCGAAAAGCTTTCATGTTGCGTGTATGTCTAAGTGTGTACCCTGAAAAGAGAAGGCACAGGACAGTTTTCTCTCGAAAGGATATGTAAGAATACCATTTCATAAGGAAATACAGTTTTGCAGCGTAAAGACATATACGTACGCATTGGAAACTCTTTACGAGAAGAAATAACGCATAGTACAAAATTAGCTTGTATCTCCAAAACTACACGTTGTATCTCGAAAAGAATTGTTGTGGCGTGTACGTCTTAACATGTAGCATCTAAAGAGAACCAAAAGGAGAATTTTCTTTCGTCAAAATTTTTCAGAAAATAACGTTTTAAGGAAATCCCGCATCGTGCGAAATTATCTTGTTTTTCCTAAACAACACGTTGTAAGTCGAAAAGCTTTCATGTTGCGTGTATGTCTAAGTGTGTAGCCTCAAAAGAGAAGGCACAGGACAGTTTTCTCTCGAAAGGATATGTAAGAATACCACTTCATAAGGAAATACAGTTTTGCAGAGTAAAGACATATACGTACGCATTGGAAACTCTTTACGAGAAGAAATAACGCATAGTACAAAATTAGCTTGTATCTCCAAAACTACACGTTGTATCTCGAAAAGAATTGTTGTGGCGTGTACGTCTTAACATGTAGCATCTAAAGAGAACCAAAAGGAGAATTTTCTTTCGTCAAAATTTTTCAGAAAATCACGTTTTAAGGAAATCCCGCATCGTGCGAAATTATTTTGTTTTTCCTAAACAACACGTTGTAAGTCGAAAAGCTTTCATGTTGCGTGTATGTCTAAGTGTGTAGCCTCAAAAGAGAAGGCACAGGACAGTTTTCTCTCGAAAGGATATGTAAGAATACCACTTCATAAGGAAATACAGTTTTGCAGAGTAAAGACATATACGTACGCATTGGAAACTCTTTACGAGAAGAAATAACGCATAGTACAAAATTAGCTTGTATCTCCAAAACTACACGTTGTATCTCGAAAAGAATTGTTGTGGCGTGTACGTCTTAACATGTAGCATCTAAAGAGAACCAAAAGGAGAATTTTCTTTCGTCAAAATTTTTCAGAAAATCACGTTTTAAGGAAATCCCGCATCGTGCGAAATTATCTTGTTTTTCCTAAACAACACGTTGTAAGTCGAAAAGCTTTCATGTTGCGTGTATGTCTAAGTGTGTAGCCTCAAAAGAGAAGGCACAGGACAGTTTTCTCTCGAAAGGATATGTAAGAATACCACTTCATAAGAAAATACAGTTTTGCAGCGTAAAGACATATACGTACGCATTGGAAACTCTTTACGAGAAGAAATAACGCATAGTACAAAATTAGCTTGTATCTCCAAAACTACACGTTGTATCTCGAAAAGAATTGTTGTGGCGTGTACGTCTTAACATGTAGCATCTAAAGAGAACCAAAAGGAGAATTTTCTTTCGTCAAAATTTTTCAGAAAATCACGTTTTAAGGAAATCCCGCATCGTGCGAAATTATCTTGTTTTTCCTAAACAACACGTTGTAAGTCGAAAAGCTTTCATGTTGCGTGTATGTCTAAGTGTGTAGCCTCAAAAGAGAAGGCACAGGACAGTTTTCTCTCGAAAGGATATGTAAGAATACCACTTCATAAGGAAATACAGTTTTGCAGAGTAAAGACATATACGTACGCATTGGAAACTCTTTACGAGAAGAAATAACGCATAGTACAAAATTAGCTTGTATCTCCAAAACTACACGTTGTATCTCGAAAAGAATTGTTGTGGCGTGTACGTCTTAACATGTAGCATCTAAAGAGAACCAAAAGGAGAATTTTCTTTCGTCAAAATTTTTCAGAAAATCACGTTTTAAGGAAATCCCGCATCGTGCGAAATTATCTTGTTTTTCCTAAACAACACGTTGTAAGTCGAAAAGCTTTCATGTTGCGTGTATGTCTAAGTGTGTAGCCTCAAAAGAGAAGGCACAGGACAGTTTTCTCTCGAAAGGATATGTAAGAATACCACTTCATAAGAAAATACAGTTTTGCAGCGTAAAGACATATACGTACGCATTGGAAACTCTTTACGAGAAGAAATAACGCATAGTACAAAATTAGCTTGTATCTCCAAAACTACACGTTGTATCTCGAAAAGAATTGTTGTGGCGTGTACGTCTTAACATGTAGCATCTAAAGAGAACCAAAAGGAGAATTTTCTTTCGTCAAAATTTTTCAGAAAATCACGTTTTAAGGAAATCCCGCATCGTGCGAAATTATCTTGTTTTTCCTAAACAACACGTTGTAAGTCGAAAAGCTTTCATGTTGCGTGTATGTCTAAGTGTGTAGCCTCAAAAGAGAAGGCACAGGACAGTTTTCTCTCGAAAGGATATGTAAGAATACCACTTCATAAGGAAATACAGTTTTGCAGAGTAAAGACATATACGTACGCATTGGAAACTCTTTACGAGAAGAAATAACGCATAGTACAAAATTAGCTTGTATCTCCAAAACTACACGTTGTATCTCGAAAAGAATTGTTGTGGCGTGTACGTCTTAACATGTAGCATCTAAAGAGAACCAAAAGGAGAATTTTCTTTCGTCAAAATTTTTCAGAAAATCACGTTTTAAGGAAATCCCGCATCGTGCGAAATTATCTTGTTTTTCCTAAACAACACGTTGTAAGTCGAAAAGCTTTCATGTTGCGTGTATGTCTAAGTGTGTAGCCTCAAAAGAGAAGGCACAGGACAGTTTTCTCTCGAAAGGATATGTAAGAATACCACTTCATAAGGAAATACAGTTTTGCAGAGTAAAGACATATACGTACGCATTGGAAACTCTTTACGAGAAGAAATAACGCATAGTACAAAATTAGCTTGTATCTCCAAAACTACACGTTGTATCTCGAAAAGAATTGTTGTGGCGTGTACGTCTTAACATGTAGCATCTAAAGAGAACCAAAAGGAGAATTTTCTTTCGTCAAAATTTTTCAGAAAATCACGTTTTAAGGAAATCCCGCATCGTGCGAAATTATCTTGTTTTTCCTAAACAACACGTTGTAAGTCGAAAAGCTTTCATGTTGCGTGTATGTCTAAGTGTGTAGCCTCAAAAGAGAAGGCACAGGACAGTTTTCTCTCGAAAGGATATGTAAGAATACCACTTCATAAGGAAATACAGTTTTGCAGCGTAAAGACATATACGTACGCATTGGAAACTCTTTACGAGAAGAAATAACGCATAGTACAAAATTAGCTTGTATCTCCAAAACTACACGTTGTATCTCGAAAAGAATTGTTGTGGCGTGTACGTCTTAACATGTAGCATCTAAAGAGAACCAAAAGGAGAATTTTCTTTCGTCAAAATTTTTCAGAAAATCACGTTTTAAGGAAATCCCGCATCGTGCGAAATTATCTTGTTTTTCCTAAACAACACGTTGTAAGTCGAAAAGCTTTCATGTTGCGTGTATGTCTAAGTGTGTAGCCTCAAAAGAGAAGGCACAGGACAGTTTTCTCTCGAAAGGATATGTAAGAATACCACTTCATAAGGAAATACAGTTTTGCAGCGTAAAGACATATACGTACGCATTGGAAACTCTTTACGAGAAGAAATAACGCATAGTACAAAATTAGCTTGTATCTCCAAAACTACACGTTGTATCTCGAAAAGAATTGTTGTGGCGTGTACGTCTTAACAGGTAGCATCTAAAGAGAACCAAAAGGAGAATTTTCTTTCGTCAAAATTTTTCAGAAAATCACGTTTTAAGGAAATCCCGCATCGTGCGAAATTATCTTGTTTTTCCTAAACAACACGTTGTAAGTCGAAAAGCTTTCATGTTGCGTGTATGTCTAAGTGTGTAGCCTCAAAAGAGAAGGCACAGGACAGTTTTCTCTCGAAAGGATATGTAAGAATACCACTTCATAAGGAAATACAGTTTTGCAGTGTAAAGACATATACGTACGCATTGGAAACTCTTTACGAGAAGAAATAACGCATAGTACAAAATTAGCTTGTATCTCCAAAACTACACGTTGTTTCTCGAAAAGAATTGTTGTGGCGTGTACGTCTTAACATGTAGCATCTAAAGAGAACCAAAAGGAGAATTTTCTTTCGTCAAAATTTTTCAGAAAATCACGTTTTAAGGAAATCCCGCATCGTGCGAAATTATCTTGTTTTTCCTAAACAACACGTTGTAAGTCGAAAAGCTTTCATGTTGCGTGTATGTCTAAGTGTGTAGCCTCAAAAGAGAAGGCACAGGACAGTTTTCTCTCGAAAGGATATGTAAGAATACCACTTCATAAGGAAATACAGTTTTGCAGAGTAAAGACATATACGTACGCATTGGAAACTCTTTACGAGAAGAAATAACGCATAGTACAAAATTAGCTTGTATCTACACGTTGTATCTCGAAAAGAATTGTTGTGGCGTGTACGTCTTAACATGTAGCATCTAAAGAGAACCAAAAGGAGAATTTTCTTTCGTCAAAATTTTTCAGAAAATCACGTTTTAAGGAAATCCCGCATCGTGCGAAATTATCTTGTTTTTCCTAAACAACACGTTGTAAGTCGAAAAGCTTTCATGTTGCGTGTATGTCTAAGTGTGTAGCCTCAAAAGAGAAGGCACAGGACAGTTTTCTCTCGAAAGGATATGTAAGAATACCACTTCATAAGGAAATACAGTTTTGCAGAGTAAAGACATATACGTACGCATTGGAAACTCTTTACGAGAAGAAATAACGCATAGTACAAAATTAGCTTGTATCTACACGTTGTATCTCGAAAAGAATTGTTGTGGCGTGTACGTCTTAACATGTAGCATCTAAAGAGAACCAAAAGGAGAATTTTCTTTCGTCAAAATTTTTCAGAAAATCACGTTTTAAGGAAATCCCGCATCGTGCGAAATTATCTTGTTTTTCCTAAACAACACGTTGTAAGTCGAAAAGCTTTCATGTTGCGTGTATGTCTAAGTGTGTAGCCTCAAAAGAGAAGGCACAGGACAGTTTTCTCTCGAAAGGATATGTAAGAATACCACTTCATAAGGAAATACAGTTTTGCAGAGTAAAGACATATACGTACGCATTGGAAACTCTTTACGAGAAGAAATAACGCATAGTACAAAATTAGCTTGTATCTCCAAAGCTACACGTTGTATCTCGAAAAGAATTGTTGTGGCGTGTACGTCTTAACATGTAGCATCTAAAGAGAACCAAAAGGAGAATTTTCTTTCGTCAAAATTTTTCAGAAAATCACGTTTTAAGGAAATCCCGCATCGTGCGAAATTATCTTGTTTTTCCTAAACAACACGTTGTAAGTCGAAAAGCTTTCATGTTGCGTGTATGTCTAAGTGTGTAGCCTCAAAAGAGAAGGCACAGGACAGATTTCTCTCGAAAGGATATGTAAGAAACCACTTCATAAGGAAATACAGTTTTGCAGAGTAAAGACATATACGTACGCATTGGAAACTCTTTACGAGAAGAAATAACGCATAGTACAAAATTAGCTTGTATCTCCAAAACTACACGTTGTATCTCGAAAAGAATTGTTGTGGCGTGTACGTCTTAACATGTAGCATCTAAAGAGAACCAAAAGGAGAATTTTCTTTCGTCAAAATTTTTCAGAAAATCACGTTTTAAGGAAATCCCGCATCGTGCGAAATTATCTTGTTTTTCCTAAACAACACGTTGTAAGTCGAAAAGCTTTCATGTTGCGTGTATGTCTAAGTGTGTAGCCTCAAAAGAGAAGGCACAGGACAGTTTTCTCTCGAAAGGATATGTAAGAATACCACTTCATAAGGAAATACAGTTTTGCACAGTAAAGACATATACGTACGCATTGGAAACTCTTTACGAGAAGAAATAACGCATAGTACAAAATTAGCTTGTATCTCCAAAACTACACGTTGTATCTCGAAAAGAATTGTTGTGGCGTGTACGTCTTAACATGTAGCATCTAAAGAGAACCAAAAGGAGAATTTTCTTTCATCAAAATTTTTCAGAAAATTACGTTTTAAGGAAATCCCACATCGTGCGAAATTATCTTGTTTTTCCTAAACAACACGTTGTAAGTCGACAAGCTTTCATGTTGCGTGTATGTCTAAGTGTGTAGCCTCAAAAGAGAAGGCACAGGACAGTTTTCTCTCGAAAGGATATGTAAGAATACCACTTCATAAGGAAATACAGTTTTGCAGAGTAAAGACATATACGTACGCATTGGAAACTCTTTACGAGAAGAAATAACGCATAGTACAAAATTAGCTTGTATCTCCAAAACTACACGTGATATCTCGAAAAGAATTGTTGTGGCGTGTACGTCTTAACATGTAGCATCTAAAGAGAACCAAAAGGAGAATTTTCTTTCGTCAAAATTTTTCAGAAAATCACGTTTTAAGGAAATCCCGCATCGTGCGAAATTATCTTGTTTTTCCTAAACAACACGTTGTAAGTCGAAAAGCTTTCATGTTGCGTGTATGTCTAAGTGTGTAGCCTCAAAAGAGAAGGCACAGGACAGTTTTCTCTCGAAAGGATATGTAAGAATACCACTTCATAAGGAAATACAGTTTTGCAGAGTAAAGACATATACGTACGCATTGGAAACTCTTTACGAGAAGAAATAACGCATAGTACAAAATTAGCTTGTATCTACACGTTGTATCTCGAAAAGAATTGTTGTGGCGTGTACGTCTTAACATGTAGCATCTAAAGAGAACCAAAAGGAGAATTTTCTTTCGTCAAAATTTTTCAGAAAATCACGTTTTAAGGAAATCCCGCATCGTGCGAAATTATCTTGTTTTTCCTAAACAACACGTTGTAAGTCGAAAAGCTTTCATGTTGCGTGTATGTCTAAGTGTGTAGCCTCAAAAGAGAAGGCACAGGACAGTTTTCTCTCGAAAGGATATGTAAGAATACCACTTCATAAGGAAATACAGTTTTGCAGAGTAAAGACATATACGTACGCATTGGAAACTCTTTACGAGAAGAAATAACGCATAGTACAAAATTAGCTTGTATCTCCAAAACTACACGTTGTATCTCGAAAAGAATTGTTGTGGCGTGTACGTCGTAACATGTAGCATCTAAAGAGAACCAAAAGGAGAATTTTCTTTCGTCAAAATTTTTCAGAAAATCACGTTTTAAGGAAATCCCGCATCGTGCGAAATTATCTTGTTTTTCCTAAACAACACGTTGTAAGTCGAAAAGCTTTCATGTTGCGTGTATGTCTAAGTGTGTAGCCTCAAAAGAGAAGGCACAGGACAGTTTTCTCTCGAAAGGATATGTAAGAATACCACTTCATAAGGAAATACAGTTTTGCAGCATAAAGACATATACGTACGCATTGGAAACTCTTTACGAGAAGAAATAACGCATAGTACAAAATTAGCTTGTATCTCCAAAACTACACGTTGTATCTCGAAAAGAATTGTTGTGGCGTGTACGTCTTAACATGTAGCATCTAAAGAGAACCAAAAGGAGAATTTTCTTTCGTCAAAATTTTTCAGAAAATCACGTTTTAAGGAAATCCCGCATCGTGCGAAATTATCTTGTTTTTCCTAAACAACACGTTGTAAGTCGAAAAGCTTTCATGTTGCGTGTATGTCTAAGTGTGTAGCCTCAAAAGAGAAGGCACAGGACAGTTTTCTCTCGAAAGGATATGTAAGAATACCACTTCATAAGGAAATACAGTTTTGCAGAGTAAAGACATATACGTACGCATTGGAAACTCTTTACGAGAAGAAATAACGCATAGTACAAAATTAGCTTGTATCTACACGTTGTATCTCGAAAAGAATTGTTGTGGCGTGTACGTCTTAACATGTAGCATCTAAAGAGAACCAAAAGGAGAATTTTCTTTCGTCAAAATTTTTCAGAAAATCACGTTTTAAGGAAATCCCGCATCGTGCGAAATTATCTTGTTTTTCCTAAACAACACGTTGTAAGTCGAAAAGCTTTCATGTTGCGTGTATGTCTAAGTGTGTAGCCTCAAAAGAGAAGGCACAGGACAGTTTTCTCTCGAAAGGATATGTAAGAATACCACTTCATAAGGAAATACAGTTTTGCAGAGTAAAGACATATACGTACGCATTGGAAACTCTTTACGAGAAGAAATAACGCATAGTACAAAATTAGCTTGTATCTCCAAAGCTACACGTTGTATCTCGAAAAGAATTGTTGTGGCGTGTACGTCTTAACATGTAGCATCTAAAGAGAACCAAAAGGAGAATTTTCTTTCGTCAAAATTTTTCAGAAAATCACGTTTTAAGGAAATCCCGCATCGTGCGAAATTATCTTGTTTTTCCTAAACAACACGTTGTAAGTCGAAAAGCTTTCATGTTGCGTGTATGTCTAAGTGTGTAGCCTCAAAAGAGAAGGCACAGGACAGATTTCTCTCGAAAGGATATGTAAGAAACCACTTCATAAGGAAATACAGTTTTGCAGAGTAAAGACATATACGTACGCATTGGAAACTCTTTACGAGAAGAAATAACGCATAGTACAAAATTAGCTTGTATCTCCAAAACTACACGTTGTATCTCGAAAAGAATTGTTGTGGCGTGTACGTCTTAACATGTAGCATCTAAAGAGAACCAAAAGGAGAATTTTCTTTCGTCAAAATTTTTCAGAAAATTACATTTTGTGGAAATCCCGCATCGTGCGAAATTATCTTGTTTTTCCTAAACAACACGTTGTAAGTCGAAAAGCTTTCATGTTGCGTGTATGTCTAAGTGTGTAGCCTCAAAAGAGAAGGCACAGGACAGTTTTCTCTCGAAAGGATATGTAAGAATACCACTTCATAAGGAAATACAGTTTTGCACAGTAAAGACATATACGTACGCATTGGAAACTCTTTACGAGAAGAAATAACGCATAGTACAAAATTAGCTTGTATCTCCAAAACTACACGTTGTATCTCGAAAAGAATTGTTGTGGCGTGTACGTCTTAACATGTAGCATCTAAAGAGAACCAAAAGGAGAATTTTCTTTCATCAAAATTTTTCAGAAAATTACGTTTTAAGGAAATCCCACATCGTGCGAAATTATCTTGTTTTTCCTAAACAACACGTTGTAAGTCGAAAAGCTTTCATGTTGCGTGTATGTCTAAGTGTGTAGCCTCAAAAGAGAAGGCACAGGACAGTTTTCTCTCGAAAGGATATGTAAGAATACCACTTCATAAGGAAATACAGTTTTGCAGAGTAAAGACATATACGTACGCATTGGAAACTCTTTACGAGAAGAAATAACGCATAGTACAAAATTAGCTTGTATCTCCAAAACTACACGTGATATCTCGAAAAGAATTGTTGTGGCGTGTACGTCTTAACATGTAGCATCTAAAGAGAACCAAAAGGAGAATTTTCTTTCGTCAAAATTTTTCAGAAAATCACGTTTTAAGGAAATCCCGCATCGTGCGAAATTATCTTGTTTTTCCTAAACAACACGTTGTAAGTCGAAAAGCTTTCATGTTGCGTGTATGTCTAAGTGTGTAGCCTCAAAAGAGAAGGCACAGGACAGTTTTCTCTCGAAAGGATATGTAAGAATACCACTTCATAAGGAAATACAGTTTTGCAGAGTAAAGACATATACGTACGCATTGGAAACTCTTTACGAGAAGAAATAACGCATAGTACAAAATTAGCTTGTATCTACACGTTGTATCTCGAAAAGAATTGTTGTGGCGTGTACGTCTTAACATGTAGCATCTAAAGAGAACCAAAAGGAGAATTTTCTTTCGTCAAAATTTTTCAGAAAATCACGTTTTAAGGAAATCCCGCATCGTGCGAAATTATCTTGTTTTTCCTAAACAACACGTTGTAAGTCGAAAAGCTTTCATGTTGCGTGTATGTCTAAGTGTGTAGCCTCAAAAGAGAAGGCACAGGACAGTTTTCTCTCGAAAGGATATGTAAGAATACCACTTCATAAGGAAATACAGTTTTGCAGAGTAAAGACATATACGTACGCATTGGAAACTCTTTACGAGAAGAAATAACGCATAGTACAAAATTAGCTTGTATCTCCAAAACTACACGTTGTATCTCGAAAAGAATTGTTGTGGCGTGTACGTCTTAACATGTAGCATCTAAAGAGAACCAAAAGGAGAATTTTCTTTCGTCAAAATTTTTCAGAAAATCACGTTTTAAGGAAATCCCGCATCGTGCGAAATTATCTTGTTTTTCCTAAACAACACGTTGTAAGTCGAAAAGCTTTCATGTTGCGTGTATGTCTAAGTGTGTAGCCTCAAAAGAGAAGGCACAGGACAGTTTTCTCTCGAAAGGATATGTAAGAATACCACTTCATAAGGAAATACAGTTTTGCAGCATAAAGACATATACGTACGCATTGGAAACTCTTTACGAGAAGAAATAACGCATAGTACAAAATTAGCTTGTATCTCCAAAACTACACGTTGTATCTCGAAAAGAATTGTTGTGGCGTGTACGTCTTAACATGTAGCATCTAAAGAGAACCAAAAGGAGAATTTTCTTTCGTCAAAATTTTTCAGAAAATCACGTTTTAAGGAAATCCCGCATCGTGCGAAATTACCTTGTTTTTCCTAAACAACACGTTGTAAGTCGAAAAGGTTTCATGTTGCGTGTATGTCTAAGTGTGTAGCCTCAAAAGAGAAGGCACAGGACAGATTTCTCTCGAAAGGATATGTAAGAAACCACTTCATAAGGAAATACAGTTTTGCAGAGTAAAGACATATACGTACGCATTGGAAACTCTTTACGAGAAGAAATAACGCATAGTAAAAAATTAGCTTGTATCTCCAAACTACACGTTGTATCTCGAAAAGAATTGTTGTGGCGTGTACGTCTTAACATGTAGCATCTAAAGAGAACCAAAAGGAGAATTTTCTTTCGTCAAAATTTTTCAGAAAATTACGTTTAATGGAAATCCCGCATCGTGCGAAATTATCTTGTTTTTCCTAAACAACACGTTGTAAGTCGAAAAGCTTTCATGTTGCGTGTATGTCTAAGTGTGTAGCCTCAAAAGAGAAGGCACAGGACAGTTTTCTCTCGAAAGGATATGCAAGAATACCACTTCATAAGGAAATACAGTTTTACACAGTAAAGACATATACGTACGCATTGGAAACTCTTTACGAGAAGAAATAACGCATAGTACAAAATTAGCTTGTATCTCCAAAACTACACGTTGTATCTCGAAAAGAATTGTTGTGGCGTGTACGTCTTAACATGTAGCATCTAAAGAGAACCAAAAGGAGAATTTTCTTTCGTCAAAATTTTTCAGAAAATCACGTTTTAAGGAAATCCCGCATCGTGCGAAATTATCTTGTTTTTCCTAAACAACACGTTGTAAGTCGAAAAGCTTTCATGTTGCGTGTATGTCTAAGTGTGTAGCCTCAAAAGAGAAGGCACAGGACAGTTTTCTCTCGAAAGGATATGTAAGAATACCACTTCATAAGGAAATACAGTTTTGCAGAGTAAAGACATATACGTACGCATTGGAAACTCTTTACGAGAAGAAATAACGCATAGTACAAAATTAGCTTGTATCTCCAAAGCTACACGTTGTATCTCGAAAAGAATTGTTGTGGCGTGTACGTCTTAACATGTAGCATCTAAAGAGAACCAAAAGGAGAATTTTCTTTCGTCAAAATTTTTCAGAAAATCACGTTTTAAGGAAATCCCGCATCGTGCGAAATTATCTTGTTTTTCCTAAACAACACGTTGTAAGTCGAAAAGCTTTCATGTTGCGTGTATGTCTAAGTGTGTAGCCTCAAAAGAGAAGGCACAGGACAGTTTTCTCTCGAAAGGATATGTAAGAATACCACTTCATAAGGAAATACAGTTTTGCAGAGTAAAGACATATACGTACGCATTGGAAACTCTTTACGAGAAGAAATAACGCATAGTACAAAATTAGCTTGTATCTCCAAAACTACACGTTGTATCTCGAAAAGAATTGTTGTGGCGTGTACGTCTTAACATGTAGCATCTAAAGAGAACCAAAAGGAGAATTTTCTTTCGTCAAAATTTTTCAGAAAATCACGTTTTAAGGAAATCCCGCATCGTGCGAAATTATCTTGTTTTTCCTAAACAACACGTTGTAAGTCGAAAAGCTTTCATGTTGCGTGTATGTCTAAGTGTGTAGCCTCAAAAGAGAAGGCACAGGACAGTTTTCTCTCGAAAGGATATGTAAGAATACCACTTCATAAGGAAATACAGTTTTGCAGCATAAAGACATATACGTACGCATTGGAAACTCTTTACGAGAAGAAATAACGCATAGTACAAAATTAGCTTGTATCTCCAAAACTACACGTTGTATCTCGAAAAGAATTGTTGTGGCGTGTACGTCTTAACATGTAGCATCTAAAGAGAACCAAAAGGAGAATTTTCTTTCGTCAAAATTTTTCAGAAAATCACGTTTTAAGGAAATCCCGCATCGTGCGAAATTATCTTGTTTTTCCTAAACAACACGTTGTAAGTCGAAAAGCTTTCATGTTGCGTGTATGTCTAAGTGTGTAGCCTCAAAAGAGAAGGCACAGGACAGTTTTCTCTCGAAAGGATATGTAAGAATACCACTTCATAAGGAAATACAGTTTTGCAGAGTAAAGACATATACGTACGCATTGGAAACTCTTTACGAGAAGAAATAACGCATAGTACAAAATTAGCTTGTATCTCCAAAACTACACGTTGTATCTCGAAAAGAATTGTTGTGGCGTGTACGTCTTAACATGTAGCATCTAAAGAGAACCAAAAGGAGAATTTTCTTTCGTCAAAATTTTTCAGAAAATCACGTTTTAAGGAAATCCCGCATCGTGCGAAATTATCTTGTTTTTCCTAAACAACACGTTGTAAGTCGAAAAGCTTTCATGTTGCGTGTATGTCTAAGTGTGTAGCCTCAAAAGAGAAGGCACTGGACAGTT
Organism: Apodemus sylvaticus; assembly: GCF_947179515.1. NCBI lineage: Eukaryota > Metazoa > Chordata > Mammalia > Rodentia > Muridae > Apodemus > Apodemus sylvaticus. Next base: position 146,271 of record NW_026263073.1, on the reverse strand, counting down.
TTCTCTCGAAAGGATATGTAAGAATACCACTTCATAAGGAAATACAGTTTTGCAGCGTAAAGACATATACGTACGCATTGGAAACTCTTTACGAGAAGAAATAACGCATAGTACAAAATTAGCTTGTATCTCCAAAACTACACGTTGTATCTCGAAAAGAATTGTTGTGGCGTGTACGTCTTAACATGTAGCATCTAAAGAGAACCAAAAGGAGAATTTTCTTTCGTCAAAATTTTTCAGAAAATCACGTTTTAAGGAAATCCCGCATCGTGCGAAATTATCTTGTTTTTCCTAAACAACACGTTGTAAGTCGAAAAGCTTTCATGTTGCGTGTATGTCTAAGTGTGTAGCCTCAAAAGAGAAGGCACAGGACAGTTTTCTCTCGAAAGGATATGTAAGAATACCACTTCATAAGGAAATACAGTTTTGCAGCGTAAAGACATATACGTACGCATTGGAAACTCTTTACGAGAAGAAATAACGCATAGTACAAAATTAGCTTGTATCTCCAAAACTACACGTTGTATCTCGAAAAGAATTGTTGTGGCGTGTACGTCTTAACATGTAGCATCTAAAGAGAACCAAAAGGAGAATTTTCTTTCGTCAAAATTTTTCAGAAAATCACGTTTTAAGGAAATCCCGCATCGTGCGAAATTATCTTGTTTTTCCTAAACAACACGTTGTAAGTCGAAAAGCTTTCATGTTGCGTGTATGTCTAAGTGTGTAGCCTCAAAAGAGAAGGCACAGGACAGTTTTCTCTCGAAAGGATATGTAAGAATACCACTTCATAAGGAAATACAGTTTTGCAGTGTAAAGACATATACGTACGCATTGGAAACTCTTTACGAGAAGAAATAACGCATAGTACAAAATTAGCTTGTATCTCCAAAACTACACGTTGTTTCTCGAAAAGAATTGTTGTGGCGTGTACGTCTTAACATGTAGCATCTAAAGAGAACCAAAAGGAGAATTTTCTTTCGTCAAAATTTTTCAGAAAATCACGTTTTAAGGAAATCCCGCATCGTGCGAAATTATCTTGTTTTTCCTAAACAACACGTTGTAAGTCGAAAAGCTTTCATGTTGCGTGTATGTCTAAGTGTGTAGCCTCAAAAGAGAAGGCACAGGACAGTTTTCTCTCGAAAGGATATGTAAGAATACCACTTCATAAGGAAATACAGTTTTGCAGCGTAAAGACATATACGTACGCATTGGAAACTCTTTACGAGAAGAAATAACGCATAGTACAAAATTAGCTTGTATCTCCAAAACTACACGTTGTATCTCGAAAAGAATTGTTGTGGCGTGTACGTCTTAACATGTAGCATCTAAAGAGAACCAAAAGGAGAATTTTCTTTCGTCAAAATTTTTCAGAAAATTACGTTTAATGGAAATCCCGCATCGTGCGAAATTATCTTGTTTTTCCTAAACAACACGTTGTAAGTCGAAAAGCTTTCATGTTGCGTGTATGTCTAAGTGTGTAGCCTCAAAAGAGAAGGCACAGGACAGTTTTCTCTCGAAAGGATATGCAAGAATACCACTTCATAAGGAAATACAGTTTTGCACAGTAAAGACATATACGTACGCATTGGAAACTCTTTACGAGAAGAAATAACGCATAGTACAAAATTAGCTTGTATCTCCAAAACTACACGTTGTATCTCGAAAAGAATTGTTGTGGCGTGTACGTCTTAACATGTAGCATCTAAAGAGAACCAAAAGGAGAATTTTCTTTCGTCAAAATTTTTCAGAAAATCACGTTTTAAGGAAATCCCGCATCGTGCGAAATTATCTTGTTTTTCCTAAACAACACGTTGTAAGTCGAAAAGCTTTCATGTTGCGTGTATGTCTAAGTGTGTAGCCTCAAAAGAGAAGGCACAGGACAGTTTTCTCTCGAAAGGATATGTAAGAATACCACTTCATAAGGAAATACAGTTTTGCAGAGTAAAGACATATACGTACGCATTGGAAACTCTTTACGAGAAGAAATAACGCATAGTACAAAATTAGCTTGTATCTCCAAAACTACACGTTGTATCTCGAAAAGAATTGTTGTGGCGTGTACGTCTTAACATGTAGCATCTAAAGAGAACCAAAAGGAGAATTTTCTTTCGTCAAAATTTTTCAGAAAATCACGTTTTAAGGAAATCCCGCATCGTGCGAAATTATTTTGTTTTTCCTAAACAACACGTTGTAAGTCGAAAAGCTTTCATGTTGCGTGTATGTCTAAGTGTGTAGCCTCAAAAGAGAAGGCACAGGACAGATTTCTCTCGAAAGGATATGTAAGAAACCACTTCATAAGGAAATACAGTTTTGCAGAGTAAAGACATATACGTACGCATTGGAAACTCTTTACGAGAAGAAATAACGCATAGTACAAAATTAGCTTGTATCTCCAAAACTACACGTTGTATCTCGAAAAGAATTGTTGTGGCGTGTACGTCTTAACATGTAGCATCTAAAGAGAACCAAAAGGAGAATTTTCTTTCGTCAAAATTTTTCAGAAAATTACGTTTAATGGAAATCCCGCATCGTGCGAAATTATCTTGTTTTTCCTAAACAACACGTTGTAAGTCGAAAAGCTTTCATGTTGCGTGTATGTCTAAGTGTGTAGCCTCAAAAGAGAAGGCACAGGACAGTTTTCTCTCGAAAGGATATGCAAGAATACCACTTCATAAGGAAATACAGTTTTGCACAGTAAAGACATATACGTACGCATTGGAAACTCTTTACGAGAAGAAATAACGCATAGTACAAAATTAGCTTGTATCTCCAAAACTACACGTTGTATCTCGAAAAGAATTGTTGTGGCGTGTACGTCTTAACATGTAGCATCTAAAGAGAACCAAAAGGAGAATTTTCTTTCGTCAAAATTTTTCAGAAAATCACGTTTTAAGGAAATCCCGCATCGTGCGAAATTATCTTGTTTTTCCTAAACAACACGTTGTAAGTCGAAAAGCTTTCATGTTGCGTGTATGTCTAAGTGTGTAGCCTCAAAAGAGAAGGCACAGGACAGTTTTCTCTCGAAAGGATATGTAAGAATACCACTTCATAAGGAAATACAGTTTTGCAGAGTAAAGACATATACGTACGCATTGGAAACTCTTTACGAGAAGAAATAACGCATAGTACAAAATTAGCTTGTATCTCCAAAACTACACGTTGTATCTCGAAAAGAATTGTTGTGGCGTGTACGTCTTAACATGTAGCATCTAAAGAGAACCAAAAGGAGAATTTTCTTTCGTCAAAATTTTTCAGAAAATCACGTTTTAAGGAAATCCCGCATCGTGCGAAATTATCTTGTTTTTCCTAAACAACACGTTGTAAGTCGAAAAGCTTTCATGTTGCGTGTATGTCTAAGTGTGTAGCCTCAAAAGAGAAGGCACAGGACAGATTTCTCTCGAAAGGATATGTAAGAAACCACTTCATAAGGAAATACAGTTTTGCAGAGTAAAGACATATACGTACGCATTGGAAACTCTTTACGAGAAGAAATAACGCATAGTACAAAATTAGCTTGTATCTCCAAAACTACACGTTGTATCTCGAAAAGAATTGTTGTGGCGTGTACGTCTTAACATGTAGCATCTAAAGAGAACCAAAAGGAGAATTTTCTTTCGTCAAAATTTTTCAGAAAATTACATTTTATGGAAATCCCGCATCGTGCGAAATTATCTTGTTTTTCCTAAACAACACGTTGTAAGTCGAAAAGCTTTCATGTTGCGTGTATGTCTAAGTGTGTAGCCTCAAAAGAGAAGGCACAGGACAGTTTTCTCTCGAAAGGATATGTAAGAATACCACTTCATAAGGAAATACAGTTTTGCACAGTAAAGACATATACGTACGCATTGGAAACTCTTTACGAGAAGAAATAACGCATAGTACAAAATTAGCTTGTATCTCCAAAACTACACGTTGTATCTCGAAAAGAATTGTTGTGGCGTGTACGTCTTAACATGTAGCATCTAAAGAGAACCAAAAGGAGAATTTTCTTTCATCAAAATTTTTCAGAAAATTACGTTTTAAGGAAATCCCGCATCGTGCGAAATTATCTTGTTTTTCCTAAACAACACGTTGTAAGTCGAAAAGCTTTCATGTTGCGTGTATGTCTAAGTGTGTAGCCTCAAAAGAGAAGGCACAGGACAGTTTTCTCTCGAAAGGATATGTAAGAATACCACTTCATAAGGAAATACAGTTTTGCAGAGTAAAGACATATACGTACGCATTGGAAACTCTTTACGAGAAGAAATAACGCATAGTACAAAATTAGCTTGTATCTCCAAAACTACACGTTGTATCTCGAAAAGAATTGTTGTGGCGTGTACGTCTTAACATGTAGCATCTAAAGAGAACCAAAAGGAGAATTTTCTTTCGTCAAAATTTTTCAGAAAATCACGTTTTAAGGAAATCCCGCATCGTGCGAAATTATCTTGTTTTTCCTAAACAACACGTTGTAAGTCGAAAAGCTTTCATGTTGCGTGTATGTCTAAGTGTGTAGCCTCAAAAGAGAAGGCACAGGACAGTTTTCTCTCGAAAGGATATGTAAGAATACCACTTCATAAGGAAATACAGTTTTGCAGAGTAAAGACATATACGTACGCATTGGAAACTCTTTACGAGAAGAAATAACGCATAGTACAAAATTAGCTTGTATCTACACGTTGTATCTCGAAGAATTGTTGTGGCGTGTACGTCTTAACATGTAGCATCTAAAGAGAACCAAAAGGAGAATTTTCTTTCGTCAAAATTTTTCAGAAAATCACGTTTTAAGGAAATCCCGCATCGTGCGAAATTATCTTGTTTTTCCTAAACAACACGTTGTAAGTCGAAAAGCTTTCATGTTGCGTGTATGTCTAAGTGTGTAGCCTCAAAAGAGAAGGCACAGGACAGTTTTCTCTCGAAAGGATATGTAAGAATACCACTTCATAAGGAAATACAGTTTTGCAGTGTAAAGACATATACGTACGCATTGGAAACTCTTTACGAGAAGAAATAACGCATAGTACAAAAATTAGCTTGTATCTCCAAAACTACACGTTGTATCTCGAAAAGAATTGTTGTGGCGTGTACGTCTTAACATGTAGCATCTAAAGAGAACCAAAAGGAGAATTTTCTTTCGTCAAAATTTTTCAGAAAATCACGTTTTAAGGAAATCCCCCATCGTGCGAAATTATCTTGTTTTTCCTAAACAACACGTTGTAAGTCGAAAAGCTTTCATGTTGCGTGTATGTCTAAGTGTGTAGCCTCAAAAGAGAAGGCACAGGACAGATTTCTCTCGAAAGGATATGTAAGAAACCACTTCATAAGGAAATACAGTTTTGCAGAGTAAAGACATATACGTACGCATTGGAAACTCTTTACGAGAAGAAATAACGCATAGTACAAAATTAGCTTGTATCTCCAAAACTACACGTTGTATCTCGAAAAGAATTGTTGTGGCGTGTACGTCTTAACATGTAGCATCTAAAGAGAACCAAAAGGAGAATTTTCTTTCGTCAAAATTTTTCAGAAAATCACGTTTTAAGGAAATCCCGCATCGTGCGAAATTATCTTGTTTTTCCTAAAACAACACGTTGTAAGTCGAAAAGCTTTCATGTTGCGTGTATGTCTAAGTGTGTAGCCTCAAAAGAGAAGGCACAGGACAGTTTTCTCTCGAAAGGATATGTAAGAATACCACTTCATAAGGAAATACAGTTTTGCAGAGTAAAGACATATACGTACGCATTGGAAACTCTTTACGAGAAGAAATAACGCATAGTACAAAATTAGCTTGTATCTAAAAAACTACACGTTGTATCTCGAAAAGAATTGTTGTGGCGTGTACGTCTTAACATGTAGCATCTAAAGAGAACCAAAAGGATAATTTTCTTTCGTCAAAATTTTTCAGAAAATCACGTTTTAAGGAAATCCCGCATCGTGCGAAATTATCTTGTTTTTCCTAAACAACACGTTGTAAGTCGAAAAGCTTTCATGTTGCGTGTATGTCTAAGTGTGTAGCCTCAAAAGAGAAGGCACAGGACAGTTTTCTCTCGAAAGGATATGTAAGAATACCACTTCATAAGGAAATACAGTTTTGCACAGTAAAGACATATACGTACGCATTGGAAACTCTTTACGAGAAGAAATAACGCATAGTACAAAATTAGCTTGTATCTCCAAAACTACACGTTGTATCTCGAAAAGAATTGTTGTGGCGTGTACGTCTTAACATGTAGCATCTAAAGAGAACCAAAAGGAGAATTTTCTTTCGTCAAAATTTTTCAGAAAATCACGTTTTAAGGAAATCCCGCATCGTGCGAAATTATCTTGTTTTTCCTAAACAACATGTTGTAAGTCGAAAAGCTTTCATGTTGCGTGTATGTCTAAGTGTGTAGCCTCAAAAGAGAAGGCACAGGACAGTTTTCTCTCGAAAGGATATGTAAGAATACCACTTCATAAGGAAATACAGTTTTGCAGAGTAAAGACATATACGTACGCATTGGAAACTCTTTACGAGAAGAAATAACGCATAGTACAAAATTAGCTTGTATCTCCAAAACTACACGTTGTATCTCGAAAAGAATTGTTGTGGCGTGTACGTCTTAACATGTAGCATCTAAAGAGAACCAAAAGGAGAATTTTCTTTCGTCAAAATTTTTCAGAAAATCACGTTTTAAGGAAATCCCGCATCGTGCGAAATTATCTTGTTTTTCCTAAACAACACGTTGTAAGTCGAAAAGCTTTCATGTTGCGTGTATGTCTAAGTGTGTAGCCTCAAAAGAGAAGGCACAGGACAGTTTTCTCTCGAAAGGATATGTAAGAATACCACTTCATAAGGAAATACAGTTTTGCAGAGTAAAGACATATACGTACGCATTGGAAACTCTTTACGAGAAGAAATAACGCATAGTACAAAATTAGCTTGTATCTACACGTTGTATCTCGAAAAGAATTGTTGTGGCGTGTACGTCTTAACATGTAGCATCTAAAGAGAACCAAAAGGAGAATTTTCTTTCGTCAAAATTTTTCAGAAAATCACGTTTTAAGGAAATCCCGCATCGTGCGAAATTATCTTGTTTTTCCTAAACAACACGTTGTAAGTCGAAAAGCTTTCATGTTGCGTGTATGTCTAAGTGTGTAGCCTCAAAAGAGAAGGCACAGGACAGTTTTCTCTCGAAAGGATATGTAAGAATACCACTTCATAAGGAAATACAGTTTTGCACAGTAAAGACATATACGTACGCATTGGAAACTCTTTACGAGAAGAAATAACGCATAGTACAAAATTAGCTTGTATCTCCAAAACTACACGTTGTATCTCGAAAAGAATTGTTGTGGCGTGTACGTCTTAACATGTAGCATCTAAAGAGAACCAAAAGGAGAATTTTCTTTCGTCAAAATTTTTCAGAAAATCACGTTTTAAGGAAATCCCGCATCGTGCGAAATTATCTTGTTTTTCCTAAACAACATGTTGTAAGTCGAAAAGCTTTCATGTTGCGTGTATGTCTAAGTGTGTAGCCTCAAAAGAGAAGGCACAGGACAGTTTTCTCTCGAAAGGATATGTAAGAATACCACTTCATAAGGAAATACAGTTTTGCAGAGTAAAGACATATACGTACGCATTGGAAACTCTTTACGAGAAGAAATAACGCATAGTACAAAATTAGCTTGTATCTCCAAAACTACACGTTGTATCTCGAAAAGAATTGTTGTGGCGTGTACGTCTTAACATGTAGCATCTAAAGAGAACCAAAAGGAGAATTTTCTTTCGTCAAAATTTTTCAGAAAATCACGTTTTAAGGAAATCCCGCATCGTGCGAAATTATCTTGTTTTTCCTAAACAACACGTTGTAAGTCGAAAAGCTTTCATGTTGCGTGTATGTCTAAGTGTGTAGCCTCAAAAGAGAAGGCACAGGACAGTTTTCTCTCGAAAGGATATGTAAGAATACCACTTCATAAGGAAATACAGTTTTGCAGAGTAAAGACATATACGTACGCATTGGAAACTCTTTACGAGAAGAAATAACGCATAGTACAAAATTAGCTTGTATCTACACGTTGTATCTCGAAAAGAATTGTTGTGGCGTGTACGTCTTAACATGTAGCATCTAAAGAGAACCAAAAGGAGAATTTTCTTTCGTCAAAATTTTTCAGAAAATCACGTTTTAAGGAAATCCCGCATCGTGCGAAATTATCTTGTTTTTCCTAAACAACACGTTGTAAGTCGAAAAGCTTTCATGTTGCGTGTATGTCTAAGTGTGTAGCCTCAAAAGAGAAGGCACAGGACAGTTTTCTCTCGAAAGGATATGTAAGAATACCACTTCATAAGGAAATACAGTTTTGCAGTGTAAAGACATATACGTACGCATTGGAAACTCTTTACGAGAAGAAATAACGCATAGTACAAAATTAGCTTGTATCTCCAAAACTACACGTTGTATCTCGAAAAGAATTGTTGTGGCGTGTACGTCTTAACATGTAGCATCTAAAGAGAACCAAAAGGAGAATTTTCTTTCGTCAAAATTTTTCAGAAAATCACGTTTTAAGGAAATCCCCCATCGTGCGAAATTATCTTGTTTTTCCTAAACAACACGTTGTAAGTCGAAAAGCTTTCATGTTGCGTGTATGTCTAAGTGTGTAGCCTCAAAAGAGAAGGCACAGGACAGATTTCTCTCGAAAGGATATGTAAGAAACCACTTCATAAGGAAATACAGTTTTGCAGAGTAAAGACATATACGTACGCATTGGAAACTCTTTACGAGAAGAAATAACGCATAGTACAAAATTAGCTTGTATCTCCAAAACTACACGTTGTATCTCGAAAAGAATTGTTGTGGCGTGTACGTCTTAACATGTAGCATCTAAAGAGAACCAAAAGGAGAATTTTCTTTCGTCAAAATTTTTCAGAAAATTACATTTTATGGAAATCCCGCATCGTGCGAAATTATCTTGTTTTTCCTAAACAACACGTTGTAAGTCGAAAAGCTTTCATGTTGCGTGTATGTCTAAGTGTGTAGCATCAAAAGAGAAGGCACAGGACAGTTTTCTCTCGAAAGGATATGTAAGAATACCACTTCATAAGGAAATACAGTTTTGCACAGTAAAGACATATACGTACGCATTGGAAACTCTTTACGAGAAGAAATAACGCATAGTACAAAATTAGCTTGTATCTAAAAAACTACACGTTGTATCTCGAAAAGAATTGTTGTGGCGTGTACGTCTTAACATGTAGCATCTAAAGAGAACCAAAAGGAGAATTTTCTTTCGTCAAAATTTTTCAGAAAATCACGTTTTAAGGAAATCCCGCATCGTGCGAAATTATCTTGTTTTTCCTAAACAACACGTTGTAAGTCGAAAAGCTTTCATGTTGCGTGTATGTCTAAGTGTGTAGCCTCAAAAGAGAAGGCACAGGACAGTTTTCTCTCGAAAGGATATGTAAGAATACCACTTCATAAGGAAATACAGTTTTGCACAGTAAAGACATATACGTACGCATTGGAAACTCTTTACGAGAAGAAATAACGCATAGTACAAAATTAGCTTGTATCTCCAAAACTACACGTTGTATCTCGAAAAGAATTGTTGTGGCGTGTACGTCTTAACATGTAGCATCTAAAGAGAACCAAAAGGAGAATTTTCTTTCGTCAAAATTTTTCAGAAAATCACGTTTTAAGGAAATCCCGCATCGTGCGAAATTATCTTGTTTTTCCTAAACAACATGTTGTAAGTCGAAAAGCTTTCATGTTGCGTGTATGTCTAAGTGTGTAGCCTCAAAAGAGAAGGCACAGGACAGTTTTCTCTCGAAAGGATATGTAAGAATACCACTTCATAAGGAAATACAGTTTTGCAGAGTAAAGACATATACGTACGCATTGGAAACTCTTTACGAGAAGAAATAACGCATAGTACAAAATTAGCTTGTATCTCCAAAACTACACGTTGTATCTCGAAAAGAATTGTTGTGGCGTGTACGTCTTAACATGTAGCATCTAAAGAGAACCAAAAGGAGAATTTTCTTTCGTCAAAATTTTTCAGAAAATCACGTTTTAAGGAAATCCCCCATCGTGCGAAATTATCTTGTTTTTCCTAAACAACACGTTGTAAGTCGAAAAGCTTTCATGTTGCGTGTATGTCTAAGTGTGTAGCCTCAAAAGAGAAGGCACAGGACAGATTTCTCTCGAAAGGATATGTAAGAAACCACTTCATAAGGAAATACAGTTTTGCAGAGTAAAGACATATACGTACGCATTGGAAACTCTTTACGAGAAGAAATAACGCATAGTACAAAATTAGCTTGTATCTCCAAAACTACACGTTGTATCTCGAAAAGAATTGTTGTGGCGTGTACGTCTTAACATGTAGCATCTAAAGAGAACCAAAAGGAGAATTTTCTTTCGTCAAAATTTTTCAGAAAATTACATTTTATGGAAATCCCGCATCGTGCGAAATTATCTTGTTTTTCCTAAACAACACGTTGTAAGTCGAAAAGCTTTCATGTTGCGTGTATGTCTAAGTGTGTAGCCTCAAAAGAGAAGGCACAGGACAGTTTTCTCTCGAAAGGATATGTAAGAATACCACTTCATAAGGAAATACAGTTTTGCACAGTAAAGACATATACGTACGCATTGGAAACTCTTTACGAGAAGAAATAACGCATAGTACAAAATTAGCTTGTATCTAAAAAACTACACGTTGTATCTCGAAAAGAATTGTTGTGGCGTGTACGTCTTAACATGTAGCATCTAAAGAGAACCAAAAGGAGAATTTTCTTTCGTCAAAATTTTTCAGAAAATCACGTTTTAAGGAAATCCCGCATCGTGCGAAATTATCTTGTTTTTCCTAAACAACACGTTGTAAGTCGAAAAGCTTTCATGTTGCGTGTATGTCTAAGTGTGTAGCCTCAAAAGAGAAGGCACAGGACAGTTTTCTCTCGAAAGGATATGTAAGAATACCACTTCATAAGGAAATACAGTTTTGCACAGTAAAGACATATACGTACGCATTGGAAACTCTTTACGAGAAGAAATAACGCATAGTACAAAATTAGCTTGTATCTCCAAAACTACACGTTGTATCTCGAAAAGAATTGTTGTGGCGTGTACGTCTTAACATGTAGCATCTAAAGAGAACCAAAAGGAGAATTTTCTTTCGTCAAAATTTTTCAGAAAATCACGTTTTAAGGAAATCCCGCATCGTGCGAAATTATCTTGTTTTTCCTAAACAACATGTTGTAAGTCGAAAAGCTTTCATGTTGCGTGTATGTCTAAGTGTGTAGCCTCAAAAGAGAAGGCACAGGACAGTTTTCTCTCGAAAGGATATGTAAGAATACCACTTCATAAGGAAATACAGTTTTGCAGAGTAAAGACATATACGTACGCATTGGAAACTCTTTACGAGAAGAAATAACGCATAGTACAAAATTAGCTTGTATCTCCAAAACTACACGTTGTATCTCGAAAAGAATTGTTGTGGCGTGTACGTCTTAACATGTAGCATCTAAAGAGAACCAAAAGGAGAATTTTCTTTCGTCAAAATTTTTCAGAAAATCACGTTTTAAGGAAATCCCCCATCGTGCGAAATTATCTTGTTTTTCCTAAACAACACGTTGTAAGTCGAAAAGCTTTCATGTTGCGTGTATGTCTAAGTGTGTAGCCTCAAAAGAGAAGGCACAGGACAGATTTCTCTCGAAAGGATATGTAAGAAACCACTTCATAAGGAAATACAGTTTTGCAGAGTAAAGACATATACGTACGCATTGGAAACTCTTTACGAGAAGAAATAACGCATAGTACAAAATTAGCTTGTATCTCCAAAACTACACGTTGTATCTCGAAAAGAATTGTTGTGGCGTGTACGTCTTAACCTGTAGCATCTAAAGAGAACCAAAAGGAGAATTTTCTTTCGTCAAAATTTTTCAGAAAATTACATTTTATGGAAATCCCGCATCGTGCGAAATTATCTTGTTTTTCCTAAACAACACGTTGTAAGTCGAAAAGCTTTCATGTTGCGTGTATGTCTAAGTGTGTAGCCTCAAAAGAGAAGGCACAGGACAGTTTTCTCTCGAAAGGATATGTAAGAATACCACTTCATAAGGAAATACAGTTTTGCACAGTAAAGACATATACGTACGCATTGGAAACTCTTTACGAGAAGAAATAACGCATAGTACAAAATTAGCTTGTATCTAAAAAACTACACGTTGTATCTCGAAAAGAATTGTTGTGGCGTGTACGTCTTAACATGTAGCATCTAAAGAGAACCAAAAGGAGAATTTTCTTTCGTCAAAATTTTTCAGAAAATCACGTTTTAAGGAAATCCCGCATCGTGCGAAATTATCTTGTTTTTCCTAAACAACACGTTGTAAGTCGAAAAGCTTTCATGTTGCGTGTATGTCTAAGTGTGTAGCCTCAAAAGAGAAGGCACAGGACAGTTTTCTCTCGAAAGGATATGTAAGAATACCACTTCATAAGGAAATACAGTTTTGCAGCGTAAAGACATATACGTACGCATTGGAAACTCTTTACGAGAAGAAATAACGCATAGTACAAAATTAGCTTGTATCTCCAAAACTACACGTTGTATCTCGAAAAGAATTGTTGTGGCGTGTACGTCTTAACATGTAGCATCTAAAGAGAACCAAAAGGAAAATTTTCTTTCGTCAAAATTTTTCAGAAAATCACGTTTTAAGGAAATCCCGCATCGTGCGAAATTATTTTGTTTTTCCTAAACAACACGTTGTAAGTCGAAAAGCTTTCATGTTGCGTGTATGTCTAAGAGTGTAGCCTCAAAAGAGAAGGCACAGGACAGTTTTCTTTCGAAAGGATATGTAAGAATACCACTTCATAAGGAAATACAGTTTTGCAGAGTAAAGACATATACGTACGCATTGGAAACTCTTTACGAGAAGAAATAACGCATAGTACAAAATTAGCTTGTATCTCCAAAACTACACGTTGTATCTCGAAAAGAATTGTTGTGGCGTGTACGTCTTAACATGTAGCATCTAAAGAGAACCAAAAGGAGAATTTTCATTCGTCAAAATTTTTCAGAAAATCACGTTTTAAGGAAATCCCGCATCGTGCGAAATTATCTTGTTTTTCCTAAACAACACGTTGTAAGTCGAAAAGCTTTCATGTTGCGTGTATGTCTAAGTGTGTAGCCTCAAAAGAGAAGGCACAGGACAGTTTTCTCTCGAAAGGATATGTAAGAATACCACTTCATAAGGAAATACAGTTTTGCAGAGTAAAGACATATACGTAAGCATTGGAAACTCTTTACGAGAAGAAATAACGCATAGTACAAAATTAGCTTGTATCTCCAAAACTACACGTTGTTTCTCGAAAAGAATTGTTGTGGCGTGTACATCTTAACATGTAGCATCTAAAGAGAACCAAAAGGAGAATTTTCTTTCGTCAAAATTTTTCAGAAAATCACGTTTTAAGGAAATCCCGCATCGTGCGAAATTATCTTGTTTTTCCTAAACAACACGTTGTAAGTCGAAAAGCTTTCATGTTGCGTGTATTTGTCTAAGTGTGTAGCCTCAAAAGAGAAGGCACAGGACAGTTTTCTCTCGAAAGGATATGTAAGAATACCACTTCATAAGGAAATACAGTTTTGCAGAGTAAAGACATATACGTACGCATTGGAAACTCTTTACGAGAAGAAATAACGCATAGTACAAAATTAGCTTTTATCTCCAAAACTACACGTTGTATCTCGAAAAGAATTGCTGTGGCGTGTACGTCTTAACATGTAGCATCTAAAGAGAACCAAAAGGAGAATTTTCTTTCGTCAAAATTTTTCAGAAAATCACGTTTTAAGGAAATCCCGCATCGTGCGAAATTATCTTGTTTTTCCTAAACAACACGTTGTAAGTCGAAAAGCTTTCATGTTGCGTGTATGTCTAAGTGTGTAGCCTCAAAAGAGAAGGCACAGGACAGTTTTCTCTCGAAAGGATATGTAAGAATACCACTTCATAAGGAAATACAGTTTTGCAGAGTAAAGACATATACGTACGCATTGGAAACTCTTTACGAGAAGAAATAACGCATAGTACAAAATTAGCTTGTATCTCCAAAACTACACGTTGTATCTCGAAAAGAATTGTTGTGGCGTGTACGTCTTAACATGTAGCATCTAAAGAGAACCAAAAGGAGAATTTTCTTTCGTCAAAATTTTTCAGAAAATTACATTTTATGGAAATCCCGCATCGTGCGAAATTATCTTGTTTTTCCTAAACAACACGTTGTAAGTCGAAAAGCTTTCATGTTGCGTGTATGTCTAAGTGTGTAGCCTCAAAAGAGAAGGCACAGGACAGTTTTCTCTCGAAAGGATATGTAAGAATACCACTTCATAAGGAAATACAGTTTTGCAGCGTAAAGACATATACGTACGCATTGGAAACTCTTTACGAGAAGAAATAACGCATAGTACAAAATTAGCTTGTATCTCCAAAACTACACGTTGTATCTCGAAAAGAATTGTTGTGGCGTGTACGTCTTAACATGTAGCATCTAAAGAGAACCAAAAGGAGAATTTTCTTTCGTCAAAATTTTTCAGAAAATCACGTTTTAAGGAAATCCCGCATCGTGCGAAATTATCTTGTTTTTCCTAAACAACACGTTGTAAGTCGAAAAGCTTTCATGTTGCGTGTATGTCTAAGTGTGTAGCCTCAAAAGAGAAGGCACAGGACAGTTTTCTCTCGAAAGGATATGTAAGAATACCACTTCATAAGGAAATACAGTTTTGCAGAGTAAAGACATATACGTACGCATTGGAAACTCTTTACGAGAAGAAATAACGCATAGTACAAAATTAGCTTGTATCTCCAAAACTACACGTTGTATCTCGAAAAGAATTGTTGTGGCGTGTACGTCTTAACATGTAGCATCTAAAGAGAACCAAAAGGAGAATTTTCTTTCGTCAAAATTTTTCAGAAAATCACGTTTTAAGGAAATCCCGCATCGTGCGAAATTATCTTGTTTTTCCTAAACAACACGTTGTAAGTCGAAAAGCTTTCATGTTGCGTGTATGTCTAAGTGTGTAGCCTCAAAAGAGAAGGCACAGGACAGTTTTCTCTCGAAAGGATATGTAAGAATACCACTTCATAAGGAAATACAGTTTTGCAGAGTAAAGACATATATGTACGCATTGGAAACTCTTTACGAGAAGAAATAACGCATAGTACAAAATTAGCTTGTATCTCCAAAACTACACGTTGTATCTCGAAAAGAATTGTTGTGGCGTGTACGTCTTAACATGTAGCATCTAAAGAGAACGAAAAGGAGAATTTTCTTTCGTCAAAATTTTTCAGAAAATCACGTTTTAAGGAAATCCCGCATCGTGCGAAATTATCTTGTTTTTCCTAAACAACACGTTGTAAGTCGAAAAGCTTTGATGTTGCGTGTATGTCTAAGTGTGTAGCCTCAAAAGAGAAGGCACAGGACAGTTTTCTCTCGAAAGGATATGTAAGAATACCACTTCATAAGAAAATACAGTTTTGCAGCGTAAAGACATATACGTACGCATTGGAAACTCTTTACGAGAAGAAATAACGCATAGTACAAAATTAGCTTGTATCTCCAAAACTACACGTTGTATCTCGAAAAGAATTGTTGTGGCGTGTACGTCTTAACATGTAGCATCTAAAGAGAACCAAAAGGAGAATTTTCTTTCGTCAAAATTTTTCAGAAAATCACGTTTTAAGGAAATCCCGCATCGTGCGAAATTATCTTGTTTTTCCTAAACAACACGTTGTAAGTCGAAAAGCTTTCATGTTGCGTGTATGTCTAAGTGTGTAGCCTCAAAAGAGAAGGCACAGGACAGTTTTCTCTCGAAAGGATATGTAAGAATACCACTTCATAAGGAAATACAGTTTTGCAGAGTAAAGACATATACGTACGCATTGGAAACTCTTTACGAGAAGAAATAACGCATAGTACAAAATTAGCTTGTATCTCCAAAACTACACGTTGTATCTCGAAAAGAATTGTTGTGGCGTGTACGTCTTAACATGTAGCATCTAAAGAGAACCAAAAGGAGAATTTTCTTTCGTCAAAATTTTTCAGAAAATCACGTTTTAAGGAAATCCCGCATCGTGCGAAATTATCTTGTTTTTCCTAAACAACACGTTGTAAGTCGAAAAGCTTTCATGTTGCGTGTATGTCTAAGTGTGTAGCCTCAAAAGAGAAGGCACAGGACAGATTTCTCTCGAAAGGATATGTAAGAATACCACTTCATAAGGAAATACAGTTTTGCAGAGTAAAGACATATACGTACGCATTGGAAACTCTTTACGAGAAGAAATAACGCATAGTACAAAATTAGCTTGTATCTCCAAAACTACACGTTGTATCTCGAAAGAATGGTTGTGGCGTGTACGTCTTAACATGTAGCATCTAAAGAGAACCAAAAGGAGAATTTTCTTTCGTCAAAATTTTTCAGAAAATTACATTTTCTGATCCCGCATCGTGCGAAATTATCTTGTTTTTCCTAAACAACACGTTGTAAGTCGAAAAGCTTTCATGTTGCGTGTATGTCTAAGTGTGTAGCCTCAAAAGAGAAGGCACAGGACAGTTTTCTCTCGAAAGGATATGTAAGAATACCACTTCATAAGGAAATACAGTTTTGCACAGTAAAGACATATACGTACGCATTGGAAACTCTTTACGAGAAGAAATAACGCATAGTACAAAATTAGCTTGTATCTAAAAAACTACACGTTGTATCTCGAAAAGAATTGTTGTGGCGTGTACGTCTTAACATGTAGCATCTAAAGAGAACCAAAAGGAGAATTTTCTTTCGTCAAAATTTTTCAGAAAATCACGTTTTAAGGAAATCCCGCATCGTGCGAAATTATCTTGTTTTTCCTAAACAACACGTTGTAAGTCGAAAAGCTTTCATGTTGCGTGTATGTCTAAGTGTGTAGCCTCAAAAGAGAAGGCACAGGACAGTTTTCTCTCGAAAGGATATGTAAGAATACCACTTCATAAGGAAATACAGTTTTGCAGCGTAAAGACATATACGTACGCATTGGAAACTCTTTATGAGAAGAAATAACGCATAGTACAAAATTAGCTTGTATCTCCAAACCTACACGTTGTATCTCGAAAAGAATTGTTGTGGCGTGTACGTCTTAACATGTAGCATCTAAAGAGAACCAAAAGGAAAATTTTCTTTCGTCAAAATTTTTCAGAAAATCACGTTTTAAGGAAATCCCGCATCGTGCGAAATTATTTTGTTTTTCCTAAACAACACGTTGTAAGTCGAAAAGCTTTCATGTTGCGTGTATGTCTAAGTGTGTAGCCTCAAAAGAGAAGGCACAGGACAGTTTTCTCTCGAAAGGATATGTAAGAATACCACTTCATAAGGAAATACAGTTTTGCAGAGTAAAGACATATACGTACGCATTGGAAACTCTTTACGAGAAGAAATAACGCATAGTACAAAATTAGCTTGTATCTCCAAAACTACACGTTGTATCTCGAAAAGAATTGTTGTGGCGTGTACGTCTTAACATGTAGCATCTAAAGAGAACCAAAAGGAGAATTTTCTTTCGTCAAAATTTTTCAGAAAATCACGTTTTAAGGAAATCCCGCATCGTGCGAAATTATCTTGTTTTTCCTAAACAACACGTTGTAAGTCGAAAAGCTTTCATGTTGCGTGTATGTCTAAGTGTGTAGCCTCAAAAGAGAAGGCACAGGACAGTTTTCTCTCGAAAGGATATGTAAGAATACCACTTCATTATAAAATACAGTTTTGCAGCGTAAAGACATATACGTACGCATTGGAAACTCTTTACGAGAAGAAATAACGCATAGTACAAAATTAGCTTGTATCTCCAAAACTACACGTTGTATCTCGAAAAGAATTGTTGTGGCGTGTACGTCTTAACATGTAGCATCTAAAGAGAACCAAAAGGAGAATTTTCTTTCGTCAAAATTTTTCAGAAAATCACGTTTTAAGGAAATCCCGCATCGTGCGAAATTATCTTGTTTTTCCTAAACAACACGTTGTAAGTCGAAAAGCTTTCATGTTGCGTGTATGTCTAAGTGTGTAGCCTCAAAAGAGAAGGCACAGGACAGTTTTCTCTCGAAAGGATATGTAAGAATACCACTTCATAAGGAAATACAGTTTTGCAGAGTAAAGACATATACGTACGCATTGGAAACTCTTTACGAGAAGAAATAACGCATAGTACAAAATTAGCTTGTATCTCCAAAACTACACGTTGTATCTCGAAAAGAATTGTTGTGGCGTGTACGTCTTAACATGTAGCATCTAAAGAGAACCAAAAGGAGAATTTTCTTTCGTCAAAATTTTTCAGAAAATCACGTTTTAAGGAAATCCCGCATCGTGCGAAATTATCTTTTTTTTCCTAAACAACACGTTGTAAGTCGAAAAGCTTTCATGTTGCGTGTATGTCTAAGTGTGTAGCCTCAAAAGAGAAGGCACAGGACAGTTTTCTCTCGAAAGGATATGTAAGAATACCACTTCATAAGGAAATACAGTTTTGCAGAGTAAAGACATATACGTACGCATTGGAAACTCTTTACGAGAAGAAATAACGCATAGTACAAAATTAGCTTGTATCTCCAAAACTACACGTTGTATCTCGAAAAGAATTGCTGTGGCGTGTACGTCTTAACATGTAGCATCTAAAGAGAACCAAAAGGAGAATTTTCTTTCGTCAAAATTTTTCAGAAAATCACGTTTTAAGGAAATCCCGCATCGTGCGAAATTATCTTGTTTTTCCTAAACAACACGTTGTAAGTCGAAAAGCTTTCATGTTGCGTGTATGTCTAAGTGTGTAGCCTCAAAAGAGAAGGCACAGGACAGTTTTCTCTCGAAAGGATATGTAAGAATACCACTTCATAAGGAAATACAGTTTTGCAGAGTAAAGACATATACGTACGCATTGGAAACTCTTTACAGAAGAAATAACGCATAGTACAAAATTAGCTTGTATCTCCAAAACTACACGTTGTATCTCGAAAAGAATTGTTGTGGCGTGTACGTCTTAACATGTAGCATCTAAAGAGAACCAAAAGGAGAATTTTCTTTCGTCAAAATTTTTCAGAAAATTACATTTTATGGAAATCCCGCATCGTGTGAAATTATCTTGTTTTTCCTAAACAACACGTTGTAAGTCGAAAAGCTTTCATGTTGCGTGTAAGTCTAAGTGTGTAGCCTCAAAAGAGAAGGCACAGGACAGTTTTCTCTCGAAAGGATATGTAAGAATACCACTTCATAAGGAAATACAGTTTTGCACAGTAAAGACATATACGTACGCATTGGAAACTCTTTACGAGAAGAAATAACGCATAGTACAAAATTAGCTTGTATCTCCAAAACTACACGTTGTATCTCGAAAAGAATTGTTGTGGCGTGTACGTCTTAACATGTAGCATCTAAAGAGAACCAAAAGGAGAATTTTCTTTCGTCAAAATTTTTCAGAAAATCACGTTTTAAGGAAATCCCGCATCGTGCGAAATTATCTTGTTTTTCCTAAACAACACGTTGTAAGTCGAAAAGCTTTCATGTTGCGTGTATGTCTAAGTGTGTAGCCTCAAAAGAGAAGGCACAGGACAGTTTTCTCTCGAAAGGATATGTAAGAATACCACTTCATAAGGAAATACAGTTTTGCAGAGTAAAGAAATATACGTACGCATTGGAAACTCTTTACGAGAAGAAATAACGCATAGTACAAAATTAGCTTGTATCTCCAAAACTACACGTTGTATCTCGAAAAGAATTGTTGTGGCGTGTACGTCTTAACATGTAGCATCTAAAGAGAACCAAAAGGAGAATTTTCTTTCGTCAAAATTTTTCAGAAAATCACGTTTTAAGGAAATCCCGCATCGTGCGAAATTATCTTGTTTTTCCTAAACAACACGTTGTAAGTCGAAAAGCTTTCATGTTGCGTGTATGTCTAAGTGTGTAGCCTCAAAAGAGAAGGCACAGGACAGTTTTCTCTCGAAAGGATATGTAAGAATACCACTTCATAAGAAAATACAGTTTTGCAGCGTAAAGACATATACGTACGCATTGGAAACTCTTTACGAGAAGAAATAACGCATAGTACAAAATTAGCTTGTATCTCCAAAACTACACGTTGTATCTCGAAAAGAATTGTTGTGGCGTGTACGTCTTAACATGTAGCATCTAAAGAGAACCAAAAGGAGAATTTTCTTTCGTCAAAATTTTTCAGAAAATCACGTTTTAAGGAAATCCCGCATCGTGCGAAATTATCTTGTTTTTCCTAAACAACACGTTGTAAGTCGAAAAGCTTTCATGTTGCGTGTATGTCTAAGTGTGTAGCCTCAAAAGAGAAGGCACAGGACAGTTTTCTCTCGAAAGGATATGTAAGAATACCACTTCATAAGGAAATACAGTTTTGCAGAGTAAAGACATATACGTACGCATTGGAAACTCTTTACGAGAAGAAATAACGCATAGTACAAAATTAGCTTGTATCTCCAAAACTACACGTTGTATCTCGAAAAGAATTGTTGTGGCGTGTACGTCTTAACATGTAGCATCTAAAGAGAACCAAAAGGAGAATTTTCTTTCGTCAAAATTTTTCAGAAAATCACGTTTTAAGGAAATCCCGCATCGTGCGAAATTATCTTGTTTTTCCTAAACAACACGTTGTAAGTCGAAAAGCTTTCATGTTGCGTGTATGTCTAAGTGTGTAGCCTCAAAAGAGAAGGCACAGGACAGTTTTCTCTCGAAAGGATATGTAAGAATACCACTTCATAAGGAAATACAGTTTTGCAGAGTAAAGACATATACTTACGCATTGGAAACTCTTTACGAGAAGAATTAACGCAGAGTACAAAATTAGCTTGTATCTCCAAAACTACATGTTGTATCTCGAAAAGAATTGTTGTGGCATGTACGTCTTAACATGTAGCATCTAAAGAGAACCAAAAGGAGAATTTTCTTTCGTCAAAATTTTTCAGAAAATCACGTTTTAAGGAAATCCCGCATCGTGCGAAATTATCTTGTTTTTCCTAAACAACACGTTGTAAGTCGAAAAGCTTTCATGTTGCGTGTATGTCTAAGTGTGTAGCCTCAAAAGAGAAGGCACAGGACAGTTTTCTCTCGAAAGGATATGTAAGAATACCACTTCATAAGAAAATACAGTTTTGCAGCGTAAAGACATATACGTACGCATTGGAAACTCTTTACGAGAAGAAATAACGCATAGTACAAAATTAGCTTGTATCTCCAAAACTACACGTTGTATCTCGAAAAGAATTGTTGTGGCGTGTACGTCTTAACATGTAGCATCTAAAGAGAACCAAAAGGAGAATTTTCTTTCGTCAAAATTTTTCAGAAAATCACGTTTTAAGGAAATCCCGCATCGTGCGAAATTATCTTGTTTTTCCTAAACAACACGTTGTAAGTCGAAAAGCTTTCATGTTGCGTGTATGTCTAAGTGTGTAGCCTCAAAAGAGAAGGCACAGGACAGTTTTCTCTCGAAAGGATATGTAAGAATACCACTTCATAAGGAAATACAGTTTTGCAGAGTAAAGACATATACGTACGCATTGGAAACTCTTTACGAGAAGAAATAACGCATAGTACAAAATTAGCTTGTATCTCCAAAACTACACGTTGTATCTCGAAAAGAATTGTTGTGGCGTGTACGTCTTAACATGTAGCATCTAAAGAGAACCAAAAGGAGAATTTTCTTTCGTCAAAATTTTTCAGAAAATCACGTTTTAAGGAAATCCCGCATCGTGCGAAATTATCTTGTTTTTCCTAAACAACACGTTGTAAGTCGAAAAGCTTTCATGTTGCGTGTATGTCTAAGTGTGTAGCCTCAAAAGAGAAGGCACAGGACAGTTTTCTCTCGAAAGGATATGTAAGAATACCACTTCATAAGGAAATACAGTTTTGCAGAGTAAAGACATATACTTACGCATTGGAAACTCTTTACGAGAAGAATTAACGCAGAGTACAAAATTAGCTTGTATCTCCAAAACTACATGTTGTATCTCGAAAAGAATTGTTGTGGCATGTACGTCTTAACATGTAGCATCTGAAGAGAACCAAAAGGAGAATTTTCTTTCGTCAAAATTTTTCAGAAAATCACGTTTTAAGGAAATCCCGCATCGTGCGAAATTATCTTGTTTTTCCTAAACAACACGTTGTAAGTCGAAAAGCTTTCATGTTGCGTGTATGTCTAAGTGTGTAGCCTCAAAAGAGAAGGCACAGGACAGTTTTCTCTCGAAAGGATATGTAAGAATACCACTTCATAAGGAAATACAGTTTTGCAGCGTAAAGACATATACGTACGCATTGGAAACTCTTTACGAGAAGAAATAACGCATAGTACAAAATTAGCTTGTATCTCCAAAACTACACGTTGTATCTCGAAAAGAATTGTTGTGGCGTGTACGTCTTAACATGTAGCATCTAAAGAGAACCAAAAGGAGAATTTTCTTTCGTCAAAATTTTTCAGAAAATCACGTTTTAAGGAAATCCCGCATCGTGCGAAATTATCTTGTTTTTCCTAAACAACACGTTGTAAGTCGAAAAGCTTTCATGTTGCGTGTATGTCTAAGTGTGTAGCCTCAAAAGAGAAGGCACAGGACAGTTTTCTCTCGAAAGGATATGTAAGAATACCACTTCATAAGGAAATACAGTGTTGCAGAGTAAAGACATATACGTACGCATTGGAAACTCTTTACGAGAAGAAATAACGCATAGTACAAAATTAGCTTGTATCTCCAAAACTACACGTTGTATCTCGAAAAGAATTGTTGTGGCGTGTACGTCTTAACATGTAGCATCTAAAGAGAACCAAAAGGAGAATTTTCTTTCGTCAAAATTTTTCAGAAAATCACGTTTTAAGGAAATCCCGCATCGTGCGAAATTATCTTGTTTTTCCTAAACAACACGTTGTAAGTCGAAAAGCTTTCATGTTGCGTGTATGTCTAAGTGTGTAGCCTCAAAAGAGAAGGCACAGGACAGTTTTCTCTCGAAAGGATATGTAAGAATACCACTTCATAAGGAAATACAGTTTTGCAGAGTAAAGACATATACGTACGCATTGGAAACTCTTTACGAGAAGAAATAACGCATAGTACAAAATTAGCTTGTATCTCCAAAACTACACGTTGTATCTCGAAAAGAATTGTTGTGGCGTGTACGTCTTAACATGTAGCATCTAAAGAGAACCAAAAGGAGAATTTTCTTTCGTCAAAATTTTTCAGAAAATCACGTTTTAAGGAAATCCCGCATCGTGCGAAATTATCTTGTTTTTCCTAAACAACACGTTGTAAGTCGAAAAGCTTTCATGTTGCGTGTATGTCTAAGTGTGTAGCCTCAAAAGAGAAGGCACAGGACAGTTTTCTCTCGAAAGGATATGTAAGAATACCACTTCATAAGGAAATACAGTTTTGCAGCGTAAAGACATATACGTACGCATTGGAAACTCTTTACGAGAAGAAATAACGCATAGTACAAAATTAGCTTGTATCTCCAAACCTACACGTTGTATCTCGAAAAGAATTGTTGTGGCGTGTACGTCTTAACATGTAGCATCTAAAGAGAACCAAAAGGAAAATTTTCTTTCGTCAAAATTTTTCAGAAAATCACGTTTTAAGGAAATCCCGCATCGTGCGAAATTATTTTGTTTTTCCTAAACAACACGTTGTAAGTCGAAAAGCTTTCATGTTGCGTGTATGTCTAAGTGTGTAGCCTCAAAAGAGAAGGCACAGGACAGTTTTCTCTCGAAAGGATATGTAAGAATACCACTTCATAAGGAAATACAGTTTTGCAGAGTAAAGACATATACGTACGCATTGGAAACTCTTTACGAGAAGAAATAACGCATAGTACAAAATTAGCTTGTATCTCCAAAACTACACGTTGTATCTCGAAAAGAATTGTTGTGGCGTGTACGTCTTAACATGTAGCATCTAAAGAGAACCAAAAGGAGAATTTTCTTTCGTCAAAATTTTTCAGAAAATCACGTTTTAAGGAAATCCCGCATCGTGCGAAATTATCTTGTTTTTCCTAAACAACACGTTGTAAGTCGAAAAGCTTTCATGTTGCGTGTATGTCTAAGTGTGTAGCCTCAAAAGAGAAGGCACAGGACAGTTTTCTCTCGAAAGGATATGTAAGAATACCACTTCATAAGGAAATACAGTTTTGCAGCGTAAAGACATATACGTACGCATTGGAAACTCTTTACGAGAAGAAATAACGCATAGTACAAAATTAGCTTGTATCTCCAAAACTACACGTTGTATCTCGAAAAGAATTGTTGTGGCGTGTACGTCTTAACATGTAGCATCTAAAGAGAACCAAAAGGAGAATTTTCTTTCGTCAAAATTTTTCAGAAAATCACGTTTTAAGGAAATCCCGCATCGTGCGAAATTATCTTGTTTTTCCTAAACAACACGTTGTAAGTCGAAAAGCTTTCATGTTGCGTGTATGTCTAAGTGTGTAGCCTCAAAAGAGAAGGCACAGGACAGTTTTCTCTCGAAAGGATATGTAAGAATACCACTTCATAAGGAAATACAGTTTTGCAGAGTAAAGACATATACGTACGCATTGGAAACTCTTTACGAGAAGAAATAACGCATAGTACAAAATTAGCTTGTATCTCCAAAACTACACGTTGTATCTCGAAAAGAATTGCTGTGGCGTGTACGTCTTAACATGTAGCATCTAAAGAGAACCAAAAGGAGAATTTTCTTTCGTCAAAATTTTTCAGAAAATCACGTTTTAAGGAAATCCCGCATCGTGCGAAATTATCTTGTTTTTCCTAAACAACACGTTGTAAGTCGAAAAGCTTTCATGTTGCGTGTATGTCTAAGTGTGTAGCCTCAAAAGAGAAGGCACAGGACAGTTTTCTCTCGAAAGGATATGTAAGAATACCACTTCATAAGGAAATACAGTTTTGCAGAGTAAAGACATATACGTACGCATTGGAAACTCTTTACGAGAAGAAATAACGCATAGTACAAAATTAGCTTGTATCTCCAAAACTACACGTTGTATCTCGAAAAGAATTGTTGTGGCGTGTACGTCTTAACATGTAGCATCTAAAGAGAACCAAAAGGAGAATTTTCTTTCGTCAAAATTTTTCAGAAAATTACATTTTATGGAAATCCCGCATCGTGCGAAATTATCTTGTTTTTCCTAAACAACACGTTGTAAGTCGAAAAGCTTTCATGTTGCGTGTAAGTCTAAGTGTGTAGCCTCAAAAGAGAAGGCACAGGACAGTTTTCTCTCGAAAGGATATGTAAGAATACCACTTCATAAGGAAATACAGTTTTGCACAGTAAAGACATATACGTACGCATTGGAAACTCTTTACGAGAAGAAATAACGCATAGTACAAAATTAGCTTGTATCTCCAAAACTACACGTTGTATCTCGAAAAGAATTGTTGTGGCGTGTACGTCTTAACATGTAGCATCTAAAGAGAACCAAAAGGAGAATTTTCTTTCGTCAAAATTTTTCAGAAAATCACGTTTTAAGGAAATCCCGCATCGTGCGAAATTATCTTGTTTTTCCTAAACAACACGTTGTAAGTCGAAAAGCTTTCATGTTGCGTGTATGTCTAAGTGTGTAGCCTCAAAAGAGAAGGCACAGGACAGTTTTCTCTCGAAAGGATATGTAAGAATACCACTTCATAAGGAAATACAGTTTTGCAGAGTAAAGAAATATACGTACGCATTGGAAACTCTTTACGAGAAGAAATAACGCATAGTACAAAATTAGCTTGTATCTCCAAAACTACACGTTGTATCTCGAAAAGAATTGTTGTGGCGTGTACGTCTTAACATGTAGCATCTAAAGAGAACCAAAAGGAGAATTTTCTTTCGTCAAAATTTTTCAGAAAATCACGTTTTAAGGAAATCCCGCATCGTGCGAAATTATCTTGTTTTTCCTAAACAACACGTTGTAAGTCGAAAAGCTTTCATGTTGCGTGTATGTCTAAGTGTGTAGCCTCAAAAGAGAAGGCACAGGACAGTTTTCTCTCGAAAGGATATGTAAGAATACCACTTCATAAGAAAATACAGTTTTGCAGCGTAAAGACATATACGTACGCATTGGAAACTCTTTACGAGAAGAAATAACGCATAGTACAAAATTAGCTTGTATCTCCAAAACTACACGTTGTATCTCGAAAAGAATTGTTGTGGCGTGTACGTCTTAACATGTAGCATCTAAAGAGAACCAAAAGGAGAATTTTCTTTCGTCAAAATTTTTCAGAAAATCACGTTTTAAGGAAATCCCGCATCGTGCGAAATTATCTTGTTTTTCCTAAACAACACGTTGTAAGTCGAAAAGCTTTCATGTTGCGTGTATGTCTAAGTGTGTAGCCTCAAAAGAGAAGGCACAGGACAGTTTTCTCTCGAAAGGATATGTAAGAATACCACTTCATAAGGAAATACAGTTTTGCAGAGTAAAGACATATACGTACGCATTGGAAACTCTTTACGAGAAGAAATAACGCATAGTACAAAATTAGCTTGTATCTCCAAAACTACACGTTGTATCTCGAAAAGAATTGTTGTGGCGTGTACGTCTTAACATGTAGCATCTAAAGAGAACCAAAAGGAGAATTTTCTTTCGTCAAAATTTTTCAGAAAATCACGTTTTAAGGAAATCCCGCATCGTGCGAAATTATCTTGTTTTTCCTAAACAACACGTTGTAAGTCGAAAAGCTTTCATGTTGCGTGTATGTCTAAGTGTGTAGCCTCAAAAGAGAAGGCACAGGACAGTTTTCTCTCGAAAGGATATGTAAGAATACCACTTCATAAGGAAATACAGTTTTGCAGAGTAAAGACATATACTTACGCATTGGAAACTCTTTACGAGAAGAATTAACGCAGAGTACAAAATTAGCTTGTATCTCCAAAACTACACGTTGTATCTCGAAAAGAATTGTTGTGGCGTGTACGTCTTAACATGTAGCATCTAAAGAGAACCAAAAGGAGAATTTTCTTTCGTCAAAATTTTTCAGAAAATCACGTTTTAAGGAAATCCCGCATCGTGCGAAATTATCTTGTTTTTCCTAAACAACACGTTGTAAGTCGAAAAGCTTTCATGTTGCGTGTATGTCTAAGTGTGTAGCCTCAAAAGAGAAGGCACAGGACAGTTTTCTCTCGAAAGGATATGTAAGAATACCACTTCATAAGGAAATACAGTTTTGCAGCGTAAAGACATATACGTACGCATTGGAAACTCTTTACGAGAAGAAATAACGCATAGTACAAAATTAGCTTGTATCTCCAAAACTACACGTTGTATCTCGAAAAGAATTGTTGTGGCGTGTACGTCTTAACATGTAGCATCTAAAGAGAACCAAAAGGAGAATTTTCTTTCGTCAAAATTTTTCAGAAAATCACGTTTTAAGGAAATCCCGCATCGTGCGAAATTATCTTGTTTTTCCTAAACAACACGTTGTAAGTCGAAAAGCTTTCATGTTGCGTGTATGTCTAAGTGTGTAGCCTCAAAAGAGAAGGCACAGGACAGTTTTCTCTCGAAAGGATATGTAAGAATACCACTTCATAAGGAAATACAGTTTTGCAGAGTAAAGACATATACGTACGCATTGGAAACTCTTTACGAGAAGAAATAACGCATAGTACAAAATTAGCTTGTATCTCCAAAACTACACGTTGTATCTCGAAAAGAATTGTTGTGGCGTGTACGTCTTAACATGTAGCATCTAAAGAGAACCAAAAGGAGAATTTTCTTTCGTCAAAATTTTTCAGAAAATCACGTTTTAAGGAAATCCCGCATCGTGCGAAATTATCTTGTTTTTCCTAAACAACACGTTGTAAGTCGAAAAGCTTTCATGTTGCGTGTATGTCTAAGTGTGTAGCCTCAAAAGAGAAGGCACAGGACAGTTTTCTCTCGAAAGGATATGTAAGAATACCACTTCATAAGGAAATACAGTTTTGCAGAGTAAAGACATATACGTACGCATTGGAAACTCTTTACGAGAAGAAATAACGCATAGTACAAAATTAGCTTGTATCTCCAAAACTATACGTTGTATCTCGAAAAGAATTGTTGTGGCGTGTACGTCTTAACATGTAGCATCTAAAGAGAACCAAAAGGAGAATTTTCTTTCGTCAAAATTTTTCAGAAAATCACGTTTTAAGGAAATCCCGCATCGTGCGAAATTATCTTGTTTTTCCTAAACAACACGTTGTAAGTCGAAAAGCTTTCATGTTGCGTGTATGTCTAAGTGTGTAGCCTCAAAAGAGAAGGCACAGGACAGTTTTCTCTCGAAAGGATATGTAAGAATACCACTTCATAAGGAAATACAGTTTTGCAGAGTAAAGACATATACGTACGCATTGGAAACTCTTTACGAGAAGAAATAACGCATAGTACAAAATTAGCTTGTATCTCCAAAACTACACGTTGTATCTCGAAAAGAATTGTTGTGGCGTGTACGTCTTAACATGTAGCATCTAAAGAGAACCAAAAGGAGAATTTTCTTTCGTCAAAATTTTTCAGAAAATCACGTTTTAAGGAAATCCCGCATCGTGCGAAATTATCTTGTTTTTCCTAAACAACACGTTGTAAGTAGAAAAGCTTTCATGTTGCGTGTATGTCTAAGTGTGTAGCCTCAAAAGAGAAGGCACAGGACAGTTTTCTCTCGAAAGGATATGTAAGAATACCACTTCATAAGGAAATACAGTTTTGCAGAGTAAAGACATATACGTACGCATTGGAAACTCTTTACGAGAAGAAATAACGCATAGTACAAAATTAGCTTGTATCTCCAAAACTACACGTTGTATCTCGAAAAGAATTGTTGTGGCGTGTACGTCTTAACATGTAGCATCTAAAGAGAACCAAAAGGAGAATTTTCTTTCGTCAAAATTTTTCAGAAAATCACGTTTTAAGGAAATCCCGCATCGTGCGAAATTATCTTGTTTTTCCTAAACAACACGTTGTAAGTCGAAAAGCTTTCATGTTGCGTGTATGTCTAAGTGTGTAGCCTCAAAAGAGAAGGCACAGGACAGTTTTCTCTCGAAAGGATATGTAAGAATACCACTTCATAAGGAAATACAGTTTTGCAGAGTAAAGACATATACTTACGCATTGGAAACTCTTTACGAGAAGAATTAACGCAGAGTACAAAATTAGCTTGTATCTCCAAAACTACACGTTGTATCTCGAAAAGAATTGTTGTGGCGTGTACGTCTTAACATGTAGCATCTAAAGAGAACCAAAAGGAGAATTTTCTTTCGTCAAAATTTTTCAGAAAATCACGTTTTAAGGAAATCCCGCATCGTGCGAAATTATCTTGTTTTTCCTAAACAACACGTTGTAAGTCGAAAAGCTTTCATGTTGCGTGTATGTCTAAGTGTGTAGCCTCAAAAGAGAAGGCACAGGACAGTTTTCTCTCGAAAGGATATGTAAGAATACCACTTCATAAGGAAATACAGTTTTGCAGCGTAAAGACATATACGTACGCATTGGAAACTCTTTACGAGAAGAAATAACGCATAGTACAAAATTAGCTTGTATCTCCAAAACTACACGTTGTATCTCGAAAAGAATTGTTGTGGCGTGTACGTCTTAACATGTAGCATCTAAAGAGAACCAAAAGGAGAATTTTCTTTCGTCAAAATTTTTCAGAAAATCACGTTTTAAGGAAATCCCGCATCGTGCGAAATTATCTTGTTTTTCCTAAACAACACGTTGTAAGTCGAAAAGCTTTCATGTTGCGTGTATGTCTAAGTGTGTAGCCTCAAAAGAGAAGGCACAGGACAGTTTTCTCTCGAAAGGATATGTAAGAATACCACTTCATAAGGAAATACAGTTTTGCAGAGTAAAGACATATACGTACGCATTGGAAACTCTTTACGAGAAGAAATAACGCATAGTACAAAATTAGCTTGTATCTCCAAAACTACACGTTGTATCTCGAAAAGAATTGTTGTGGCGTGTACGTCTTAACATGTAGCATCTAAAGAGAACCAAAAGGAGAATTTTCTTTCGTCAAAATTTTTCAGAAAATCACGTTTTAAGGAAATCCCGCATCGTGCGAAATTATCTTGTTTTTCCTAAACAACACGTTGTAAGTCGAAAAGCTTTCATGTTGCGTGTATGTCTAAGTGTGTAGCCTCAAAAGAGAAGGCACAGGACAGTTTTCTCTCGAAAGGATATGTAAGAATACCACTTCATAAGGAAATACAGTTTTGCAGAGTAAAGACATATACGTACGCATTGGAAACTCTTTACGAGAAGAAATAACGCATAGTACAAAATTAGCTTGTATCTCCAAAACTACACGTTGTATCTCGAAAAGAATTCTTGTGGCGTGTACGTCTTAACATGTAGCATCTAAAGAGAACCAAAAGGAGAATTTTCTTTCGTCAAAATTTTTCAGAAAATCACGTTTTAAGGAAATCCCGCATCGTGCGAAATTATCTTGTTTTTCCTAAACAACACGTTGTAAGTCGAAAAGCTTTCATGTTGCGTGTATGTCTAAGTGTGTAGCCTCAAAAGAGAAGGCACAGGACAGTTTTCTCTCGAAAGGATATGTAAGAATACCACTTCATAAGGAAATACAGTTTTGCAGAGTAAAGACATATACGTACGCATTGGAAACTCTTTACGAGAAGAAATAACGCATAGTACAAAATTAGCTTGTATCTCCAAAACTACACGTTGTATCTCGAAAAGAATTGTTGTGGCGTGTACGTCTTAACATGTAGCATCTAAAGAGAACCAAAAGGAGAATTTTCTTTCGTCAAAATTTTTCAGAAAATCACGTTTTAAGGAAATCCCGCATCGTGCGAAATTATCTTGTTTTTCCTAAACAACACGTTGTAAGTAGAAAAGCTTTCATGTTGCGTGTATGTCTAAGTGTGTAGCCTCAAAAGAGAAGGCACAGGACAGTTTTCTCTCGAAAGGATATGTAAGAATACCACTTCATAAGGAAATACAGTTTTGCAGAGTAAAGACATATACGTACGCATTGGAAACTCTTTACGAGAAGAAATAACGCATAGTACAAAATTAGCTTGTATCTCCAAAACTACACGTTGTATCTCGAAAAGAATTGTTGTGGCGTGTACGTCTTAACATGTAGCATCTAAAGAGAACCAAAAGGAGAATTTTCTTTCGTCAAAATTTTTCAGAAAATCACGTTTTAAGGAAATCCCGCATCGTGCGAAATTATCTTGTTTTTCCTAAACAACACGTTGTAAGTCGAAAAGCTTTCATGTTGCGTGTATGTCTAAGTGTGTAGCCTCAAAAGAGAAGGCACAGGACAGTTTTCTCTCGAAAGGATATGTAAGAATACCACTTCATAAGGAAATACAGTTTTGCAGAGTAAAGACATATACGTACGCATTGGAAACTCTTTACGAGAAGAAATAACGCATAGTACAAAATTAGCTTGTATCTCCAAAACTACACGTTGTATCTCGAAAAGAATTGCTGTGGCGTGTACGTCTTAACATGTAGCATCTAAAGAGAACCAAAAGGAGAATTTTCTTTCGTCAAAATTTTTCAGAAAATCACGTTTTAAGGAAATCCCGCATCGTGCGAAATTATCTTGTTTTTCCTAAACAACACGTTGTAAGTCGAAAAGCTTTCATGTTGCGTGTATGTCTAAGTGTGTAGCCTCAAAAGAGAAGGCACAGGACAGTTTTCTCTCGAAAGGATATGTAAGAATACCACTTCATAAGGAAATACAGTTTTGCAGAGTAAAGACATATACGTACGCATTGGAAACTCTTTACGAGAAGAAATAACGCATAGTACAAAATTAGCTTGTATCTCCAAAACTACACGTTGTATCTCGAAAAGAATTGTTGTGGCGTGTACGTCTTAACATGTAGCATCTAAAGAGAACCAAAAGGAGAATTTTCTTTCGTCAAAATTTTTCAGAAAATTACATTTTATGGAAATACCGCATCGTGCGAAATTATCTTGTTTTTCCTAAACAACACGTTGTAAGTCGAAAAGCTTTCATGTTGCGTGTAAGTCTAAGTGTGTAGCCTCAAAAGAGAAGGCACAGGACAG
The DNA here is from genome assembly GCF_947179515.1 of Apodemus sylvaticus. Classification (NCBI taxonomy): domain Eukaryota; kingdom Metazoa; phylum Chordata; class Mammalia; order Rodentia; family Muridae; genus Apodemus; species Apodemus sylvaticus. The sequence goes on along the minus strand of NW_026263073.1, from coordinate 114,261 downwards.
TTTTCTCTCGAAAGGATATGTAAGAATACCACTTCATAAGGAAATACAGTTTTGCACAGTAAAGACATATACGTACGCATTGGAAACTCTTTACGAGAAGAAATAACGCATAGTACAAAATTAGCTTGTATCTCCAAAACTACACGTTGTATCTCGAAAAGAATTGTTGTGGCGTGTACGTCTTAACATGTAGCATCTAAAGAGAACCAAAAGGAGAATTTTCTTTCGTCAAAATTTTTCAGAAAATCACGTTTTAAGGAAATCCCGCATCGTGCGAAATTATCTTGTTTTTCCTAAACAACACGTTGTAAGTCGAAAAGCTTTCATGTTGCGTGTATGTCTAAGTGTGTAGCCTCAAAAGAGAAGGCACAGGACAGTTTTCTCTCGAAAGGATATGTAAGAATACCACTTCATAAGGAAATACAGTTTTGCAGAGTAAAGAAATATACGTACGCATTGGAAACTCTTTACGAGAAGAAATAACGCATAGTACAAAATTAGCTTGTATCTCCAAAACTACACGTTGTATCTCGAAAAGAATTGTTGTGGCGTGTACGTCTTAACATGTAGCATCTAAAGAGAACCAAAAGGAGAATTTTCTTTCGTCAAAATTTTTCAGAAAATCACGTTTTAAGGAAATCCCGCATCGTGCGAAATTATCTTGTTTTTCCTAAACAACACGTTGTAAGTCGAAAAGCTTTCATGTTGCGTGTATGTCTAAGTGTGTAGCCTCAAAAGAGAAGGCACAGGACAGTTTTCTCTCGAAAGGATATGTAAGAATACCACTTCATAAGAAAATACAGTTTTGCAGCGTAAAGACATATACGTACGCATTGGAAACTCTTTACGAGAAGAAATAACGCATAGTACAAAATTAGCTTGTATCTCCAAAACTACACGTTGTATCTCGAAAAGAATTGTTGTGGCGTGTACGTCTTAACATGTAGCATCTAAAGAGAACCAAAAGGAGAATTTTCTTTCGTCAAAATTTTTCAGAAAATCACGTTTTAAGGAAATCCCGCATCGTGCGAAATTATCTTGTTTTTCCTAAACAACACGTTGTAAGTCGAAAAGCTTTCATGTTGCGTGTATGTCTAAGTGTGTAGCCTCAAAAGAGAAGGCACAGGACAGTTTTCTCTCGAAAGGATATGTAAGAATACCACTTCATAAGGAAATACAGTTTTGCAGCGTAAAGACATATACGTACGCATTGGAAACTCTTTACGAGAAGAAATAACGCATAGTACAAAATTAGCTTGTATCTCCAAAACTACACGTTGTATCTCGAAAAGAATTGTTGTGGCGTGTACGTCTTAACATGTAGCATCTAAAGAGAACCAAAAGGAGAATTTTCTTTCGTCAAAATTTTTCAGAAAATCACGTTTTAAGGAAATCCCGCATCGTGCGAAATTATCTTGTTTTTCCTAAACAACACGTTGTAAGTCGAAAAGCTTTCATGTTGCGTGTATGTCTAAGTGTGTAGCCTCAAAAGAGAAGGCACAGGACAGTTTTCTCTCGAAAGGATATGTAAGAATACCACTTCATAAGGAAATACAGTTTTGCAGAGTAAAGACATATACGTACGCATTGGAAACTCTTTACGAGAAGAAATAACGCATAGTACAAAATTAGCTTGTATCTCCAAAACTACACGTTGTATCTCGAAAAGAATTGTTGTGGCGTGTACGTCTTAACATGTAGCATCTAAAGAGAACCAAAAGGAGAATTTTCTTTCGTCAAAATTTTTCAGAAAATCACGTTTTAAGGAAATCCCGCATCGTGCGAAATTATCTTGTTTTTCCTAAACAACACGTTGTAAGTCGAAAAGCTTTCATGTTGCGTGTATGTCTAAGTGTGTAGCCTCAAAAGAGAAGGCACAGGACAGTTTTCTCTCGAAAGGATATGTAAGAATACCACTTCATAAGGAAATACAGTTTTGCAGAGTAAAGACATATACGTACGCATTGGAAACTCTTTACGAGAAGAAATAACGCATAGTACAAAATTAGCTTGTATCTCCAAAACTATACGTTGTATCTCGAAAAGAATTGTTGTGGCGTGTACGTCTTAACATGTAGCATCTAAAGAGAACCAAAAGGAGAATTTTCTTTCGTCAAAATTTTTCAGAAAATCACGTTTTAAGGAAATCCCGCATCGTGCGAAATTATCTTGTTTTTCCTAAACAACACGTTGTAAGTCGAAAAGCTTTCATGTTGCGTGTATGTCTAAGTGTGTAGCCTCAAAAGAGAAGGCACAGGACAGTTTTCTCTCGAAAGGATATGTAAGAATACCACTTCATAAGGAAATACAGTTTTGCAGAGTAAAGACATATACGTACGCATTGGAAACTCTTTACGAGAAGAAATAACGCATAGTACAAAATTAGCTTGTATCTCCAAAACTACACGTTGTATCTCGAAAAGAATTGTTGTGGCGTGTACGTCTTAACATGTAGCATCTAAAGAGAACCAAAAGGAGAATTTTCTTTCGTCAAAATTTTTCAGAAAATCACGTTTTAAGGAAATCCCGCATCGTGCGAAATTATCTTGTTTTTCCTAAACAACACGTTGTAAGTAGAAAAGCTTTCATGTTGCGTGTATGTCTAAGTGTGTAGCCTCAAAAGAGAAGGCACAGGACAGTTTTCTCTCGAAAGGATATGTAAGAATACCACTTCATAAGGAAATACAGTTTTGCAGAGTAAAGACATATACGTACGCATTGGAAACTCTTTACGAGAAGAAATAACGCATAGTACAAAATTAGCTTGTATCTCCAAAACTACACGTTGTATCTCGAAAAGAATTGTTGTGGCGTGTACGTCTTAACATGTAGCATCTAAAGAGAACCAAAAGGAGAATTTTCTTTCGTCAAAATTTTTCAGAAAATCACGTTTTAAGGAAATCCCGCATCGTGCGAAATTATCTTGTTTTTCCTAAACAACACGTTGTAAGTCGAAAAGCTTTCATGTTGCGTGTATGTCTAAGTGTGTAGCCTCAAAAGAGAAGGCACAGGACAGTTTTCTCTCGAAAGGATATGTAAGAATACCACTTCATAAGGAAATACAGTTTTGCAGAGTAAAGACATATACTTACGCATTGGAAACTCTTTACGAGAAGAATTAACGCAGAGTACAAAATTAGCTTGTATCTCCAAAACTACACGTTGTATCTCGAAAAGAATTGTTGTGGCGTGTACGTCTTAACATGTAGCATCTAAAGAGAACCAAAAGGAGAATTTTCTTTCGTCAAAATTTTTCAGAAAATCACGTTTTAAGGAAATCCCGCATCGTGCGAAATTATCTTGTTTTTCCTAAACAACACGTTGTAAGTCGAAAAGCTTTCATGTTGCGTGTATGTCTAAGTGTGTAGCCTCAAAAGAGAAGGCACAGGACAGTTTTCTCTCGAAAGGATATGTAAGAATACCACTTCATAAGGAAATACAGTTTTGCAGCGTAAAGACATATACGTACGCATTGGAAACTCTTTACGAGAAGAAATAACGCATAGTACAAAATTAGCTTGTATCTCCAAAACTACACGTTGTATCTCGAAAAGAATTGTTGTGGCGTGTACGTCTTAACATGTAGCATCTAAAGAGAACCAAAAGGAGAATTTTCTTTCGTCAAAATTTTTCAGAAAATCACGTTTTAAGGAAATCCCGCATCGTGCGAAATTATCTTGTTTTTCCTAAACAACACGTTGTAAGTCGAAAAGCTTTCATGTTGCGTGTATGTCTAAGTGTGTAGCCTCAAAAGAGAAGGCACAGGACAGTTTTCTCTCGAAAGGATATGTAAGAATACCACTTCATAAGGAAATACAGTTTTGCAGAGTAAAGACATATACGTACGCATTGGAAACTCTTTACGAGAAGAAATAACGCATAGTACAAAATTAGCTTGTATCTCCAAAACTACACGTTGTATCTCGAAAAGAATTGTTGTGGCGTGTACGTCTTAACATGTAGCATCTAAAGAGAACCAAAAGGAGAATTTTCTTTCGTCAAAATTTTTCAGAAAATCACGTTTTAAGGAAATCCCGCATCGTGCGAAATTATCTTGTTTTTCCTAAACAACACGTTGTAAGTCGAAAAGCTTTCATGTTGCGTGTATGTCTAAGTGTGTAGCCTCAAAAGAGAAGGCACAGGACAGTTTTCTCTCGAAAGGATATGTAAGAATACCACTTCATAAGGAAATACAGTTTTGCAGAGTAAAGACATATACGTACGCATTGGAAACTCTTTACGAGAAGAAATAACGCATAGTACAAAATTAGCTTGTATCTCCAAAACTACACGTTGTATCTCGAAAAGAATTCTTGTGGCGTGTACGTCTTAACATGTAGCATCTAAAGAGAACCAAAAGGAGAATTTTCTTTCGTCAAAATTTTTCAGAAAATCACGTTTTAAGGAAATCCCGCATCGTGCGAAATTATCTTGTTTTTCCTAAACAACACGTTGTAAGTCGAAAAGCTTTCATGTTGCGTGTATGTCTAAGTGTGTAGCCTCAAAAGAGAAGGCACAGGACAGTTTTCTCTCGAAAGGATATGTAAGAATACCACTTCATAAGGAAATACAGTTTTGCAGAGTAAAGACATATACGTACGCATTGGAAACTCTTTACGAGAAGAAATAACGCATAGTACAAAATTAGCTTGTATCTCCAAAACTACACGTTGTATCTCGAAAAGAATTGTTGTGGCGTGTACGTCTTAACATGTAGCATCTAAAGAGAACCAAAAGGAGAATTTTCTTTCGTCAAAATTTTTCAGAAAATCACGTTTTAAGGAAATCCCGCATCGTGCGAAATTATCTTGTTTTTCCTAAACAACACGTTGTAAGTAGAAAAGCTTTCATGTTGCGTGTATGTCTAAGTGTGTAGCCTCAAAAGAGAAGGCACAGGACAGTTTTCTCTCGAAAGGATATGTAAGAATACCACTTCATAAGGAAATACAGTTTTGCAGAGTAAAGACATATACGTACGCATTGGAAACTCTTTACGAGAAGAAATAACGCATAGTACAAAATTAGCTTGTATCTCCAAAACTACACGTTGTATCTCGAAAAGAATTGTTGTGGCGTGTACGTCTTAACATGTAGCATCTAAAGAGAACCAAAAGGAGAATTTTCTTTCGTCAAAATTTTTCAGAAAATCACGTTTTAAGGAAATCCCGCATCGTGCGAAATTATCTTGTTTTTCCTAAACAACACGTTGTAAGTCGAAAAGCTTTCATGTTGCGTGTATGTCTAAGTGTGTAGCCTCAAAAGAGAAGGCACAGGACAGTTTTCTCTCGAAAGGATATGTAAGAATACCACTTCATAAGGAAATACAGTTTTGCAGAGTAAAGACATATACGTACGCATTGGAAACTCTTTACGAGAAGAAATAACGCATAGTACAAAATTAGCTTGTATCTCCAAAACTACACGTTGTATCTCGAAAAGAATTGCTGTGGCGTGTACGTCTTAACATGTAGCATCTAAAGAGAACCAAAAGGAGAATTTTCTTTCGTCAAAATTTTTCAGAAAATCACGTTTTAAGGAAATCCCGCATCGTGCGAAATTATCTTGTTTTTCCTAAACAACACGTTGTAAGTCGAAAAGCTTTCATGTTGCGTGTATGTCTAAGTGTGTAGCCTCAAAAGAGAAGGCACAGGACAGTTTTCTCTCGAAAGGATATGTAAGAATACCACTTCATAAGGAAATACAGTTTTGCAGAGTAAAGACATATACGTACGCATTGGAAACTCTTTACGAGAAGAAATAACGCATAGTACAAAATTAGCTTGTATCTCCAAAACTACACGTTGTATCTCGAAAAGAATTGTTGTGGCGTGTACGTCTTAACATGTAGCATCTAAAGAGAACCAAAAGGAGAATTTTCTTTCGTCAAAATTTTTCAGAAAATTACATTTTATGGAAATACCGCATCGTGCGAAATTATCTTGTTTTTCCTAAACAACACGTTGTAAGTCGAAAAGCTTTCATGTTGCGTGTAAGTCTAAGTGTGTAGCCTCAAAAGAGAAGGCACAGGACAGTTTTCTCTCGAAAGGATATGTAAGAATACCACTTCATAAGGAAATACAGTTTTGCACAGTAAAGACATATACGTACGCATTGGAAACTCTTTACGAGAAGAAATAACGCATAGTACAAAATTAGCTTGTATCTCCAAAACTACACGTTGTATCTCGAAAAGAATTGTTGTGGCGTGTACGTCTTAACATGTAGCATCTAAAGAGAACCAAAAGGAGAATTTTCTTTCGTCAAAATTTTTCAGAAAATCACGTTTTAAGGAAATCCCGCATCGTGCGAAATTATCTTGTTTTTCCTAAACAACACGTTGTAAGTCGAAAAGCTTTCATGTTGCGTGTATGTCTAAGTGTGTAGCCTCAAAAGAGAAGGCACAGGACAGTTTTCTCTCGAAAGGATATGTAAGAATACCACTTCATAAGGAAATACAGTTTTGCAGCGTAAAGACATATACGTACGCATTGGAAACTCTTTACGAGAAGAAATAACGCATAGTACAAAATTAGCTTGTATCTCCAAAACTACACGTTGTATCTCGAAAAGAATTGTTGTGGCGTGTACGTCTTAACATGTAGCATCTAAAGAGAACCAAAAGGAGAATTTTCTTTCGTCAAAATTTTTCAGAAAATCACGTTTTAAGGAAATCCCGCATCGTGCGAAATTATTTTGTTTTTCCTAAACAACACGTTGTAAGTCGAAAAGCTTTCATGTTGCGTGTATGTCTAAGTGTGTAGCCTCAAAAGAGAAGGCACAGGACAGTTTTCTCTCGAAAGGATATGTAAGAATACCACTTCATAAGGAAATACAGTTTTGCAGAGTAAAGACTTATACGTACGCATTGGAAACTCTTTACGAGAAGAAATAACGCAGAGTACAAAATTAGCTTGTATCTCCAAAACTACACGTTGTATCTCGAAAAGAATTGTTGTGGCGTGTACGTCTTAACATGTAGCATCTAAAGAGAACCAAAAGGAGAATTTTCTTTCGTCAAAATTTTTCAGAAAATCACGTTTTAAGGAAATCCCGCATCGTGCGAAATTATCTTGTTTTTCCTAAACAACACGTTGTAAGTCGAAAAGCTTTCATGTTGCGTGTATGTCTAAGTGTGTAGCCTCAAAAGAGAAGGCACAGGACAGTTTTCTCTCGAAAGGATATGTAAGAATACCACTTCATAAGGAATACAGTTTTGCAGAGTAAAGATATATACGTACGCATTGGAAACTCTTTACGAGAAGAATTAACGCAGAGTACAAAATTAGCTTGTATCTCCAAAACTACACGTTGTATCTCGAAAAGAATTGTTGTGGCATGAACGTCTTAACATGTAGCATCTAAAGAGAACCAAACGGAGAATTTTCTTTCGTCAAAATTTTTCAGAAAATCACGTTTTAAGGAAATCCCGCATCGTGCGAAATTATATTGTTTTTCCTAAACAACACGTTGTAAGTCGAAAAGCTTTCATGTTGCGTGTATGTCTAAGTGTGTAGCCTCAAAAGAGAAGGCACAGGACAGTTTTCTCTCGAAAGGATATGTAAGAATACCACTTCATAAGGAAATACAGTTTTGCAGCATAAAGACATATACTTACGCATTGGAAACTCTTTACGAGAAGAAATAACGCATAGTACAAAATTAGCTTGTATCTCCAAAACTACACGTTGTATCTCGAAAAGAATTGTTGTGGCGTGTACGTCTTAACATGTAGCATCTAAAGAGAACCAAAAGGAGAATTTTCTTTCGTCAAAATTTTTCAGAAAATCACGTTTTAAGGAAATCCCGCATCGTGCGAAATTATCTTGTTTTTCCTAAACAACACGTTGTAAGTCGAAAAGCTTTCATGTTGCGTGTATGTCTAAGTGTGTAGCCTCAAAAGAGAAGGCACAGGACAGTTTTCTCTCGAAAGGATATGTAAGAATACCACTTCATAAGGAAATACAGATTTGCAGCGTAAAGACATACACGTACGCATTGGAAACTCTTTACGAGAAGAAATAACGCATAGTACAAAATTAGCTTGTATCTCCAAAACTACACGTTGTATCTCGAAAAGAATTGTTGTGGCGTGTACGTCTTAACATGTAGCATCTAAAGAGAACCAAAAGGAGAATTTTCTTTCGTCAAAATTTTTCAGAAAATCACGTTTTAAGGAAATCCCGCATCGTGCGAAATTATCTTGTTTTTCCTAAACAACACGTTGTAAGTCGAAAAGCTTTCATGTTGCGTGTATGTCTAAGTGTGTAGCCTCAAAAGAGAAGGCACAGGACAGTTTTCTCTCGAAAGGATATGTAAGAATACCACTTCATAAGGAAATACAGTTTTGCAGCGTAAAGACATATACGTACGCATTGGAAACTCTTTACGAGAAGAAATAACGCATAGTACAAAATTAGCTTGTATCTCCAAAACTACACGTTGTATCTCGAAAAGAATTGTTGTGGCGTGTACGTCTTAACATGTAGCATCTAAAGAGAACCAAAAGGAGAATTTTCTTTCGTCAAAATTTTTCAGAAAATCACGTTTTAAGGAAATCCCGCATCGTGCGAAATTATCTTGTTTTTCCTAAACAACACGTTGTAAGTCGAAAAGCTTTCATGTTGCGTGTATGTCTAAGTGTGTAGCCTCAAAAGAGAAGGCACAGGACAGTTTTCTCTCGAAAGGATATGTAAGAATACCACTTCATAAGGAAATACAGTTTTGCAGAGTAAAGACATATACGTACGCATTGGAAACTCTTTACGAGAAGAAATAACGCATAGTACAAAATTAGCTTGTATCTCCAAAACTACACGTTGTATCTCGAAAAGAATTGTTGTGGCGTGTACGTCTTAACATGTAGCATCTAAAGAGAACCAAAAGGAGAATTTTCTTTCGTCAAAATTTTTCAGAAAATCACGTTTTAAGGAAATCCCGCATCGTGCGAAATTATCTTGTTTTTCCTAAACAACACGTTGTAAGTCGAAAAGCTTTCATGTTGCGTGTATGTCTAAGTGTGTAGCCTCAAAAGAGAAGGCACAGGACAGTTTTCTCTCGAAAGGATATGTAAGAATACCACTTCATAAGGAAATACAGTTTTGCAGAGTAAAGACATATACGTACGCATTGGAAACTCTTTACGAGAAGAATTAACGCAGAGTACAAAATTAGCTTGTATCTGCAAAACTACACGTTGTATCTCGAAAAGAATTGTTGTGGCATGTACGTCTCAACATGTAGCATCTAAAGAGAACCAAACGGAGAATTTTCTTTCGTCAAAATTTTTCAGAAAATCACGTTTTAAGGAAATCCCGCATCGTGCGAAATTATCTTGTTTTTCCTAAACAACACGTTGTAAGTCGAAAAGCTTTCATGTTGCGTGTATGTCTAAGTGTGTAGCCTCAAAAGAGAAGGCACAGGACAGTTTTCTCTCGAAAGGATATGTAAGAATACCACTTCATAAGGAAATACAGTTTTGCAGCATAAAGACATATACGTACGCATTGGAAACTCTTTACGAGAAGAAATAACGCATAGTACAAAATTAGCTTGTATCTCCAAAACTACACGTTGTATCTCGAAAAGAATTGTTGTGGCGTGTACGTCTTAACATGTAGCATCTAAAGAGAACCAAAAGGAGAATTTTCTTTCGTCAAAATTTTTCAGAAAATCACGTTTTAAGGAAATCCCGCATCGTGCGAAATTATCTTGTTTTTCCTAAACAACACGTTGTAAGTCGAAAAGCTTTCATGTTGCGTGTATGTCTAAGTGTGTAGCCTCAAAAGAGAAGGCACAGGACAGTTTTCTCTCGAAAGGATATGTAAGAATACCACTTCATAAGGAAATACAGTTTTGCAGCGTAAAGACATATACGTACGCATTGGAAACTCTTTACGAGAAGAAATAACGCATAGTACAAAATTAGCTTGTATCTCCAAAACTACACGTTGTATCTCGAAAAGAATTGTTGTGGCGTGTACGTCTTAACATGTAGCATCTAAAGAGAACCAAAAGGAGAATTTTCTTTCGTCAAAATTTTTCAGAAAATCACGTTTTAAGGAAATCCCGCATCGTGCGAAATTATCTTGTTTTTCCTAAACAACACGTTGTAAGTCGAAAAGCTTTCATGTTGCGTGTATGTCTAAGTGTGTAGCCTCAAAAGAGAAGGCACAGGACAGTTTTCTCTCGAAAGGATATGTAAGAATACCACTTCATAAGGAATACAGTTTTGCAGAGTAAAGACATATACGTACGCATTGGAAACTCTTTACTAGAAGAATTAACGCAGAGTACAAAATTAGCTTGTATCTCCAAAACTACACGTTGTATCTCGAAAAGAATTGTTGTGGCATGAACGTCTTAACATGTAGCATCTAAAGAGAACCAAACGGAGAATTTTCTTTCGTCAAAATTTTTCAGAAAATCACGTTTTAAGGAAATCCCGCATCGTGCGAAATTATATTGTTTTTCCTAAACAACACGTTGTAAGTCGAAAAGCTTTCATGTTGCGTGTATGTCTAAGTGTGTAGCCTCAAAAGAGAAGGCACAGGACAGTTTTCTCTCGAAAGGATATGTAAGAATACCACTTCATAAGGAAATACAGTTTTGCAGCATAAAGACATATACTTACGCATTGGAAACTCTTTACGAGAAGAAATAACGCATAGTACAAAATTAGCTTGTATCTCCAAAACTACACGTTGTATCTCGAAAAGAATTGTTGTGGCGTGTACGTCTTAACATGTAGCATCTAAAGAGAACCAAAAGGAGAATTTTCTTTCGTCAAAATTTTTCAGAAAATCACGTTTTAAGGAAATCCCGCATCGTGCGAAATTATCTTGTTTTTCCTAAACAACACGTTGTAAGTCGAAAAGCTTTCATGTTGCGTGTATGTCTAAGTGTGTAGCCTCAAAAGAGAAGGCACAGGACAGTTTTCTCTCGAAAGGATATGTAAGAATACCACTTCATAAGGAAATACAGATTTGCAGCGTAAAGACATACACGTACGCATTGGAAACTCTTTACGAGAAGAAATAACGCATAGTACAAAATTAGCTTGTATCTCCAAAACTACACGTTGTATCTCGAAAAGAATTGTTGTGGCGTGTACGTCTTAACATGTAGCATCTAAAGAGAACCAAAAGGAGAATTTTCTTTCGTCAAAATTTTTCAGAAAATCACGTTTTAAGGAAATCCCGCATCGTGCGAAATTATCTTGTTTTTCCTAAACAACACGTTGTAAGTCGAAAAGCTTTCATGTTGCGTGTATGTCTAAGTGTGTAGCCTCAAAAGAGAAGGCACAGGACAGTTTTCTCTCGAAAGGATATGTAAGAATACCACTTCATAAGGAAATACAGTTTTGCAGAGTAAAGACATATACGTACGCATTGGAAACTCTTTACGAGAAGAAATAACGCATAGTACAAAATTAGCTTGTATCTCCAAAACTACACGTTGTATCTCGAAAAGAATTGTTGTGGCGTGTACGTCTTAACATGTAGCATCTAAAGAGAACCAAAAGGAGAATTTTCTTTCGTCAAAATTTTTCAGAAAATCACGTTTTAAGGAAATCCCGCATCGTGCGAAATTATCTTGTTTTTCCTAAACAACACGTTGTAAGTCGAAAAGCTTTCATGTTGCGTGTATGTCTAAGTGTGTAGCCTCAAAAGAGAAGGCACAGGACAGTTTTCTCTCGAAAGGATATGTAAGAATACCACTTCATAAGGAAATACAGTTTTGCAGAGTAAAGACATATACGTACGCATTGGAAACTCTTTACGAGAAGAAATAACGCATAGTACAAAATTAGCTTGTATCTCCAAAACTACACGTTGTATCTCGAAAAGAATTGTTGTGGCGTGTACGTCTTAACATGTAGCATCTAAAGAGAACCAAAAGGAGAATTTTCTTTCGTCAAAATTTTTCAGAAAATCACGTTTTAAGGAAATCCCGCATCGTGCGAAATTATCTTGTTTTTCCTAAACAACACGTTGTAAGTCGAAAAGCTTTCATGTTGCGTGTATGTCTAAGTGTGTAGCCTCAAAAGAGAAGGCACAGGACAGTTTTCTCTCGAAAGGATATGTAAGAATACCACTTCATAAGGAAATACAGTTTTGCAGAGTAAAGACATATACGTACGCATTGGAAACTCTTTACGAGAAGAAATAACGCATAGTACAAAATTAGCTTGTATCTCCAAAACTACACGTTGTATCTCGAAAAGAATTGTTGTGGCGTGTACGTCTTAACATGTAGCATCTAAAGAGAACCAAAAGGAGAATTTTCTTTCGTCAAAATTTTTCAGAAAATCACGTTTTAAGGAAATCCCGCATCGTGCGAAATTATCTTGTTTTTCCTAAACAACACGTTTTAAGTCGAAAAGCTTTCATGTTGCGTGTATGTCTAAGTGTGTAGCCTCAAAAGAGAAGGCACAGGACAGTTTTCTCTCGAAAGGATATGTAAGAATACCACTTCATAAGGAAATACAGTTTTGCAGAGTAAAGACATATACGTACGCATTGGAAACTCTTTACGAGAAGAAATAACGCATAGTACAAAATTAGCTTGTATCTCCAAAACTACACGTTGTATCTCGAAAAGAATTGTTGTGGCGTGTACGTCTTAACATGTAGCATCTAAAGAGAACCAAAAGGAGAATTTTCTTTCGTCAAAATTTTTCAGAAAATCACGTTTTAAGGAAATCCCGCATCGTGCGAAATTATCTTGTTTTTCCTAAACAACACGTTGTAAGTCGAAAAGCTTTCATGTTGCGTGTATGTCTAAGTGTGTAGCCTCAAAAGAGAAGGCACAGGACAGTTTTCTCTCGAAAGGATATGTAAGAATACCACTTCATAAGGAAATACAGTTTTGCAGAGTAAAGACATATACGTACGCATTGGAAACTCTTTACGAGAAGAATTAACGCAGAGTACAAAATTAGCTTGTATCTGCAAAACTACACGTTGTATCTCGAAAAGAATTGTTGTGGCATGTACGTCTCAACATGTAGCATCTAAAGAGAACCAAACGGAGAATTTTCTTTCGTCAAAATTTTTCAGAAAATCACGTTTTAAGGAAATCCCGCATCGTGCGAAATTATCTTGTTTTTCCTAAACAACACGTTGTAAGTCGAAAAGCTTTCATGTTGCGTGTATGTCTAAGTGTGTAGCCTCAAAAGAGAAGGCACAGGACAGTTTTCTCTCGAAAGGATATGTAAGAATACCACTTCATAAGGAAATACAGTTTTGCAGCGTAAAGACATATACGTATGCATTGGAAACTCTTTACGAGAAGAAATAACGCATAGTACAAAATTAGCTTGTATCTCCAAAACTACACGTTGTATCTCGAAAAGAATTGTTGTGGCGTGTACGTCTTAACATGTAGCATCTAAAGAGAACCAAAAGGAAAATTTTCTTTCGTCAAAATTTTTCAGAAAATCACGTTTTAAGGAAATCCCGCATCGTGCGAAATTATCTTGTTTTTCCTAAACAACACGTTGTAAGTCGAAAAGCTTTCATGTTGCGTGTATGTCTAAGTGTGTAGCCTCAAAAGAGAAGGCACAGGACAGTTTTCTCTCGAAAGGATATGTAAGAATACCACTTCATAAGGAATACAGTTTTGCAGAGTAAAGACATATACGTACGCATTGGAAACTCTTTACTAGAAGAATTAACGCAGAGTACAAAATTAGCTTGTATCTCCAAAACTACACGTTGTATCTCGAAAAGAATTGTTGTGGCATGAACGTCTTAACATGTAGCATCTAAAGAGAACCAAACGGAGAATTTTCTTTCGTCAAAATTTTTCAGAAAATCACGTTTTAAGGAAATCCCGCATCGTGCGAAATTATATTGTTTTTCCTAAACAACACGTTGTAAGTCGAAAAGCTTTCATGTTGCGTGTATGTCTAAGTGTGTAGCCTCAAAAGAGAAGGCACAGGACAGTTTTCTCTCGAAAGGATATGTAAGAATACCACTTCATAAGGAAATACAGTTTTGCAGCATAAAGACATATACTTACGCATTGGAAACTCTTTACGAGAAGAAATAACGCATAGTACAAAATTAGCTTGTATCTCCAAAACTACACGTTGTATCTCGAAAAGAATTGTTGTGGCGTGTACGTCTTAACATGTAGCATCTAAAGAGAACCAAAAGGAGAATTTTCTTTCGTCAAAATTTTTCAGAAAATCACGTTTTAAGGAAATCCCGCATCGTGCGAAATTATCTTGTTTTTCCTAAACAACACGTTGTAAGTCGAAAAGCTTTCATGTTGCGTGTATGTCTAAGTGTGTAGCCTCAAAAGAGAAGGCACAGGACAGTTTTCTCTCGAAAGGATATGTAAGAATACCACTTCATAAGGAAATACAGATTTGCAGCGTAAAGACATACACGTACGCATTGGAAACTCTTTACGAGAAGAAATAACGCATAGTACAAAATTAGCTTGTATCTCCAAAACTACACGTTGTATCTCGAAAAGAATTGTTGTGGCGTGTACGTCTTAACATGTAGCATCTAAAGAGAACCAAAAGGAGAATTTTCTTTCGTCAAAATTTTTCAGAAAATCACGTTTTAAGGAAATCCCGCATCGTGCGAAATTATCTTGTTTTTCCTAAACAACACGTTGTAAGTCGAAAAGCTTTCATGTTGCGTGTATGTCTAAGTGTGTAGCCTCAAAAGAGAAGGCACAGGACAGTTTTCTCTCGAAAGGATATGTAAGAATACCACTTCATAAGGAAATACAGTTTTGCAGAGTAAAGACATATACGTACGCATTGGAAACTCTTTACGAGAAGAAATAACGCATAGTACAAAATTAGCTTGTATCTCCAAAACTACACGTTGTATCTCGAAAAGAATTGTTGTGGCGTGTACGTCTTAACATGTAGCATCTAAAGAGAACCAAAAGGAGAATTTTCTTTCGTCAAAATTTTTCAGAAAATCACGTTTTAAGGAAATCCCGCATCGTGCGAAATTATCTTGTTTTTCCTAAACAACACGTTGTAAGTCGAAAAGCTTTCATGTTGCGTGTATGTCTAAGTGTGTAGCCTCAAAAGAGAAGGCACAGGACAGTTTTCTCTCGAAAGGATATGTAAGAATACCACTTCATAAGGAAATACAGTTTTGCAGAGTAAAGACATATACGTACGCATTGGAAACTCTTTACGAGAAGAAATAACGCATAGTACAAAATTAGCTTGTATCTCCAAAACTACACGTTGTATCTCGAAAAGAATTGTTGTGGCGTGTACGTCTTAACATGTAGCATCTAAAGAGAACCAAAAGGAGAATTTTCTTTCGTCAAAATTTTTCAGAAAATCACGTTTTAAGGAAATCCCGCATCGTGCGAAATTATCTTGTTTTTCCTAAACAACACGTTGTAAGTCGAAAAGCTTTCATGTTGCGTGTATGTCTAAGTGTGTAGCCTCAAAAGAGAAGGCACAGGACAGTTTTCTCTCGAAAGGATATGTAAGAATACCACTTCATAAGGAAATACAGTTTTGCAGAGTAAAGACATATACGTACGCATTGGAAACTCTTTACGAGAAGAAATAACGCATAGTACAAAATTAGCTTGTATCTCCAAAACTACACGTTGTATCTCGAAAAGAATTGTTGTGGCGTGTACGTCTTAACATGTAGCATCTAAAGAGAACCAAAAGGAGAATTTTCTTTCGTCAAAATTTTTCAGAAAATCACGTTTTAAGGAAATCCCGCATCGTGCGAAATTATCTTGTTTTTCCTAAACAACACGTTGTAAGTCGAAAAGCTTTCATGTTGCGTGTATGTCTAAGTGTGTAGCCTCAAAAGAGAAGGCACAGGACAGTTTTCTCTCGAAAGGATATGTAAGAATACCACTTCATAAGGAAATACAGTTTTGCAGAGTAAAGACATATACGTACGCATTGGAAACTCTTTACGAGAAGAAATAACGCATAGTACAAAATTAGCTTGTATCTCCAAAACTACACGTTGTATCTCGAAAAGAATTGTTGTGGCGTGTACGTCTTAACATGTAGCATCTAAAGAGAACCAAAAGGAGAATTTTCTTTCGTCAAAATTTTTCAGAAAATCACGTTTTAAGGAAATCCCGCATCGTGCGAAATTATCTTGTTTTTCCTAAACAACACGTTGTAAGTCGAAAAGCTTTCATGTTGCGTGTATGTCTAAGTGTGTAGCCTCAAAAGAGAAGGCACAGGACAGTTTTCTCTCGAAAGGATATGTAAGAATACCACTTCATAAGGAAATACAGTTTTGCAGAGTAAAGACATATACGTACGCATTGGAAACTCTTTACGAGAAGAATTAACGCAGAGTACAAAATTAGCTTGTATCTGCAAAACTACACGTTGTATCTCGAAAAGAATTGTTGTGGCATGTACGTCTCAACATGTAGCATCTAAAGAGAACCAAACGGAGAATTTTCTTTCGTCAAAATTTTTCAGAAAATCACGTTTTAAGGAAATCCCGCATCGTGCGAAATTATCTTGTTTTTCCTAAACAACACGTTGTAAGTCGAAAAGCTTTCATGTTGCGTGTATGTCTAAGTGTGTAGCCTCAAAAGAGAAGGCACAGGACAGTTTTCTCTCGAAAGGATATGTAAGAATACCACTTCATAAGGAAATACAGTTTTGCAGAGTAAAGACATATACGTACGCATTGGAAACTCTTTACGAGAAGAAATAACGCATAGTACAAAATTAGCTTGTATCTCCAAAACTACACGTTGTATCTCGAAAAGAATTGTTGTGGCGTGTACGTCTTAACATGTAGCATCTAAAGAGAACCAAAAGGAGAATTTTCTTTCGTCAAAATTTTTCAGAAAATCACGTTTTAAGGAAATCCCGCATCGTGCGAAATTATCTTGTTTTTCCTAAACAACACGTTGTAAGTCGAAAAGCTTTCATGTTGCGTGTATGTCTAAGTGTGTAGCCTCAAAAGAGAAGGCACAGGACAGTTTTCTCTCGAAAGGATATGTAAGAATACCACTTCATAAGGAATACAGTTTTGCAGAGTAAAGACATATACGTACGCATTGGAAACTCTTTACTAGAAGAATTAACGCAGAGTACAAAATTAGCTTGTATCTCCAAAACTACACGTTGTATCTCGAAAAGAATTGTTGTGGCATGAACGTCTTAACATGTAGCATCTAAAGAGAACCAAACGGAGAATTTTCTTTCGTCAAAATTTTTCAGAAAATCACGTTTTAAGGAAATCCCGCATCGTGCGAAATTATATTGTTTTTCCTAAACAACACGTTGTAAGTCGAAAAGCTTTCATGTTGCGTGTATGTCTAAGTGTGTAGCCTCAAAAGAGAAGGCACAGGACAGTTTTCTCTCGAAAGGATATGTAAGAATACCACTTCATAAGGAAATACAGTTTTGCAGCATAAAGACATATACTTACGCATTGGAAACTCTTTACGAGAAGAAATAACGCATAGTACAAAATTAGCTTGTATCTCCAAAACTACACGTTGTATCTCGAAAAGAATTGTTGTGGCGTGTACGTCTTAACATGTAGCATCTAAAGAGAACCAAAAGGAGAATTTTCTTTCGTCAAAATTTTTCAGAAAATCACGTTTTAAGGAAATCCCGCATCGTGCGAAATTATCTTGTTTTTCCTAAACAACACGTTGTAAGTCGAAAAGCTTTCATGTTGCGTGTATGTCTAAGTGTGTAGCCTCAAAAGAGAAGGCACAGGACAGTTTTCTCTCGAAAGGATATGTAAGAATACCACTTCATAAGGAAATACAGATTTGCAGCGTAAAGACATACACGTACGCATTGGAAACTCTTTACGAGAAGAAATAACGCATAGTACAAAATTAGCTTGTATCTCCAAAACTACACGTTGTATCTCGAAAAGAATTGTTGTGGCGTGTACGTCTTAACATGTAGCATCTAAAGAGAACCAAAAGGAGAATTTTCTTTCGTCAAAATTTTTCAGAAAATCACGTTTTAAGGAAATCCCGCATCGTGCGAAATTATCTTGTTTTTCCTAAACAACACGTTGTAAGTCGAAAAGCTTTCATGTTGCGTGTATGTCTAAGTGTGTAGCCTCAAAAGAGAAGGCACAGGACAGTTTTCTCTCGAAAGGATATGTAAGAATACCACTTCATAAGGAAATACAGTTTTGCAGAGTAAAGACATATACGTACGCATTGGAAACTCTTTACGAGAAGAAATAACGCATAGTACAAAATTAGCTTGTATCTCCAAAACTACACGTTGTATCTCGAAAAGAATTGTTGTGGCGTGTACGTCTTAACATGTAGCATCTAAAGAGAACCAAAAGGAGAATTTTCTTTCGTCAAAATTTTTCAGAAAATCACGTTTTAAGGAAATCCCGCATCGTGCGAAATTATCTTGTTTTTCCTAAACAACACGTTGTAAGTCGAAAAGCTTTCATGTTGCGTGTATGTCTAAGTGTGTAGCCTCAAAAGAGAAGGCACAGGACAGTTTTCTCTCGAAAGGATATGTAAGAATACCACTTCATAAGGAAATACAGTTTTGCAGAGTAAAGACATATACGTACGCATTGGAAACTCTTTACGAGAAGAAATAACGCATAGTACAAAATTAGCTTGTATCTCCAAAACTACACGTTGTATCTCGAAAAGAATTGTTGTGGCGTGTACGTCTTAACATGTAGCATCTAAAGAGAACCAAAAGGAGAATTTTCTTTCGTCAAAATTTTTCAGAAAATCACGTTTTAAGGAAATCCCGCATCGTGCGAAATTATCTTGTTTTTCCTAAACAACACGTTGTAAGTCGAAAAGCTTTCATGTTGCGTGTATGTCTAAGTGTGTAGCCTCAAAAGAGAAGGCACAGGACAGTTTTCTCTCGAAAGGATATGTAAGAATACCACTTCATAAGGAAATACAGTTTTGCAGAGTAAAGACATATACGTACGCATTGGAAACTCTTTACGAGAAGAAATAACGCATAGTACAAAATTAGCTTGTATCTCCAAAACTACACGTTGTATCTCGAAAAGAATTGTTGTGGCGTGTACGTCTTAACATGTAGCATCTAAAGAGAACCAAAAGGAGAATTTTCTTTCGTCAAAATTTTTCAGAAAATCACGTTTTAAGGAAATCCCGCATCGTGCGAAATTATCTTGTTTTTCCTAAACAACACGTTGTAAGTCGAAAAGCTTTCATGTTGCGTGTATGTCTAAGTGTGTAGCCTCAAAAGAGAAGGCACAGGACAGTTTTCTCTCGAAAGGATATGTAAGAATACCACTTCATAAGGAAATACAGTTTTGGAGAGTAAAGACATATACGTACGCATTGGAAACTCTTTACGAGAAGAAATAACGCATAGTACAAAATTAGCTTGTATCTCCAAAACTACACGTTGTATCTCGAAAAGAATTGTTGTGGCGTGTACGTCTTAACATGTAGCATCTAAAGAGAACCAAAAGGAGAATTTTCTTTCGTCAAAATTTTTCAGAAAATCACGTTTTAAGGAAATCCCGCATCGTGCGAAATTATCTTGTTTTTCCTAAACAACACGTTGTAAGTCGAAAAGCTTTCATGTTGCGTGTATGTCTAAGTGTGTAGCCTCAAAAGAGAAGGCACAGGACAGTTTTCTCTCGAAAGGATATGTAAGAATACCACTTCATAAGGAAATACAGTTTTGCAGAGTAAAGACATATACGTACGCATTGGAAACTCTTTACGAGAAGAATTAACGCAGAGTACAAAATTAGCTTGTATCTGCAAAACTACACGTTGTATCTCGAAAAGAATTGTTGTGGCATGTACGTCTCAACATGTAGCATCTAAAGAGAACCAAACGGAGAATTTTCTTTCGTCAAAATTTTTCAGAAAATCACGTTTTAAGGAAATCCCGCATCGTGCGAAATTATCTTGTTTTTCCTAAACAACACGTTGTAAGTCGAAAAGCTTTCATGTTGCGTGTATGTCTAAGTGTGTAGCCTCAAAAGAGAAGGCACAGGACAGTTTTCTCTCGAAAGGATATGTAAGAATACCACTTCATAAGGAAATACAGTTTTGCAGAGTAAAGACATATACGTACGCATTGGAAACTCTTTACGAGAAGAAATAACGCATAGTACAAAATTAGCTTGTATCTCCAAAACTACACGTTGTATCTCGAAAAGAATTGTTGTGGCGTGTACGTCTTAACATGTAGCATCTAAAGAGAACCAAAAGGAGAATTTTCTTTCGTCAAAATTTTTCAGAAAATCACGTTTTAAGGAAATCCCGCATCGTGCGAAATTATCTTGTTTTTCCTAAACAACACGTTGTAAGTCGAAAAGCTTTCATGTTGCGTGTATGTCTAAGTGTGTAGCCTCAAAAGAGAAGGCACAGGACAGTTTTCTCTCGAAAGGATATGTAAGAATACCACTTCATAAGGAAATACAGTTTTGCAGAGTAAAGACATATACGTACGCATTGGAAACTCTTTACGAGAAGAAATAACGCATAGTACAAAATTAGCTTGTATCTCCAAAACTACACGTTGTATCTCGAAAAGAATTGTTGTGGCGTGTACGTCTTAACATGTAGCATCTAAAGAGAACCAAAAGGAGAATTTTCTTTCGTCAAAATTTTTCAGAAAATCACGTTTTAAGGAAATCCCGCATCGTGCGAAATTATCTTGTTTTTCCTAAACAACACGTTGTAAGTCGAAAAGCTTTCATGTTGCGTGTATGTCTAAGTGTGTAGCCTCAAAAGAGAAGGCACAGGACAGTTTTCTCTCGAAAGGATATGTAAGAATACCACTTCATAAGGAAATACAGTTTTGCAGAGTAAAGACATATACGTACGCATTGGAAACTCTTTACGAGAAGAAATAACGCATAGTACAAAATTAGCTTGTATCTCCAAAACTACACGTTGTATCTCGAAAAGAATTGTTGTGGCGTGTACGTCTTAACATGTAGCATCTAAAGAGAACCAAAAGGAGAATTTTCTTTCGTCAAAATTTTTCAGAAAATCACGTTTTAAGGAAATCCCGCATCGTGCGAAATTATCTTGTTTTTCCTAAACAACACGTTGTAAGTCGAAAAGCTTTCATGTTGCGTGTATGTCTAAGTGTGTAGCCTCAAAAGAGAAGGCACAGGACAGTTTTCTCTCGAAAGGATATGTAAGAATACCACTTCATAAGGAAATACAGTTTTGCAGAGTAAAGACATATACGTACGCATTGGTAACTCTTTACGAGAAGAAATAACGCATAGTACAAAATTAGCTTGTATCTCCAAAACTACACGTTGTATCTCGAAAAGAATTGTTGTGGCGTGTACGTCTTAACATGTAGCATCTAAAGAGAACCAAAAGGAGAATTTTCTTTCGTCAAAATTTTTCAGAAAATCACGTTTTAAGGAAATCCCGCATCGTGCGAAATTATCTTGTTTTTCCTAAACAACACGTTGTAAGTCGAAAAGCTTTCATGTTGCGTGTATGTCTAAGTGTGTAGCCTCAAAAGAGAAGGCACAGGACAGTTTTCTCTCGAAAGGATATGTAAGAATACCACTTCATAAGGAAATACAGTTTTGCAGAGTAAAGACATATACGTACGCATTGGAAACTCTTTACGAGAAGAAATAACGCATAGTACAAAATTAGCTTGTATCTCCAAAACTACACGTTGTATCTCGAAAAGAATTGTTGTGGCGTGTACGTCTTAACATGTAGCATCTAAAGAGAACCAAAAGGAGAATTTTCTTTCGTCAAAATTTTTCAGAAAATCACGTTTTAAGGAAATCCCGCATCGTGCGAAATTATCTTGTTTTTCCTAAACAACACGTTGTAAGTCGAAAAGCTTTCATGTTGCGTGTATGTCTAAGTGTGTAGCCTCAAAAGAGAAGGCACAGGACAGTTTTCTCTCGAAAGGATATGTAAGAATACCACTTCATAAGGAAATACAGTTTTGCAGAGTAAAGACATATACGTACGCATTGGAAACTCTTTACGAGAAGAAATAACGCATAGTACAAAATTAGCTTGTATCTCCAAAACTACACGTTGTATCTCGAAAAGAATTGTTGTGGCGTGTACGTCTTAACATGTAGCATCTAAAGAGAACCAAAAGGAGAATTTTCTTTCGTCAAAATTTTTCAGAAAATCACGTTTTAAGGAAATCCCGCATCGTGCGAAATTATCTTGTTTTTCCTAAACAACACGTTGTAAGTCGAAAAGCTTTCATGTTGCGTGTATGTCTAAGTGTGTAGCCTCAAAAGAGAAGGCACAGGACAGTTTTCTCTCGAAAGGATATGTAAGAATACCACTTCATAAGGAAATACAGTTTTGCAGAGTAAAGACATATACGTACGCATTGGTAACTCTTTACGAGAAGAAATAACGCATAGTACAAAATTAGCTTGTATCTCCAAAACTACACGTTGTATCTCGAAAAGAATTGTTGTGGCGTGTACGTCTTAACATGTAGCATCTAAAGAGAACCAAAAGGAGAATTTTCTTTCGTCAAAATTTTTCAGAAAATCACGTTTTAAGGAAATCCCGCATCGTGCGAAATTATCTTGTTTTTCCTAAACAACACGTTGTAAGTCGAAAAGCTTTCATGTTGCGTGTATGTCTAAGTGTGTAGCCTCAAAAGAGAAGGCACAGGACAGTTTTCTCTCGAAAGGATATGTAAGAATACCACTTCATAAGGAAATACAGTTTTGCAGAGTAAAGACATATACGTACGCATTGGAAACTCTTTACGAGAAGAAATAACGCATAGTACAAAATTAGCTTGTATCTCCAAAACTACACGTTGTATCTCGAAAAGAATTGTTGTGGCGTGTACGTCTTAACATGTAGCATCTAAAGAGAACCAAAAGGAGAATTTTCTTTCGTCAAAATTTTTCAGAAAATCACGTTTTAAGGAAATCCCGCATCGTGCGAAATTATCTTGTTTTTCCTAAACAACACGTTGTAAGTCGAAAAGCTTTCATGTTGCGTGTATGTCTAAGTGTGTAGCCTCAAAAGAGAAGGCACAGGACAGTTTTCTCTCGAAAGGATATGTAAGAATACCACTTCATAAGGAAATACAGTTTTGCAGAGTAAAGACATATACGTACGCATTGGAAACTCTTTACGAGAAGAAATAACGCATAGTACAAAATTAGCTTGTATCTCCAAAACTACACGTTGTATCTCGAAAAGAATTGTTGTGGCGTGTACGTCTTAACATGTAGCATCTAAAGAGAACCAAAAGGAGAATTTTCTTTCGTCAAAATTTTTCAGAAAATCACGTTTTAAGGAAATCCCGCATCGTGCGAAATTATCTTGTTTTTCCTAAACAACACGTTGTAAGTCGAAAAGCTTTCATGTTGCGTGTATGTCTAAGTGTGTAGCCTCAAAAGAGAAGGCACAGGACAGTTTTCTCTCGAAAGGATATGTAAGAATACCACTTCATAAGGAAATACAGTTTTGCAGAGTAAAGACATATACGTACGCATTGGAAACTCTTTACGAGAAGAAATAACGCATAGTACAAAATTAGCTTGTATCTCCAAAACTACACGTTGTATCTCGAAAAGAATTGTTGTGGCGTGTACGTCTTAACATGTAGCATCTAAAGAGAACCAAAAGGAGAATTTTCTTTCGTCAAAATTTTTCAGAAAATCACGTTTTAAGGAAATCCCGCATCGTGCGAAATTATCTTGTTTTTCCTAAACAACACGTTGTAAGTCGAAAGGCTTTCATGTTGCGTGTATGTCTAAGTGTGTAGCCTCAAAAGAGAAGGCACAGGACAGTTTTCTCTCGAAAGGATATGTAAGAATACCACTTCATAAGGAAATACAGTTTTGCAGAGTAAAGACATATACGTACGCATTGGAAACTCTTTACGAGAAGAAATAACGCATAGTACAAAATTAGCTTGTATCTCCAAAACTACACGTTGTATCTCGAAAAGAATTGTTGTGGCGTGTACGTCTTAACATGTAGCATCTAAAGAGAACCAAAAGGAGAATTTTCTTTCGTCAAAATTTTTCAGAAAATCACGTTTTAAGGAAATCCCGCATCGTGCGAAATTATCTTGTTTTTCCTAAACAACACGTTGTAAGTCGAAAAGCTTTCATGTTGCGTGTATGTCTAAGTGTGTAGCCTCAAAAGAGAAGGCACAGGACAGTTTTCTCTCGAAAGGATATGTAAGAATACCACTTCATAAGGAAATACAGTTTTGCAGAGTAAAGACATATACGTACGCATTGGAAACTCTTTACGAGAAGAATTAACGCAGAGTACAAAATTAGCTTGTATCTGCAAAACTACACGTTGTATCTCGAAAAGAATTGTTGTGGCATGTACGTCTCAACATGTAGCATCTAAAGAGAACCAAACGGAGAATTTTCTTTCGTCAAAATTTTTCAGAAAATCACGTTTTAAGGAAATCCCGCATCGTGCGAAATTATCTTGTTTTTCCTAAACAACACGTTGTAAGTCGAAAAGCTTTCATGTTGCGTGTATGTCTAAGTGTGTAGCCTCAAAAGAGAAGGCACAGGACAGTTTTCTCTCGAAAGGATATGTAAGAATACCACTTCATAAGGAAATACAGTTTTGCAGAGTAAAGACATATACGTACGCATTGGAAACTCTTTACGAGAAGAAATAACGCATAGTACAAAATTAGCTTGTATCTCCAAAACTACACGTTGTATCTCGAAAAGAATTGTTGTGGCGTGTACGTCTTAACATGTAGCATCTAAAGAGAACCAAAAGGAGAATTTTCTTTCGTCAAAATTTTTCAGAAAATCACGTTTTAAGGAAATCCCGCATCGTGCGAAATTATCTTGTTTTTCCTAAACAACACGTTGTAAGTCGAAAAGCTTTCATGTTGCGTGTATGTCTAAGTGTGTAGCCTCAAAAGAGAAGGCACAGGACAGTTTTCTCTCGAAAGGATATGTAAGAATACCACTTCATAAGGAAATACAGTTTTGCAGAGTAAAGACATATACGTACGCATTGGAAACTCTTTACGAGAAGAAATAACGCATAGTACAAAATTAGCTTGTATCTCCAAAACTACACGTTGTATCTCGAAAAGAATTGTTGTGGGCGTGTACGTCTTAACATGTAGCATCTAAAGAGAACCAAAAGGAGAATTTTCTTTCGTCAAAATTTTTCAGAAAATCACGTTTTAAGGAAAATCCCGCATCGTGCGAAATTATCTTGTTTTTTCCTAAACAACACGTTGTAAGTCGAAAAGCTTTCATGTTGCGTGTATGTCTAAGTGTGTAGCCTCAAAAGAGAAGGCACAGGACAGTTTTCTCTCGAAAGGATATGTAAGAATACCACTTCATAAGGAAATACAGTTTTGCAGAGTAAAGACATATACGTACGCATTGGAAACTCTTTACGAGAAGAAATAACGCATAGTACAAAATTAGCTTGTATCTCCAAAACTACACGTTGTATCTCGAAAAGAATTGTTGTGGCGTGTACGTCTTAACATGTAGCATCTAAAGAGAACCAAAAGGAGAATTTTCTTTCGTCAAAATTTTTCAGAAAATCACGTTTTAAGGAAATCCCGCATCGTGCGAAATTATCTTGTTTTTCCTAAACAACACGTTGTAAGTCGAAAAGCTTTCATGTTGCGTGTATGTCTAAGTGTGTAGCCTCAAAGAGAAGGCACAGGACAGTTTTCTCTCGAAAGGATATGTAAGAATACCACTTCATAAGGAAATACAGTTTTGCAGAGTAAAGACATATACGTACGCATTGGAAACTCTTTACGAGAAGAAATAACGCATAGTACAAAATTAGCTTGTATCTCCAAAACTACACGTTGTATCTCGAAAAGAATTGTTGTGGCGTGTACGTCTTAACATGTAGCATCTAAAGAGAACCAAAAGGAGAATTTTCTTTCGTCAAAATTTTTCAGAAAATCACGTTTTAAGGAAATCCCGCATCGTGCGAAATTATCTTGTTTTTCCTAAACAACACGTTGTAAGTCGAAAAGCTTTCATGTTGCGTGTATGTCTAAGTGTGTAGCCTCAAAAGAGAAGGCACAGGACAGTTTTCTCTCGAAAGGATATGTAAGAATACCACTTCATAAGGAAATACAGTTTTGCAGAGTAAAGACATATACGTACGCATTGGTAACTCTTTACGAGAAGAAATAACGCATAGTACAAAATTAGCTTGTATCTCCAAAACTACACGTTGTATCTCGAAAAGAATTGTTGTGGCGTGTACGTCTTAACATGTAGCATCTAAAGAGAACCAAAAGGAGAATTTTCTTTCGTCAAAATTTTTCAGAAAATCACGTTTTAAGGAAATCCCGCATCGTGCGAAATTATCTTGTTTTTCCTAAACAACACGTTGTAAGTCGAAAAGCTTTCATGTTGCGTGTATGTCTAAGTGTGTAGCCTCAAAAGAGAAGGCACAGGACAGTTTTCTCTCGAAAGGATATGTAAGAATACCACTTCATAAGGAAATACAGTTTTGCAGAGTAAAGACATATACGTACGCATTGGAAACTCTTTACGAGAAGAAATAACGCATAGTACAAAATTAGCTTGTATCTCCAAAACTACACGTTGTATCTCGAAAAGAATTGTTGTGGCGTGTACGTCTTAACATGTAGCATCTAAAGAGAACCAAAAGGAGAATTTTCTTTCGTCAAAATTTTTCAGAAAATCACGTTTTAAGGAAATCCCGCATCGTGCGAAATTATCTTGTTTTTCCTAAACAACACGTTGTAAGTCGAAAAGCTTTCATGTTGCGTGTATGTCTAAGTGTGTAGCCTCAAAAGAGAAGGCACAGGACAGTTTTCTCTCGAAAGGATATGTAAGAATACCACTTCATAAGGAAATACAGTTTTGCAGAGTAAAGACATATACGTACGCATTGGAAACTCTTTACGAGAAGAAATAACGCATAGTACAAAATTAGCTTGTATCTCCAAAACTACACGTTGTATCTCGAAAAGAATTGTTGTGGCGTGTACGTCTTAACATGTAGCATCTAAAGAGAACCAAAAGGAGAATTTTCTTTCGTCAAAATTTTTCAGAAAATCACGTTTTAAGGAAATCCCGCATCGTGCGAAATTATCTTGTTTTTCCTAAACAACACCTTGTAAGTCGAAAAGCTTTCATGTTGCGTGTATGTCTAAGTGTGTAGCCTCAAAAGAGAAGGCACAGGACAGTTTTCTCTCGAAAGGATATGTAAGAATACCACTTCATAAGGAAATACAGTTTTGCAGAGTAAAGACATATACGTACGCATTGGTAACTCTTTACGAGAAGAAATAACGCATAGTACAAAATTAGCTTGTATCTCCAAAACTACACGTTGTATCTCGAAAAGAATTGTTGTGGCGTGTACGTCTTAACATGTAGCATCTAAAGAGAACCAAAAGGAGAATTTTCTTTCGTCAAAATTTTTCAGAAAATCACGTTTTAAGGAAATCCCGCATCGTGCGAAATTATCTTGTTTTTCCTAAACAACACGTTGTAAGTCGAAAAGCTTTCATGTTGCGTGTATGTCTAAGTGTGTAGCCTCAAAAGAGAAGGCACAGGACAGTTTTCTCTCGAAAGGATATGTAAGAATACCACTTCATAA
This sequence comes from Apodemus sylvaticus, assembly GCF_947179515.1. NCBI lineage: Eukaryota > Metazoa > Chordata > Mammalia > Rodentia > Muridae > Apodemus > Apodemus sylvaticus. Next base: position 86,703 of record NW_026263073.1, on the reverse strand, counting down.
GGAAATACAGTTTTGCAGAGTAAAGACATATACGTACGCATTGGAAACTCTTTAAGAGAAGAAATAACGCATAGTACAAAATTAGCTTGTATCTCCAAAACTACACGTTGTATCTCGAAAAGAATTGTTGTGGCGTGTACGTCTTAACATGTAGCATCTAAAGAGAACCAAAAGGAGAATTTTCTTTCGTCAAAATTTTTCAGAAAATCACGTTTTAAGGAAATCCCGCATCGTGCGAAATTATCTTGTTTTTCCTAAACAACACGTTGTAAGTCGAAAAGCTTTCATGTTGCGTGTATGTCTAAGTGTGTAGCCTCAAAGAGAAGGCACAGGGACAGTTTTCTCTCGAAAGGATATGTAAGAATACCACTTCATAAGGAAATACAGTTTTGCAGAGTAAAGACATATACGTACGCATTGGAAACTCTTTACGAGAAGAAATAACGCATAGTACAAAATTAGCTTGTATCTCCAAAACTACACGTTGTATCTCGAAAAGAATTGTTGTGGCGTGTACGTCTTAACATGTAGCATCTAAAGAGAACCAAAAGGAGAATTTTCTTTCGTCAAAATTTTTCAGAAAATCACGTTTTAAGGAAATCCCGCATCGTGCGAAATTATCTTGTTTTTCCTAAACAACACGTTGTAAGTCGAAAAGCTTTCATGTTGCGTGTATGTCTAAGTGTGTAGCCTCAAAAGAGAAGGCACAGGACAGTTTTCTCTCGAAAGGATATGTAAGAATACCACTTCATAAGGAAATACAGTTTTGCAGAGTAAAGACATATACGTACGCATTGGTAACTCTTTACGAGAAGAAATAACGCATAGTACAAAATTAGCTTGTATCTCCAAAACTACACGTTGTATCTCGAAAAGAATTGTTGTGGCGTGTACGTCTTAACATGTAGCATCTAAAGAGAACCAAAAGGAGAATTTTCTTTCGTCAAAATTTTTCAGAAAATCACGTTTTAAGGAAATCCCGCATCGTGCGAAATTATCTTGTTTTTCCTAAACAACACGTTGTAAGTCGAAAAGCTTTCATGTTGCGTGTATGTCTAAGTGTGTAGCCTCAAAAGAGAAGGCACAGGACAGTTTTCTCTCGAAAGGATATGTAAGAATACCACTTCATAAGGAAATACAGTTTTGCAGAGTAAAGACATATACGTACGCATTGGAAACTCTTTAAGAGAAGAAATAACGCATAGTACAAAATTAGCTTGTATCTCCAAAACTACACGTTGTATCTCGAAAAGAATTGTTGTGGCGTGTACGTCTTAACATGTAGCATCTAAAGAGAACCAAAAGGAGAATTTTCTTTCGTCAAAATTTTTCAGAAAATCACGTTTTAAGGAAATCCCGCATCGTGCGAAATTATCTTGTTTTTCCTAAACAACACGTTGTAAGTCGAAAAGCTTTCATGTTGCGTGTATGTCTAAGTGTGTAGCCTCAAAAGAGAAGGCACAGGACAGTTTTCTCTCGAAAGGATATGTAAGAATACCACTTCATAAGGAAATACAGTTTTGCAGAGTAAAGACATATACGTACGCATTGGAAACTCTTTACGAGAAGAAATAACGCATAGTACAAAATTAGCTTGTATCTCCAAAACTACACGTTGTATCTCGAAAAGAATTGTTGTGGCGTGTACGTCTTAACATGTAGCATCTAAAGAAAACCAAAAGGAGAATTTTCTTTCGTCAAAATTTTTCAGAAAATCACGTTTTAAGGAAATCCCGCATCGTGCGAAATTATCTTGTTTTTCCTAAACAACACGTTGTAAGTCGAAAAGCTTTCATGTTGCGTGTATGTCTAAGTGTGTAGCCTCAAAAGAGAAGGCACAGGACAGTTTTCTCTCGAAAGGATATGTAAGAATACCACTTCATAAGGAAATACAGTTTTGCAGAGTAAAGACATATACGTACGCATTGGAAACTCTTTACGAGAAGAAATAACGCATAGTAAAAAATTAGCTTGTATCTCCAAAACTACACGTTGTATCTCGAAAAGAATTGTTGTGGCGTGTACGTCTTAACATGTAGCATCTAAAGAGAACCAAAAGGAGAATTTTCTTTCGTCAAAATTTTTCAGAAAATCACGTTTTAAGGAAATCCCGCATCGTGCGAAATTATCTTGTTTTTCCTAAACAACACGTTGTAAGTCGAAAAGCTTTCATGTTGCGTGTATGTCTAAGTGTGTAGCCTCAAAAGAGAAGGCACAGGACAGTTTTCTCTCGAAAGGATATGTAAGAATACCACTTCATAAGGAAATACAGTTTTGCAGAGTAAAGACATATACGTACGCATTGGAAACTCTTTACGAGAAGAAATAACGCATAGTACAAAATTAGCTTGTATCTCCAAAACTACACGTTGTATCTCGAAAAGAATTGTTGTGGCGTGTACGTCTTAACATGTAGCATCTAAAGAGAACCCAAAAGGAGAATTTTCTTTCGTCAAAATTTTTTCAGAAAATCACGTTTTAAGGAAATCCCGCATCGTGCGAAATTATCTTGTTTTTCCTAAACAACACGTTGTAAGTCGAAAAGCTTTCATGTTGCGTGTATGTCTAAGTGTGTAGCCTCAAAAGAGAAGGCACAGGACAGTTTTCTCTCGAAAGGATATGTAAGAATACCACTTCATAAGGAAATACAGTTTTGCAGCGTAAAGACATATACGTACGCATTGGAAACTCTTTACGAGAAGAAATAACGCATAGTACAAAATTAGCTTGTATCTCCAAAACTACACGTTGTATCTCGAAAAGAATTGTTGTGGCGTGTACGTCTTAACATGTAGCATCTAAAGAGAACCAAAAGGAGAATTTTCTTTCGTCAAAATTTTTCAGAAAATCACGTTTTAAGGAAATCCCGCATCGTGCGAAATTATCTTGTTTTTCCTAAACAACACGTTGTAAGTCGAAAAGCTTTCATGTTGCGTGTATGTCTAAGTGTGTAGCCTCAAAAGAGAAGGCACAGGACAGTTTTCTCTCGAAAGGATATGTAAGAATACCACTTCATAAGGAAATACAGTTTTGCAGAGTAAAGACATATACGTACGCATTGGAAACTCTTTACGAGAAGAAATAACGCATAGTACAAAATTAGCTTGTATCTCCAAAACTACACGTTGTATCTCGAAAAGAATTGTTGTGGCGTGTACGTCTTAACATGTAGCATCTAAAGAGAACCAAAAGGAGAATTTTCTTCCGTCAAAAATTTTTTAGAAAATCACGTTTTTAAGGAAATCCCGCATCGTGCGAAATTATCTTGTTTTTCCTAAACAACACGTTGTAAGTCGAAAAGCTTTCATGTTGCGTGTTTGTCTAAGTGTGTAGCCTCAAAAGAGAAGGCACAGGACAGTTTTCTCTCGAAAGGATATGTAAGAATACCACTTCATAAGGAAATACAGTTTTGCAGAGTAAAGACATATACGTACGCATTGGAAACTCTTTACGAGAAGAAATAACGCATAGTACAAAATTAGCTTGTATCTCCAAAACTACATGTTGTATTTCGAAAAGAATTGTTGTGGCGTGTACGTCTTAACATGTAGCATCTAAAGAGAACCAAAAAGAGAATTTTCTTTCGTCAAAATTTTTCAGAAAATCACGTTTTAAGGAAATCCCGCATCGTGCGAAATTATCTTGTTTTTCCTAAACAACACGTTGTAAGTCGAAAAGCTTTCATGTTGCGTGTATGTCTAAGTGTGTAGCCTCAAAAGAGAAGGCACAGGACAGTTTTCTCTCGAAAGGATATGTAAGAATACCACTTCATAAGGAAATACAGTTTTGCAGAGTAAAGACATATACGTACGCATTGGAAACTCTTTACGAGAAGAAATAACGCATAGTACAAAATTAGCTTGTATCTCCAAAACTACACGTGATATCTCGAAAAGAATTGTTGTGGCGTGTACGTCTTAACATGTAGCATCTAAAGAGAACCAAAAGGAGAATTTTCTTTCGTCAAAATTTTTCAGAAAATCACGTTTTAAGGAAATCCCGCATCGTGCGAAATTATCTTGTTTTTCCTAAACAACACGTTGTAAGTCGAAAAGCTTTCATGTTGCGTGTATGTCTAAGTGTGTAGCCTCAAAAGAGAAGGCACAGGACAGTTTTCTCTCGAAAGGATATGTAAGAATACCACTTCATAAGGAAATACAGTTTTGCAGAGTAAAGACATATACGTACGCATTGGAAACTCTTTACGAGAAGAAATAACGCATAGTACAAAATTAGCTTGTATCTCCAAAACTACACGTTGTATCTCGAAAAGAATTGTTGTGGCGTGTACGTCTTAACATGTAGCATCTAAAGAGAACCAAAAGGAGAATTTTCTTTCGTCAAAATTTTTCAGAAAATCACGTTTTAAGGAAATCCCGCATCGTGCGAAATTATCTTGTTTTTCCTAAACAACACGTTGTAAGTCGAAAAGCTTTCATGTTGCGTGTATGTCTAAGTGTGTAGCCTCAAAAGAGAAGGCACAGGACAGTTTTCTCTCGAAAGGATATGTAAGAATACCACTTCATAAGGAAATACAGTTTTGCAGAGTAAAGACATATACGTACGCATTGGAAACTCTTTACGAGAAGAAATAACGCATAGTAAAAAATTAGCTTGTATCTCCAAAACTACACGTTGTATCTCGAAAAGAATTGTTGTGGCGTGTACGTCTTAACATGTAGCATCTAAAGAGAACCAAAAGGAGAATTTTCTTTCGTCAAAATTTTTCAGAAAATCACGTTTTAAGGAAATCCCGCATCGTGCGAAATTATCTTGTTTTTCCTAAACAACACGTTGTAAGTCGAAAAGCTTTCATGTTGCGTGTATGTCTAAGTGTGTAGCCTCAAAAGAGAAGGCACAGGACAGTTTTCTCTCGAAAGGATATGTAAGAATACCACTTCATAAGGAAATACAGTTTTGCAGCGTAAAGACATATACGTACGCATTGGAAACTCTTTACGAGAAGAAATAACGCATAGTACAAAATTAGCTTGTATCTCCAAAACTACACGTTGTATCTCGAAAAGAATTGTTGTGGCGTGTACGTCTTAACATGTAGCATCTAAAGAGAACCAAAAGGAGAATTTTCTTTCGTCAAAATTTTTCAGAAAATCACGTTTTAAGGAAATCCCGCATCGTGCGAAATTATCTTGTTTTTCCTAAACAACACGTTGTAAGTCGAAAAGCTTTCATGTTGCGTGTATGTCTAAGTGTGTAGCCTCAAAAGAGAAGGCACAGGACAGTTTTCTCTCGAAAGGATATGTAAGAATACCACTTCATAAGGAAATACAGTTTTGCAGAGTAAAGACATATACGTACGCATTGGAAACTCTTTACGAGAAGAAATAACGCATAGTACAAAATTAGCTTGTATCTCCAAAACTACACGTTGTATCTCGAAAAGAATTGTTGTGGCGTGTACGTCTTAACATGTAGCATCTAAAGAGAACCAAAAGGAGAATTTTCTTTCGTCAAAATTTTTCAGAAAATCACGTTTTAAGGAAATCCCGCATCGTGCGAAATTATCTTGTTTTTCCTAAACAACACGTTGTAAGTCGAAAAGCTTTCATGTTGCGTGTATGTCTAAGTGTGTAGCCTCAAAAGAGAAGGCACAGGACAGTTTTCTCTCGAAAGGATATGTAAGAATACCACTTCATAAGGAAATACAGTTTTGCAGAGTAAAGACATATACGTACGCATTGGTAACTCTTTACGAGAAGAAATAACGCATAGTACAAAATTAGCTTGTATCTCCAAAACTACACGTTGTATCTCGAAAAGAATTGTTGTGGCGTGTACGTCTTAACATGTAGCATCTAAAGAGAACCAAAAGGAGAATTTTCTTTCGTCAAAATTTTTCAGAAAATCACGTTTTAAGGAAATCCCGCATCGTGCGAAATTATCTTGTTTTTCCTAAACAACACGTTGTAAGTCGAAAAGCTTTCATGTTGCGTGTATGTCTAAGTGTGTAGCCTCAAAAGAGAAGGCACAGGACAGTTTTCTCTCGAAAGGATATGTAAGAATACCACTTCATAAGGAAATACAGTTTTGCAGAGTAAAGACATATACGTACGCATTGGAAACTCTTTAAGAGAAGAAATAACGCATAGTACAAAATTAGCTTGTATCTCCAAAACTACACGTTGTATCTCGAAAAGAATTGTTGTGGCGTGTACGTCTTAACATGTAGCATCTAAAGAGAACCAAAAGGAGAATTTTCTTTCGTCAAAATTTTTCAGAAAATCACGTTTTAAGGAAATCCCGCATCGTGCGAAATTATCTTGTTTTTCCTAAACAACACGTTGTAAGTCGAAAAGCTTTCATGTTGCGTGTATGTCTAAGTGTGTAGCCTCAAAAGAGAAGGCACAGGACAGTTTTCTCTCGAAAGGATATGTAAGAATACCACTTCATAAGGAAATACAGTTTTGCAGAGTAAAGACATATACGTACGCATTGGAAACTCTTTACGAGAAGAAATAACGCATAGTACAAAATTAGCTTGTATCTCCAAAACTACACGTTGTATCTCGAAAAGAATTGTTGTGGCGTGTACGTCTTAACATGTAGCATCTAAAGAAAACCAAAAGGAGAATTTTCTTTCGTCAAAATTTTTCAGAAAATCACGTTTTAAGGAAATCCCGCATCGTGCGAAATTATCTTGTTTTTCCTAAACAACACGTTGTAAGTCGAAAAGCTTTCATGTTGCGTGTATGTCTAAGTGTGTAGCCTCAAAAGAGAAGGCACAGGACAGTTTTCTCTCGAAAGGATATGTAAGAATACCACTTCATAAGGAAATACAGTTTTGCAGAGTAAAGACATATACGTACGCATTGGAAACTCTTTACGAGAAGAAATAACGCATAGTAAAAAATTAGCTTGTATCTCCAAAACTACACGTTGTATCTCGAAAAGAATTGTTGTGGCGTGTACGTCTTAACATGTAGCATCTAAAGAGAACCAAAAGGAGAATTTTCTTTCGTCAAAATTTTTCAGAAAATCACGTTTTAAGGAAATCCCGCATCGTGCGAAATTATCTTGTTTTTCCTAAACAACACGTTGTAAGTCGAAAAGCTTTCATGTTGCGTGTATGTCTAAGTGTGTAGCCTCAAAAGAGAAGGCACAGGACAGTTTTCTCTCGAAAGGATATGTAAGAATACCACTTCATAAGGAAATACAGTTTTGCAGAGTAAAGACATATACGTACGCATTGGAAACTCTTTACGAGAAGAAATAACGCATAGTACAAAATTAGCTTGTATCTCCAAAACTACACGTTGTATCTCGAAAAGAATTGTTGTGGCGTGTACGTCTTAACATGTAGCATCTAAAGAGAACCAAAAGGAGAATTTTCTTTCGTCAAAATTTTTCAGAAAATCACGTTTTAAGGAAATCCCGCATCGTGCGAAATTATCTTGTTTTTCCTAAACAACACGTTGTAAGTCGAAAAGCTTTCATGTTGCGTGTATGTCTAAGTGTGTAGCCTCAAAAGAGAAGGCACAGGACAGTTTTCTCTCGAAAGGATATGTAAGAATACCACTTCATAAGGAAATACAGTTTTGCAGCGTAAAGACATATACGTACGCATTGGAAACTCTTTACGAGAAGAAATAACGCATAGTACAAAATTAGCTTGTATCTCCAAAACTACACGTTGTATCTCGAAAAGAATTGTTGTGGCGTGTACGTCTTAACATGTAGCATCTAAAGAGAACCAAAAGGAGAATTTTCTTTCGTCAAAATTTTTCAGAAAATCACGTTTTAAGGAAATCCCGCATCGTGCGAAATTATCTTGTTTTTCCTAAACAACACGTTGTAAGTCGAAAAGCTTTCATGTTGCGTGTATGTCTAAGTGTGTAGCCTCAAAAGAGAAGGCACAGGACAGTTTTCTCTCGAAAGGATATGTAAGAATACCACTTCATAAGGAAATACAGTTTTGCAGAGTAAAGACATATACGTACGCATTGGAAACTCTTTACGAGAAGAAATAACGCATAGTACAAAATTAGCTTGTATCTCCAAAACTACACGTTGTATCTCGAAAAGAATTGTTGTGGCGTGTACGTCTTAACATGTAGCATCTAAAGAGAACCAAAAGGAGAATTTTCTTCCGTCAAAAATTTTTAGAAAATCACGTTTTAAGGAAATCCCGCATCGTGCGAAATTATCTTGTTTTTCCTAAACAACACGTTGTAAGTCGAAAAGCTTTCATGTTGCGTGTTTGTCTAAGTGTGTAGCCTCAAAAGAGAAGGCACAGGACAGTTTTCTCTCGAAAGGATATGTAAGAATACCACTTCATAAGGAAATACAGTTTTGCAGAGTAAAGACATATACGTACGCATTGGAAACTCTTTACGAGAAGAAATAACGCATAGTACAAAATTAGCTTGTATCTCCAAAACTACATGTTGTATTTCGAAAAGAATTGTTGTGGCGTGTACGTCTTAACATGTAGCATCTAAAGAGAACCAAAAAGAGAATTTTCTTTCGTCAAAATTTTTCAGAAAATCACGTTTTAAGGAAATCCCGCATCGTGCGAAATTATCTTGTTTTTCCTAAACAACACGTTGTAAGTCGAAAAGCTTTCATGTTGCGTGTATGTCTAAGTGTGTAGCCTCAAAAGAGAAGGCACAGGACAGTTTTCTCTCGAAAGGATATGTAAGAATACCACTTCATAAGGAAATACAGTTTTGCAGAGTAAAGACATATACGTACGCATTGGAAACTCTTTACGAGAAGAAATAACGCATAGTACAAAATTAGCTTGTATCTCCAAAACTACACGTGATATCTCGAAAAGAATTGTTGTGGCGTGTACGTCTTAACATGTAGCATCTAAAGAGAACCAAAAGGAGAATTTTCTTTCGTCAAAATTTTTCAGAAAATCACGTTTTAAGGAAATCCCGCATCGTGCGAAATTATCTTGTTTTTCCTAAACAACACGTTGTAAGTCGAAAAGCTTTCATGTTGCGTGTATGTCTAAGTGTGTAGCCTCAAAAGAGAAGGCACAGGACAGTTTTCTCTCGAAAGGATATGTAAGAATACCACTTCATAAGGAAATACAGTTTTGCAGAGTAAAGACATATACGTACGCATTGGAAACTCTTTACGAGAAGAAATAACGCATAGTACAAAATTAGCTTGTATCTCCAAAACTACACGTTGTATCTCGAAAAGAATTGTTGTGGCGTGTACGTCTTAACATGTAGCATCTAAAGAGAACCAAAAGGAGAATTTTCTTTCGTCAAAATTTTTCAGAAAATCACGTTTTAAGGAAATCCCGCATCGTGCGAAATTATCTTGTTTTTCCTAAACAACACGTTGTAAGTCGAAAAGCTTTCATGTTGCGTGTATGTCTAAGTGTGTAGCCTCAAAAGAGAAGGCACAGGACAGTTTTCTCTCGAAAGGATATGTAAGAATACCACTTCATAAGGAAATACAGTTTTGCAGAGTAAAGACATATACGTACGCATTGGAAACTCTTTACGAGAAGAAATAACGCATAGTAAAAAATTAGCTTGTATCTCCAAAACTACACGTTGTATCTCGAAAAGAATTGTTGTGGCGTGTACGTCTTAACATGTAGCATCTAAAGAGAACCAAAAGGAGAATTTTCTTTCGTCAAAATTTTTCAGAAAATCACGTTTTAAGGAAATCCCGCATCGTGCGAAATTATCTTGTTTTTCCTAAACAACACGTTGTAAGTCGAAAAGCTTTCATGTTGCGTGTATGTCTAAGTGTGTAGCCTCAAAAGAGAAGGCACAGGACAGTTTTCTCTCGAAAGGATATGTAAGAATACCACTTCATAAGGAAATACAGTTTTGCAGCGTAAAGACATATACGTACGCATTGGAAACTCTTTACGAGAAGAAATAACGCATAGTACAAAATTAGCTTGTATCTCCAAAACTACACGTTGTATCTCGAAAAGAATTGTTGTGGCGTGTACGTCTTAACATGTAGCATCTAAAGAGAACCAAAAGGAGAATTTTCTTCCGTCAAAATTTTTTAGAAAATCACGTTTTAAGGAAATCCCGCATCGTGCGAAATTATCTTGTTTTTCCTAAACAACACGTTGTAAGTCGAAAAGCTTTCATGTTGCGTGTTTGTCTAAGTGTGTAGCCTCAAAAGAGAAGGCACAGGACAGTTTTCTCTCGAAAGGATATGTAAGAATACCACTTCATAAGGAAATACAGTTTTGCAGAGTAAAGACATATACGTACGCATTGGAAACTCTTTACGAGAAGAAATAACGCATAGTACAAAATTAGCTTGTATCTCCAAAACTACACGTTGTATCTCGAAAAGAATTGTTGTGGCGTGTACGTCTTAACATGTAGCATCTAAAGAGAACCAAAAGGAGAATTTTCTTTCGTCAAAATTTTTCAGAAAATCACGTTTTAAGGAAATCCCGCATCGTGCGAAATTATCTTGTTTTTCCTAAACAACACGTTGTAAGTCGAAAAGCTTTCATGTTGCGTGTATGTCTAAGTGTGTAGCCTCAAAAGAGAAGGCACAGGACAGTTTTCTCTCGAAAGGATATGTAAGAATACCACTTCATAAGGAAATACAGTTTTGCAGAGTAAAGACATATACGTACGCATTGGAAACTCTTTACGAGAAGAAATAACGCATAGTAAAAAATTAGCTTGTATCTCCAAAACTACACGTTGTATCTCGAAAAGAATTGTTGTGGCGTGTACGTCTTAACATGTAGCATCTAAAGAGAACCAAAAGGAGAATTTTCTTTCGTCAAAATTTTTCAGAAAATCACGTTTTAAGGAAATCCCGCATCGTGCGAAATTATCTTGTTTTTCCTAAACAACACGTTGTAAGTCGAAAAGCTTTCATGTTGCGTGTATGTCTAAGTGTGTAGCCTCAAAAGAGAAGGCACAGGACAGTTTTCTCTCGAAAGGATATGTAAGAATACCACTTCATAAGGAAATACAGTTTTGCAGCGTAAAGACATATACGTACGCATTGGAAACTCTTTACGAGAAGAAATAACGCATAGTACAAAATTAGCTTGTATCTCCAAAACTACACGTTGTATCTCGAAAAGAATTGTTGTGGCGTGTACGTCTTAACATGTAGCATCTAAAGAGAACCAAAAGGAGAATTTTCTTTCGTCAAAATTTTTCAGAAAATCACGTTTTAAGGAAATCCCGCATCGTGCGAAATTATCTTGTTTTTCCTAAACAACACGTTGTAAGTCGAAAAGCTTTCATGTTGCGTGTATGTCTAAGTGTGTAGCCTCAAAAGAGAAGGCACAGGACAGTTTTCTCTCGAAAGGATATGTAAGAATACCACTTCATAAGGAAATACAGTTTTGCAGCGTAAAGACATATACGTACGCATTGGAAACTCTTTACGAGAAGAAATAACGCATAGTACAAAATTAGCTTGTATCTCCAAAACTACACGTTGTATCTCGAAAAGAATTGTTGTGGCGTGTACGTCTTAACATGTAGCATCTAAAGAGAACCAAAAGGAGAATTTTCTTCCGTCAAAATTTTTTAGAAAATCACGTTTTAAGGAAATCCCGCATCGTGCGAAATTATCTTGTTTTTCCTAAACAACACGTTGTAAGTCGAAAAGCTTTCATGTTGCGTGTTTGTCTAAGTGTGTAGCCTCAAAAGAGAAGGCACAGGACAGTTTTCTCTCGAAAGGATATGTAAGAATACCACTTCATAAGGAAATACAGTTTTGCAGAGTAAAGACATATACGTACGCATTGGAAACTCTTTACGAGAAGAAATAACGCATAGTACAAAATTAGCTTGTATCTCCAAAACTACATGTTGTATCTCGAAAAGAATTGTTGTGGCGTGTACGTCTTAACATGTAGCATCTAAAGAGAACCAAAAGGAGAATTTTCTTTCGTCAAAATTTTTCAGAAAATCACGTTTTAAGGAAATCCCGCATCGTGCGAAATTATCTTGTTTTTCCTAAACAACACGTTGTAAGTCGAAAAGCTTTCATGTTGCGTGTATGTCTAAGTGTGTAGCCTCAAAAGAGAAGGCACAGGACAGTTTTCTCTCGAAAGGATATGTAAGAATACCACTTCATAAGGAAATACAGTTTTGCAGAGTAAAGACATATACGTACGCATTGGAAACTCTTTACGAGAAGAAATAACGCATAGTACAAAATTAGCTTGTATCTCCAAAACTACACGTGATATCTCGAAAAGAATTGTTGTGGCGTGTACGTCTTAACATGTAGCATCTAAAGAGAACCAAAAGGAGAATTTTCTTTCGTCAAAATTTTTCAGAAAATCACGTTTTTAGGAAATCCCGCATCGTGCGAAATTATATTGTTTTTCCTAAACAACACGTTATAAGTCGAAAAGCTTTCATGTTGCGTGTATGTCTAAGTGTGTAGCCTCAAAAGAGAAGGCACAGGACAGTTTTCTCTCGAAAGGATATGTAAGAATACCACTTCATAAGGAAATACAGTTTTGCAGAGTAAAGACATATACGTACGCATTGGTAACTCTTTACGAGAAGAAATAACGCATAGTACAAAATTAGTTTGTATCTCCAAAACTACACGTTGTATCTCGAAAAGAATTGTTGTGGCGTGTACGTCTTAACATGTAGCATCTAAAGAGAACCAAAAGGAGAATTTTCTTTCGTCAAAATTTTTCAGAAAATCACGTTTTAAGGAAATCCCGCATCGTGCGAAATTATCTTGTTTTTCCTAAACAACACGTTGTAAGTCGAAAAGCTTTCATGTTGCGTGTATGTCTAAGTGTGTAGCCTCAAAAGAGAAGGCACAGGACAGTTTTCTCTCGAAAGGATATGTAAGAATACCACTTCATAAGGAAATACAGTTTTGCAGAGTAAAGACATATACGTACGCATTGGAAACTCTTTACGAGAAGAAATAACGCATAGTACAAAATTAGCTTGTATCTCCAAAACTACACGTTGTATCTCGAAAAGAATTCTTGTGGCGTGTACGTCTTAACATGTAGCATCTAAAGAGAACCAAAAGGAGAATTTTCTTTCGTCAAAATTTTTCAGAAAATCACGTTTTAAGGAAATCCCGCATCGTGCGAAATTATCTTGTTTTTCCTAAACAACACGTTGTAAGTCGAAAAGCTTTCATGTTGCGTGTATGTCTAAGTGTGTAGCCTCAAAAGAGAAGGCACAGGACAGTTTTCTCTCGAAAGGATATGTAAGAATACCACTTCATAAGGAAATACAGTTTTGCAGAGTAAAGACATATACGTACGCATTGGAAACTCTTTACGAGAAGAAATAACGCATAGTACAAAATTAGCTTGTATCTCCAAAACTACACGTTGTATCTCGAAAAGAATTCTTGTGGCGTGTACGTCTTAACATGTAGCATCTAAAGAGAACCAAAAGGAGAATTTTCTTTCGTCAAAATTTTTCAGAAAATCACGTTTTAAGGAAATCCCGCATCGTGCGAAATTATCTTGTTTTTCCTAAACAACACGTTGTAAGTCGAAAAGCTTTCATGTTGCGTGTATGTCTAAGTGTGTAGCCTCAAAAGAGAAGGCACAGGACAGTTTTCTCTCGAAAGGATATGTAAGAATACCACTTCATAAGGAAATACAGTTTTGCAGAGTAAAGACATATACGTACGCATTGGAAACTCTTTACGAGAAGAAATAACGCATAGTAAAAAATTAGCTTGTATCTCCAAAACTACACGTTGTATCTCGAAAAGAATTGTTGTGGCGTGTACGTCTTAACATGTAGCATCTAAAGAGAACCAAAAGGAGAATTTTCTTTCGTCAAAATTTTTCAGAAAATCACGTTTTAAGGAAATCCGGCATCGTGCGAAATTATCTTGTTTTTCCTAAACAACACGTTGTAAGTCGAAAAGCTTTCATGTTGCGTGTATGTCTAAGTGTGTAGCCTCAAAAGAGAAGGCACAGGACAGTTTTCTCTCGAAAGGATATGTAAGAATACCACTTCATAAGGAAATACAGTTTTGCACAGTAAAGACATATACGTACGCATTGGAAACTCTTTACGAGAAGAAATAACGCATAGTAAAAAATTAGCTTGTATCTCCAAAACTACACGTTGTATCTCGAAAAGAATTGTTGTGGCGTGTACGTCTTAACATGTAGCATCTAAAGAGAACCAAAAGGAGAATTTTCTTTCGTCAAAATTTTTCAGAAAATCACGTTTTAAGGAAATCCCGCATCGTGCGAAATTATCTTGTTTTTCCTAAACAACACGTTGTAAGTCGAAAAGCTTTCATGTTGCGTGTATGTCTAAGTGTGTAGCCTCAAAAGAGAAGGCACAGGACAGTTTTCTCTCGAAAGGATATGTAAGAATACCACTTCATAAGGAAATACAGTTTTGCAGAGTAAAGACATATACGTACGCATTGGAAACTCTTTACGAGAAGAAATAACGCATAGTACAAAATTAGCTTGTATCTCCAAAACTACACGTTGTATCTCGAAAAGAATTGTTGTGGCGTGTACGTCTTAACATGTAGCATCTAAAGAGAACCAAAAGGAGAATTTTCTTTCGTCAAAATTTTTCAGAAAATCACGTTTTAAGGAAATCCCGCATCGTGCGAAATTATCTTGTTTTTCCTAAACAACACGTTGTAAGTCGAAAAGCTTTCATGTTGCGTGTATGTCTAAGTGTGTAGCCTCAAAAGAGAAGGCACAGGACAGTTTTCTCTCGAAAGGATATGTAAGAATACCACTTCATAAGGAAATACAGTTTTGCAGAGTAAAGACATATACGTACGCATTGGAAACTCTTTACGAGAAGAAATAACGCATAGTACAAAATTAGCTTGTATCTCCAAAACTACACGTTGTATCTCGAAAAGAATTGTTGTGGCGTGTACGTCTTAACATGTATCATCTAAAGAGAACCAAAAGGAGAATTTTCTTTCGTCAAAATTTTTCAGAAAATCACGTTTTAAGGAAATCCCGCATCGTGCGAAATTATCTTGTTTTTCCTAAACAACACGTTGTAAGTCGAAAAGCTTTCATGTTGCGTGTATGTCTAAGTGTGTAGCCTCAAAAGAGAAGGCACAGGACAGTTTTCTCTCGAAAGGATATGTAAGAATACCACTTCATAAGGAAATACAGTTTTGCAGAGTAAAGACATATACGTACGCATTGGAAACTCTTTACGAGAAGAAATAACGCATAGTACAAAATTAGCTTGTATCTCCAAAACTACACGTTGTATCTCGAAAAGAATTCTTGTGGCGTGTACGTCTTAACATGTAGCATCTAAAGAGAACCAAAAGGAGAATTTTCTTTCGTCAAAATTTTTCAGAAAATCACGTTTTAAGGAAATCCCGCATCGTGCGAAATTATCTTGTTTTTCCTAAACAACACGTTGTAAGTCGAAAAGCTTTCATGTTGCGTGTATGTCTAAGTGTGTAGCCTCAAAAGAGAAGGCACAGGACAGTTTTCTCTCGAAAGGATATGTAAGAATACCACTTCATAAGGAAATACAGTTTTGCAGAGTAAAGACATATACGTACGCATTGGAAACTCTTTACGAGAAGAAATAACGCATAGTAAAAAATTAGCTTGTATCTCCAAAACTACACGTTGTATCTCGAAAAGAATTGTTGTGGCGTGTACGTCTTAACATGTAGCATCTAAAGAGAACCAAAAGGAGAATTTTCTTTCGTCAAAATTTTTCAGAAAATCACGTTTTAAGGAAATCCCGCATCGTGCGAAATTATCTTGTTTTTCCTAAACAACACGTTGTAAGTCGAAAAGCTTTCATGTTGCGTGTATGTCTAAGTGTGTAGCCTCAAAAGAGAAGGCACAGGACAGTTTTCTCTCGAAAGGATATGTAAGAATACCACTTCATAAGGAAATACAGTTTTGCAGCGTAAAGACATATACGTACGCATTGGAAACTCTTTACGAGAAGAAATAACGCATAGTACAAAATTAGCTTGTATCTCCAAAACTACACGTTGTATCTCGAAAAGAATTGTTGTGGCGTGTACGTCTTAACATGTAGCATCTAAAGAGAACCAAAAGGAGAATTTTCTTTCGTCAAAATTTTTCAGAAAATCACGTTTTAAGGAAATCCCGCATCGTGCGAAATTATCTTGTTTTTCCTAAACAACACGTTGTAAGTCGAAAAGCTTTCATGTTGCGTGTATGTCTAAGTGTGTAGCCTCAAAAGAGAAGGCACAGGACAGTTTTCTCTCGAAAGGATATGTAAGAATACCACTTCATAAGGAAATACAGTTTTGCAGCGTAAAGACATATACGTACGCATTGGAAACTCTTTACGAGAAGAAATAACGCATAGTACAAAATTAGCTTGTATCTCCAAAACTACACGTTGTATCTCGAAAAGAATTGTTGTGGCGTGTACGTCTTAACATGTAGCATCTAAAGAGAACCAAAAGGAGAATTTTCTTCCGTCAAAACTTTTTAGAAAATCACGTTTTAAGGAAATCCCGCATCGTGCGAAATTATCTTGTTTTTCCTAAACAACACGTTGTAAGTCGAAAAGCTTTCATGTTGTGTGTTTGTCTAAGTGTGTAGCCTCAAAAGAGAAGGCACAGGACAGTTTTCTCTCGAAAGGATATGTAAGAATACCACTTCATAAGGAAATACAGTTTTGCAGAGTAAAGACATATACGTACGCATTGGAAACTCTTTACGAGAAGAAATAACGCATAGTACAAAATTAGCTTGTATCTCCAAAACTACACGTTGTATCTCGAAAAGAATTGTTGTGGCGTGTACGTCTTAACATGTAGCATCTAAAGAGAACCAAAAGGAGAATTTTCTTTCGTCAAAATTTTTCAGAAAATCACGTTTTAAGGAAATCCCGCATCGTGCGAAATTATCTTGTTTTTCCTAAACAACACGTTGTAAGTCGAAAAGCTTTCATGTTGCGTGTATGTCTAAGTGTGTAGCCTCAAAAGAGAAGGCACAGGACAGTTTTCTCTCGAAAGGATATGTAAGAATACCACTTCATAAGGAAATACAGTTTTGCAGAGTAAAGACATATACGTACGCATTGGAAACTCTTTACGAGAAGAAATAACGCATAGTACAAAATTAGCTTGTATCTCCAAAACTACACGTGATATCTCGAAAAGAATTGTTGTGGCGTGTACGTCTTAACATGTAGCATCTAAAGAGAACCAAAAGGAGAATTTTCTTTCGTCAGAATTTTTCAGAAAATCACGTTTTAAGGAAATCCCGCATCGTGCGAAATTATCTTGTTTTTCCTAAACAACACGTTGTAAGTCGAAAAGCTTTCATGTTGCGTGTATGTCTAAGTGTGTAGCCTCAAAAGAGAAGGCACAGGACAGTTTTCTCTCGAAAGGATATGTAAGAATACCACTTCATAAGGAAATACAGTTTTGCAGAGTAAAGACATATACGTACGCATTGGAAACTCTTTACGAGAAGAAATAACGCATAGTACAAAAGTAGCTTGTATCTACACGTTGTATCTCGATAAGAATTGTTGTGGCGTGTACGTCTTAACATGTAGCATCTAAAGAGAACCAAAAGGAGAATTTTCTTTCGTCAAAATTTTTCAGAAAATCACGTTTTAAGGAAATCCCGCATCGTGCGAAATTATCTTGTTTTTCCTAAACAACACGTTGTAAGTCGAAAAGCTTTCATGTTGCGTGTATGTCTAAGTGTGTAACCTCAAAAGAGAAGGCACAGGACAGTTTTCTCTCGAAAGGATATGTAAGAATACCACTTCATAAGGAAATACAGTTTTGCAGAGTAAAGACATATACGTACGCATTGGAAACTCTTTACGAGAAGAAATAACGCATAGTACAAAATTAGCTTGTATCTCCAAAACTACACGTTGTATCTCGAAAAGAATTGTTGTGGCGTGTACGTCTTAACATGTAGCATCTAAAGAGAACCAAAAGGAGAATTTTCTTTCGTCAAAATTTTTCAGAAAATCACGTTTTAAGGAAATCCCGCATCGTGCGATATTATCTTGTTTTTCCTAAACAACACGTTGTAAGTCGAAAAGCTTTCATGTTGCGTGTATGTCTAAGTGTGTAGCCTCAAAAGAGAAGGCACAGGACAGTTTTCTCTCGAAAGGATATGTAAGAATACCACTTCATAAGGAAATACAGTTTTGCAGAGTAAAGACATATACGTACGCATTGGAAACTCTTTACGAGAAGAAATAACGCATAGTACAAAATTAGCTTGTATCTCCAAAACTACACGTGATATCTCGAAAAGAATTGTTGTGGCGTGTACGTCTTAACATGTAGCATCTAAAGAGAACCAAAAGGAGAATTTTCTTTCGTCAGAATTTTTCAGAAAATCACGTTTTAAGGAAATCCCGCATCGTGCGAAATTATCTTGTTTTTCCTAAACAACACGTTGTAAGTCGAAAAGCTTTCATGTTGCGTGTATGTCTAAGTGTGTAGCCTCAAAAGAGAAGGCACAGGACAGTTTTCTCTCGAAAGGATATGTAAGAATACCACTTCATAAGGAAATACAGTTTTGCAGAGTAAAGACATATACGTACGCATTGGAAACTCTTTACGAGAAGAAATAACGCATAGTACAAAATTAGCTTGTATCTACACGTTGTATCTCGATAAGAATTGTTGTGGCGTGTACGTCTTAACATGTAGCATCTAAAGAGAACCAAAAGGAGAATTTTCTTTCGTCAAAATTTTTCAGAAAATCACGTTTTAAGGAAATCCCGCATCGTGCGAAATTATCTTGTTTTTCCTAAACAACACGTTGTAAGTCGAAAAGCTTTCATGTTGCGTGTATGTCTAAGTGTGTAGCCTCAAAAGAGAAGGCACAGGACAGTTTTCTCTCGAAAGGATATGTAAGAATGCCAATTCATAAGGAAATACAGTTTTGCAGCGTAAGGACATATACGTACGCATTGGAAACTCTTTACGAGAAGAAATAACGCATAGTACAAAATTAGCTTGTATCTCCAAAACTACACGTTGTATCTCGAAAAGAATTGTTGTGGCGTGTACGTCTTAACATGTAGCATCTAAAGAGAACCAAAAGGAGAATTTTCTTTCGTCAAAATTTTTCAGAAAATCACGTTTTAAGGAAATCCCGCATCGTGCGAAATTATCTTGTTTTTCCTAAACAACACGTTGTAAGTCGAAAAGCTTTCATGTTGCGTGTATGTCTAAGTGTGTAGCCTCAAAAGAGAAGGCACAGGACAGTTTTCTCTCGAAAGGATATGTAAGAATACCACTTCATAAGGAAATACAGTTTTGCAGCGTAAAGACATATACGTACGCATTGGAAACTCTTTACGAGAAGAAATAACGCATAGTACAAAATTAGCTTGTATCTCCAAAACTACACGTTGTATCTCGAAAAGAATTGTTGTGGCGTGTACGTCTTAACATGTAGCATCTAAAGAGAACCAAAAGGAGAATTTTCTTTCGTCAAAATTTTTCAGAAAATTACGTTTAATGGAAATCCCGCATCGTGCGAAATTATCTTGTTTTTCCTAAACAACACGTTGTAAGTCGAAAAGCTTTCATGTTGCGTGTATGTCTAAGTGTGTAGCCTCAAAAGAGAAGGCACAGGACAGTTTTCTCTCGAAAGGATATGTAAGAATACCACTTCATAAGGAAATACAGTTTTGCAGAGTAAAGACATATACGTACGCATTGGAAACTCTTTACGAGAAGAAATAATGCATAGTACAAAATTAGCTTGTATCTCCAAAACTACACGTGATATCTCGAAAAGAATTGTTGTGGCGTGTACGTCTTAACATGTAGCATCTAAAGAGAACCAAAAGGAGAATTTTCTTTCGTCAAAATTTTTCAGAAAATCACGTTTTAAGGAAATCCCGCATCGTGCGAAATTATCTTGTTTTTCCTAAACAACACGTTATAAGTCGAAAAGCTTTCATGTTGCGTGTATGTCTAAGTGTGTAGCCTCAAAAGAGAAGGCACAGGACAGTTTTCTCTCGAAAGGATATGTAAGAATACCACTTCATAAGGAAATACAGTTTTGCAGAGTAAAGACATATACGTACGCATTGGTAACTCTTTACGAGAAGAAATAATGCATAGTACAAAATTAGCTTGTATCTCCAAAACTACACGTTGTATCTCGAAAAGAATTGTTGTGGCGTGTACGTCTTAACATGTAGCATCTAAAGAGAACCAAAAGGAGAATTTTCTTTCGTCAAAATTTTTCAGAAAATCACGTTTTAAGGAAATCCCGCATCGTGCGAAATTATCTTGTTTTTCCTAAACAACACGTTGTAAGTCGAAAAGCTTTCATGTTGCGTGTATGTCTAAGTGTGTAGCCTCAAAAGAGAAGGCACAGGACAGTTTTCTCTCGAAAGGATATGTAAGAATACCACTTCATAAGGAAATACAGTTTTGCAGAGTAAAGACATATACGTACGCATTGGAAACTCTTTACGAGAAGAAATAACGCATAGTACAAAATTAGCTTGTATCTCCAAAACTACACGTTGTATCTCGAAAAGAATTCTTGTGGCGTGTACGTCTTAACATGTAGCATCTAAAGAGAACCAAAAGGAGAATTTTCTTTCGTCAAAATTTTTCAGAAAATCACGTTTTAAGGAAATCCCGCATCGTGCGAAATTATCTTGTTTTTCCTAAACAACACGTTGTAAGTCGAAAAGCTTTCATGTTGCGTGTATGTCTAAGTGTGTAGCCTCAAAAGAGAAGGCACAGGACAGTTTTCTCTCGAAAGGATATGTAAGAATACCACTTCATAAGGAAATACAGTTTTGCACAGTAAAGACATATACGTACGCATTGGAAACTCTTTACGAGAAGAAATAACGCATAGTACAAAATTAGCTTGTATCTCCAAAACTACACGTTGTATCTCGAAAAGAATTGTTGTGGCGTGTACGTCTTAACATGTAGCATCTAAAGAGAACCAAAAGGAGAATTTTCTTTCGTCAAAATTTTTCAGAAAATCACGTTTTAAGGAAATCCCGCATCGTGCGAAATTATCTTGTTTTTCCTAAACAACACGTTGTAAGTCGAAAAGCTTTCATGTTGCGTGTATGTCTAAGTGTGTAGCCTCAAAAGAGAAGGCACAGGACAGTTTTCTCTCGAAAGGATATGTAAGAATACCACTTCATAAGGAAATACAGTTTTGCACAGTAAAGACATATACGTACGCATTGGAAACTCTTTACGAGAAGAAATAACGCATAGTACAAAATTAGCTTGTATCTCCAAAACTACACGTTGTATCTCGAAAAGAATTGTTGTGGCATGTACGTCTTAACATGTAGCATCTAAAGAGAACCAAAAGGAGAATTTTCTTTCGTCAAAATTTTTCAGAAAATCACGTTTTAAGGAAATCCCGCATCGTGCGAAATTATCTTGTTTTTCCTAAACAACACGTTGTAAGTCGAAAAGCTTTCATGTTGCATGTATGTCTAAGTGTGTAGCCTCAAAAGAGAAGGCACAGGACAGTTTTCTCTCGAAAGGATATGTAAGAATACCACTTCATAAGGAAATACAGTTTTGCAGCGTAAAGACATATACGTACGCATTGGAAACTCTTTACGAGAAGAAATAACGCATAGTACAAAATTAGCTTGTATCTCCAAAACTACACGTTGTATCTCGAAAAGAATTGTTGTGGCGTGTACGTCTTAACATGTAGCATCTAAAGAGAACCAAAAGGAGAATTTTCTTCCGTCAAAATTTTTTAGAAAATCACGTTTTAAGGAAATCCCGCATCGTGCGAAATTATCTTGTTTTTCCTAAACAACACGTTGTAAGTCGAAAAGCTTTCATGTTGCGTGTTTGTCTAAGTGTGTAGCCTCAAAAGAGAAGGCACAGGACAGTTTTCTCTCGAAAGGATATGTAAGAATACCACTTCATAAGGAAATACAGTTTTGCAGAGTAAAGACATATACGTACGCATTGGAAACTCTTTACGAGAAGAAATAACGCATAGTACAAAATTAGCTTGTATCTCCAAAACTACACGTTGTATCTCGAAAAGAATTGTTGTGGTGTGTACGTCTTAACATGTAGCATCTAAAGAGAACCAAAAGGAGAATTTTCTTTCGTCAAAATTTTTCAGAAAATCACGTTTTAAGGAAATCCCGCATCGTGCGAAATTATCTTGTTTTTCCTAAACAACACGTTGTAAGTCGAAAAGCTTTCATGTTGCGTGTATGTCTAAGTGTGTAGCCTCAAAAGAGAAGGCACAGGACAGTTTTCTCTCGAAAGGATATGTAAGAATACCACTTCATAAGGAAATACAGTTTTGCAGAGTAAAGACATATACGTACGCATTGGAAACTCTTTACGAGAAGAAATAACGCATAGTACAAAATTAGCTTGTATCTCCAAAACTACACGTGATATCTCGAAAAGAATTGTTGTGGCGTGTACGTCTTAACATGTAGCATCTAAAGAGAACCAAAAGGAGAATTTTCTTTCGTCAGAATTTTTCAGAAAATCACGTTTTAAGGAAATCCCGCATCGTGCGAAATTATCTTGTTTTTCCTAAACAACACGTTGTAAGTCGAAAAGCTTTCATGTTGCGTGTATGTCTAAGTGTGTAGCCTCAAAAGAGAAGGCACAGGACAGTTTTCTCTCGAAAGGATATGTAAGAATACCACTTCATAAGGAAATACAGTTTTGCAGAGTAAAGACATATACGTACGCATTGGAAACTCTTTACGAGAAGAAATAACGCATAGTACAAAATTAGCTTGTATCTACACGTTGTATCTCGAAAAGAATTGCTGTGGCGTGTACGTCTTAACATGTAGCATCTAAAGAGAACCAAAAGGAGAATTTTCTTTCGTCAAAATTTTTCAGAAAATCACGTTTTAAGGAAATCCCGCATCGTGCGAAATTATCTTGTTTTTCCTAAACAACACGTTGTAAGTCGAAAAGCTTTCATGTTGCGTGTATGTCTAAGTGTGTAGCCTCAAAAGAGAAGGCACAGGACAGTTTTCTCTCGAAAGGATATGTAAGAATACCACTTCATAAGGAAATACAGTTTTGCAGAGTAAAGACATATACGTACGCATTGGAAACTCTTTACGAGAAGAAATAACGCATAGTACAAAATTAGCTTGTATCTACACGTTGTATCTCGATAAGAATTGTTGTGGCGTGTACGTCTTAACATGTAGCATCTAAAGAGAACCAAAAGGAGAATTTTCTTTCGTCAAAATTTTTCAGAAAATCACGTTTTAAGGAAATCCCGCATCGTGCGAAATTATCTTGTTTTTCCTAAACAACACGTTGTAAGTCGAAAAGCTTTCATGTTGCGTGTATGTCTAAGTGTGTAGCCTCAAAAGAGAAGGCACAGGACAGTTTTCTCTCGAAAGGATATGTAAGAATACCAATTCATAAGGAAATACAGTTTTGCAGCGTAAGGACATATACGTACGCATTGGAAACTCTTTACGAGAAGAAATAACGCATAGTACAAAATTAGCTTGTATCTCCAAAACTACACGTTGTATCTCGAAAAGAATTGTTGTGGCGTGTACGTCTTAACATGTAGCATCTAAAGAGAACCAAAAGGAGAATTTTCTTTCGTCAAAATTTTTCAGAAAATCACGTTTTAAGGAAATCCCGCATCGTGCGAAATTATCTTGTTTTTCCTAAACAACACGTTGTAAGTCGAAAAGCTTTCATGTTGCGTGTATGTCTAAGTGTGTAGCCTCAAAAGAGAAGGCACAGGACAGTTTTCTCTCGAAAGGATATGTAAGAATACCACTTCATAAGGAAATACAGTTTTGCAGCGTAAAGACATATACGTACGCATTGGAAACTCTTTACGAGAAGAAATAACGCATAGTACAAAATTAGCTTGTATCTCCAAAACTACACGTTGTATCTCGAAAAGAATTGTTGTGGCGTGTACGTCTTAACATGTAGCATCTAAAGAGAACCAAAAGGAGAATTTTCTTTCGTCAAAATTTTTCAGAAAATTACGTTTAATGGAAATCCCGCATCGTGCGAAATTATCTTGTTTTTCCTAAACAAAACGTTGTAAGTCGAAAAGCTTTCATGTTGCGTGTATGTCTAAGTGTGTAGCCTCAAAAGAGAAGGCACAGGACAGTTTTCTCTCGAAAGGATATGTAAGAATACCACTTCATAAGGAAATACAGTTTTGCAGCGTAAAGACATATACGTACGCATTGGAAACTCTTTACAAGAAGAAATAACGCATAGTACAAAATTAGCTTGTATCTCCAAAACTACACGTTGTATCTCGAAAAGAATTGTTGTGGCGTGTACGTCTTAACATGTAGCATCTAAAGAGAACCAAAAGGAGAATTTTCTTTCGTCAAAATTTTTCAGAAAATCACGTTTTAAGGAAATCCCGCATCGTGCGAAATTATCTTGTTTTTCCTAAACAACACGTTGTAAGTCGAAAAGCTTTCATGTTGCGTGTATGTCTAAGTGTGTAGCCTCAAAAGAGAAGGCACAGGACAGTTTTCTCTCGAAAGGATATGTAAGAATACCACTTCATAAGGAAATACAGTTTTGCAGAGTAAAGACATATACGGACGCATTGGAAACTCTTTACGAGAAGAAATAACGCATAGTACAAAATTAGCTTGTATCTCCAAAACTACACGTTGTATCTCGAAAAGAATTGTTGTGGCGTGTACGTCTTAACATGTAGCATCTAAAGAGAACCAAAAGGAGAATTTTCTTTCGTCAAAATTTTTCAGAAAATCACGTTTTAAGGAAATCCCGCATCGTGCGAAATTATCTTGTTTTTCCTAAACAACACGTTGTAAGTCGAAAAGCTTTCATGTTGCGTGTATGTCTAAGTGTGTAGCCTCAAAAGAGAAGGCACAGGACAGTTTTCTCTCGAAAGGATATGTAAGAATACCACTTCATAAGGAAATACAGTTTTGCAGAGTAAAGACATATACGTACGCATTGGAAACTCTTTACGAGAAGAAATAACGCATAGTACAAAATTAGCTTGTATCTCCAAAACTACACGTTGTATCTCGAAAAGAATTGTTGTGGCGTGTACGTCTTAACATGTAGCATCTAAAGAGAACCAAAAGGAGAATTTTCTTTCGTCAAAATTTTTCAGAAAATCACGTTTTAAGGAAATCCCGCATCGTGCGAAATTATCTTGTTTTTCCTAAACAACACGTTGTAAGTCGAAAAGCTTTCATGTTGCGTGTATGTCTAAGTGTGTAGCCTCAAAAGAGAAGGCACAGGACAGTTTTCTCTCGAAAGGATATGTAAGAATACCACTTCATAAGGAAATACAGTTTTGCAGCGTAAAGACATATACGTACGCATTGGAAACTCTTTACGAGAAGAAATAACGCATAGTACAAAATTAGCTTGTATCTCCAAAACTACACGTTGTATCTCGAAAAGAATTGTTGTGGCGTGTACGTCTTAACATGTAGCATCTAAAGAGAACCAAAAGGAGAATTTTCTTTCGTCAAAATTTTTCACAAAATCACGTTTTAAGGAAATCCCGCATCGTGCGAAATTATCTTGTTTTTCCTAAACAACACGTTGTAAGTCGAAAAGCTTTCATGTTGCGTGTATGTCTAAGTGTGTAGCCTCAAAAGAGAAGGCACAGGACAGTTTTCTCTCGAAAGGATATGTAAGAATACCACTTCATAAGGAAATACAGTTTTGCAGAGTAAAGACATATACGTACGC
This sequence comes from Apodemus sylvaticus, assembly GCF_947179515.1. Taxonomy (NCBI): domain Eukaryota; kingdom Metazoa; phylum Chordata; class Mammalia; order Rodentia; family Muridae; genus Apodemus; species Apodemus sylvaticus. Next base: position 61,056 of record NW_026263073.1, on the reverse strand, counting down.
ATTGGAAACTCTTTACGAGAAGAAATAACGCATAGTACAAAATTAGCTTGTATCTCCAAAACTACACGTTGTATCTCGAAAAGAATTCTTGTGGCGTGTACGTCTTAACATGTAGCATCTAAAGAGAACCAAAAGGAGAATTTTCTTTCGTCAAAATTTTTCAGAAAATCACGTTTTAAGGAAATCCCGCATCGTGCGAAATTATCTTGTTTTTCCTAAACAACACGTTGTAAGTCGAAAAGCTTTCATGTTGCGTGTATGTCTAAGTGTGTAGCCTCAAAAGAGAAGGCACAGGACAGTTTTCTCTCGAAAGGATATGTAAGAATACCACTTCATAAGGAAATACAGTTTTGCACAGTAAAGACATATACGTACGCATTGGAAACTCTTTACGAGAAGAAATAACGCATAGTACAAAATTAGCTTGTATCTCCAAAACTACACGTTGTATCTCGAAAAGAATTGTTGTGGCGTGTACGTCTTAACATGTAGCATCTAAAGAGAACCAAAAGGAGAATTTTCTTTCGTCAAAATTTTTCAGAAAATCACGTTTTAAGGAAATCCCGCATCGTGCGAAATTATCTTGTTTTTCCTAAACAACACGTTGTAAGTCGAAAAGCTTTCATGTTGCGTGTATGTCTAAGTGTGTAGCCTCAAAAGAGAAGGCACAGGACAGTTTTCTCTCGAAAGGATATGTAAGAATACCACTTCATAAGGAAATACAGTTTTGCACAGTAAAGACATATACGTACGCATTGGAAACTCTTTACGAGAAGAAATAACGCATAGTACAAAATTAGCTTGTATCTCCAAAACTACACGTTGTATCTCGAAAAGAATTGTTGTGGCATGTACGTCTTAACATGTAGCATCTAAAGAGAACCAAAAGGAGAATTTTCTTTCGTCAAAATTTTTCAGAAAATCACGTTTTAAGGAAATCCCGCATCGTGCGAAATTATCTTGTTTTTCCTAAACAACACGTTGTAAGTCGAAAAGCTTTCATGTTGCGTGTATGTCTAAGTGTGTAGCCTCAAAAGAGAAGGCACAGGACAGTTTTCTCTCGAAAGGATATGTAAGAATACCACTTCATAAGGAAATACAAAGACATATACGTACGCATTGGAAACTCTTTACGAGAAGAAATAACGCATAGTACAAAATTAGCTTGTATCTCCAAAACTACACGTTGTATCTCGAAAAGAATTGTTGTGGCGTGTACGTCTTAACATGTAGCATCTAAAGAGAACCAAAAGGAGAATTTTCTTTCGTCAAAATTTTTCAGAAAATCACGTTTTAAGGAAATCCCGCATCATGCGAAATTATCTTATTTTTCCTAAACAACACGTTGTAAGTCGAAAAGCTTTCATGTTGCGTGTATGTCTAAGTGTGTAGCCTCAAAAGAGAAGGCACAGGACAGTTTTCTCTCGAAAGGATATGTAAGAATACCACTTCATAAGGAAATACAGTTTTGCAGCGTAAAGACATATACGTACGCATTGGAAACTCTTTACGAGAAGAAATAACGCATAGTACAAAATTAGCATGTATCTCCAAAACTACACGTTGTATCTCGAAAAGAATTGTTGTGGCGTGTACGTCTTAACATGTAGCATCTAAAGAGAACCAAAAGGAGAATTTTCTTTCGTCAAAATTTTTCAGAAATCACGTTTTAAGGAAATCCCGCATCGTGCGAAATTATCTTGTTTTTCCTAAACAACACGTTGTAAGTCGAAAAGCTTTCATGTTGCGTGTATGTCTAAGTGTGTAGCCTCAAAAGAGAAGGCACAGGACAGTTTTCTCTCGAAAGGATATGTAAGAATACCACTTCATAAGGAAATACAGTTTTGCAGAGTAAAGACATATACGTACGCATTGGTAACTCTTTACGAGAAGAAATAACGCATAGTACAAAATTAGCTTGTATCTCCAAAACTACACGTTGTATCTCGAAAAGAATTGTTGTGGCGTGTACGTCTTAACATGTAGCATCTAAAGAGAACCAAAAGGAGAATTTTCTTTCGTCAAAATTTTTCAGAAAATCACGTTTTAAGGAAATCCCGCATCGTGCGAAATTATCTTGTTTTTCCTAAACAACACGTTGTAAGTCGAAAAGCTTTCATGCGGCGTGTATGTCTAAGTGTGTAGCCTCAAAAGAGAAGGCACAGGACAGTTTTCTCTCGAAAGGATATGTAAGAATACCACTTCATAAGGAAATACAGTTTTGCAGCGTAAAGACATATACGTACGCATTGGAAACTCTTTACGAGAAGAAATAACGCATAGTACAAAATTAGCTTGTATCTCCAAAACTACACGTTGTATCTCGAAAAGAATTGTTGTGGCGTGTACGTCTTAACATGTAGCATCTAAAGAGAACCAAAAGGAGAATTTTCTTTCGTCAAAATTTTTCAGAAAATCACGTTTTAAGGAAATCCCGCATCGTGCGAAATTATCTTGTTTTTCCTAAACAACACGTTGTAAGTCGAAAAGCTTTCATGTTCCGTGTATGTCTAAGTGTGTAGCCTCAAAAGAGAAGGCACAGGACAGTTTTCTCTCGAAAGGATATGTAAGAATACCACTTCATAAGGAAATACAGTTTTGCAGAGTAAAGACATATACGTACGCATTGGAAACTCTTTACGAGAAGAAATAACGCATAGTACAAAATTAGCTTGTATCTCCAAAACTACACGTTGTATCTCGAAAAGAATTGTTGTGGCGTGTACGTCTTAACATGTAGCATCTAAAGAGAACCAAAAGGAGAATTTTCTTTCGTCAAAATTTTTCAGAAAATCACGTTTTAAGGAAATCCCGCATCGTGCGAAATTATCTTGTTTTTCCTAAACAACACGTTGTAAGTCGAAAAGCTTTCATGTTTCGTGTATGTCTAAGTGTGTAGCCTCAAAAGAGAAGGCACAGGACAGTTTTCTCTCGAAAGGATATGTAAGAATACCACTTCATAAGGAAATACAGTTTTGCAGCGTAAAGACATATACGTACGCATTGGAAACTCTTTACGAGAAGAAATAACGCATAGTACAAAATTAGCTTGTATCTCCAAAACTACACGTTGTATCTCGAAAAGAATTGTTGTGGCGTGTACGTCTTAACATGTAGCATCTAAAGAGAACCAAAAGGAGAATTTTCTTTCGTCAAAATTTTTCAGAAAATTACGTTTAATGGAAATCCCGCATCGTGCGAAATTGTCTTGTTTTTCCTAAACAACACGTTGTAAGTCGAAAAGCTTTCATGTTGCGTGTATGTCTAAGTGTGTAGCCTCAAAAGAGAAGGCACAGGACAGTTTTCTCTCGAAAGGATATGTAAGAATACCACTTCATAAGGAAATACAGTTTTGCAGAGTAAAGACATATACGTACGCATTGGAAACTCTTTACGAGAAGAAATAACGCATAGTAAAAAATTAGCTTGTATCTCCAAAACTACACGTTGTATCTCGAAAAGAATTGTTGTGGCGTGTACGTCTTAACATGTAGCATCTAAAGAGAACCAAAAGGAGAATTTTCTTTCGTCAAAATTTTTCAGAAAATCACGTTTTAAGGAAATCCCGCATCGTGCGAAATTATCTTGTTTTTCCTAAACAACACGTTGTAAGTCGAAAAGCTTTCATGTTGCGTGTATGTCTAAGTGTGTAGCCTCAAAAGAGAAGGCACAGGACAGTTTTCTCTCGAAAGGATATGTAAGAATACCACTTCATAAGGAAATACAGTTTTGCAGCGTAAAGACATATACGTACGCATTGGAAACTCTTTACGAGAAGAAATAACGCATAGTACAAAATTAGCATGTATCTCCAAAACTACACGTTGTATCTCGAAAAGAATTGTTGTGGCGTGTACGTCTTAACATGTAGCATCTAAAGAGAACCAAAAGGAGAATTTTCTTTCGTCAAAATTTTTCAGAAAATCACGTTTTAAGGAAATCCCGCATCGTGCGAAATTATCTTGTTTTTCCTAAACAACACGTTGTAAGTCGAAAAGCTTTCATGTTGCGTGTATGTCTAAGTGTGTAGCCTCAAAAGAGAAGGCACAGGACAGTTTTCTCTCGAAAGGATATGTAAGAATACCACTTCATAAGGAAATACAGTTTTGCAGAGTAAAGACATATACGTACGCATTGGTAACTCTTTACGAGAAGAAATAACGCATAGTACAAAATTAGCTTGTATCTCCAAAACTACACGTTGTATCTCGAAAAGAATTGTTGTGGCGTGTACGTCTTAACATGTAGCATCTAAAGAGAACCAAAAGGAGAATTTTCTTTCGTCAAAATTTTTCAGAAAATCACGTTTTAAGGAAATCCCGCATCGTGCGAAATTATCTTGTTTTTCCTAAACAACACGTTGTAAGTCGAAAAGCTTTCATGCGGCGTGTATGTCTAAGTGTGTAGCCTCAAAAGAGAAGGCACAGGACAGTTTTCTCTCGAAAGGATATGTAAGAATACCACTTCATAAGGAAATACAGTTTTGCAGCGTAAAGACATATACGTACGCATTGGAAACTCTTACGAGAAGAAATAACGCATAGTACAAAATTAGCTTGTATCTCCAAAACTACACGTTGTATCTCGAAAAGAATTGTTGTGGCGTGTACGTCTTAACATGTAGCATCTAAAGAGAACCAAAAGGAGAATTTTCTTTCGTCAAAATTTTTCAGAAAATCACGTTTTAAGGAAATCCCGCATCGTGCGAAATTATCTTGTTTTTCCTAAACAACACGTTGTAAGTCGAAAAGCTTTCATGTTCCGTGTATGTCTAAGTGTGTAGCCTCAAAAGAGAAGGCACAGGACAGTTTTCTCTCGAAAGGATATGTAAGAATACCACTTCATAAGGAAATACAGTTTTGCAGAGTAAAGACATATACGTACGCATTGGAAACTCTTTACGAGAAGAAATAACGCATAGTACAAAATTAGCTTGTATCTCCAAAACTACACGTTGTATCTCGAAAAGAATTGTTGTGGCGTGTACGTCTTAACATGTAGCATCTAAAGAGAACCAAAAGGAGAATTTTCTTTCGTCAAAATTTTTCAGAAAATCACGTTTTAAGGAAATCCCGCATCGTGCGAAATTATCTTGTTTTTCCTAAACAACACGTTGTAAGTCGAAAAGCTTTCATGTTTCGTGTATGTCTAAGTGTGTAGCCTCAAAAGAGAAGGCACAGGACAGTTTTCTCTCGAAAGGATATGTAAGAATACCACTTCATAAGGAAATACAGTTTTGCAGCGTAAAGACATATACGTACGCATTGGAAACTCTTTACGAGAAGAAATAACGCATAGTACAAAATTAGCTTGTATCTCCAAAACTACACGTTGTATCTCGAAAAGAATTGTTGTGGCGTGTACGTCTTAACATGTAGCATCTAAAGAGAACCAAAAGGAGAATTTTCTTTCGTCAAAATTTTTCAGAAAATTACGTTTAATGGAAATCCCGCATCGTGCGAAATTGTCTTGTTTTTCCTAAACAACACGTTGTAAGTCGAAAAAGCTTTCATGTTGCGTGTATGTCTAAGTGTGTAGCCTCAAAAGAGAAGGCACAGGACAGTTTTCTCTCGAAAGGATATGTAAGAATACCACTTCATAAGGAAATACAGTTTTGCAGAGTAAAGACATATACGTACGCATTGGAAACTCTTTACGAGAAGAAATAACGCATAGTAAAAAATTAGCTTGTATCTCCAAAACTACACGTTGTATCTCGAAAAGAATTGTTGTGGCGTGTACGTCTTAACATGTAGCATCTAAAGAGAACCAAAAGGAGAATTTTCTTTCGTCAAAATTTTTCAGAAAATCACGTTTTAAGGAAATCCCGCATCGTGCGAAATTATCTTGTTTTTCCTAAACAACACGTTGTAAGTCGAAAAGCTTTCATGTTGCGTGTATGTCTAAGTGTGTAGCCTCAAAGAGAAGGCACAGGACAGTTTTCTCTCGAAAGGATATGTAAGAATACCACTTCATAAGGAAATACAGTTTTGCAGCGTAAAGACATATACGTACGCATTGGAAACTCTTTACGAGAAGAAATAACGCATAGTACAAAATTAGCTTGTATCTCCAAAACTACACGTTGTATCTCGAAAAGAATTGTTGTGGCGTGTACGTCTTAACATGTAGCATCTAAAGAGAACCAAAAGGAGAATTTTCTTTCGTCAAAATTTTTCAGAAAATCACGTTTTAAGAAATCCCGCATCGTGCGAAATTATCTTGTTTTTCCTAAACAACACGTTGTAAGTCGAAAAGCTTTCATGTTGCGTGTATGTCTAAGTGTGTAGCCTCAAAAGAGAAGGCACAGGACAGTTTTCTCTCGAAAGGATATGTAAGAATACCACTTCATAAGGAAATACAGTTTTGCAGCGTAAAGACATATACGTACGCATTGGAAACTCTTTACGAGAAGAAATAACGCATAGTACAAAATTAGCTTGTATCTCCAAAACTACACGTTGTATCTCGAAAAGAATTGTTGTGGCGTGTACGTCTTAACATGTAGCATCTAAAGAGAACCAAAAGGAGAATTTTCTTCCATCAAAATTTTTTAGAAAATCACGTTTTAAGGAAATCCCGCATCGTGCGAAATTATCTTATTTTTCCTAAACAACACGTTGTAAGTCGAAAAGCTTTCATGTTGCGTGTTTGTCTAAGTGTGTAGCCTCAAAAGAGAAGGCACAGGACAGTTTTCTCTCGAAAGGATATGTAAGAATACCACTTCATAAGGAAATACAGTTTTGCAGAGTAAAGACATATACGTACGCATTGGAAACTCTTTACGAGAAGAAATAACGCATAGTACAAAATTAGCTTGTATCTCCAAAACTACACGTGATATCTCGAAAAGAATTGTTGTGGCGTGTACGTCTTAACATGTAGCATCTAAAGAGAACCAAAAGGAGAATTTTCTTTCGTCAAAATTTTTCAGAAAATCACGTTTTAAGGAAATCCCGCATCGTGCGAAATTATCTTGTTTTTCCTAAACAACACGTTGTAAGTCGAAAAGCTTTCATGTTGCGTGTATGTCTAAGTGTGTAGCCTCAAAAGAGAAGGCACAGGACAGTTTTCTCTCGAAAGGATATGTAAGAATACCACTTCATAAGGAAATACAGTTTTGCAGAGTAAAGACATATACGTACGCATTGGAAACTCTTTACGAGAAGAAATAACGCATAGTACAAAATTAGCTTGTATCTACACGTTGTATCTCGAAAAGAATTGTTGTGGCGTGTACGTCTTAACATGTAGCATCTAAAGAGAACCAAAAGGAGAATTTTCTTCTTCAAAATTTTTCAGAAAATCACGTTTTAAGGAAATCCCGCATCGTGCGAAATTATCTTGTTTTTCCTAAACAACACGTTGTAAGTCGAAAAGCTTTCATGTTGCGTGTATGTCTAAGTGTGTAGCCTCAAAAGAGAAGGCACAGGACAGTTTTCTCTCGAAAGGATATGTAAGAATACCACTTCATAAGGAAATACAGTTTTGCAGCGTAAAGACATATACGTACGCATTGGAAACTCTTTACGAGAAGAAATAACGCATAGTACAAAATTAGCTTGTATCTCCAAACCTACACGTTGTATCTCGAAAAGAATTGTTGTGGCGTGTACGTCTTAACATGTAGCATCTAAAGAGAACCAAAAGGAGAATTTTCTTCCGTCAAAATTTTTTAGAAAATCACGTTTTAAGGAAATCCCGCATCGTGCGAAATTATCTTATTTTTCCTAAACAACACGTTGTAAGTCGAAAAGCTTTCATGTTGCGTGTTTGTCTAAGTGTGTAGCCTCAAAAGAGAAGGCACAGGACAGTTTTCTCTCGAAAGGATATGTAAGAATACCACTTCATAAGGAAATACAGTTTTGCACAGTAAAGACATATACGTACGCATTGGAAACTCTTTACGAGAAGAAATAACGCATAGTACAAAATTAGCTTGTATCTCCAAAACTACACGTTGTATCTCGAAAAGAATTGTTGTGGCGTGTACGTCTTAACATGTAGCATCTAAAGAGAACCAAAAGGAGAATTTTCTTTCGTCAAAATTTTTCAGAAAATCACGTTTTAAGGAAATCCCGCATCGTGCGAAATTATCTTGTTTTTCCTAAACAACACGTTGTAAGTCGAAAAGCTTTCATGTTGCGTGTATGTCTAAGTGTGTAGCCTCAAAAGAGAAGGCACAGGACAGTTTTCTCTCGAAAGGATATGTAAGAATACCACTTCATAAGGAAATACAGTTTTGCAGAGTAAAGACATATACGTACGCATTGGAAACTCTTTAGGAGAAGAAATAACGCATAGTACAAAATTAGCTTGTATCTCCAAAACTACACGTTGTATCTCGAAAAGAATTGTTGTGGCGTGTACATCTTAACATGTAGCATCTAAAGAGAACCAAAAGGAGAATTTTCTTCTTCAAAATTTTTCAGAAAATCACGTTTTAAGGAAATCCCGCATCGTGCGAAATTATCTTGTTTTTCCTAAACAACACGTTGTAAGTCGAAAAGCTTTCATGTTGCGTGTATGTCTAAGTGTGTAGCCTCAAAGAGAAGGCACAGGACAGTTTTCTCTCGAAAGGATATGTAAGAATACCACTTCATAAGGAAATACAGTTTTTGCAGAGTAAAGACATATACGTACGCATTGGAAACTCTTTACGAGAAGAAATAACGCATAGTAGAAAATTAGCTTGTATCTCCAAAACTACACGTTGTATCTCGAAAAGAATTGCTGTGGCGTGTACGTCTTAACATGTAGCATCTAAAGAGAACCAAAAGGAGAATTTTCTTTCGTCAAAATTTTTCAGAAAATCACGTTTTAAGGAAATCTCGCATCGTGCGAAATTATCTTGTTTTCCTAAACAACACGTTGTAAGTCGAAAAGCTTTCATGTTGCGTGTATGTCTAAGTGTGTAGCCTCAAAAGAGAAGGCACAGGACAGTTTTCTCTCGAAAGGATATGTAAGAATACCACTTCATAAGGAAATACAGTTTTGCAGAGTAAAGACATATACGTACGCATTGGAAACTCTTTACGAGAAGAAATAACGCATAGTACAAAATTAGCTTGTATCTCCAAAACTACACGTTGTATCTCGAAAAGAATTGTTGTGGCGTGTACGTCTTAACATGTAGCATCTAAAGAGAACCAAAAGGAGAATTTTCTTTCGTCAAAATTTTTCAGAAAAATCACGTTTTAAGGAAATCCCGCATCGTGCGAAATTATCTTGTTTTTCCTAAACAACACGTTGTAAGTCGAAAAGCTTTCATGTTGCGTGTATGTCTAAGTGTGTAGCCTCAAAAGAGAAGGCACAGGACAGTTTTTCTCTCGAAAGGATATGTAAGAATACCACTTCATAAGGAAATACAGTTTTGCAGCGTAAAGACATATACGTACGCATTGGAAACTCTTTACGAGAAGAAATAACGCATAGTACAAAATTAGCTTGTATCTCCAAAACTACACGTTGTATCTCGAAAAGAATTGTTGTGGCGTGTACGTCTTAACATGTAGCATCTAAAGAGAACCAAAAGGAGAATTTTCTTTCGTCAAAATTTTTCAGAAAATCACGTTTTAAGGAAATCCCGCATCGTGCGAAATTATCTTGTTTTTAATTAACAACACGTTGTAAGTCGAAAAGCTTTCATGTTGCGTGTATGTCTAAGTGTGTAGCCTCAAAAGAGAAGGCACAGGACAGTTTTCTCTCGAAAGGATATGTAAGAATACCACTTCATAAGGAAATACAGTTTTGCAGAGTAAAGACATATACGTACGCATTGGAAACTCTTTACGAGAAGAAATAACGCAGAGTACAAAATTAGCTTGTATCTCCAAAACTACACGTTGTATCTCGAAAAGAATTGTTGTGGCATGTACGTCTTAACATGTAGCATCTAAAGAGAACCAAAAGGAGAATTTTCTTTCGTCAAAATTTTTCAGAAAATCACGTTTTAAGGAAATCCCGCCTCGTGCGAAATTATCTTGTTTTTCCTAAACAACACGTTGTAAGTCGAAAAGCTTTCATGTTGCGTGTATGTCTAAGTGTGTAGCCTCAAAAGAGAAGGCACTGGACAGTTTTCTCTCGAAAGGATATGTAAGAATACCACTTCATAAGGAAATACAGTTTTGCAGAGTAAAGACATATACGTACGCATTGGAAACTCTTTACGAGAAGAAATAACGCATAGTACAAAATTAGCTTGTATCTCCAAAACTACACGTTGTATCTCGAAAAGAATTGCTGTGGCGTGTACGTCTTAACATGTAGCATCTAAAGAGAACCAAAAGGAGAATTTTCTTTCGTCAAAATTTTTCAGAAAATCACGTTTTAAGGAAATCCCGCATCGTGCGAAATTATCTTGTTTTTCCTAAACAACACGTTGTAAGTCGAAAAGCTTTCATGTTGCGTGTATGTCTAAGTGTGTAGCCTCAAAAGAGAAGGCACAGGACAGTTTTCTCTCGAAAGGATATGTAAGAATACCACTTCATAAGGAAATACAGTTTTGCAGCGTAAAGACATATACGTACGCATTGGAAACTCTTTACGAGAAGAAATAACGCATAGTACAAAATTAGCTTGTATCTCCAAAACTACACGTTGTATCTCGAAAAGAATTGTTGTGGCGTGTACGTCTTAACATGTAGCATCTAAAGAGAACCAAAAGGAGAATTTTCTTTCGTCAAAATTTTTCAGAAAATCACGTTTTAAGGAAATCCCGCATCGTGCGAAATTATCTTATTTTTCCTAAACAACACGTTGTAAGTCGAAAAGCTTTCATGTTGCGTGTATGTCTAAGTGTGTAGCCTCAAAAGAGAAGGCACAGGACAGTTTTCTCTCGAAAGGATATGTAAGAATACCACTTCATAAGGAAATACAGTTTTGCAGCGTAAAGACATATACGTACGCATTGGAAACTCTTTACGAGAAGAAATAACGCATAGTACAAAATTAGCATGTATCTCCAAACCTACACGTTGTATCTCGAAAAGAATTGTTGTGGCGTGTACGTCTTAACATGTAGCATCTAAAGAGAACCAAAAGGAGAATTTTCTTCCGTCAAAATTTTTTAGAAAATCACGTTTTAAGGAAATCCCGCATCGTGCGAAATTATCTTATTTTTCCTAAACAACACGTTGTAAGTCGAAAAGCTTTCATGTTGCGTGTTTGTCTAAGTGTGTAGCCTCAAAAGAGAAGGCACAGGACAGTTTTCTCTCGAAAGGATATGTAAGAATACCACTTCATAAGGAAATACAGTTTTGCACAGTAAAGACATATACGTACGCATTGGAAACTCTTTACGAGAAGAAATAACGCATAGTACAAAATTAGCTTGTATCTCCAAAACTACACGTTGTATCTCGAAAAGAATTGTTGTGGCGTGTACGTCTTAACATGTAGCATCTAAAGAGAACCAAAAGGAGAATTTTCTTTCGTCAAAATTTTTCAGAAAATCACGTTTTAAGGAAATCCCGCATCGTGCGAAATTATCTTGTTTTTCCTAAACAACACGTTGTAAGTCGAAAAGCTTTCATGTTGCGTGTATGTCTAAGTGTGTAGCCTCAAAAGAGAAGGCACAGGACAGTTTTCTCTCGAAAGGATATGTAAGAATACCACTTCATAAGGAAATACAGTTTTGCAGAGTAAAGACATATACGTACGCATTGGAAACTCTTTAGGAGAAGAAATAACGCATAGTACAAAATTAGCTTGTATCTCCAAAACTACACGTTGTATCTCGAAAAGAATTGTTGTGGCGTGTACATCTTAACATGTAGCATCTAAAGAGAACCAAAAGGAGAATTTTCTTCTTCAAAATTTTTCAGAAAATCACGTTTTAAGGAAATCCCGCATCGTGCGAAATTATCTTGTTTTTCCTAAACAACACGTTGTAAGTCGAAAAGCTTTCATGTTGCGTGTATGTCTAAGTGTGTAGCCTCAAAAGAGAAGGCACAGGACAGTTTTCTCTCGAAAGGATATGTAAGAATACCACTTCATAAGGAAATACAGTTTTGCAGAGTAAAGACATATACGTACGCATTGGAAACTCTTTACGAGAAGAAATAACGCATAGTAGAAAATTAGCTTGTATCTCCAAAACTACACGTTGTATCTCGAAAAGAATTGCTGTGGCGTGTACGTCTTAACATGTAGCATCTAAAGAGAACCAAAAGGAGAATTTTCTTTCGTCAAAATTTTTCAGAAAATCACGTTTTAAGGAAATCTCGCATCGTGCGAAATTATCTTGTTTTTCCTAAACAACACGTTGTAAGTCGAAAAGCTTTCATGTTGCGTGTATGTCTAAGTGTGTAGCCTCAAAAGAGAAGGCACAGGACAGTTTTCTCTCGAAAGGATATGTAAGAATACCACTTCATAAGGAAATACAGTTTTGCAGAGTAAAGACATATACGTACGCATTGGAAACTCTTTACGAGAAGAAATAACGCATAGTACAAAATTAGCTTGTATCTCCAAAACTACACGTTGTATCTCGAAAAGAATTGTTGTGGCGTGTACGTCGTAACATGTAGCATCTAAAGAGAACCAAAAGGAGAATTTTCTTTCGTCAAAATTTTTCAGAAAAATCACGTTTTAAGGAAATCCCGCATCGTGCGAAATTATCTTGTTTTTCCTAAACAACACGTTGTAAGTCGAAAAGCTTTCATGTTGCGTGTATGTCTAAGTGTGTAGCCTCAAAAGAGAAGGCACAGGACAGTTTTCTCTCGAAAGGATATGTAAGAATACCACTTCATAAGGAAATACAGTTTTGCAGCGTAAAGACATATACGTACGCATTGGAAACTCTTTACGAGAAGAAATAACGCATAGTACAAAATTAGCTTGTATCTCCAAAACTACACGTTGTATCTCGAAAAGAATTGTTGTGGCGTGTACGTCTTAACATGTAGCATCTAAAGAGAACCAAAAGGAGAATTTTCTTTCGTCAAAATTTTTCAGAAAATCACGTTTTAAGGAAATCCCGCATCGTGCGAAATTATCTTGTTTTTAATTAACAACACGTTGTAAGTCGAAAAGCTTTCATGTTGCGTGTATGTCTAAGTGTGTAGCCTCAAAAGAGAAGGCACAGGACAGTTTTCTCTCGAAAGGATATGTAAGAATACCACTTCATAAGGAAATACAGTTTTGCAGAGTAAAGACATATACGTACGCATTGGAAACTCTTTACGAGAAGAAATAACGCAGAGTACAAAATTAGCTTGTATCTCCAAAACTACACGTTGTATCTCGAAAAGAATTGTTGTGGCATGTACGTCTTAACATGTAGCATCTAAAGAGAACCAAAAGGAGAATTTTCTTTCGTCAAAATTTTTCAGAAAATCACGTTTTAAGGAAATCCCGCCTCGTGCGAAATTATCTTGTTTTTCCTAAACAACACGTTGTAAGTCGAAAAGCTTTCATGTTGCGTGTATGTCTAAGTGTGTAGCCTCAAAAGAGAAGGCACAGGACAGTTTTCTCTCGAAAGGATATGTAAGAATACCACTTCATAAGGAAATACAGTTTTGCAGAGTAAAGACATATACGTACGCATTGGAAACTCTTTACGAGAAGAAATAACGCATAGTACAAAATTAGCTTGTATTTCCAAAACTACACGTTGTATCTCGAAAAGAATTGCTGTGGCGTGTACGTCTTAACATGTAGCATCTAAAGAGAACCAAAAGGAGAATTTTCTTTCGTCAAAATTTTTCAGAAAATCACGTTTTAAGGAAATCCCGCATCGTGCGAAATTATCTTGTTTTTCCTAAACAACACGTTGTAAGTCGAAAAGCTTTCATGTTGCGTGTATGTCTAAGTGTGTAGCCTCAAAAGAGAAGGCACAGGACAGTTTTCTCTCGAAAGGATATGTAAGAATACCACTTCATAAGGAAATACAGTTTTGCAGCGTAAAGACATATACGTACGCATTGGAAACTCTTTACGAGAAGAAATAACGCATAGTACAAAATTAGCTTGTATCTCCAAAACTACACGTTGTATCTCGAAAAGAATTGTTGTGGCGTGTACGTCTTAACATGTAGCATCTAAAGAGAACCAAAAGGAGAATTTTCTTTCGTCAAAATTTTTCAGAAAATCACGTTTTAAGGAAATCCCGCATCGTGCGAAATTATCTTATTTTTCCTAAACAACACGTTGTAAGTCGAAAAGCTTTCATGTTGCGTGTATGTCTAAGTGTGTAGCCTCAAAAGAGAAGGCACAGGACAGTTTTCTCTCGAAAGGATATGTAAGAATACCACTTCATAAGGAAATACAGTTTTGCAGCGTAAAGACATATACGTACGCATTGGAAACTCTTTACGAGAAGAAATAACGCATAGTACAAAATTAGCATGTATCTCCAAAACTACACGTTGTATCTCGAAAAGAATTGTTGTGGCGTGTACGTCTTAACATGTAGCATCTAAATAGAACCAAAAGGAGAATTTTCTTTCGTCAAAATTTTTCAGAAAATCACGTTTTAAGGAAATCCCGCATCGTGCGAAATTATCTTGTTTTTCCTAAACAACACGTTGTAAGTCGAAAAGCTTTCATGTTGCGTGTATGTCTAAGTGTGTAGCCTCAAAAGAGAAGGCACAGGACAGTTTTCTCTCGAAAGGATATGTAAGAATACCACTTCATAAGGAAATACAGTTTTGCAGAGTAAAGACATATACGTACGCATTGGTAACTCTTTACGAGAAGAAATAACGCATAGTACAAAATTAGCTTGTATCTCCAAAACTACACGTTGTATCTCGAAAAGAATTGTTGTGGCGTGTACGTCTTAACATGTAGCATCTAAAGAGAACCAAAAGGAGAATTTTCTTTCGTCAAAATTTTTCAGAAAATCACGTTTTAAGGAAATCCCGCATCGTGCGAAATTATCTTGTTTTTCCTAAACAACACGTTGTAAGTCGAAAAGCTTTCATGCGGCGTGTATGTCTAAGTGTGTAGCCTCAAAAGAGAAGGCACAGGACAGTTTTCTCTCGAAAGGATATGTAAGAATACCACTTCATAAGGAAATACAGTTTTGCAGCGTAAAGACATATACGTACGCATTGGAAACTCTTTACGAGAAGAAATAACGCATAGTACAAAATTAGCTTGTATCTCCAAAACTACACGTTGTATCTCGAAAAGAATTGTTGTGGCGTGTACGTCTTAACATGTAGCATCTAAAGAGAACCAAAAGGAGAATTTTCTTTCGTCAAAATTTTTCAGAAAATCACGTTTTAAGGAAATCCCGCATCGTGCGAAATTATCTTGTTTTTCCTAAACAACACGTTGTAAGTCGAAAAGCTTTCATGTTCCGTGTATGTCTAAGTGTGTAGCCTCAAAAGAGAAGGCACAGGACAGTTTTCTCTCGAAAGGATATGTAAGAATACCACTTCATAAGGAAATACAGTTTTGCAGAGTAAAGACATATACGTACGCATTGGAAACTCTTTACGAGAAGAAATAACGCATAGTACAAAATTAGCTTGTATCTCCAAAACTACACGTTGTATCTCGAAAAGAATTGTTGTGGCGTGTACGTCTTAACATGTAGCATCTAAAGAGAACCAAAAGGAGAATTTTCTTTCGTCAAAATTTTTCAGAAAATCACGTTTTAAGGAAATCCCGCATCGTGCGAAATTATCTTGTTTTTCCTAAACAACACGTTGTAAGTCGAAAAGCTTTCATGTTTCGTGTATGTCTAAGTGTGTAGCCTCAAAAGAGAAGGCACAGGACAGTTTTCTCTCGAAAGGATATGTAAGAATACCACTTCATAAGGAAATACAGTTTTGCAGCGTAAAGACATATACGTACGCATTGGAAACTCTTTACGAGAAGAAATAACGCATAGTACAAAATTAGCTTGTATCTCCAAAACTACACGTTGTATCTCGAAAAGAATTGTTGTGGCGTGTACGTCTTAACATGTAGCATCTAAAGAGAACCAAAAGGAGAATTTTCTTTCGTCAAAATTTTTCAGAAAATTACATTTTATGGAAATCCCGCATCGTGCGAAATTATCTTGTTTTTCCTAAACAACACGTTGTAAGTCGAAAAGCTTTCATGTTGCGTGTATGTCTAAGTGTGTAGCCTCAAAAGAGAAGGCACAGGACAGTTTTCTCTCGAAAGGATATGTAAGAATACCACTTCATAAGGAAATACAGTTTTGCAGAGTAAAGACATATACGTACGCATTGGAAACTCTTTACGAGAAGAAATAACGCAGAGTACAAAATTAGCTTGTATCTCCAAAACTACACGTTGTATCTCGAAAAGAATTGTTGTGGCATGTACGTCTTAACATGTAGCATCTAAAGAGAACCAAAAGGAGAATTTTCTTTCGTCAAAATTTTTCAGAAAATCACGTTTTAAGGAAATCCCGCATCGTGCGAAATTATCTTGTTTTTCCTAAACAACACGTTGTAAGTCGAAAAGCTTTCATGTTGCGTGTATGTCTAAGTGTGTAGCCTCAAAAGAGAAGGCACAGGACAGTTTTCTCTCGAAAGGATATGTAAGAATACCACTTCATAAGGAAATACAGTTTTGCAGCATAAAGACATATACGTACGCATTGGAAACTCTTTACGAGAAGAAATAAAGCATAGTACAAAATTAGCTTGTATCTCCAAAACTACACGTTGTATCTCGAAAAGAATTGTTGTGGCGTGTACGTCTTAACATGTAGCATCTAAAGAGAACCAAAAGGAGAATTTTCTTTCGTCAAAATTTTTCAGAAAATCACGTTTTAAGGAAATCCCGCATCGTGCGAAATTATCTTGTTTTTCCTAAACAACACGTTGTAAGTCGAAAAGCTTTCATGTTGCGTGTATGTCTAAGTGTTTAGCCTCAAAAGAGAAGGCACAGGACAGTTTTCTCTCGAAAGGATATGTAAGAATACCACTTCATAAGGAAATACAGTTTTGCAGAGTAAAGACATATACGTACGCATTGGTAACTCTTTACGAGAAGAAATAACGCATAGTACAAAATTAGCTTGTATCTCCAAAACTACACGTTGTATCTCGAAAAGAATTGTTGTGGCGTGTACGTCTTAACATGTAGCATCTAAAGAGAACCAAAAGGAGAATTTTCTTTCGTCAAAATTTTTCAGAAAATCACGTTTTAAGGAAATCCCGCATCGTGCGAAATTATCTTGTTTTTCCTAAACAACACGTTGTAAGTCGAAAAGCTTTCATGTTGCGTGTATGTCTAAGTGTTTAGCCTCAAAAGAGAAGGCACAGGACAGTTTTCTCTCGAAAGGATATGTAAGAATACCACTTCATAAGGAAATACAGTTTTGCACAGTAAAGACATATACGTACGCATTGGAAACTCTTTACGAGAAGAAATAACGCATAGTACAAAATTAGCTTGTATCTCCAAAACTACACGTTGTATCTCGAAAAGAATTGCTGTGGCGTGTACGTCTTAACATGTAGCATCTAAAGAGAACCAAAAGGAGAATTTTCTTTCGTCAAAATTTTTCAGAAAATCACGTTTTAAGGAAATCCCGCATCCTGCGAAATTATCTTGTTTTTCCTAAACAACACGTTGTAAGTCGAAAAGCTTTCATGTTGCGTGTATGTCTAAGTGTGTAGCCTCAAAAGAGAAGGCACAGGACAGTTTTCTCTCGAAAGGATATGTAAGAATACCACTTCATAAGGAAATACAGTTTTGCAGCGTAAAGACATATACGTACGCATTGGAAACTCTTTACGAGAAGAAATAACGCATAGTACAAAATTAGCTTGTATCTCCAAAACTACACGTTGTATCTCGAAAGGAATTGTTGTGGCGTGTACGTCTTAACATGTAGCATCTAAAGAGAACCAAAAGGAGAATTTTCTTTCGTCAAAATTTTTCAGAAAATCACGTTTTAAGGAAATCCCGCATCGTGCGAAATTATCTTGTTTTTCCTAAACAACACGTTGTAAGTCGAAAAGCTTTCATGTTGCGTGTATGTCTAAGTGTGTAGCCTCAAAAGAGAAGGCACAGGACAGTTTTCTCTCGAAAGGATATGTAAGAATACCACTTCATAAGGAAATACAGTTTTGCAGCGTAAAGACATATACGTACGCATTGGAAACTCTTTACGAGAAGAAATAACGCATAGTACAAAATTAGCTTGTATCTCCAAAACTACACGTTGTATCTCGAAAAGAATTGTTGTGGCGTGTACGTCTTAACATGTAGCATCTAAAGAGAACCAAAAGGAGAATTTTCTTTCGTCAAAATTTTTCAGAAAATCACGTTTTAAGGAAATCCCGCATCGTGCGAAATTATCTTGTTTTTCCTAAACAACACGTTGTAAGTCGAAAAGCTTTCATGTTGCGTGTATGTCTAAGTGTGTAGCCTCAAAAGAGAAGGCACAGGACAGTTTTCTCTCGAAAGGATATGTAAGAATACCACTTCATAAGGAAATACAGTTTTGCAGAGTAAAGACATATACGTACGCATTGGAAACTCTTTACGAGAAGAAATAACGCATAGTACAAAATTAGCTTGTATCTCTAAAACTACACGTTGTATCTCGAAAAGAATTGTTGTGGCGTGTACGTCTTAACATGTAGCATCTAAAGAGAACCAAAAGGAGAATTTTCTTTCGTCAAAATTTTTCAGAAAATCACGTTTTAAGGAAATTCCGCATCGTGCGAAATTATCTTGTTTTTCCTAAACAACACGTTGTAAGTCGAAAAGCTTTCATGTTGCGTGTATGTCTAAGTGTGTAGCCTCAAAAGAGAAGGCACAGGACAGTTTTCTCTCGAAAGGATATGTAAGAATACCACTTCATAAGGAAATACAGTTTTGCAGAGTAAAGACATATACGTACGCATTGGAAACTCTTTACGAGAAGAAATAACGCATAGTACAAAATTAGCTTGTATCTCCAAAACTACACGTTGTATCTCGAAAAGAATTGTTGTGGCGTGTACGTCTTAACATGTAGCATCTAAAGAGAACCAAAAGGAGAATTTTCTTTCGTCAAAATTTTTCAGAAAATTACATTTTATGGAAATCCCGCATCGTGCGAAATTATCTTGTTTTTCCTAAACAACACGTTGTAAGTCGAAAAGCTTTCATGTTGCGTGTATGTCTAAGTGTGTAGCCTCAAAAGAGAAGGCACAGGACAGTTTTCTCTCGAAAGGATATGTAAGAATACCACTTCATAAGGAAATACAGTTTTGCAGAGTAAAGACATATACGTACGCATTGGAAACTCTTTACGAGAAGAAATAACGCAGAGTACAAAATTAGCTTGTATCTCCAAAACTACACGTTGTATCTCGAAAAGAATTGTTGTGGCATGTACGTCTTAACATGTAGCATCTAAAGAGAACCAAAAGGAGAATTTTCTTTCGTCAAAATTTTTCAGAAAATCACGTTTTAAGGAAATCCCGCATCGTGCGAAATTATCTTGTTTTTCCTAAACAACACGTTGTAAGTCGAAAAGCTTTCATGTTGCGTGTATGTCTAAGTGTGTAGCCTCAAAAGAGAAGGCACAGGACAGTTTTCTCTCGAAAGGATATGTAAGAATACCACTTCATAAGGAAATACAGTTTTGCAGCATAAAGACATATACGTACGCATTGGAAACTCTTTACGAGAAGAAATAAAGCATAGTACAAAATTAGCTTGTATCTCCAAAACTACACGTTGTATCTCGAAAAGAATTGTTGTGGCGTGTACGTCTTAACATGTAGCATCTAAAGAGAACCAAAAGGAGAATTTTCTTTCGTCAAAATTTTTCAGAAAATCACGTTTTAAGGAAATCCCGCATCGTGCGAAATTATCTTGTTTTTCCTAAACAACACGTTGTAAGTCGAAAAGCTTTCATGTTGCGTGTATGTCTAAGTGTTTAGCCTCAAAAGAGAAGGCACAGGACAGTTTTCTCTCGAAAGGATATGTAAGAATACCACTTCATAAGGAAATACAGTTTTGCAGAGTAAAGACATATACGTACGCATTGGTAACTCTTTACGAGAAGAAATAACGCATAGTACAAAATTAGCTTGTATCTCCAAAACTACACGTTGTATCTCGAAAAGAATTGTTGTGGCGTGTACGTCTTAACATGTAGCATCTAAAGAGAACCAAAAGGAGAATTTTCTTTCGTCAAAATTTTTCAGAAAATCACGTTTTAAGGAAATCCCGCATCGTGCGAAATTATCTTGTTTTTCCTAAACAACACGTTGTAAGTCGAAAAGCTTTCATGTTGCGTGTATGTCTAAGTGTTTAGCCTCAAAAGAGAAGGCACAGGACAGTTTTCTCTCGAAAGGATATGTAAGAATACCACTTCATAAGGAAATACAGTTTTGCAGAGTAAAGACATATACGTACGCATTGGAAACTCTTTACGAGAAGAAATAACGCATAGTACAAAATTAGCTTGTATCTCCAAAACTACACGTTGTATCTCGAAAAGAATTGCTGTGGCGTGTACGTCTTAACATGTAGCATCTAAAGAGAACCAAAAGGAGAATTTTCTTTCGTCAAAATTTTTCAGAAAATCACGTTTTAAGGAAATCCCGCATCCTGCGAAATTATCTTGTTTTTCCTAAACAACACGTTGTAAGTCGAAAAGCTTTCATGTTGCGTGTATGTCTAAGTGTGTAGCCTCAAAAGAGAAGGCACAGGACAGTTTTCTCTCGAAAGGATATGTAAGAATACCACTTCATAAGGAAATACAGTTTTGCAGCGTAAAGACATATACGTACGCATTGGAAACTCTTTACGAGAAGAAATAACGCATAGTACAAAATTAGCTTGTATCTCCAAAACTACACGTTGTATCTCGAAAGGAATTGTTGTGGCGTGTACGTCTTAACATGTAGCATCTAAAGAGAACCAAAAGGAGAATTTTCTTTCGTCAAAATTTTTCAGAAAATCACGTTTTAAGGAAATCCCGCATCGTGCGAAATTATCTTGTTTTTCCTAAACAACACGTTGTAAGTCGAAAAGCTTTCATGTTGCGTGTATGTCTAAGTGTGTAGCCTCAAAAGAGAAGGCACAGGACAGTTTTCTCTCGAAAGGATATGTAAGAATACCACTTCATAAGGAAATACAGTTTTGCAGCGTAAAGACATATACGTACGCATTGGAAACTCTTTACGAGAAGAAATAACGCATAGTACAAAATTAGCTTGTATCTCCAAAACTACACGTTGTATCTCGAAAAGAATTGTTGTGGCGTGTACGTCTTAACATGTAGCATCTAAAGAGAACCAAAAGGAGAATTTTCTTTCGTCAAAATTTTTCAGAAAACCACGTTTTAAGGAAATCCCGCATCGTGCGAAATTATCTTGTTTTTCCTAAACAACACGTTGTAAGTCGAAAAGCTTTCATGTTGCGTGTATGTCTAAGTGTGTAGCCTCAAAAGAGAAGGCACAGGACAGTTTTCTCTCGAAAGGATATGTAAGAATACCACTTCATAAGGAAATACAGTTTTGCAGAGTAAAGACATATACGTACGCATTGGTAACTCTTTACGAGAAGAAATAACGCATAGTACAAAATTAGCTTGTATCTCCAAAACTACACGTTGTATCTCGAAAAGAATTGTTGTGGCGTGTACGTCTTAACATGTAGCATCTAAAGAGAACCAAAAGGAGAATTTTCTTTCGTCAAAATTTTTCAGAAAATCACGTATTAAGGAAATCCCGCATCGTGCGAAATTATCTTGTTTTTCCTAAACAACACGTTGTAAGTCGAAAAGCTTTCATGTGGCGTGTATGTCTAATTGTGTAGCCTCAAAAGAGAAGGCACAGGACAGTTTTCTCTCGAAAGGATATGTAAGAATACCACTTCATAAGGAAATACAGTTTTGCAGCGTAAAGACATATACGTACGCATTGGAAACTCTTTACGAGAAGAAATAACGCATAGTACAAAATTAGCTTGTATCTCCAAAACTACACGTTGTATCTCGAAAAGAATTGTTGTGGCGTGTACGTCTTAACATGTAGCATCTAAAGAGAACCAAAAGGAGAATTTTCTTTCGTCAAAATTTTTCAGAAAATCACGTTTTAAGGAAATCCCGCATCGTGCGAAATTATCTTGTTTTTCCTAAACAACACGTTGTAAGTCGAAAAGCTTTCATGTTGCGTGTATGTCTAAGTGTGTAGCCTCAAAAGAGAAGGCACAGGACAGTTTTCTCTCGAAAGGATATGTAAGAATACCACTTCATAAGGAAATACAGTTTTGCAGAGTAAAGACATATACGTACGCATTGGAAACTCTTTACGAGAAGAAATAACGCATAGTACAAAATTAGCTTGTATCTCTAAAACTACACGTTGTATCTCGAAAAGAATTGTTGTGGCGTGTACGTCTTAACATGTAGCATCTAAAGAGAACCAAAAGGAGAATTTTCTTTCGTCAAAATTTTTCAGAAAATCACGTTTTAAGGAAATTCCGCATCGTGCGAAATTATCTTGTTTTTCCTAAACAACACGTTGTAAGTCGAAAAGCTTTCATGTTGCGTGTATGTCTAAGTGTGTAGCCTCAAAAGAGAAGGCACAGGACAGTTTTCTCTCGAAAGGATATGTAAGAATACCACTTCATAAGGAAATACAGTTTTGCAGAGTAAAGACATATACGTACGCATTGGAAACTCTTTACGAGAAGAAATAACGCATAGTACAAAATTAGCTTGTATCTCCAAAACTACACGTTGTATCTCGAAAAGAATTGTTGTGGCGTGTACGTCTTAACATGTAGCATCTAAAGAGAACCAAAAGGAGAATTTTCTTTCGTCAAAATTTTTCAGAAAATCACGTTTTAAGGAAATCCCGCATCGTGCGAAATTATCTTGTTTTTCCTAAACAACACGTTGTAAGTCGAAAAGCTTTCATGTTGCGTGTATGTCTAAGTGTGTAGCCTCAAAAGAGAAGGCACAGGACAGTTTTCTCTCGAAAGGATATGTAAGAATACCACTTCATAAGGAAATACAGTTTTGCAGAGTAAAGACATATACGTACGCATTGGTAACTCTTTACGAGAAGAAATAACGCATAGTACAAAATTAGCTTGTATCTCCAAAACTACACGTTGTATCTCGAAAAGAATTGTTGTGGCGTGTACGTCTTAACATGTAGCATCTAAAGAGAACCAAAAGGAGAATTTTCTTTCGTCAAAATTTTTCAGAAAATCACGTTTTAAGGAAATCCCGCATCGTGCGAAATTATCTTGTTTTTCCTAAACAACACGTTGTAAGTCGAAAAGCTTTCATGTGGCGTGTATGTCTAAGTGTGTAGCCTCAAAAGAGAAGGCACAGGACAGTTTTCTCTCGAAAGGATATGTAAGAATACCACTTCATAAGGAAATACAGTTTTGCAGAGTAAAGACATATACGTACGCATTGGAAACTCTTTACGAGAAGAAATAACGCATAGTACAAAATTAGCTTGTATCTCCAAAACTACACGTTGTATCTCGAAAAGAATTGTTGTGGCGTGTACGTCTTAACATGTAGCATCTAAAGAGAACCAAAAGGAGAATTTTCTTTCGTCAAAATTTTTCAGAAAATCACGTTTTAAGGAAATCCCGCATCGTGCGAAATTATCTTGTTTTTCCTAAACAACACGTTGTAAGTCGAAAAGCTTTCATGTTCCGTGTATGTCTAAGTGTGTAGCCTCAAAAGAGAAGGCACAGGACAGTTTTCTCTCGAAAGGATATGTAAGAATACCACTTCATAAGGAAATACAGTTTTGCAGAGTAAAGACATATACGTACGCATTGGAAACTCTTTACGAGAAGAAATAACGCATAGTACAAAATTAGCTTGTATCTCCAAAACTACACGTTGTATCTCGAAAAGAATTGTTGTGGCGTGTACGTCTTAACATGTAGCATCTAAAGAGAACCAAAAGGAGAATTTTCTTTCGTCAAAATTTTTCAGAAAATCACGTTTTAAGGAAATCCCGCATCGTGCGAAATTATCTTGTTTTTCCTAAACAACACGTTGTAAGTCGAAAAGCTTTCATGTTTCGTGTATGTCTAAGTGTGTAGCCTCAAAAGAGAAGGCACAGGACAGTTTTCTCTCGAAAGGATATGTAAGAATACCACTTCATAAGGAAATACAGTTTTGCAGCGTAAAGACATATACGTACGCATTGGAAACTCTTTACGAGAAGAAATAACGCATAGTACAAAATTAGCTTGTATCTCCAAAACTACACGTTGTATCTCGAAAAGAATTGTTGTGGCGTGTACGTCTTAACATGTAGCATCTAAAGAGAACCAAAAGGAGAATTTTCTTTCGTCAAAATTTTTCAGAAAATTACGTTTAATGGAAATCCCGCATCGTGCGAAATTGTCTTGTTTTTCCTAAACAACACGTTGTAAGTCGAAAAGCTTTCATGTTGCGTGTATGTCTAAGTGTGTAGCCTCAAAAGAGAAGGCACAGGACAGTTTTCTCTCGAAAGGATATGTAAGAATACCACTTCATAAGGAAATACAGTTTTGCACAGTAAAGACATATACGTACGCATTGGAAACTCTTTACGAGAAGAAATAACGCATAGTACAAAATTAGCTTGTATCTCCAAAACTACACGTTGTATCTCGAAAAGAATTGTTGTGGCGTGTACGTCTTAACATGTAGCATCTAAAGAGAACCAAAAGGAGAATTTTCTTTCGTCAAAATTTTTCAGAAAATCACGTTTTAAGGAAATCCCGCATCGTGCGAAATTATCTTGTTTTTCCTAAACAACACGTTGTAAGTCGAAAAGCTTTCATGTTGCGTGTATGTCTAAGTGTGTAGCCTCAAAAGAGAAGGCACAGGACAGTTTTCTCTCGAAAGGATATGTAAGAATACCACTTCATAAGGAAATACAGTTTTGCAGAGTAAAGACATATACGTACGCATTGGAAACTCTTTAGGAGAAGAAATAACGCATAGTACAAAATTAGCTTGTATCTCCAAAACTACACGTTGTATCTCGAAAAGAATTGTTGTGGCGTGTACGTCTTAACATGTAGCATCTAAAGAGAACCAAAAGGAGAATTTTCTTCTTCAAAATTTTTCAGAAAATCACGTTTTAAGGAAATCCCGCATCGTGCGAAATTATCTTGTTTTTCCTAAACAACACGTTGTAAGTCGAAAAGCTTTCATGTTGCGTGTATATCTAAGTGTGTAGCCTCAAAAGAGAAGGCACAGGACAGTTTTCTCTCGAAAGGATATGTAAGAATACCACTTCATAAGGAAATACAGTTTTGCAGAGTAAAGACATATACGTACGCATTGGAAACTCTTTACGAGAAGAAATAACGCAGAGTACAAAATTAGCTTGTATCTCCAAAACTACACGTTGTATCTCGACAAGAATTGTTGTGGCATGTACGTCTTAACATGTAGCATCTAAAGAGAACCAAAAGGAGAATTTTCTTTCGTCAAAATTTTTCAGAAAATCACGTTTTAAGGAAATCCCGCATCGTGCGAAATTATCTTGTTTTTCCTAAACAACACGTTGTAAGTCGAAAAGCTTTCATGTTGCGTGTATGTCTAAGTGTGTAGCCTCAAAAGAGAAGGCACAGGACAGTTTTCTCTCGAAAGGATATGTAAGAATACCACTTCATAAGGAAATACAGTTTTGCAGCATAAAGACATATACGTACGCATTGGAAACTCTTTACGAGAAGAAATAACGCATAGTACAAAATTAGCTTGTATCTCCAAAACTACACGTTGTATCTCGAAAAGAATTGTTGTGGCGTGTACGTCTTAACATGTAGCATCTAAAGAGAACCAAAAGGAGAATTTTCTTTCGTCAAAATTTTTCAGAAAATCACGTTTTAAGGAAATCCCGCATCGTGCGAAATTATCTTGTTTTTCCTAAACAACACGTTGTAAGTCGAAAAGCTTTCATGTTGCGTGTATGTCTAAGTGTGTAGCCTCAAAAGAGAAGGCACAGGACAGTTTTCTCTAGAAAGGATATGTAAGAATACCACTTCATAAGGAAATACAGTTTTGCAGAGTAAAGACATATACGTACGCATTGGTAACTCTTTACGAGAAGAAATAACGCATAGTACAAAATTAGCTTGTATCTCCAAAACTACACGTTGTATCTCGAAAAGAATTGTTGTGGCGTGTACGTCTTAACATGTAGCATCTAAAGAGAACCAAAAGGAGAATTTTCTTTCGTCAAAATTTTTCAGAAAATCACGTTTTAAGGAAATCCCGCATCGTGCGAAATTATCTTGTTTTTCCTAAACAACACGTTGTAAGTCGAAAAGCTTTCATGTTGCGTGTATGTCTAAGTGTTTAGCCTCAAAAGAGAAGGCACAGGACAGTTTTCTCTCGAAAGGATATGTAAGAATACCACTTCATAAGGAAATACAGTTTTGCAGAGTAAAGACATATACGTACGCATTGGAAACTCTTTACGAGAAGAAATAACGCATAGTACAAAATTAGCTTGTATCTCCAAAACTACACGTTGTATCTCGAAAAGAATTGCTGTGGCGTGTACGTCTTAACATGTAGCATCTAAAGAGAACCAAAAGGAGAATTTTCTTTCGTCAAAATTTTTCAGAAAATCACGTTTTAAGGAAATCCCGCATCCTGCGAAATTATCTTGTTTTTCCTAAACAACACGTTGTAAGTCGAAAAGCTTTCATGTTGCGTGTATGTCTAAGTGTGTAGCCTCAAAAGAGAAGGCACAGGACAGTTTTCTCTCGAAAGGATATGTAAGAATACCACTTCATAAGGAAATACAGTTTTGCAGCGTAAAGACATATACGTACGCATTGGAAACTCTTTACGAGAAGAAATAACGCATAGTACAAAATTAGCTTGTATCTCCAAAACTACACGTTGTATCTCGAAAGGAATTGTTGTGGCGTGTACGTCTTAACATGTAGCATCTAAAGAGAACCAAAAGGAGAATTTTCTTTCGTCAAAATTTTTCAGAAAATCACGTTTTAAGGAAATCCCGCATCGTGCGAAATTATCTTGTTTTTCCTAAACAACACGTTGTAAGTCGAAAAGCTTTCATGTTGCGTGTATGTCTAAGTGTGTAGCCTCAAAAGAGAAGGCACAGGACAGTTTTCTCTCGAAAGGATATGTAAGAATACCACTTCATAAGGAAATACAGTTTTGCAGCGTAAAGACATATACGTACGCATTGGAAACTCTTTACGAGAAGAAATAACGCATAGTACAAAATTAGCTTGTATCTCCAAAACTACACGTTGTATCTCGAAAAGAATTGTTGTGGCGTGTACGTCTTAACATGTAGCATCTAAAGAGAACCAAAAGGAGAATTTTCTTTCGTCAAAATTTTTCAGAAAATCACGTTTTAAGGAAATCCCGCATCGTGCGAAATTATCTTGTTTTTCCTAAACAACACGTTGTAAGTCGAAAAGCTTTCATGTTGCGTGTATGTCTAAGTGTGTAGCCTCAAAAGAGAAGGCACAGGACAGTTTTCTCTCGAAAGGATATGTAAGAATACCACTTCATAAGGAAATACAGTTTTGCAGAGTAAAGACATATACGTACGCATTGGTAACTCTTTACGAGAAGAAATAACGCATAGTACAAAATTAGCTTGTATCTCCAAAACTACACGTTGTATCTCGAAAAGAATTGTTGTGGCGTGTACGTCTTAACATGTAGCATCTAAAGAGAACCAAAAGGAGAATTTTCTTTCGTCAAAATTTTTCAGAAAATCACGTATTAAGGAAATCCCGCATCGTGCGAAATTATCTTGTTTTTCCTAAACAACACGTTGTAAGTCGAAAAGCTTTCATGTGGCGTGTATGTCTAATTGTGTAGCCTCAAAAGAGAAGGCACAGGACAGTTTTCTCTCGAAAGGATATGTAAGAATACCACTTCATAAGGAAATACAGTTTTGCAGCGTAAAGACATATACGTACGCATTGGAAACTCTTTACGAGAAGAAATAACGCATAGTACAAAATTAGCTTGTATCTCCAAAACTACACGTTGTATCTCGAAAAGAATTGTTGTGGCGTGTACGTCTTAACATGTAGCATCTAAAGAGAACCAAAAGGAGAATTTTCTTTCGTCAAAATTTTTCAGAAAATCACGTTTTAAGGAAATCCCGCATCGTGCGAAATTATCTTGTTTTTCCTAAACAACACGTTGTAAGTCGAAAAGCTTTCATGTTGCGTGTATGTCTAAGTGTGTAGCCTCAAAAGAGAAGGCACAGGACAGTTTTCTCTCGAAAGGATATGTAAGAATACCACTTCATAAGGAAATACAGTTTTGCAGAGTAAAGACATATACGTACGCATTGGAAACTCTTTACGAGAAGAAATAACGCATAGTACAAAATTAGCTTGTATCTCTAAAACTACACGTTGTATCTCGAAAAGAATTGTTGTGGCGTGTACGTCTTAACATGTAGCATCTAAAGAGAACCAAAAGGAGAATTTTCTTTCGTCAAAATTTTTCAGAAAATCACGTTTTAAGGAAATCCCGCATCGTGCGAAATTATCTTGTTTTTCCTAAACAACACGTTGTAAGTCGAAAAGCTTTCATGTTGCGTATATGTCTAAGTGTGTAGCCTCAAAAGAGAAGGCACAGGACAGTTTTCTCTCGAAAGGATATGTAAGAATACCACTTCATAAGGAAATACAGTTTTGCAGAGTAAAGACATATACGTACGCATTGGAAACTCTTTACGAGAAGAAATAACGCATAGTACAAAATTAGCTTGTATCTCCAAAACTACACGTTGTATCTCGAAAAGAATTGTTGTGGCGTGTACGTCTTAACATGTAGCATCTAAAGAGAACCAAAAGGAGAATTTTCTTTCGTCAAAATTTTTCAGAAAATCACGTTTTAAGGAAATCCCGCATCGTGCGAAATTATCTTGTTTTTCCTAAACAACACGTTGTAAGTCGAAAAGCTTTCATGTTGCGTGTATGTCTAAGTGTGTAGCCTCAAAAGAGAAGGCACAGGACAGTTTTCTCTCGAAAGGATATGTAAGAATACCACTTCATAAGGAAATACAGTTTTGCAGAGTAAAGACATATACGTACGCATTGGTAACTCTTTACGAGAAGAAATAACGCATAGTACAAAATTAGCTTGTATCTCCAAAACTACACGTTGTATCTCGAAAAGAATTGTTGTGGCGTGTACGTCTTAACATGTAGCATCTAAAGAGAACCAAAAGGAGAATTTTCTTTCGTCAAAATTTTTCAGAAAATCACGTTTTAAGGAAATCCCGCATCGTGCGAAATTATCTTGTTTTTCCTAAACAACACGTTGTAAGTCGAAAAGCTTTCATGTGGCGTGTATGTCTAAGTGTGTAGCCTCAAAAGAGAAGGCACAGGACAGTTTTCTCTCGAAAGGATATGTAAGAATACCACTTCATAAGGAAATACAGTTTTGCAGAGTAAAGACATATACGTACGCATTGGAAACTCTTTACGAGAAGAAATAACGCATAGTACAAAATTAGCTTGTATCTCCAAAACTACACGTTGTATCTCGAAAAGAATTGTTGTGGCGTGTACGTCTTAACATGTAGCATCTAAAGAGAACCAAAAGGAGAATTTTCTTTCGTCAAAATTTTTCAGAAAATCACGTTTTAAGGAAATCCCGCATCGTGCGAAATTATCTTGTTTTTCCTAAACAACACGTTGTAAGTCGAAAAGCTTTCATGTTGCGTGTATGTCTAAGTGTGTAGCCTCAAAAGAGAAGGCACAGGACAGTTTTCTCTCGAAAGGATATGTAATAATACCACTTCATAAGGAAATACAGTTTTGCAGAGTAAAGACATATACGTACGCATTGGAAACTCTTTACGAGAAGAAATAACGCATAGTACAAAATTAGCTTGTATCTCCAAAACTACACGTTGTATCTCGAAAAGAATTGTTGTGGCGTGTACGTCTTAACATGTAGCATCTAAAGAGAACCAAAAGGAGAATTTTCTTTCGTCAAAATTTTTCAGAAAATCACGTTTTAAGGAAATCCCGCATCGTGCGAAATTATCTTGTTTTTCCTAAACAACACGTTGTAAGTCGAAAAGCTTTCATGTTGCGTGTATGTCTAAGTGTGTAGCCTCAAAAGAGAAGGCACAGGACAGTTTTCTCTCGAAAGGATATGGAAGAATACCACTTCATAAGGAAATACAGTTTTGCAGAGTAAAGACATATACGTACGCATTGGAAACTCTTTACGAGAAGAAATAACGCATAGTACAAAATTAGCTTGTATCTCTAAAACTACACGTTGTATCTCGAAAAGAATTGTTGTGGCGTGTACGTCTTAACATGTAGCATCTAAAGAGAACCAAAAGGAGAATTTTCTTTCGTCAAAATTTTTCAGAAAATCACGTTTTAAGGAAATCCCGCATCGTGCGAAATTATCTTGTTTTTCCTAAACAACACGTTGTAAGTCGAAAAGCTTTCATGTTGCGTGTATGTCTAAGTGTGTAGCCTCAAAAGAGAAGGCACAGGACAGTTTTCTCTCGAAAGGATATGTAAGAATACCACTTCATAAGGAAATACAGTTTTGCAGAGTAAAGACATATACGTACGCATTGGAAACTCTTTACGAGAAGAAATAACGCATAGTACAAAATTAGCTTGTATCTCCAAAACTACACGTTGTATCTCGAAAAGAATTGTTGTGGCGTGTACGTCTTAACATGTAGCATCTAAAGAGAACCAAAAGGAGAATTTTCTTTCGTCAAAATTTTTCAGAAAATCACGTTTTAAGGAAATCCCGCATCGTGCGAAATTATCTTGTTTTTCCTAAACAACACGTTGTAAGTCGAAAAGCTTTCATGTTGCGTGTATGTCTAAGTGTGTAGCCTCAAAAGAGAAGGCACAGGACAGTTTTCTCTCGAAAGGATATGTAAGAATACCACTTCATAAGGAAATACAGTTTTGCAGAGTAAAGACATATACGTACGCATTGGTAACTCTTTACGAGAAGAAATAACGCATAGTACAAAATTAGCTTGTATCTCCAAAACTACACGTTGTATCTCGAAAAGAATTGTTGTGGCGTGTACGTCTTAACATGTAGCATCTAAAGAGAACCAAAAGGAGAATTTTCTTTCGTCAAAATTTTTCAGAAAATCACGTTTTAAGGAAATCCCGCATCGTGCGAAATTATCTTGTTTTTCCTAAACAACACGTTGTAAGTCGAAAAGCTTTCATGTGGCGTGTATGTCTAAGTGTGTAGCCTCAAAAGAGAAGGCACAGGACAGTTTTCTCTCGAAAGGATATGTAAGAATACCACTTCATAAGGAAATACAGTTTTGCAGAGTAAAGACATATACGTACGCATTGGAAACTCTTTACGAGAAGAAATAACGCATAGTACAAAATTAGCTTGTATCTCCAAAACTACACGTTGTATCTCGAAAAGAATTGTTGTGGCGTGTACGTCTTAACATGTAGCATCTAAAGAGAACCAAAAGGAGAATTTTCTTTCGTCAAAATTTTTCAGAAAATCACGTTTTAAGGAAATCCCGCATCGTGCGAAATTATCTTGTTTTTCCTAAACAACACGTTGTAAGTCGAAAAGCTTTCATGTTGCGTGTATGTCTAAGTGTGTAGCCTCAAAAGAGAAGGCACAGGACAGTTTTCTCTCGAAAGGATATGTAATAATACCACTTCATAAGGAAATACAGTTTTGCAGAGTAAAGACATATACGTACGCATTGGAAACTCTTTACGAGAAGAAATAACGCATAGTACAAAATTAGCTTGTATCTCCAAAACTACACGTTGTATCTCGAAAAGAATTGTTGTGGCGTGTACGTCTTAACATGTAGCATCTAAAGAGAACCAAAAGGAGAATTTTCTTTCGTCAAAATTTTTCAGAAAATCACGTTTTAAGGAAATCCCGCATCGTGCGAAATTATCTTGTTTTTCCTAAACAACACGTTGTAAGTCGAAAAGCTTTCATGTTGCGTGTATGTCTAAGTGTGTAGCCTCAAAAGAGAAGGCACAGGACAGTTTTCTCTCGAAAGGATATGGAAGAATACCACTTCATAAGGAAATACAGTTTTGCAGAGTAAAGACATATACGTACGCATTGGAAACTCTTTACGAGAAGAAATAACGCATAGTACAAAATTAGCTTGTATCTCCAAAACTACACGTTGTATCTCGAAAAGAATTGTTGTGGCGTGTACGTCTTAACATGTAGCATCTAAAGAGAACCAAAAGGAGAATTTTCTTTCGTCAAAATTTTTCAGAAAATCACGTTTTAAGGAAATCCCGCATCGTGCGAAATTATCTTGTTTTTCCTAAACAACACGTTGTAAGTCGAAAAGCTTTCATGTGGCGTGTATGTCTAAGTGTGTAGCCTCAAAAGAGAAGGCACAGGACAGTTTTCTCTCGAAAGGATATGTAAGAATACCACTTCATAAGGAAATACAGTTTTGCAGAGTAAAGACATATACGTACGCATTGGAAACTCTTTACGAGAAGAAATAACGCATAGTACAAAATTAGCTTGTATCTCCAAAACTACACGTTGTATCTCGAAAAGAATTGTTGTGGCGTGTACGTCTTAACATGTAGCATCTAAAGAGAACCAAAAGGAGAATTTTCTTTCGTCAAAATTTTTCAGAAAATCACGTTTTAAGGAAATCCCGCATCGTGCGAAATTATCTTGTTTTTCCTAAACAACACGTTGTAAGTCGAAAAGCTTTCATGTTGCGTGTATGTCTAAGTGTGTAGCCTCAAAAGAGAAGGCACAGGACAGTTTTCTCTCGAAAGGATATGGAAGAATACCACTTCATAAGGAAATACAGTTTTGCAGAGTAAAGACATATACGTACGCATTGGAAACTCTTTACGAGAAGAAATAACGCATAGTACAAAATTAGCTTGTATCTCCAAAACTACA
The DNA here is from genome assembly GCF_947179515.1 of Apodemus sylvaticus. NCBI lineage: Eukaryota > Metazoa > Chordata > Mammalia > Rodentia > Muridae > Apodemus > Apodemus sylvaticus. Next base: position 28,217 of record NW_026263073.1, on the reverse strand, counting down.
CGTTGTATCTCGAAAAGAATTGTTGTGGCGTGTACGTCTTAACATGTAGCATCTAAAGAGAACCAAAAGGAGAATTTTCTTTCGTCAAAATTTTTCAGAAAATCACGTTTTAAGGAAATCCCGCATCGTGCGAAATTATCTTGTTTTTCCTAAACAACACGTTGTAAGTCGAAAAGCTTTCATGTTGCGTGTATGTCTAAGTGTGTAGCCTCAAAAGAGAAGGCACAGGACAGTTTTCTCTCGAAAGGATATGTAAGAATACCACTTCATAAGGAAATACAGTTTTGCAGAGTAAAGACATATACGTACGCATTGGAAACTCTTTACGAGAAGAAATAACGCATAGTACAAAATTAGCTTGTATCTCCAAAACTACACGTTGTATCTCGAAAAGAATTGTTGTGGCGTGTACGTCTTAACATGTAGCATCTAAAGAGAACCAAAAGGAGAATTTTCTTTCGTCAAAATTTTTCAGAAAATCACGTTTTAAGGAAATCCCGCATCGTGCGAAATTATCTTGTTTTTCCTAAACAACACGTTGTAAGTCGAAAAGCTTTCATGTTGCGTGTATGTCTAAGTGTGTAGCCTCAAAAGAGAAGGCACAGGACAGTTTTCTCTCGAAAGGATATGTAAGAATACCACTTCATAAGGAAATACAGTTTTGCAGCATAAAGACATATACGTACGCATTGGAAACTCTTTACGAGAAGAAATAACGCATAGTACAAAATTAGCTTGTATCTCCAAAACTACACGTTGTATCTCGAAAAGAATTGTTGTGGCGTGTACGTCTTAACATGTAGCATCTAAAGAGAACCAAAAGGAGAATTTTCTTTCGTCAAAATTTTTCAGAAAATCACGTTTTAAGGAAATCCCGCATCGTGCGAAATTATCTTGTTTTTCCTAAACAACACGTTGTAAGTCGAAAAGCTTTCATGTTGCGTGTATGTCTAAGTGTGTAGCCTCAAAAGAGAAGGCACAGGACAGTTTTCTCTCGAAAGGATATGTAAGAATACCACTTCATAAGAAAATACAGTTTTGCAGCGTAAAGACATATACGTACGCATTGGAAACTCTTTACGAGAAGAAATAACGCATAGTACAAAATTAGCTTGTATCTCCAAAACTACACGTTGTATCTCGAAAAGAATTGTTGTGGCGTGTACGTCTTAACATGTAGCATCTAAAGAGAACCAAAAGGAGAATTTTCTTTCGTCAAAATTTTTCAGAAAATCACGTTTTAAGGAAATCCCGCATCGTGCGAAATTATCTTGTTTTTCCTAAACAACACGTTGTAAGTCGAAAAGCTTTCATGTTGCGTGTATGTCTAAGTGTGTAGCCTCAAAAGAGAAGGCACAGGACAGTTTTCTCTCGAAAGGATATGTAAGAGTACCACTTCATAAGGAAATACAGTTTTGCAGAGTAAAGACATATACGTACGCATTGGAAACTCTTTACGAGAAGAAATAACGCATAGTACAAAATTAGCTTGTATCTCCAAAACTACACGTTGTATCTCGAAAAGAATTGTTGTGGCGTGTACGTCTTAACATGTAGCATCTAAAGAGAACCAAAAGGAGAATTTTCTTTCGTCAAAATTTTTCAGAAAATCACGTTTTAAGGAAATCCCGCATCGTGCGAAATTATCTTGTTTTTCCTAAACAACAGGTTGTAAGTCGAAAAGCTTTCATGTTGCGTGTATGTCTAAGTGTGTAGCCTCAAAAGAGAAGGCACAGGACAGTTTTCTCTCGAAAGGATATGTAAGAATACCACTTCATAAGGAAATACAGTTTTGCAGAGTAAAGACATATACGTACGCATTGGAAACTCTTTACGAGAAGAAATAACGCAGAGTACAAAATTAGCTTGTATCTCCAAAACTACACGTTGTATCTTGAAAAGAATTGTTGTGGCATGTACGTCTTAACATGTAGCATCTAAAGAGAACCAAAAGGAGAATTTTCTTTCGTCAAAATTTTTCAGAAAATCACGTTTTAAGGAAATCCCGCATCGTGCGAAATTATCTTGTTTTTCCTAAACAACACGTTGTAAGTCGAAAAGCTTTCATGTTGCGTGTATGTCTAAGTGTGTAGCCTCAAAAGAGAAGGCACAGGACAGTTTTCTCTCGAAAGGATATGTAAGAATACCACTTCATAAGGAAATACAGTTTTGCAGAGTAAAGACATATACGTACGCATTGGAAACTCTTTACGAGAAGGAATAACGCATAGTACAAAATTAGCTTGTATCTCCAAAACTACACGTTGTATCTCGAAAAGAATTGTTGTGGCGTGTACGTCTTAACATGTAGCATCTAAAGAGAACCAAAAAAGAATTTTCTTTCGTCAAAATTTTTCAGAAAATCACGTTTTAAGGAAATCCCGCATCGTGCGAAATTATCTTGTTTTTCCTAAACAACACGTTGTAAGTCGAAAAGCTTTCATGTTGCGTGTATGTCTAAGTGTGTAGCCTCAAAAGAGAAGGCACAGGACAGTTTTCTCTCGAAAGGATATGTAAGAATACCACTTCATAAGGAAATACAGTTTTGCAGAGTAAAGACATATACGTACGCATTGGAAAATCTTTACGAGAAGAAATAACGCATAGTACAAAATTAGCTTGTATCTCCAAAACTACACGTTGTATCTCGGAAAGAATTGTTGTGGCGTGTACGTCTTAACATGTAGCATCTAAAGAGAACCAAAAGGAGAATTTTCTTTCGTCAAAATTTTTCAGAAAATCACGTTTTAAGGAAATCCCGCAACGTGCGAAATTATCTTGTTTTTCCTAAACAACACGTTGTAAGTCGAAAAGCTTTCATGTTGCGTGTATGTCTAAGTGTGTAGCCTCAAAAGAGAAGGCACAGGACAGTTTTCTCTCGAAAGGATATGTAAGAATACCACTTCATAAGGAAATACAGTTTTGCAGCGTAAAGACATATACGTACGCATTGGAAACTCTTTACGAGAAGAAATAACGCATAGTACAAAATTAGCTTGTATCTCCAAAACTACACGTTGTATCTCGAAAAGAATTGTTGTGGCGTGTACGTCTTAACATGTAGCATCTAAAGAGAACCAAAAGGAGAATTTTCTTTCGTCAAAATTTTTCAGAAAATCACGTTTTAAGGAAATCCCGCATCGTGCGAAATTATCTTGTTTTTCCTAAACAACACGTTGTAAGTCGAAAAGCTTTCATGTTGCGTGTATGTCTAAGTGTGTAGCCTCAAAAGAGAAGGCACAGGACAGTTTTCTCTCGAAAGGATATGTAAGAATACCACTTCATAAGGAAATACAGTTTTGCAGAGTAAAGACATATACGTACGCATTGGAAACTCTTTACGAGAAGAAATAACGCATAGTACAAAATTAGCTTGTATCTCCAAAACTACACGTTGTATCTCGAAAAGAATTGTTGTGGCGTGTACGTCTTAACATGTAGCATCTAAAGAGAACCAAAAGGAGAATTTTCTTTCGTCAAAATTTTTCAGAAAATCACGTTTTAAGGAAATCCCGCATCGTGCGAAATTATCTTGTTTTTCCTAAACAACACGTTGTAAGTCGAAAAGCTTTCATGTTGCGTGTATGTCTAAGTGTGTAGCCTCAAAAGAGAAGGCACAGGACAGTTTTCTCTCGAAAGGATATGTAAGAATACCACTTCATAAGGAAATACAGTTTTGCAGAGTAAAGACATATACGTACGCATTGGTAACTCTTTACGAGAAGAAATAACGCATAGTACAAAATTAGCTTGTATCTCCAAAACTACACGTTGTATCTCGAAAAGAATTGTTGTGGCGTGTACGTCTTAACATGTAGCATCTAAAGAGAACCAAAAGGAGAATTTTCTTTCGTCAAAATTTTTCAGAAAATCACGTTTTAAGGAAATCCCGCATCGTGCGAAATTATCTTGTTTTTCCTAAACAACACGTTGTAAGTCGAAAAGCTTTCATGTTGCGTGTATGTCTAAGTGTGTAGCCTCAAAAGAGAAGGCACAGGACAGTTTTCTCTCGAAAGGATATGTAAGAATACCACTTCATAAGGAAATACAGTTTTGCAGAGTAAAGACATATACGTACGCATTGGAAACTCTTTACGAGAAGAAATAACGCATAGTACAAAATTAGCTTGTATCTCCAAAACTACACGTTGTATCTCGAAAAGAATTGCTGTGGCGTGTACGTCTTAACATGTAGCATCTAAAGAGAACCAAAAGGAGACTTTTCTTTCGTCAAAATTTTTCAGAAAATCACGTTTTAAGGAAATCCCGCATCGTGCGAAATTATCTTGTTTTTCCTAAACAACACGTTGTAAGTCGAAAAGCTTTCATGTTGCGTGTATGTCTGTGTGTAGCCTCAAAAGAGAAGGCACAGGACAGTTTTCTCTCGAAAGGATATGTAAGAATACCACTTCATAAGGAAATACAGTTTTGCAGCGTAAAGACATATACGTACGCATTGGAAACTCTTTACGAGAAGAAATAACGCATAGTACAAAATTAGCTTGTATCTCCAAAACTACACGTTGTATCTCGAAAAGAATTGTTGTGGCGTGTACGTCTTAACATGTAGCATCTAAAGAGAACCAAAAGGAGAATTTTCTTTCGTCAAAATTTTTCAGAAAATCACGTTTTAAGGAAATCCCGCATCGTGCGAAATTATCTTGTTTTTCCTAAACAACACGTTGTAAGTCGAAAAGCTTTCATGTTGCGTGTATGTCTAAGTGTGTAGCCTCAAAAGAGAAGGCACAGGACAGTTTTCTCTCAAAAGGATATGTAAGAATACCACTTCATAAGGAAATACAGTTTTGCAGAGTAAAGACATATACGTACGCATTGGAAACTCTTTACGAGAAGAAATAACGCATAGTACAAAATTAGCTTGTATCTCCAAAACTACACGTTGTATCTCGAAAAGAATTGTTGTGGCGTGTACGTCTTAACATGTAGCATCTAAAGAGAACCAAAAGGAGAATTTTCTTTCGTCAAAATTTTTCAGAAAATCACGTTTTAAGGAAATCCCGCATCGTGCGAAATTATCTTGTTTTTCCTAAACAACACGTTGTAAGTCGAAAAGCTTTCATGTTGCGTGTATGTCTAAGTGTGTAGCCTCAAAAGAGAAGGCACAGGACAGTTTTCTCTCGAAAGGATATGTAAGAATACCACTTCATAAGGAAATACAGTTTTGCAGCGTAAAGACATATACGTACGCATTGGAAACTCTTTACGAGAAGAAATAACGCATAGTACAAAATTAGCTTGTATCTCCAAAACTACACGTTGTATCTCGAAAAGAATTGTTGTGGCGTGTACGTCTTAACATGTAGCATCTAAAGAGAACCAAAAGGAGAATTTTCTTTCGTCAAAATTTTTCAGAAAATCACGTTTTAAGGAAATCCCGCATCGTGCGAAATTATCTTGTTTTTCCTAAACAACACGTTGTAAGTCGAAAAGCTTTCATGTTGCGTGTATGTCTAAGTGTGTAGCCTCAAAAGAGAAGGCACAGGACAGTTTTCTCTCGAAAGGATATGTAAGAAAACCACTTCATAAGGAAATACAGTTTTGCAGAGTAAAGACATATACGTACGCATTGGAAACTCTTTACGAGAAGAAATAACGCATAGTACAAAATTAGCTTGTATCTCCAAAACTACACGTTGTATCTCGAAAAGAATTGTTGTGGCGTGTACGTCTTAACATGTAGCATCTAAAGAGAACCAAAAGGAGAATTTTCTTTCGTCAAAATTTTTCAGAAAATCACGTTTTAAGGAAATCCCGCATCGTGCGAAATTATCTTGTTTTTCCTAAACAACACGTTGTAAGTCGAAAAGCTTTCATGTTGCGTGTATGTCTAAGTGTGTAGCCTCAAAAGAGAAGGCACAGGACAGTTTTCTCTCGAAAGGATATGTAAAAATACCACTTCATAAGGAAATACAGTTTTGCAGAGTAAAGACATATACGTACGCATTGGAAACTCTTTACGAGAAGAAATAACGCAGAGTACAAAATTAGCTTGTATCTCCAAAACTACACGTTGTATCTTGAAAAGAATTGTTGTGGCATGTACGTCTTAACATGTAGCATCTAAAGAGAACCAAATGGAGAATTTTCTTTCGTCAAAATTTTTCAGAAAATCACGTTTTAAGGAAATCCCGCATCGTGCGAAATTATCTTGTTTTTCCTAAACAACACGTTGTAAGTCGAAAAGCTTTCATGTTGCGTGTATGTCTAAGTGTGTAGCCTCAAAAGAGAAGGCACAGGACAGTTTTCTCTCGAAAGGATATGTAAGAATACCACTTCATAAGGAAATACAGTTTTGCAGCATAAAGACATATACGTACGCATTGGAAACTCTTTACGAGAAGAAATAACGCATAGTATAAAATTAGCTTGTATCTCCAAAACTACACGTTGTATCTTGAAAAGAATTGTTGTGGCGTGTACGTCTTAACATGTAGCATCTAAAGAGAACCAAAAGGAGAATTTTCTTTCGTCAAAATTTTTCAGAAAATCACGTTTTAAGGAAATCCCGCATCGTGCGAAATTATCTTGTTTTTCCTAAACAACACGTTGTAAGTCGAAAAGCTTTCATGTTGCGTGTATGTCTAAGTGTGTAGCCTCAAAAGAGAAGGCACAGGACAGTTTTCTCTCGAAAGGATATGTAAGAATACCATTTCATAAGGAAATACAGTTTTGCAGAGTAAAGACATATACGTACGCATTGGAAACTCTTTACGAGAAGAAATAACGCATAGTACAAAATTAGCTTGTATCTCCAAAACTACACGTTGTATCTCGAAAAGAATTGTTGTGGCGTGTACGTCTTAACATGTAGCATCTAAAGAGTACCAAAAGGAGAATTTTCTTTCGTCAAAATTTTTCAGAAAATCACGTTTTAAGGAAATCCCGCATCGTGCGAAATTATCTTGTTTTTCCTAAACAACACGTTGTAAGTCGAAAAGCTTTCATGTTGCGTGTATGTCTAAGTGTGTAGCCTCAAAAGAGAAGGCACAGGACAGTTTTCTCTCGAAAGGATATGTAAGAATACCACTTCATAAGGAAATACAGTTTTGCAGAGTAAAGACATATACGTACGCATTGGAAACTCTTTACGAGAAGAAATAACGCATAGTACAAAATTAGCTTGTATCTCCAAAACTACACGTTGTATCTCGAAAAGAATTGCTGTGGCGTGTACGTCTTAACATGTAGCATCTAAAGAGAACCAAAAGGAGAATTTTCTTTCGTCAAAATTTTTCAGAAAATCACGTTTTAAGGAAATCCCGCATCGTGCGAAATTATCTTGTTTTTCCTAAACAACACGTTGTAAGTCGAAAAGCTTTCATGTTGCGTGTATGTCTAAGTGTGTAGCCTCAAAAGAGAAGGCACAGGACAGTTTTCTCTCGAAAGGATATGTAAGAATACCACTTCATAAGGAAATACAGTTTTGCAGAATAAAGACATATACGTACGCATTGGAAACTCTTTACGAGAAGAAATAACGCATAGTACAAAATTAGCTTGTATCTCCAAAACTACACGTTGTATCTCGAAAAGAATTGCTGTGGCGTGTACGTCTTAACATGTAGCATCTAAAGAGAACCAAAAGGAGAATTTTCTTTCGTCAAAATTTTTCAGAAAATCACGTTTTAAGGAAATCCCGCATCGTGCGAAATTATCTTGTTTTTCCTAAACAACACGTTGTAAGTCGAAAAGCTTTCATGTTGCGTGTATGTCTAAGTGTGTAGCCTCAAAAGAGAAGGCACAGGACAGTTTTCTCTCGAAAGGATATGTAAGAATACCACTTCATAAGGAAATACAGTTTTGCAGAGTAAAGACATATACGTACGCATTGGAAACTCTTTACGAGAAGAAATAACGCATAGTACAAAATTAGCTTGTATCTCCAAAACTACACGTTGTATCTCGAAAAGAATTGTTGTGGCGTGTACGTCTTAACATGTAGCATCTAAAGAGAACCAAAAGGAGAGTTTTCTTTCGTCAAAATTTTTCAGAAAATCACGTTTTAAGGAAATCCCGCATCGTGCGAAATTATCTTGTTTTTCCTAAACAACACGTAGTAAGTCGAAAAGCTTTCATGTTGCGTGTATGTCTAAGTGTGTAGCCTCAAAAGAGAAGGCACAGGACAGTTTTCTCTCAAAAGGATATGTAAGAATACCACTTCATAAGGAAATACAGTTTTGCAGCGTAAAGACATATACGTACGCATTGGAAACTCTTTACGAGAAGAAATAACGCATAGTACAAAATTAGCTTGTATCTCCAAAACTACACGTTGTTTCTCGAAAAGAATTGTTGTGGCGTGTACGTCTTAACATGTAGCATCTAAAAAGAACCAAAAGGAGAATTTTCTTTCGTCAAAATTTTTCAGAAAATCACGTTTTAAGGAAATCCCGCATCGTGCGAAATTATCTTGTTTTTCCTAAACAACACGTTGTAAGTCGAAAAGCTTTCATGTTGCGTGTATGTCTAAGTGTGTAGCCTCAAAAGAGAAGGCACAGGACAGTTTTCTCTCGAAAGGATATGTAAGAATACCACTTCATAAGGAAATACAGTTTTGCAGAGTAAAGACATATACGTACGCATTGGAAACTCTTTACGAGAAGAAATAACGCATAGTACAAAATTAGCTTGTATCTCCAAAACTACACGTTGTATCTCGAAAAGAATTGTTGTGGCGTGTACGTCTTAACATGTAGCATCTAAAGAGAACCAAAAGGAGAGTTTTCTTTCGTCAAAATTTTTCAGAAAATCACGTTTTAAGGAAATCCCGCATCGTGCGAAATTATCTTGTTTTTCCTAAACAACACGTAGTAAGTCGAAAAGCTTTCATGTTGCGTGTATGTCTAAGTGTGTAGCCTCAAAAGAGAAGGCACAGGACAGTTTTCTCTCAAAAGGATATGTAAGAATACCACTTCATAAGGAAATACAGTTTTGCAGCGTAAAGACATATACGTACGCATTGGAAACTCTTTACGAGAAGAAATAACGCATAGTACAAAATTAGCTTGTATCTCCAAAACTACACGTTGTTTCTCGAAAAGAATTGTTGTGGCGTGTACGTCTTAACATGTAGCATCTAAAAAGAACCAAAAGGAGAATTTTCTTTCGTCAAAATTTTTCAGAAAATCACGTTTTAAGGAAATCCCGCATCGTGCGAAATTATCTTGTTTTTCCTAAACAACACGTTGTAAGTCGAAAAGCTTTCATGTTGCGTGTATGTCTAAGTGTGTAGCCTCAAAAGAGAAGGCACAGGACAGTTTTCTCTCGAAAGGATATGTAAGAATACCACTTCATAAGGAAATACAGTTTTGCAGAGTAAAGACATATACGTACGCATTGGAAACTCTTTACGAGAAGAAATAACGCATAGTACAAAATTAGCTTGTATCTCCAAAACTACACGTTGTATCTCGAAAAGAATTGTTGTGGCGTGTACGTCTTAACATGTAGCATCTAAAGAGAACCAAAAGGAGAATTTTCTTTCGTCAAAATTTTTCAGAGAATCACGTTTTAAGGAAATCCCGCATCGTGCGAAATTATCTTGTTTTTCCTAAACAACACGTTGTAAGTCGAAAAGCTTTCATGTTGCGTGTATGTCTAAGTGTGTAGCCTCAAAAGAGAAGGCACAGGACAGTTTTCTCTCGAAAGGATATGTAAGAATACCACTTCATAAGGAAATACAGTTTTGCAGAGTAAAGACATATACGTACGCATTGGAAACTCTTTACGAGAAGAAATAACGCATAGTACAAAATTAGCTTGTATCTCCAAAACTACACGTTGTATCTCGAAAAGAATTGCTGTGGCGTGTACGTCTTAACATGTAGCATCTAAAGAGAACCAAAAGGAGAATTTTCTTTCGTCAAAATTTTTCAGAAAATCACGTTTTAAGGAAATCCCGCATCGTGCGAAATTATCTTGTTTTTCCTAAACAACACGTTGTAAGTCGAAAAGCTTTCATGTTGCGTGTATGTCTAAGTGTGTAGCCTCAAAAGAGAAGGCACAGGACAGTTTTCTCTCGAAAGGATATGTAAGAATACCACTTCATAAGGAAATACAGTTTTGCAGAGTAAAGACATATACGTACGCATTGGAAACTCTTTACGAGAAGAAATAACGCATAGTACAAAATTAGCTTGTATCTCCAAAACTACACGTTGTATCTCGAAAAGAATTGCTGTGGCGTGTACGTCTTAACATGTAGCATCTAAAGAGAACCAAAAGGAGAATTTTCTTTCGTCAAAATTTTTCAGAAAATCACGTTTTAAGGAAATCCCGCATCGTGCGAAATTATCTTGTTTTTCCTAAACAACACGTTGTAAGTCGAAAAGCTTTCATGTTGCGTGTATGTCTAAGTGTGTAGCCTCAAAAGAGAAGGCACAGGACAGTTTTCTCTCGAAAGGATATGTAAGAATACCACTTCATAAGGAAATACAGTTTTGCAGAGTAAAGACATATACGTACGCATTGGAAACTCTTTACGAGAAGAAATAACGCATAGTACAAAATTAGCTTGTATCTCCAAAACTACACGTTGTATCTCGAAAAGAATTGCTGTGGCGTGTACGTCTTAACATGTAGCATCTAAAGAGAACAAAAAGGAGAATTTTCTTTCGTCAAAATTTTTCAGAAAATCACGTTTTAAGGAAATCCCGCATCGTGCGAAATTATCTTGTTTTTCCTAAACAACACGTTGTAAGTCGAAAAGCTTTCATGTTGCGTGTATGTCTAAGTGTGTAGCCTCAAAAGAGAAGGCACAGGACAGTTTTCTCTCGAAAGGATATGTAAGAATACCACTTCATAAGGAAATACAGTTTTGCAGAGTAAAGACATATACGTACGCATTGGAAACTCTTTACGAGAAGAAATAACGCATAGTACAAAATTAGCTTGTATCTCCAAAACTACACGTTGTATCTCGAAAAGAATTGTTGTGGCGTGTACGTCTTAACATGTAGCATCTAAAGAGAACCAAAAGGAGAGTTTTCTTTCGTCAAAATTTTTCAGAAAATCACGTTTTAAGGAAATCCCGCATCGTGCGAAATTATCTTGTTTTTCCTAAACAACACGTAGTAAGTCGAAAAGCTTTCATGTTGCGTGTATGTCTAAGTGTGTAGCCTCAAAAGAGAAGGCACAGGACAGTTTTCTCTCAAAAGGATATGTAAGAATACCACTTCATAAGGAAATACAGTTTTGCAGCGTAAAGACATATACGTACGCATTGGAAACTCTTTACGAGAAGAAATAACGCATAGTACAAAATTAGCTTGTATCTCCAAAACTACACGTTGTATCTCGAAAAGAATTGTTGTGGCGTGTACGTCTTAACATGTAGCATCTAAAGAGAACCAAAAGGAGAATTTTCTTTCGTCAAAATTTTTCAGAAAATCACGTTTTAAGGAAATCCCGCATCGTGCGAAATTATCTTGTTTTTCCTAAACAACACGTTGTAAGTCGAAAAGCTTTCATGTTGCGTGTATGTCTAAGTGTGTAGCCTCAAAAGAGAAGGCACAGGACAGTTTTCTCTCGAAAGGATATGTAAGAATACCACTTCATAAGGAAATACAGTTTTGCAGAGTAAAGACATATACGTACGCATTGGAAACTCTTTACGAGAAGAAATAACGCATAGTACAAAATTAGCTTGTATCTCCAAAACTACACGTTGTATCTCGAAAAGAATTGTTGTGGCGTGTACGTCTTAACATGTAGCATCTAAAGAGAACCAAAAGGAGAATTTTCTTTCGTCAAAATTTTTCAGAAAATCACGTTTTAAGGAAATCCCGCATCGTGCGAAATTATCTTGTTTTTCCTGAACAACACGTTGTAAGTCGAAAAGCTTTCATGTTGCGTGTATGTCTAAGTGTGTAGCCTCAAAAGAGAAGGCACAGGACAGTTTTCTCTCGAAAGGATATGTAAGAATACCACTTCATAAGGAAATACAGTTTTGCAGAGTAAAGACATATACGTACGCATTGGAAACTCTTTACGAGAAGAAATAACGCATAGTACAAAATTAGCTTGTATCTCCAAAACTACACGTTGTATCTCGAAAAGAATTGCTGTGGCGTGTACGTCTTAACATGTAGCATCTAAAGAGAACCAAAAGGAGAATTTTCTTTCGTCAAAATTTTTCAGAAAATCACGTTTTAAGGAAATCCCGCATCGTGCGAAATTATCTTGTTTTTCCTAAACAACACGTTGTAAGTCGAAAAGCTTTCATGTTGCGTGTATGTCTAAGTGTGTAGCCTCGAAAGAGAAGGCACAGGACAGTTTTCTCTCGAAAGGATATGTAAGAATACCACTTCATAAGGAAATACAGTTTTGCAGAGTAAAGACATATACGTAGGCATTGGAAACTCTTTACGAGAAGAAATAACGCATAGTACAAAATTAGCTTGTATCTCCAAAACTACACGTTGTATCTCGAAAAGAATTGTTGTGGCGTGTACGTCTTAACATGTAGCATCTAAAGAGAACCAAAAGGAGAATTTTCTTTCGTCAAAATTTTTCAGAAAATCACGTTTTAAGGAAATCCCGCATCGTGCGAAATTATCTTGTTTTTCCTAAACAACACGTTGTAAGTCGAAAAGCTTTCATGTTGCGTGTATGTCTAAGTGTGTAGCCTCAAAAGAGAAGGCACAGGACAGTTTTCTCTCGAAAGGATATGTAAGAATACCACTTCATAAGGAAATACAGTTTTGCAGAGTAAAGACATATACGTACGCATTGGAAACTCTTTACGAGAAGAAATAACGCATAGTACAAAATTAGCTTGTATCTCCAAAACTACACGTTGTATCTCGAAAAGAATTGTTGTGGCGTGTACGTCTTAACATGTAGCATCTAAAGAGAACCAAAAGGAGAATTTTCTTTCGTCAAAATTTTTCAGAGAATCACGTTTTAAGGAAATCCCGCATCGTGCGAAATTATCTTGTTTTTCCTAAACAACACGTTGTAAGTCGAAAAGCTTTCATGTTGCGTGTATGTCTAAGTGTGTAGCCTCAAAAGAGAAGGCACAGGACAGTTTTCTCTCGAAAGGATATGTAAGAATACCACTTCATAAGGAAATACAGTTTTGCAGAGTAAAGACATATACGTACGCATTGGAAACTCTTTACGAGAAGAAATAACGCATAGTACAAAATTAGCTTGTATCTCCAAAACTACACGTTGTATCTCGAAAAGAATTGCTGTGGCGTGTACGTCTTAACATGTAGCATCTAAAGAGAACCAAAAGGAGAATTTTCTTTCGTCAAAATTTTTCAGAAAATCACGTTTTAAGGAAATCCCGCATCGTGCGAAATTATCTTGTTTTTCCTAAACAACACGTTGTAAGTCGAAAAGCTTTCATGTTGCGTGTATGTCTAAGTGTGTAGCCTCAAAAGAGAAGGCACAGGACAGTTTTCTCTCGAAAGGATATGTAAGAATACCACTTCATAAGGAAATACAGTTTTGCAGAGTAAAGACATATACGTACGCATTGGAAACTCTTTACGAGAAGAAATAACGCATAGTACAAAATTAGCTTGTATCTCCAAAACTACACGTTGTATCTCGAAAAGAATTGCTGTGGCGTGTACGTCTTAACATGTAGCATCTAAAGAGAACCAAAAGGAGAATTTTCTTTCGTCAAAATTTTTCAGAAAATCACGTTTTAAGGAAATCCCGCATCGTGCGAAATTATCTTGTTTTTCCTAAACAACACGTTGTAAGTCGAAAAGCTTTCATGTTGCGTGTATGTCTAAGTGTGTAGCCTCAAAAGAGAAGGCACAGGACAGTTTTCTCTCGAAAGGATATGTAAGAATACCACTTCATAAGGAAATACAGTTTTGCAGAGTAAAGACATATACGTACGCATTGGAAACTCTTTACGAGAAGAAATAACGCATAGTACAAAATTAGCTTGTATCTCCAAAACTACACGTTGTATCTCGAAAAGAATTGCTGTGGCGTGTACGTCTTAACATGTAGCATCTAAAGAGAACAAAAAGGAGAATTTTCTTTCGTCAAAATTTTTCAGAAAATCACGTTTTAAGGAAATCCCGCATCGTGCGAAATTATCTTGTTTTTCCTAAACAACACGTTGTAAGTCGAAAAGCTTTCATGTTGCGTGTATGTCTAAGTGTGTAGCCTCAAAAGAGAAGGCACAGGACAGTTTTCTCTCGAAAGGATATGTAAGAATACCACTTCATAAGGAAATACAGTTTTGCAGAGTAAAGACATATACGTACGCATTGGAAACTCTTTACGAGAAGAAATAACGCATAGTACAAAATTAGCTTGTATCTCCAAAACTACACGTTGTATCTCGAAAAGAATTGTTGTGGCGTGTACGTCTTAACATGTAGCATCTAAAGAGAACCAAAAGGAGAGTTTTCTTTCGTCAAAATTTTTCAGAAAATCACGTTTTAAGGAAATCCCGCATCGTGCGAAATTATCTTGTTTTTCCTAAACAACACGTAGTAAGTCGAAAAGCTTTCATGTTGCGTGTATGTCTAAGTGTGTAGCCTCAAAAGAGAAGGCACAGGACAGTTTTCTCTCAAAAGGATATGTAAGAATACCACTTCATAAGGAAATACAGTTTTGCAGCGTAAAGACATATACGTACGCATTGGAAACTCTTTACGAGAAGAAATAACGCATAGTACAAAATTAGCTTGTATCTCCAAAACTACACGTTGTATCTCGAAAAGAATTGTTGTGGCGTGTACGTCTTAACATGTAGCATCTAAAGAGAACCAAAAGGAGAATTTTCTTTCGTCAAAATTTTTCAGAAAATCACGTTTTAAGGAAATCCCGCATCGTGCGAAATTATCTTGTTTTTCCTAAACAACACGTTGTAAGTCGAAAAGCTTTCATGTTGCGTGTATGTCTAAGTGTGTAGCCTCAAAAGAGAAGGCACAGGACAGTTTTCTCTCGAAAGGATATGTAAGAATACCACTTCATAAGGAAATACAGTTTTGCAGAGTAAAGACATATACGTACGCATTGGAAACTCTTTACGAGAAGAAATAACGCATAGTACAAAATTAGCTTGTATCTCCAAAACTACACGTTGTATCTCGAAAAGAATTGTTGTGGCGTGTACGTCTTAACATGTAGCATCTAAAGAGAACCAAAAGGAGAATTTTCTTTCGTCAAAATTTTTCAGAAAATCACGTTTTAAGGAAATCCCGCATCGTGCGAAATTATCTTGTTTTTCCTGAACAACACGTTGTAAGTCGAAAAGCTTTCATGTTGCGTGTATGTCTAAGTGTGTAGCCTCAAAAGAGAAGGCACAGGACAGTTTTCTCTCGAAAGGATATGTAAGAATACCACTTCATAAGGAAATACAGTTTTGCAGAGTAAAGACATATACGTACGCATTGGAAACTCTTTACGAGAAGAAATAACGCATAGTACAAAATTAGCTTGTATCTCCAAAACTACACGTTGTATCTCGAAAAGAATTGCTGTGGCGTGTACGTCTTAACATGTAGCATCTAAAGAGAACCAAAAGGAGAATTTTCTTTCGTCAAAATTTTTCAGAAAATCACGTTTTAAGGAAATCCCGCATCGTGCGAAATTATCTTGTTTTTCCTAAACAACACGTTGTAAGTCGAAAAGCTTTCATGTTGCGTGTATGTCTAAGTGTGTAGCCTCGAAAGAGAAGGCACAGGACAGTTTTCTCTCGAAAGGATATGTAAGAATACCACTTCATAAGGAAATACAGTTTTGCAGAGTAAAGACATATACGTAGGCATTGGAAACTCTTTACGAGAAGAAATAACGCATAGTACAAAATTAGCTTGTATCTCCAAAACTACACGTTGTATCTCGAAAAGAATTGTTGTGGCGTGTACGTCTTAACATGTAGCATCTAAAGAGAACCAAAAGGAGAATTTTCTTTCGTCAAAATTTTTCAGAAAATCACGTTTTAAGGAAATCCCGCATCGTGCGAAATTATCTTGTTTTTCCTAAACAACACGTTGTAAGTCGAAAAGCTTTCATGTTGCGTGTATGTCTAAGTGTGTAGCCTCAAAAGAGAAGGCACAGGACAGTTTTCTCTCGAAAGGATATGTAAGAATACCACTTCATAAGGAAATACAGTTTTGCAGAGTAAAGACATATACGTACGCATTGGTAACTCTTTACGAGAAGAAATAACGCATAGTACAAAATTAGCTTGTATCTCCAAAACTACACGTTGTATCTCGAAAAGAATTGTTGTGGCGTGTACGTCTTAACATGTAGCATCTAAAGAGAACCAAAAGGAGAATTTTCTTTCGTCAAAATTTTTCAGAAAATCACGTTTTAAGGAAATCCCGCATCGTGCGAAATTATCTTGTTTTTCCTAAACAACACGTTGTAAGTCGAAAAGCTTTCATGTTGCGTGTATGTCTAAGTGTGTAGCCTCAAAAGAGAAGGCACAGGACAGTTTTCTCTCGAAAGGATATGTAAGAATACCACTTCATAAGGAAATACAGTTTTGCAGAGTAAAGACATATACGTACGCATTGGAAACTCTTTACGAGAAGAAATAACGCATAGTACAAAATTAGCTTGTATCTCCAAAACTACACGTTGTATCTCGAAAAGAATTGCTGTGGCGTGTACGTCTTAACATGTAGCATCTAAAGAGAACGAAAAGGAGAATTTTCTTTCGTCAAAATTTTTCAGAAAATCACGTTTTAAGGAAATCCCGCATCGTGCGAAATTATCTTGTTTTTCCTAAACAACACGTTGTAAGTCGAAAAGCTTTCATGTTGCGTGTATGTCTAAGTGTGTAGCCTCAAAAGAGAAGGCACAGGACAGTTTTCTCTCAAAAGGATATGTAAGAATACCACTTCATAAGGAAATACAGTTTTGCAGAGTAAAGACATATACGTACGCATTGGAAACTCTTTACGAGAAGAAATAACGCATAGTACAAAATTAGCTTGTATCTCCAAAACTACACGTTGTATCTCGAAAAGAATTGTTGTGGCGTGTACGTCTTAACATGTAGCATCTAAAGAGAACCAAAAGGAGAATTTTCTTTCGTCAAAATTTTTCAGAAAATCACGTTTTAAGGAAATCCCGCATCGTGCGAAATTATCTTGTTTTTCCTAAACAACACGTTGTAAGTCGAAAAGCTTTCATGTTGCGTGTATGTCTAAGTGTGTAGCCTCAAAAGAGAAGGCACAGGACAGTTTTCTCTCGAAAGGATATGTATGAATACCACTTCATAAGGAAATACAGTTTTGCAGCGTAAAGACATATACGTACGCATTGGAAACTCTTTACGAGAAGAAATAACGCATAGTACAAAATTAGCTTGTATCTCCAAAACTACACGTTGTATCTCGAATAGAATTGTTGTGGCATGTACGTCTTAACATGTAGCATCTAAAGAGAACCAAAAGGAGAATTTTCTTTCGTCAAAATTTTTCAGAAAATCACGTTTTAAGGAAATCCCGCATCGTGCGAAATTATCTTGTTTTTCCTAAACAACACGTTGTAAGTCGAAAAGCTTTCATGTTGCGTGTATGTCTAAGTGTGTAGCCTCAAAAGAGAAGGCACAGGACAGTTTTCTCTCGAAAGGATATGTAAGAATACCACTTCATAAGGAAATACAGTTTTGCAGAGTAAAGACATATACGTACGCATTGGTAACTCTTTACGAGAAGAAATAACGCATAGTACAAAATTAGCTTGTATCTCCAAAACTACACGTTGTATCTCGAAAAGAATTGTTGTGGCGTGTACGTCTTAACATGTAGCATCTAAAGAGAACCAAAAGGAGAATTTTCTTTCGTCAAAATTTTTCAGAAAATCACGTTTTAAGGAAATCCCGCATCGTGCGAAATTATCTTGTTTTTCCTAAACAACACGTTGTAAGTCGAAAAGCTTTCATGTTGCGTGTATGTCTAAGTGTGTAGCCTCAAAAGAGAAGGCACAGGACAGTTTTCTCTCGAAAGGATATGTAAGAATACCACTTCATAAGGAAATACAGTTTTGCAGCGTAAAGACATATACGTACGCATTGGAAACTCTTTAAGAGAAGAAATAACGCATAGTACAAAATTAGCTTGTATCTCCAAAACTACACGTTGTATCTCGAAAAGAATTGTTGTGGCGTGTACGTCTTAACATGTAGCATCTAAAGAGAACCAAAAGGAGAATTTTCTTTCGTCAAAATTTTTCAGAAAATCACGTTTTAAGGAAATCCCGCATCGTGCGAAATTATCTTGTTTTTCCTTAACAACACGTTGTAAGTCGAAAAGCTTTCATGTTGCGTGTATGTCTAAGTGTGTAGCCTCAAAAGAGAAGGCACAGGACAGTTTTCTCTCGAAAGGATATGTAAGAATACCACTTCATAAGGAAATACAGTTTTGCAGAGTAAAGACATATACGTACGCATTGGAAACTCTTTACGAGAAGAAATAACGCATAGTACAAAATTAGCTTGTATCTCCAAAACTACACGTTGTATCTCGAAAAGAATTGTTGTGGCGTGTACGTCTTAACATGTAGCATCTAAAGAGAACCAAAAGGAGAATTTTCTTTCGTCAAAATTTTTCAGAAAATCACGTTTTAAGGAAATCCCGCATCGTGCGAAATTATCTTGTTTTTCCTAAACAACACGTTGTAAGTCGAAAAGCTTTCATGTTGCGTGTATGTCTAAGTGTGTAGCCTCAAAAGAGAAGGCACAGGACAGTTTTCTCTCGAAAGGATATGTAAGAATACCACTTCATAAGGAAATACAGTTTTGCAGAGTAAAGACATATACGTACGCATTGGAAACTCTTTACGAGGAGAAATAACGCATAGTACAAAATTAGCTTGTATCTCCAAAACTACACGTTGTATCTCGAAAAGAATTGTTGTGGCGTGTACGTCTTAACATGTAGCATCTAAAGAGAACCAAATGGAGAATTTTCTTTCGTCAAAATTTTTCAGAAAATCACGTTTTAAGGAAATCCCGCATCGTGCGAAATTATCTTGTTTTTCCTAAACAACACGTTGTAAGTCGAAAAGCTTTCATGTTGCGTGTATGTCTAAGTGTGTAGCCTCAAAAGAGAAGGCACAGGACAGTTTTCTCTCGAAAGGATATGTAAGAAAACCACTTCATAAGGAAATACAGTTTTGCAGAGTAAAGACATATACGTACGCATTGGAAACTCTTTACGAGAAGAAATAACGCATAGTACAAAATTAGCTTGTATCTCCAAAACTACACGTTGTATCTCGAAAAGAATTGTTGTGGCGTGTACGTCTTAACATGTAGCATCTAAAGAGAACCAAAAGGAGAATTTTCTTTCGTCAAAATTTTTCAGAAAATCACGTTTTAAGGAAATCCCGCATCGTGCGAAATTATCTTGTTTTTCCTAAACAACACGTTGTAAGTCGAAAAGCTTTCATGTTGCGTGTATGTCTAAGTGTGTAGCCTCAAAAGAGAAGGCACAGGACAGTTTTCTCTCGAAAGGATATGTAAAAATACCACTTCATAAGGAAATACAGTTTTGCAGAGTAAAGACATATACGTATGCATTGGAAACTCTTTACGAGAAGAAATAACGCAGAGTACAAAATTAGCTTGTATCTCCAAAACTACACGTTGTATCTTGAAAAGAATTGTTGTGGCATGTACGTCTTAACATGTAGCATCTAAAGAGAACCAAATGGAGAATTTTCTTTCGTCAAAATTTTTCAGAAAATCACGTTTTAAGGAAATCCCGCATCGTGCGAAATTATCTTGTTTTTCCTAAACAACACGTTGTAAGTCGAAAAGCTTTCATGTTGCGTGTATGTCTAAGTGTGTAGCCTCAAAAGAGAAGGCACAGGACAGTTTTCTCTCGAAAGGATATGTAAGAATACCACTTCATAAGGAAATACAGTTTTGCAGCATAAAGACATATACGTACGCATTGGAAACTCTTTACGAGAAGAAATAACGCATAGTATAAAATTAGCTTGTATCTCCAAAACTACACGTTGTATCTTGAAAAGAATTGTTGTGGCGTGTACGTCTTAACATGTAGCATCTAAAGAGAACCAAAAGGAGAATTTTCTTTCGTCAAAATTTTTCAGAAAATCACGTTTTAAGGAAATCCCGCATCGTGCGAAATTATCTTGTTTTTCCTAAACAACACGTTGTAAGTCGAAAAGCTTTCATGTTGCGTGTATGTCTAAGTGTGTAGCCTCAAAAGAGAAGGCACAGGACAGTTTTCTCTCGAAAGGATATGTAAGAATACCATTTCATAAGGAAATACAGTTTTGCAGAGTAAAGACATATACGTACGCATTGGAAACTCTTTACGAGAAGAAATAACGCATAGTACAAAATTAGCTTGTATCTCCAAAACTACACGTTGTATCTCGAAAAGAATTGTTGTGGCGTGTACGTCTTAACATGTAGCATCTAAAGAGAACCAAAAGGAGAATTTTCTTTCGTCAAAATTTTTCAGAAAATCACGTTTTAAGGAAATCCCGCATCGTGCGAAATTATCTTGTTTTTCCTAAACAACACGTTGTAAGTCGAAAAGCTTTCATGTTGCGTGTATGTCTAAGTGTGTAGCCTCAAAAGAGAAGGCACAGGACAGTTTTCTCTCGAAAGGATATGTAAGAATACCACTTCATAAGGAAATACAGTTTTGCAGAGTAAAGACATATACGTACGCATTGGAAACTCTTTACGAGAAGAAATAACGCATAGTACAAAATTAGCTTGTATCTCCAAAACTACACGTTGTATCTCGAAAAGAATTGTTGTGGCGTGTACGTCTTAACATGTAGCATCTAAAGAGAACCAAAAGGAGAATTTTCTTTCGTCAAAATTTTTCAGAAAATCACGTTTTAAGGAAATCCCGCATCGTGCGAAATTATCTTGTTTTTCCTAAACAACACGTTGTAAGTCGAAAAGCTTTCATGTTGCGTGTATGTCTAAGTGTGTAGCCTCAAAAGAGAAGGCACAGGACAGTTTTCTCTCGAAAGGATATGTAAGAATACCACTTCATAAGGAAATACAGTTTTGCAGAATAAAGACATATACGTACGCATTGGAAACTCTTTACGAGAAGAAATAACGCATAGTACAAAATTAGCTTGTATCTCCAAAACTACATGTTGTATCTCGAAAAGAATTGCTGTGGCGTGTACGTCTTAACATGTAGCATCTAAAGAGAACCAAAAGGAGAATTTTCTTTCGTCAAAATTTTTCAGAAAATCACGTTTTAAGGAAATCCCGCATCGTGCGAAATTATCTTGTTTTTCCTAAACAACACGTTGTAAGTCGAAAAGCTTTCATGTTGCGTGTATGTCTAAGTGTGTAGCCTCAAAAGAGAAGGCACAGGACAGTTTTCTCTCGAAAGGATATGTAAGAATACCACTTCATAAGGAAATACAGTTTTGCAGAGTAAAGACATATACGTACGCATTGGAAACTCTTTACGAGAAGAAATAACGCATAGTACAAAATTAGCTTGTATCTCCAAAACTACACGTTGTATCTCGAAAAGAATTGTTGTGGCGTGTACGTCTTAACATGTAGCATCTAAAGAGAACCAAAAGGAGAGTTTTCTTTCGTCAAAATTTTTCAGAAAATCACGTTTTAAGGAAATCCCGCATCGTGCGAAATTATCTTGTTTTTCCTAAACAACACGTAGTAAGTCGAAAAGCTTTCATGTTGCGTGTATGTCTAAGTGTGTAGCCTCAAAAGAGAAGGCACAGGACAGTTTTCTCTCAAAAGGATATGTAAGAATACCACTTCATAAGGAAATACAGTTTTGCAGCGTAAAGACATATACGTACGCATTGGAAACTCTTTACGAGAAGAAATAAGGCATAGTACAAAATTAGCTTGTATCTCCAAAACTACACGTTGTTTCTCGAAAAGAATTGTTGTGGCGTGTACGTCTTAACATGTAGCATCTAAAAAGAACCAAAAGGAGAATTTTCTTTCGTCAAAATTTTTCAGAAAATCACGTTTTAAGGAAATCCCGCATCGTGCGAAATTATCTTGTTTTTCCTAAACAACACGTTGTAAGTCGAAAAGCTTTCATGTTGCGTGTATGTCTAAGTGTGTAGCCTCAAAAGAGAAGGCACAGGACAGTTTTCTCTCGAAAGGATATGTAAGAATACCACTTCATAAGGAAATACAGTTTTGCAGAGTAAAGACATATACGTACGCATTGGAAACTCTTTACGAGAAGAAATAACGCATAGTACAAAATTAGCTTGTATCTCCAAAACTACACGTTGTATCTCGAAAAGAATTGTTGTGGCGTGTACGTCTTAACATGTAGCATCTAAAGAGAACCAAAAGGAGAATTTTCTTTCGTCAAAATTTTTCAGAGAATCACGTTTTAAGGAAATCCCGCATCGTGCGAAATTATCTTGTTTTTCCTAAACAACACGTTGTAAGTCGAAAAGCTTTCATGTTGCGTGTATGTCTAAGTGTGTAGCCTCAAAAGAGAAGGCACAGGACAGTTTTCTCTCGAAAGGATATGTAAGAATACCACTTCATAAGGAAATACAGTTTTGCAGAGTAAAGACATATACGTACGCATTGGAAACTCTTTACGAGAAGAAATAACGCATAGTACAAAATTAGCTTGTATCTCCAAAACTACACGTTGTATCTCGAAAAGAATTGCTGTGGCGTGTACGTCTTAACATGTAGCATCTAAAGAGAACCAAAAGGAGAATTTTCTTTCGTCAAAATTTTTCAGAAAATCACGTTTTAAGGAAATCCCGCATCGTGCGAAATTATCTTGTTTTTCCTAAACAACACGTTGTAAGTCGAAAAGCTTTCATGTTGCGTGTATGTCTAAGTGTGTAGCCTCAAAAGAGAAGGCACAGGACAGTTTTCTCTCGAAAGGATATGTAAGAATACCACTTCATAAGGAAATACAGTTTTGCAGAGTAAAGACATATACGTACGCATTGGTAACTCTTTACGAGAAGAAATAACGCATAGTACAAAATTAGCTTGTATCTCCAAAACTACACGTTGTATCTCGAAAAGAATTGTTGTGGCGTGTACGTCTTAACATGTAGCATCTAAAGAGAACCAAAAGGAGAATTTTCTTTCGTCAAAATTTTTCAGAAAATCACGTTTTAAGGAAATCCCGCATCGTGCGAAATTATCTTGTTTTTCCTAAACAACACGTTGTAAGTCGAAAAGCTTTCATGTTGCGTGTATGTCTAAGTGTGTAGCCTCAAAAGAGAAGGCACAGGACAGTTTTCTCTCGAAAGGATATGTAAGAATACCACTTCATAAGGAAATACAGTTTTGCAGCGTAAAGACATATACGTACGCATTGGAAACTCTTTACGAGAAGAAATAACGCATAGTACAAAATTAGCTTGTATCTCCAAAACTACACGTTGTATCTCGAAAAGAATTGTTGTGGCGTGTACGTCTTAACATGTAGCATCTAAAGAGAACCAAAAGGAGAATTTTCTTTCGTCAAAATTTTTCAGAAAATCACGTTTTAAGGAAATCCCGCATCGTGCGAAATTATCTTGTTTTTCCTTAACAACACGTTGTAAGTCGAAAAGCTTTCATGTTGCGTGTATGTCTAAGTGTGTAGCCTCAAAAGAGAAGGCACAGGACAGTTTTCTCTCGAAAGGATATGTAAGAATACCACTTCATAAGGAAATACAGTTTTGCAGAGTAAAGACATATACGTACGCATTGGAAACTCTTTACGAGAAGAAATAACGCATAGTACAAAATTAGCTTGTATCTCCAAAACTACACGTTGTATCTCGAAAAGAATTGTTGTGGCGTGTACGTCTTAACATGTAGCATCTAAAGAGAACCAAAAGGAGAATTTTCTTTCGTCAAAATTTTTCAGAAAATCACGTTTTAAGGAAATCCCGCATCGTGCGAAATTATCTTGTTTTTCCTAAACAACACGTTGTAAGTCGAAAAGCTTTCATGTTGCGTGTATGTCTAAGTGTGTAGCCTCAAAAGAGAAGGCACAGGACAGTTTTCTCTCGAAAGGATATGTAAGAATACCACTTCATAAGGAAATACAGTTTTGCAGAGTAAAGACATATACGTACGCATTGGAAACTCTTTACGAGGAGAAATAACGCATAGTACAAAATTAGCTTGTATCTCCAAAACTACACGTTGTATCTCGAAAAGAATTGTTGTGGCGTGTACGTCTTAACATGTAGCATCTAAAGAGAACCAAATGGAGAATTTTCTTTCGTCAAAATTTTTCAGAAAATCACGTTTTAAGGAAATCCCGCATCGTGCGAAATTATCTTGTTTTTCCTAAACAACACGTTGTAAGTCGAAAAGCTTTCATGTTGCGTGTATGTCTAAGTGTGTAGCCTCAAAAGAGAAGGCACAGGACAGTTTTCTCTCGAAAGGATATGTAAGAAAACCACTTCATAAGGAAATACAGTTTTGCAGAGTAAAGACATATACGTACGCATTGGAAACTCTTTACGAGAAGAAATAACGCATAGTACAAAATTAGCTTGTATCTCCAAAACTACACGTTGTATCTCGAAAAGAATTGTTGTGGCGTGTACGTCTTAACATGTAGCATCTAAAGAGAACCAAAAGGAGAATTTTCTTTCGTCAAAATTTTTCAGAAAATCACGTTTTAAGGAAATCCCGCATCGTGCGAAATTATCTTGTTTTTCCTAAACAACACGTTGTAAGTCGAAAAGCTTTCATGTTGCGTGTATGTCTAAGTGTGTAGCCTCAAAAGAGAAGGCACAGGACAGTTTTCTCTCGAAAGGATATGTAAAAATACCACTTCATAAGGAAATACAGTTTTGCAGAGTAAAGACATATACGTATGCATTGGAAACTCTTTACGAGAAGAAATAACGCATAGTACAAAATTAGCTTGTATCTCCAAAACTACACGTTGTATCTTGAAAAGAATTGTTGTGGCATGTACGTCTTAACATGTAGCATCTAAAGAGAACCAAATGGAGAATTTTCTTTCGTCAAAATTTTTCAGAAAATCACGTTTTAAGGAAATCCCGCATCGTGCGAAATTATCTTGTTTTTCCTAAACAACACGTTGTAAGTCGAAAAGCTTTCATGTTGCGTGTATGTCTAAGTGTGTAGCCTCAAAAGAGAAGGCACAGGACAGTTTTCTCTCGAAAGGATATGTAAGAATACCACTTCATAAGGAAATACAGTTTTGCAGCATAAAGACATATACGTACGCATTGGAAACTCTTTACGAGAAGAAATAACGCATAGTATAAAATTAGCTTGTATCTCCAAAACTACACGTTGTATCTTGAAAAGAATTGTTGTGGCGTGTACGTCTTAACATGTAGCATCTAAAGAGAACCAAAAGGAGAATTTTCTTTCGTCAAAATTTTTCAGAAAATCACGTTTTAAGGAAATCCCGCATCGTGCGAAATTATCTTGTTTTTCCTAAACAACACGTTGTAAGTCGAAAAGCTTTCATGTTGCGTGTATGTCTAAGTGTGTAGCCTCAAAAGAGAAGGCACAGGACAGTTTTCTCTCGAAAGGATATGTAAGAATACCATTTCATAAGGAAATACAGTTTTGCAGAGTAAAGACATATACGTACGCATTGGAAACTCTTTACGAGAAGAAATAACGCATAGTACAAAATTAGCTTGTATCTCCAAAACTACACGTTGTATCTCGAAAAGAATTGTTGTGGCGTGTACGTCTTAACATGTAGCATCTAAAGAGAACCAAAAGGAGAATTTTCTTTCGTCAAAATTTTTCAGAAAATCACGTTTTAAGGAAATCCCGCATCGTGCGAAATTATCTTGTTTTTCCTAAACAACACGTTGTAAGTCGAAAAGCTTTCATGTTGCGTGTATGTCTAAGTGTGTAGCCTCAAAAGAGAAGGCACAGGACAGTTTTCTCTCGAAAGGATATGTAAGAATACCACTTCATAAGGAAATACAGTTTTGCAGAGTAAAGACATATACGTACGCATTGGAAACTCTTTACGAGAAGAAATAACGCATAGTACAAAATTAGCTTGTATCTCCAAAACTACACGTTGTATCTCGAAAAGAATTGTTGTGGCGTGTACGTCTTAACATGTAGCATCTAAAGAGAACCAAAAGGAGAATTTTCTTTCGTCAAAATTTTTCAGAAAATCACGTTTTAAGGAAATCCCGCATCGTGCGAAATTATCTTGTTTTTCCTAAACAACACGTTGTAAGTCGAAAAGCTTTCATGTTGCGTGTATGTCTAAGTGTGTAGCCTCAAAAGAGAAGGCACAGGACAGTTTTCTCTCGAAAGGATATGTAAGAATACCACTTCATAAGGAAATACAGTTTTGCAGAATAAAGACATATACGTACGCATTGGAAACTCTTTACGAGAAGAAATAACGCATAGTACAAAATTAGCTTGTATCTCCAAAACTACATGTTGTATCTCGAAAAGAATTGCTGTGGCGTGTACGTCTTAACATGTAGCATCTAAAGAGAACCAAAAGGAGAATTTTCTTTCGTCAAAATTTTTCAGAAAATCACGTTTTAAGGAAATCCCGCATCGTGCGAAATTATCTTGTTTTTCCTAAACAACACGTTGTAAGTCGAAAAGCTTTCATGTTGCGTGTATGTCTAAGTGTGTAGCCTCAAAAGAGAAGGCACAGGACAGTTTTCTCTCGAAAGGATATGTAAGAATACCACTTCATAAGGAAATACAGTTTTGCAGAGTAAAGACATATACGTACGCATTGGAAACTCTTTACGAGAAGAAATAACGCATAGTACAAAATTAGCTTGTATCTCCAAAACTACACGTTGTATCTCGAAAAGAATTGTTGTGGCGTGTACGTCTTAACATGTAGCATCTAAAGAGAACCAAAAGGAGAGTTTTCTTTCGTCAAAATTTTTCAGAAAATCACGTTTTAAGGAAATCCCGCATCGTGCGAAATTATCTTGTTTTTCCTAAACAACACGTAGTAAGTCGAAAAGCTTTCATGTTGCGTGTATGTCTAAGTGTGTAGCCTCAAAAGAGAAGGCACAGTACAGTTTTCTCTCAAAAGGATATGTAAGAATACCACTTCATAAGGAAATACAGTTTTGCAGCGTAAAGACATATACGTACGCATTGGAAACTCTTTACGAGAAGAAATAAGGCATAGTACAAAATTAGCTTGTATCTCCAAAACTACACGTTGTTTCTCGAAAAGAATTGTTGTGGCGTGTACGTCTTAACATGTAGCATCTAAAAAGAACCAAAAGGAGAATTTTCTTTCGTCAAAATTTTTCAGAAAATCACGTTTTAAGGAAATCCCGCATCGTGCGAAATTATCTTGTTTTTCCTAAACAACACGTTGTAAGTCGAAAAGCTTTCATGTTGCGTGTATGTCTAAGTGTGTAGCCTCAAAAGAGAAGGCACAGGACAGTTTTCTCTCGAAAGGATATGTAAGAATACCACTTCATAAGGAAATACAGTTTTGCAGAGTAAAGACATATACGTACGCATTGGAAACTCTTTACGAGAAGAAATAACGCATAGTACAAAATTAGCTTGTATCTCCAAAACTACACGTTGTATCTCGAAAAGAATTGTTGTGGCGTGTACGTCTTAACATGTAGCATCTAAAGAGAACCAAAAAGGAGAATTTTCTTTCGTCAAAATTTTTCAGAGAATCACGTTTTAAGGAAATCCCGCATCGTGCGAAATTATCTTGTTTTTCCTAAACAACACGTTGTAAGTCGAAAAGCTTTCATGTTGCGTGTATGTCTAAGTGTGTAGCCTCAAAAGAGAAGGCACAGGACAGTTTTCTCTCGAAAGGATATGTAAGAATACCACTTCATAAGGAAATACAGTTTTGCAGAGTAAAGACATATACGTACGCATTGGAAACTCTTTACGAGAAGAAATAACGCATAGTACAAAATTAGCTTGTATCTCCAAAACTACACGTTGTATCTCGAAAAGAATTGCTGTGGCGTGTACGTCTTAACATGTAGCATCTAAAGAGAACCAAAAGGAGAATTTTCTTTCGTCAAATTTTTTCAGAAAATCACGTTTTAAGGAAATCCCGCATCGTGCGAAATTATCTTGTTTTTCCTAAACAACACGTTGTAAGTCGAAAAGCTTTCATGTTGCGTGTATGTCTAAGTGTGTAGCCTCAAAAGAGAAGGCACAGGACAGTTTTCTCTCGAAAGGATATGTAAGAATACCACTTCATAAGGAAATACAGTTTTGCAGAGTAAAGACATATACGTACGCATTGGAAACT